>NC_063157.1:11016338-11637605 GCF_020921035.1 Rhodamnia argentea | reverse complement strand
CAGAATGTACGGACTATCCTCAGACAAGTCTGATTGCAGCACCTAATTCTTGGACTGACTCACAGGGGTATGATTGATTGGGAAATGTCTTTTATCACGGTAAAAGAAGTGTCATAGATGAAGGGCACGAGAGTTTTTCCTAGCGGGCATACTTCATATAAGCATTGCCCTCTGTTATCTTAGAAAGTATTATCCAAGTGCTCATGGCGAAAGAGAAAATGAATGATCTTCTGTATCAGACTATTATATGGGCAAGTCTTGTGAGTATGTGAATGGCTTGGATTTTGTTGTGCAGGGTCCTTTGCAGGTCTTGGTTTCTTATCATTTGATATATGCATTTGATCACAAAGCTCATGTTGCAAAATTGTGCATCATCTTTCTCCCGCTTCTGGTCGCATCTCTTGTCGGCATTTCAAGACTTAGACGACCACAGACATCACCAGCGGGATGTCTTTGCTGGAGGCCTCCTAGGTTTGTGCCGTTGTTTCTGCAAGTTGCGGAAGTCATAGCGGTGGCGAGTTTGATTCTTTGGCTTTAACGTGCCGAAAAATTTTGCAGGTCGCAGTTCTTTCCACCTCCATATCCCGCTCAAGGTATGTTTCAAGGCAATTCGTTATGACCTCCCAGTGATCATAAAAATTCGTCGACCTTATCTTGCAGTTGTCTTATTCCGATAATAAGATTACTTGCAGGGCTATAGTCGTGCCTCCTAAAGGAACAAGATAAGAGAGAGCAAGATCATTGAAAGTTAATTACGTAATGTTTCTTTAGACCCGGTGTATGAGAACATGGGCAAGGAATAACCATTCCCTCGAAGGAAGTTTCACGAATCTGTATGTTTGCAGGTTGGGGGCCTTACGTTTCGTTTGAAGAATTGGAGTCGGGTACGAATGCACAGGCCGGGATCGCAGAGGATGTTTGCGAGATGCAGGCCGCGGAGACTCAAAACGAGAGCCGTCTGCATGAGAGGAGCGGCATTGGATGCATATCGCCTACTGCCGGTCGATCACGGCAAGACATGGAACCAGGGGAAGGTGATTCTGTTGGGCTACTGAGCTCCCTAATCTGTGGAGCCTATTGTACAGAGCAGATTTTTGGTATATGCTGCTATTTTTTTATGTTCGTGGGTGAATGCAGCGTGCTCTGAATGAACATCAAATTAGCGCATTTGGTCCTTTTTCCACCCTTGATCTCACGATCAGGATGTCATTAATTCTTTTTCACTTTTACTGATCCCCTGTCGGATCCAGTTCTTGTAGCTTCTACAGTCATTTTGGCGAGGCTAAAGAGAGTGCAAAAGCGAAAAGAGTGAGGATTCGCAATACTGATATCTCCAAGTTGCTCCATCCGATGGTCTTCTGTTTGATAATCACGGACAATGTCCTTCATCTATTGCTCCAGGTGGGAGCATCTCTAAAGCATAATTCTTGCAACCAAACATTTATGTGGTAAAATCTTGTCCGGTCAAAGGAAGGAAGGAAGGTCCCTCTGTTACAAATTGTACTAGAATCAACACGTACCTTGCATGCCCTTTCCGGGCAAAAAGAAGGTATCTTTTTCTGCAGAACCTCTCCTCTTACTTCTTACCAGGGCCCAAAATGCACCACAAACGATCAACGTATGTGGATTCTGTATCCCCTCTCTCTGCAATTTGCTACCTGGAGCGAGAATGAGGTTTCTTCCGGGGCAGGAAGTCGAGATCGCCAGCAAAGAAGAGGGGTTCTTGGGCTCTTACTACGCGGCGATTATAGTGACTTACATTGAGAACGAGTTCTACCTAGTTCAGTACAAGGAGCTGTTGAAGGAAGACGAGTCGGGTCCTCTGAGAGAGGTCGTCCAAGGCGTGGATATCCGCCCCACCCCGCCTGCGAAGTCGTTCCCGATGGCTGCCGGATTCACGGTGCTCGACAGGGTCGATGCGCTTTACAACGACGGGTGGTGGACAGGGATGATAACCGGCAAAGAAGGGTCGAGGTTCGTCGTGCATTTCGAGGACAGCGGAGAGGAGCTTGCTTTCTCAGATTCTGAAATGAGGATGCACCTGGAGTGGATCAATCGCAATTGGATTGCCACCACCAGGAGAAGGATCCTTCTCCCTCAAAAAGACTCTTAGAAGTTCCATGGATCTCTTTCTCTCCCGTCTCACTTTAACTTTTCGATATCAATCCACAAAAACTTTGCCTTTCGGAAAAAAACAAAAAACAAAGAAGCTCGTGCATCGAAGGACCGCTAATCGGATCGCGGTTTATAGAAGATCTAACACCTGCATTCAACCCAGAATTCAAATGTTCTTGGCCTCTCTTTTACATGCTTCTTTGTCTAGCTTAGCCTCCCTAACATCACACACTCGTTATTACCAGGAAAAGCAACACCTTTTTCATGTCTCTGTTGCCAACAACTTTAATCTTCTAACAAAGTCAAATGTCTCATGCAATTTTGACAATGAAACAACCAAAGTGACTGCAGATGTTCTTGAGAAACCACCCAGTTAAGAGTGAAAGATGAAATGCGCCAATCAGGACACTCAACAAGCTTACAAAATTCGGAATGCCAGCAAAAAAGAAAATCGCCATAAAAGGGTTCAATCTCAGACTACAAATTGATAATCCTCCTCTCGGACTTTGAGCTCCGTTTGGAGTCTCTGGACAAGGAATCCAAGCTAGCCCCGTATCCGAACCCTTGCCCGTACCCGAAGCCGGCCCCGACGCCACAGCCCACGCCGACCCCGAACACCAGCTTGAGGTGGCTCCACGGCGAGCCGTCGAAGCCGAGACCGCCGACCAGGCCGAGGCCCAGTCCGGCTCCGCACCCGACTCCGAAGCCGGCCCCAGGACCCGAGACCAGCTCCTGGAGCTGTTGGTGCTTGTCTTGGAGGAACTCGGCGACGGGGAAACGCTTATCGCCTCTCCTCTTCCTCTTGGGCTTGCCGTTCGGGGTGGCCGTCCATGTCCAGAGAGACTCGGGGGTGATGTTGCCGCTCTTGGGTCTTGAGCTCATGGCGCGTCGATGTGAGTCGAGCGAGGGAAGGGAAGCGAAGGATAAGAGCTGAAGAACCAAAAACAAAGAGGGGAAATACTGTTGGGCTCTTCTTCAAGGGCAGATAGAGAGAGAGAGTCTACAATACAAGACCGAGAGAGAATAGAGAAACTAAAAGAACAGTTTGGGCTTTAAGATTATAAGATGCCAACTTTATGGATAGTCTTTCAACTCTCTTTCGAAGGAGTAAACATTTTCCAAATTATGCATGAACAGTTACGAGAATAGTTAGTGTCGTTATGAAAACGACATATTGTAATTGATTGGTGACCTTCGAATCGACGCTGAAATGAAAAACCCTAAAGCACGAATGCTTGGGATTAGAATCGGATAGTTTAGTTCTCATAATGTGTTATGAGAGAACGCTTATCACGAAAGGCCGCGATAGGTTGATCCATTAGAGCGGAGAAAGGCCAATGGAATAGCAGTCAGGGCAGCCACTGCCCTTTTAATGAATTGGGTTAGCCCATCCACCTCAAACCCTCTGGAGTCCGCTTTGGTCTCAAGTCCTTTTCGTGGGTTCTTATGTTTAAGACTGCTAAGCAACTAATAAATTTTTCCTTTGACGAAAAGTGAAAAAGGAAAAGGGAAAAGTCGAGGGTCCGATCTTAGTTTTCCCGACGCATCAATTGAAATTCATTCATTCAAGAGACACTTGTCGCTCTGCGTAGCTGCTGTCGTTGAGGACAACGGTTTCAACCCCGGTTGGGATCGTGTCGTGGTCGGGCCGCAACATGAGCTAGGATTATGCTTTAACACCTTCATCTTGTTCCATAATTTAAGAGGTACATCTTCATAATCTAGTTCATGTAACCATTCCTCTTCCTTCACGAAAACACTACTGTTCGAAGAGACGTAACTTTGCGTGCCTCCCATTAGGGGTGAGCATGGGCCGGGTGGGCTAGGTCCGGACCTAGACCGTGAAACCGACCCTGTTATAACAAGTTCCCGGTTTTTAGAACCGAGAATCGACCATGTTTGTCTTAGAACCTGTTTTGAAGCCGACTGTGTTTTTCGGTCCGGTTCCAAGATCTACCCGGGAACCTATTTTTATTTTTTTTAATCAAAATAATATGAGTATCGATGAAATGAGCAATAAAAATTACAATCCACCAAAAGCAATAGTCCAAAATATAATAATAAATAATACAACGAGATGCGAAAAATAGAGGCCTGAGAGGAGGTGAGGGCCGTGGGCAACTAAAGGGGAAGCGAAGCTGAATTGGACACTAGGGTTTTTTTTATTAAAAAAAGTAATTAAAAACCGGTTCTAAAATCGGTCCAGGTGGGTCTTTACCTAGAATCGAAAACCGGACCGGTTTCAACTGGTTCCCAAAAATTGGAACCGATTCCCGGACCAATTTGAGCAGGAACCGATTCTCCGATCTTGTTTTTCGGGTGGGCCGATTCGGGTTCCAAGTAAACCCGGTCCGATTGCACACCCCTACCTCCCGTCAAACGATTATACATTGTAAACATTAATTACGATCGAGCTTAAATAAATATAAATTGTGAGTGGTATCCGTTAAATTAATGTTTCAAGTTTGGATCATTTACGGAATCCAATCCGAATTGGAGCATATAGATAAAGCGTTCAAGGAAAGTCCTAATGGATAGACATAAGGGATCTTGTATGTATATTGCGGTGAGATGATAATAGCTTGCTTTATTTAATTTTCTTGATAAAAATTGCAAGATTGGATTTGGAGATATCATGCAATCTGACCGGTTGACCAAGTGATGGACCTCTCTATGAAGATGTCTTCTATCTTGATATTAAAAGCCATAACAGAGAGGGTTTTCGTTTTTTTTTTCCGAGACCCCCACAAGAAGCCGAAAAAAAAAAAAAAGACACAAACGTATAGGACGTTCATACGAGGCTTAGGATTGAACATGAAAATTTTGTGCGTGAGTTTTATTATATCCAATTCAGTTGTTTATTGTGAATATTTTGGGTTTTAGATGTAATCTAGGTGCGGGAAACACGAGCATATTGAGTCATTGTAAATTCGATTCTTCAATTATAGAGGATTATTCTTGCTGGCTCTCCCATGGATGTAAGTATCGATATTCGAATCGAACCACATAATCTCCGGTGTCCTTTATTATTCCTTGTTAATTTTTATGTGCTTCTCGCATTGACTTATTTGCAAGATCCTGGTTAGTTTCCTCGTTATATTGCAAGAATTGGTATTAGAGCTTGGATAAGATATTTCTAGATTGTGATTTGGGGCTTTTGATTGTCCGATTATTATCCGAATATCTTGTGATTGTAATTATGTCCGGAGTGAAAGCTGAAATTGAAAAGTTTAATGAGAAGAATAACTTTGGGTTATTGAGTCTCAAGAAGAAGGCATTATTGGCAATTCAAGGCTTATCAGAAGCATTGGTGGGCATGGCTAAGTTGCCCGAAACAATGATAGATGCTGAAAAGGATGTGTTAATGAGGAAATCTATGAATTTTAATCATGTTGAATTTATCGGATGAACTGTTAATAGAGGTAGGCAATGAGAAGGATACCGTAGCGTTGTGGGCAAAACTTCAGGCGCTCTATATAACGAAGGGTTTGAACAATCGCTTATATATGTTGAAGATGATGTTTCAATTCGGATATATCGAAGGTACGTCTATCAAAACCCACTTAGATGAATTTAATAAACTCATGATGGATTTGAAGAACGTCGATAAGACACTTGATGATGAAGAGCGGGGCATGATGTTGTTGGCTTCTTTACCAAAGTCATGGGAGCACTTTACTGATTCACTGTTACAAGAGCGTACTACGATTATCTCGGAAGAGATAAAGTTCGTATTATTTTCTAAGTAGTGGCAGAGAAAGTAGTGAGATGACAATCCAGCACAGGATGTAGCGCAGGGACTAGTGACTCAAGATAGAGAGCAACATCGGGGGTCTAGTAGCAATAGAGGTAAAAGCATGTCTAAATCACGCCATAGAAAGTCCAAGGGACACATGAAGTACTTTGAGTGTCACGAGGAGGGGCACAACAGAAGAAATTGTCCTAAGTTGAGAAACAGATGTAATAAGTAGAAAGCCACAAGCGGTGTGGCAAATATTGTTGAGGAGAACACTAGTGATGCAAATGTTGTCTTGTATGTAACATCGGGTTCGTCGGGAGATGAATGAGTGCTAGATTCGGGGTGTTCTTATCATATGACGTTTCATAAGAACTAGTTTACTACTTACCGGACTGTAAATGATGGTAAAGTTCCGTTGGAGAATAACACGACTTACAAAATTATGGGGATGGGGATGGTACGGATTCAAACGCATGATGGTGTAATTCGCACATTAAAAAATGTAAGGCATGTACCGAAGCTCAAGAAAAACCTTGTTTCTCCGGGGACACTCGATGATATCGGATGTAAGTACACCGCTGAAGATGGAGCACCGAAAATCTCTCGAGGTGCCATGGCAGTAATGAAAGAAAAGAAAATAAGTTCTCTTTATCATCTACTGGAAGAGAGTGTGATAGGAGTTGCTGCAGTTTCATCGGGTGAGTCAGATTTCGATTTAACTCGGTTATGGCGGATACGTTTGGGGCATATAAGTGAGATATGTATGACGATGCTGAGTAATATGGGGTTGTTAAAGGGTAAAAAAAACAAGTAAGTTAGACTTATGTGAGCATTGTATTTTTGGAAAGCAATACCGAACTAAGTAACCATTGAATATATTCATTCGGATGTCTAGGGCCCATCTTCGGTTCCTTCAAAAGGAGTTGCCCGATATTTGCTAACTTTTATCGAAGACTATTCCAAAAAGGTATGGGTATATTTTCCGAAGCACAAATCTGATGTGTTTGATCGGTTCAAGAAATTTAAGGCATTGATTGAGAAGTAGTCAGATAAACCGATCAAGTGCCGAAGAACCGATAATTACATGGAGTTCCATGGTAAAAAATTTACCGAGTTCTGCGAGAGAGAAGGAATTGTGAGACACCGCACAGTACCTAGGACACCATAGTAGAATGGCGTGGCGAAACGTAAGAACAGAATTTTACTTAAGTGAGCTTGGAGTATGCTTTTGCATGCTGAAATAGGTAAGGAATTTGGAGCTCAAGCAGTGAACATGGCTTGTTACCAGATTAATCGATCTTCATCTTCTACTATTGAGTAGAAGACTCCAGAGGAAGTATAGTCGGGGAACTTATTGATTACTCTAGATTACGAGTAGTCGGATGTCCCGCGTATGCTCATGTGAGTGATGGTAAGCTTGAGTCAAGGTTAAAGAAGTGCATATTTCTGGGTTATGCACATGGGGTGAAAGGCTATCGGCTATAGTGCACCTCCCGGATCACCCGATTTTCTAATTAGCAGAGACGTGATCTTCGACGAGACCGTAATGCTTCAACAAAGGAGTCTTGAGACACAACCAGCAGAACAGATAGATCATGGTGTCGGTAGTGAGGTGGAGCTTCAAGCGGAGACTCCGAAGACCTTGGAGGTAACAAAGGTTGAGACTACAAATGAGGCCGCAATTCCCGAAGTTGGTGATACTGAACAACCAACAAAGCCGCAACATAGTATAGCCGCAGATAGACAGAGAAGCAAATTAAACCATCGATACGTTATGCTTATACATATATTGCTAATACTTTGATTGAGGGTGACGAGGTGGAGACAAACGAGCCTTCCTTACACTCTGAAGTGATGGCTGGTTCCGAGTCATCGCAGTGGTTAAGAACTATGAGTAAAGAGATATAATCACTTCATCGAAATCAGACATAGAAGCTAGTTAAAGTACCTAAGAGCTGGAAGATTTTCGGAGGTAAATGGGTCTATAAACCGAAAAAGGGCATTCCCGGTATTGAGGCAACGATGTATAAGGTGAGACTTGTTGCAAAGGGGTATACACAATGAGAGGGCATTGACTATAATGAGGTGTTCTCTCCCGTGGTAAGACATACTTCTATTTGTATTTTACTTGTCTTAGTTGCTGCACGGGATCTCGAGTTGGAGCGACTTGATGTGAAAACGACGTTTCTTCACTATGCGTTGGAGGAATAGATTTACATGAGGCAGCCAGAGGGATTTGCTATTCCGAGTAAGGAAACCCATGTTTGCTTGTTAAAAAAATCTTTGTATGAGTTGAAATAGTCTCTTAGGCGGTGGCATAAGCGTTTTGATGCTTTCGTGGCTAGTTAGGACTATTCGAAAAGTCAGATGGATAGCTGTGTTTACTTTAGGAGATTGGAGAATGGGTCTTTGATATATATGTTGTTATACGTTGATGATATGTTGAATAGCAGCGAAAAATATGTCCGATATTGATGTGTTGAAGAGGCAATTAAGTGCTGAGTTTGAGAATGAAAAGATTTAGGTGCTGCAAAGGAAATTTTGGGTATGGAAATTTTGCCCGGTAGGACAAAGGGAGTTTTACGTCTGTCTCAAAAGAAATATATTGAGAAGATTGTAGCATGTTTTAATATGCGATCAATGAAATCTACAAATACTCCATTAGCAAAGCATTTTAAACTTTTAGTTAAGTTATCACCACAGGCTGAGAAGGAGGAGGAACATATGTCTTATGTTCCTTATTCTAGTGCCGTGAGTAATATTATGTATGATGTGATATGTACTAGACCCAATATTTCACATGCAATGAGTTTAATCGGTCGTTATATGAAGCGTCCCGGTAAAACTCATTTGAAAGCTGTGAAATGGATCCTCGAATATTTAAATGGGACAAATGACATTGGTATAGTATACCGAAGGGACAAAAATGACAGATAAACCACTTGTTTTGTGGATTCCGATCATGCAGGTGACTTGGATGAATGCATGTCTTTGGTAGGGTACATACTTACACTTGCAGGTGGTGCAATTAGTTGGAAGGCGTCCTTACAGGACCACGTTGCCTTGTCATCGATTGAGGAAGAGTATATTGCACTGACCTTTATAGCGAAGGAGGCGATATGATTAAAAGGTTTGCTCTTGGACTTTGGGTTAGAATAGAAAAGTGTTGATATACACTATGACAACTAATGTGAGATTTATCCGATATATAATCCAGTTTATCACAAGCGGACTAAGCATACCGACATTAGGTACCACTTCATCCTAGATATCTTAGCTAAGGGTAAGGTTGTTGTGAAAAAAGATAGCGACAGTGGAGAACCCGGCGGATATGATGACTAAGCCTATTCCTTTGACGAAGCTCAAGCTCTACTTGAGCACTATTGGCGCTGTAGAGAGTGATCGGCCATTGGGGCATTGGGAGAGCAGCATGGATGATGAACACTATACATAGTTACAAACGTCGAGCTAAGGTGGAGAATTGTTAAATTAATGTCTCGAGTTCGAGTTGTTTGAGGAACCCAATCCGAATTGGAGAATATAGATAAGGCATTCAAGGAAAGTCCTAATGGATATACACAAGTGATCTTATATGTATATTGTGGTGAGATGATAATATCTTGCTTTATTTAATTTTCTTGATAAAAATCACAAGATTGGATTTGGAGATATCATACAATTTGACCGATTAACCAAGTGATGGACTTCTCTATGAAGACGTCTTACGCCTTGATATTAGAAGCCATAGCAGAGAGGGTTTTCCTTTTTTTGAGACCCACCCAAGAAGCCAAGAAGCAACTAGAACCTTAAAAAAAAAAAAGCCACGAACGTACGGGACATTCATACGATGCTTAGGTTTGAACACGAGAATTTTGTGGGTGCATTTTATTATATCCAATTCAATTGTTTATTGTGAACACTTTGGGTTTTGGATATAATATAGGTGCGGGAAACATGAGCATATTGAGCAATTGTAAATTTGGTTCTTTGATTATAGTGGATTATTCTTACTGGCTCTTCCGTGGATGTAGGTACTAATATTCTGACCGAATCACGTAATCTCTTGTGTCCTTTATCGTTCATCGTTAATTTTTCTGTGCTTTTAGCATTGACTTAGTTGTAAAATCCTAGTTAGTTTCCACATTATATTACAACAGTGTCTAACTTTGTAACTCACCAATCAAAAAGCAAAGTGGAAGCTCCCTTCGACCAAGGATAGATGCAACACATAGTACACAAAGGGTGGAGGAGTGTCCTCGGATTAATTACTAAATGGGGAAATTTTTGTGCCTTTTTGGATAATTTGCATCCTCAACTTCTAACGTGGGAACATACACTTTCAATTTGAAAGAGTACCTTACATCCGAATTGAATTCTTTCCGGTTAAAGAATCTCTTTTTAGTCATTCTAGAAAAATCTTAACAGACTTGTAGACTTGAACCTTGTTTCTACATACCCGATCAATTCGATTAGGCATTTGCTATCTATTTTCATTGTCCAACTCTTTGACGACATGAACTAATCTAATACTACTAGAATAGAAAATAATCCCTACTACTTTATTTGCTCTGTTCTTTCTACAATTTGAGTCGCAAACGAAACATGCAACGAAAAGGACCCATTTACCTATCCTCCATAGGAATCCAAGAAGACACTAAGCTTATACTATAAGATAAGCTCACTCAAGCCCTATCACCTATTGCGGCCGCTATCGACTAACACATTGGCCCTCACCATCGCCTCGACCAATTCCCTAACCTCACCTCTCTCTCTCTCTCTCTCTCTCTCTCTCTCTCATATAGAGCTCCTAATGTTTGGATTGAGATTGTGAATGTTACTTCACGGTTGCAACACCTTCATAGTAAGATGGAAAAAATTGTCAAAAAAGTTTTAAATCTATTGCACTTTTACCAATTTAGTCCTAAACCATTTAATTTTGCCAATTCAGTCATAAATCTTTTGCATTTGTGCTAATTCAGTCATAAACCTTTTTTGTGTCAATTCATTCCTAAATCTTTTGTATTTATACCAATTTAGCTTATCCGGCCAATTTTGGTCAGCTGGCTGTCGCGACTTAAAATTTAGGCTAATGGATTATCAGATTAATTAAATTAACTAACCTAACTCGGACTCTCCCAAGTCCTATCAAATCGCAACTTAAGTTCAATTCGTGAAAAATTATTTAATTGGAGCTGCCACTAATCATTTACGGTAGGTTGATTAGAAACCTATATAAAATAGCGGGAGAACTATTTTATTCCTACGAATCAGAGAAAATGAGCTCGGGAAATTGGTTACATTAATTTGAAAATTAATGCCCTTTCGGTACCAATTTTCATGAAAAATCCTTTTTTGATTGATCGATGTGATTTGAAAGATTTAGGAAAATGTGACATGACCATGTATTATGCGAAAATGGTTTGATTTTTTTGGTATTTTCGGCGAAAATAAAAGCACTCAAAAAGCAATAAAAAACTTGAACAAAAATAAACAAAAATGCCCATAATATACCTTTTAATTTTTGATTTTTATGAAAATTCATTCATCCCCAAATATCTGGGTTAGAGAAGAATTTTTATCCTCTACATCGTCGAAGATTCGAGCCAATATGCGGATAAGGGTATAAAACAACAACGTCCTTTTTGCTAAAGGGAAAGAAAACGAAGTTTTATACTAAATCACTATCCCATTCCATGAGATCATGACTAAGGCGTGTGATTTAATTTTTCTGAAGGGTCTAGGCACATGGGAGCATATATTATGAGCATGCTTGTTTATTTAGGTACAAATTTTATAACAAATCAAAACAAGCAAGCACGACAAAAAATAAGATAAAATGAATCAATTGAGTTTGAACTTTTGAAAATTTAGAGGGGTGGCCAAAATTATGAGATTGGGGATCCACCTTTCCTCATCTAAAAGTTTGATCCAATTTTAATTTGAAAGAATTATCTTTAAGATTGGAAAAATTGTTTTGAATAATTCTAAAAAATTGGATAGACCTCCAATCCGACTCAAACTTTATCTCTAAGGGCTTGCATGGTAACCATTCTCATTCTCCGATTCCGATTTTGGAAACAAAAAAGGATGAGAATCGCATTTGGTAACGCAAAAAAAATTGATTCCGGTTCCGATCCCGGAATCAATTTTAAAGCCAAAAAAAGAAGCAAAAAAAAGTTGGTTCTTCAAAAAGAACCACTTTTACAAAACGATAAGGAAAATGGGATAAAACACAACATAACCCCTTTCTCTTCGTCACTTCTCTAACCTAAAACAACACTTCCCTCTTTCTTGTCCGTCGCGGCTCTCAACTCACTCCCGCATCCGCCGCTCCTCGGCTCGACCGCCGCCCCTTAGCTCGACCGCCGCTATCCACCTCTTCGTAGCACGATTCCGGTGAGTTCCGCACGACCCTATTTTCTCTTCGTCTCCTTGCCAAGCCCGATAAGGGCATCCCTCCCCCAGATCGGCGAGGGCTACGCTCGGCCAAGCCTGATTAGGCCTTAATCGGGCTCGGCCGAGCGTAGCCCTCGCCGATCCGGGCGAGGGTAGCCCTAATCGAGCTCGGCCGAGTGTTGCCCTCATTCCGTGTTGTTTTTATTTTTGTTTGCGTGGTCGTATTTGTCTTCGTTCGTGCGCTTTCCTCGTGCTTGTCCACATCTATTCATTCTTTTTTTTCCTTGTTGGGAGTTTGATTCCGCAATTTTACTCGATCTCGCCAGCTTTGATGGTCTTGAGCTGGAATTTTGCGAAAGGTTTTCTTTTGGAGGTCAACTAGATGTTAAGATGAATAGACTGGTTGATTTTTTTTCAGTGGCTACTGCGTGAGATTGGCTTTAAAAATAAACTGTTGGTTTGTTGCGTACACGGACGACGGAAGAAGTCTTCGTCGTGAGGTTATAGTGGCATGTTGATCGGAGCGATGAGATCGCGTCGGTTCCAAGATATTGCAATATGGGCGGGAATCTTTGCTGGGATTTATTCCGGAGAGTAGGCAATGTGCTTATATTGCGACCAATTAGTTGCTAAGTTTTGTGGTAAATGAAAAGAAAATAGACTAGATGAGGTCTACTTCTACATATCTCAAGCGCATTAGCTAAGTCACACCAGAATCCTTATACATGGAGCTAATTAGAGATATGGGTGTACCCGAACCGATTGAATAAATTTTGGGATAAGTGTCTGGAAATTTTCGGAGTGCTTTTGTTCTGCTATTAACGGGGGCTTCTAGTGGCCCGACTCTCATGGACTTTTACCTCCACTAAACCTCCCATCATTCTCCCTCTGGAATTCTAGAATGGATTTTGCTCTATTTCGATTACACTTCTGTTCTTGAGGACTGGAAGTTGACATTTATTTGACACATAAATTTATCAAATCTGTTATGAAATCTACATCTTGATGTTTAAATTCGTGTATAACTTTTTCATGACTTTTTGATTGTGGAAGAAGCGAGGAAGTACCTTGACTTCTTACTTGCTGAACCAAACAACCTATCGATATAGGGGAATACAGGTGAGGATATTTACCTTAGCAGGAGATATGAATCATGTTAGAGAGAGAGAAGAAACACTTGATGATGCTCATATTTTGTGTTCGTCTCTTTTTGCTGTGGGTTGTGCTCGTATCCCTTTTCAAGAATTTGTTACAAAAGTTAGTTTTGCTACGTGACATCCTTTTTGCAGCAAGTATAATGTGTTTTTTTCTTTAATTTGTAAATGTTGAATACATGTGTGGGTGGATACAAACCCAAAGTCTGAATCTCTATTCCTTTTTCTTAAAAGAATTATTCTAGTATTTATGTTACAATGTTATGACTATGTTATGGTTGCGTGTGGTAGTCATG
Source organism: Rhodamnia argentea (assembly GCF_020921035.1). Classification (NCBI taxonomy): domain Eukaryota; kingdom Viridiplantae; phylum Streptophyta; class Magnoliopsida; order Myrtales; family Myrtaceae; genus Rhodamnia; species Rhodamnia argentea. Next base: position 11,623,905 of record NC_063157.1, on the reverse strand, counting down.
GCATCCGAGAAAGATACATATAATGCAAAGTGGACCGACCATGTGACCAACATTTTTATAAGTTTGATGGTAGAAGAGGTAAAAAAGGGAAATTGTACCTCTTGTACTTTCAACAAAGCAGGGTGGAAAACTATACTTGCTGAATTTAATAGTCGGGCAAGATGCCAATATAAGCTATCACAACTGAAGAACAAGATGAACAAATTGAGAAGATTATTTGACAGTTTTAAGAAGCTTCTGACACAATCCGGATTTGGCTGGGATAATGTGAATAAAACAGTTGTTGTGGATGATCCAAGTATATGGGAACTTCACATCAAGGTATCATTTAACTTTTGTTTATGTTGTTCTAGTATATATGTGTATTTTAAGAGGTTTGTTTGTGTTGCTGAAGTATATCATTATTGTGAAAATTGCGGGATAATGCTGATCGGGCAAAGTTCAAGAAGGATGGATTTCCTCGGTATTCCGCGCTGTTCATTGTATTTGGTGATACATATGCTACTGGCGAGCAAGCACTAGGAAATGCCGAAGATTTGGTGAAGTCAGAGGAAGGTGGCGATCATGGTGGTCATGCAGATGATGATCCAAACGACTTTGGTGAACACCCCACCGATGAGGAAGTCTTTACAAGTGGACAACACAACTTGGATAGAACTACAAATACCAAGAGGAGAAGAAAGAGTAAAGCATGTGAAATTTCCAACACATGCAAAGCCTTACAAGAAATGATTAAATCCAGGGCAAGTCAACAAAGTGAATCTGCTGCCACCTCACAAGTCACATTACCACCTGTAGACCCCTTCTCCATATCTGCTGTGATTAATGTCCTACTTAGCATACCCGAGTTGGATGCGGATCTTTACCACAAGGCACTTGAACGAGCAATGGATAGTGCCACATGGAGGGAGGCTTTCATCCAAACTCCAATTGAATTGAGAAATGGACTTCTCCAACGTCTTCGATAGATGTTAGAAAATGTATTAGGGATTGCATGGGATTTCTATGTTTGGTTTTAATTTACTTTATGACTTATGTTACTATGTTATTTGGTTTTTAAAAATATTCATGTTGAGACTCTTTTACTTGTATGGTGGTATGGGTATGATATTTTCCTTTTGTGATTGTTATATTTGATTTGCTTTCACTTTCCGATTTATGTTATTGGTTGTTATTAGTTTTTTTCCCTAGATATCTATATTAATGTTCTTGTATTTGTGTGATGGCATAGGTACTATGGAAGGGGGACAAAATAGTGAGTCCAATGGCCAAGTAACACCAGGTGATCATTACTTGGATGTGACTGATATTGACATAATATTAGCATGGTTGGGTATTGTTGTAATGGACATGTCCATGCATACGAAAGAACCTATTAGAGACAATCAATTGTCGGGAGCCGAATGGGTAAGAGAGATTCTTTGTGGACATTTTGATAAAGTATATGAAGCCTTTAGATTGGAGAGACATGTTTTTTGAACTTATGTGATTTGATGAGGGTAAGAGGTTGGTTGAAAGATAGTCATTATATTAAGGTAGATGAACAAGCTGCGATTTTCTTATCTTTAATTGGTCATGGTAACTCTAATAGAGATTTATGTGAGAGATTCCAACATTCGGGACAAACAATCAGCACGTATTTCACTAATGTGCTGAAAGTATTTTTGAAACTGTCAAAAGAGATTATCAAACCACCTTCATTTGATGATATTCCGGAGGAGATTCTTATGGATCGTAACCATAGACGCTACTTCAAGGTATGATTTTCATAACTTTGTTACACCATCAAATACATATAGTTGATAATCTTGTATAATAGTAGACTTTCATGAAATCGTAGGGCTGCATAGGTGCTATTGATGGCACTCACATTAATGCTTGTGTCCCCGTGTCGAAGCAAATCCCGTATAGAGGCGGGAAAGGGACTACCACCCGTAATGTGCTGTGTGTTTGTTCATTTGATATGAAATTTACTTTCGTGTATGCTGGGTGGGAAGGATCTGCGAACGATTGTCGAGTCCTCTTGGCAGCACTAGAGACTCCTCGGCTACAATTTCCTCATCCACCAACAGGTATTTGCTTTGTCCATAACGAGTAATGTTCTTTACATTTATATTGCAAATGCATATCATAACAAATGTTCATATACCTTGTTATAGATAAATACTACGTGCTAGATTCTGGTTATGCTGCACTTCCGGGATTTTTAACTCCGTTTAAAGGTGAACAGTATCATCCGAACGATTATAGGGGTAGAGGGAGACGACCCAGAATAGCAAGAGAACTGTTTAACCATAGGCACTCTTCACTAAGGAATGTCATTGAGAGGTCATTTGGGGCATTGAAAAATCGTTTTTCCATTTTGAGACATATGCCTCCATTTACGGTTCGTAAGCAAGCACGTATTGTCATTATATGTTGTGCTCTTCATAATTAGATTCGTGACCAAGACAAGATGGACAAAAACTTTTCTCGATATGGTGATCCGGAGTACCCATGTGGACCTATACAAGAAGAGGATGCAGATGATATTTTTCATGAGAAGGCCTCCGAGATAAACATGCTTAGGAAAAGTATTGCAAATCAAATGGCAAGAGACAACGATATGGATGAAATTCCATGACTTAGTGTTTTTGATTTTTGTAATCTTATTTTTTTAGAACTTTGCAAGATTTATGTTTATTGTAGCAAGCAAAACATTTATTATGATGCATTTAAGGTACAATCTGCTAGTGAAAGTATATTCACTCATGTTTCATTTTTCTTTGGCTAATGTGAGCCAAGAGTTTTGTTATTTGATGCCTTCATTGGGCTACTAGAAATTCTCACTATAAACTTGTGGACCATTGCCATTTCTGATCATGACACTCTCTGCCCTCATCTCGTTGGCTTGAGAGACCTTGTGCATGTAAGGCCAGGCAGCAACACTCTGAACAATACTAGTGGCAGAGACTAAACAATTATGATAGAGATACTAAGAAGACTCACCAAACAGTTTTGTGTGAAGTTGGTATTTGGGTTGTTTTCTTTTCTTTGGTTTTTGACTTGATAAGGTATTCAAACATTTACTTCAACCAATCTCTAAAGACATGTCGAAATCACTAATTATGGTTTCATCAAGTTATAGAGTAGAGTGCCTAAATGTAGAAGGAGATAAAAAGTCGATGAAGTCAATTTAGGATACTTTCATGGAGTTTGTCTTTGTCCAACTTTTTTTTTAATTACTTTTTCCACTGCTCTAAGTTGAAATACATAGGCTACGGAAAATAGTTAATTTACCGTGTAGTGGAAAATTTAGTTACATAGTTCATAATAATTATAAGATCACAAATTGATTATACAGGGCATTGACAATATGTGTGTCGCGTAGCTAATACCGTAGTTACACGACGCCAAAAGCCGAATAAGCTAAACAAAGAACCCGCATTTAATGATTTTGCTTCAAGTTTTTGACATGTTTGACTTTTGTTTGGGTTTAAATGCCTCCTCCATATTACTTAGTGCAAGAATGGATCCACCTTCCATTATACTTGTCAAATTCTTCATTCGTATGCACAATTGAAACGGTTGAGCAAATGACTTGGCTTACATAATGTTGATTTCATTAGTTTTAGTGAAAAATTAAATCTAAGTGAAAAAATTAAATTATTCTTTTCAATCGACTTCAAACGTCATCTATTCAAATTTGTATTTCATTTATGACATGCTAAAAAAAATAATGTATAGTAATTTTTTTTTCATTTGACTTAAATGAACAAAATTAGGAAGAGAAACAGTTTTTTGAAACAGAAATTTTGTGCGGTTATCAAACGCGTTTCTATTCCAGGAACAGAAATTTTTAGCGCTTATCAAACACATTCCGATTCTCTAAAACTCATTCAGGAACAGAATCGAAAAAAGTCATTTTAATCAGAATCGGTTCTCGGAATCAGAATGGTTACCATGCGCACCCTAAATGAATAAGCTTGGGAAAGAAAAAATGAGGAATAAGATAAGATAACAACCAAACAATTAATCCAACCAACTTGCATTTTAGACATAAAGATCCAGAGCAAAATCAAACGTCATCTAGTTAAACACAAATCTCTATCCAATATTAGTTAATCACAAGATAGAACAATCCAGCTGACTATGAAAAAAAATCATCCATAAGCACATCAAATTCGACCAAGTGTAAACATGTGTACCGAAAATCTCTTGTCCAAGAAAATCTGATTTTTTTTTTTTTATAGAGACAACTCTGATCATTCATGACATGGAGAGATAGGACCAAGTCATCACAAGATAAAACCACGCTTTAGGATTAATCGTAGAGTGCAATTCAGCCATGAAAATCTAAGTGCCGAATGCCTCCCTTTGATTAGTGAAAACTTACCTTTTCCCATCATGCTTGCTGAGAATGATATCAAAATTTTCACTCCACCAAAATCTGATTTTCGGTCCCTACCATGGTCAGAATTTTTATTCCGCAAAACCAGATTTCAAGAGTACCTTTTTTGACAATCGGCAAAAATTCATCCGCTCTTTGATAAAAAAGAGTTTTAATTTTCCGACTTTAATTGCAAATCGAAGTATGTTCACGAACACACGTGCATGTTGTTACTAAACTAACAAGTATAGATTAACAATCAAGATCGAAAGATTAGTAATCAAGAACCAAGGATTTTTACCTTTTCCAAAACGAATTTTCCACAACGCACACTTGACGGTATCCACCCAAAATTTGTACTTTTTGAAGTACAAATCTCCAGAGATTGCCTCTGGTTACTCTATCACACGTGGCACAAGGATTAAATCCTTAAATAATAGCAAAATAAAAACCAAGGCACCTTAATCCAAAGCTGAACAGCAATGCGAATTGGACTGGTTAGCAGCTTTCTTTGGATGGTTTTCGGCAGTGAACAGCAAAGACGGGCTGATGCGGACTTCGTGAAGCTGTGATGGCAGGGACATCTGACCTTGGGTGAACTGCTGGAGCGGCGGTGGTGCGCGACCGTGGATGAGCGACGAAAGAGGATTCGGCGAAGAGTTGACGAAACTTTGAGGGGGATTGTCTCGACCGTGGGGGTAACAATCGGACCCCTTCGTACTTCTTGAACAACTCTCAACTCTCTCCGCACAATGTGTGCCAAAAATTTAGTAATGGTCGGATGCCCTGAACATGAACGAGCTCTTGTTTATATAGAGTCCCGAGCCAGAGTCTTAGTAGGAGTAGGAGTTGTCGGAAACCGTCAGATTGTTAATCCTAGGTAAAGTAGGATTAATTTGCAGCCATCAGATTAATAGAGTCCACATTTATCGAAACTCTCCGTTATTTGCTGCAAAATGATAGAGTTTTATTTTCTCGAAACATTTATCAAGATTAGACCTTTAAAACTCCTTAATCAAATCAGAAAATTCAAGAGTCCATTTTTACGAGGACACCATCCAGTTTTTCGGCCATGGGGCTGGTGAAGATGGCCGAACATGGCCTTGCTCGTGAGTTTGAGACATTAACCTTGGGCCTACATTATTTAACTGACAATTAGCTGAAGCCCCTGTATAATTTAAACAACAAAAATTGGGCTCATTTAAATCTGATTTTAAGTCCAAAGCCCATATAAAATTCGGCACTTTCACATTCATCACCCATCCAATTTTTACAATCATAGACCTGTCTTGAATTCTAAGGCTTTTCTAAATAATGAACATTTAATTGAAAGCCTTAATGATTAAAACAAGCTTGAACGAATAGAATTGTGCTAAAAAAGTAAGTCAGTTAGCTCATTAGAATTCAGCACACCCCTTATTCTCAAGTCAAAAAATCCATATTGAACCTGGTCCAGCCGCTTGTCAAATTAAGCGCAACCGACTCACCTCTAGCTTAAATGCAATGACTAATAGAAAATAAATATGCAATGTATGAGAAACTTTTTTTTTTTTTTTTTGTGAGAACTATAATCAATTCTCATTTTATGAATTTTTGGAAATTAAAATTTAGGTGTCAACACCAGTGCCGACGTGGACTCGACCGACGCCGATGGGGCAAATTTTAATAATATTATAACATTTTTAATTTTTTTAATTTTTTAATTTTGCAATTTATTGTTCATCTACTTCCTTCTTACGTTTTCTTTCTTTTTGTTTTACTGTTCATCTTCTTATGCCTTCTTCGACAACTAGCTGGACTCGATGGACGGCGAGATGGCACCGCTGGACGAGGCCAAGCCACCCCATAGCTGGACAAGGCTTGACCGAGCTAGACCTGGGCGAGACCAGAAGAAACCTAACGCACATAATCAAGAAAGCAACTATGCATTATAATTAAGACTCGATGTGAAGGACGAAAAGGACAAAACTGACGAACCTAACTCATCCAATTCAATTACCAGAGGATTCACAGCGAGCATCTTGAACAGCGATTTCACCTTGGACAAGTACCTTCAAGGCAACCCAAAAACCAAACCCATTTCAATTTCCAGTTCACCACTCAAAATTGAAAGATTTAAGAATGAATTGACAAAATTAAAAGATTTATAAATAAATTAGTAAAAATGCAATAGACTTATGACTTTTTTGATAATTTTCTCAAGTGCGATGGTAATTAGCACAGAGCAGAGGGAGTGAGAGCGAAAGAGGATATGAAAGCGTAGAATATAATAATAGTATTTTTGAAAAGAAAATAACAAATCATTTATCCCTAATTCGAAGTCTCCTTGAGAAGAGAGTTTGATTTTTTTCATCTCGACGGTGGAATGAACATGTCTCCTTTCTCACCAAACCAACGGCAATTCAACTTCCAACCACCAGTCCTCGAACAAATCCTAGTTTTCCACAAACTTCTAGTCTTGTGCCATCAATTTATACCCCATGTTCTCCGTTCAATCCCCGCACCACCGCATCGTACTTCTCGCTCAGCTCACAGTCATGCCTCATCCTCACGGCCATCCTCATCCCCCACCGCCAGGCCCACCGCCTCCCGACCCCTTCGCACCGCCGCCGCCACGAGGACCGCCGGAGCCGCCTCCCCCAGTTTTCCACCACCCGCCCCCTCCACCAGGCCCACCAGGGCCTCCACCGCCGGGCCCTCACGGTCCACCTCCCCCGCCGTTTGCCCAACCGCCGCCACCAGGACCGCCGGGTCATCCGCTGCCTCCAGGGCCTCACCACCCTCATCCTCGTCCACCTTACTGATGCACTAATTCTTTTTCAGTCACATATTTATGTACTGAGACTGGTACTGAATAAGCGAGCATAGTCGTCGGCTCGTGCCTCTGTTCAGTAGAAGATCATATGTATCTTTCCTATGCACCATGGATGAATCTTGGTATCGATCTTCTGCTCGTTCAGTTGGGGAACAACGGCTCGTCCTCCTCTTTCCATTCTTTGCTTTTCTATTTCTATTTTCTATCCACAGTCAAATTTGTCGTTTAAAGAATTTAGTGGCTCAAACTCTTTGAAGATTAAGGCCTTAATTCACATATTTTTAAATTTCTAAACTTACCAAGAAGTTCAATAGCCGCTTGTGCGAAGTCTTCGGTCTTTCACAGCGATCAATACTCAATTTATTTATTTTCGGAAGTGGGAAATTCTGTCCGAACATCTATCGACCATGTAGCACCGAGTAGTACGCATCCCAAGAGGATCAAAATGAATTTAACACAGTCCCATAAAAGAGTTAAAAAGTCCGGCTTAAAAACTTAAACCGATAAATGAGCACATTAAATAATTAAATACCCCTCTCACATGCAAGTAGAATTAGCTATGACATATGAAATTTGACGATCGGGATGACCGTGTGCGGGCATAAGAAAGTCCAAGACTAAAAATTCAAGTCAATGTGAAAACAGATGATGCAAATTATATGACAAACCATGTAAATTCCATCATGAAACGACGTGATGTGTTTTCACGTCAGGAATGGCTCTGCGTCAGTTGTACTCATTCAGTGCTACTTTTTTTATTTTATTTTACTTGGATATGGTGGGTAACAAGTAGATCGAGGAAAGATGAAGTTGCACGAGAGTCGTGCCTGGTTTCCCTGGATCCACTTGTCCTTAAACCGTACGACGTGGTCCAATCCCGTTGGCGGCACGCCACGGATTCGCGTCGTAGAGGCCCCCGATTTGCGACACGAACGTGGATGTCAATTTCGAGCAACCGACCTCCTCGATCTATGAGCCAGTTATAAGATCGCGACTGTGTTTTGATGTCATAACAGATCCGTCTGTACGCGAAATGAATGAGTCTTTGCAAGATATATCGAGATGGTTTATCTTTTCAGATTTATTTAATTTGATAAATGTGAATTTTTATCAAAAAGTCATGTCCCTCTCTTTCGTGTGAAATAAAAATTTTCTTTTTGACCAAAAAAAAAAAAAAAAAACCTCCTCAACTCATCACATGCGATAAAATTGATCTGTGGAGGACTAAAAATTGACAAAATATGGGAATGACAAATTGCTCCCCTGTAGTTCATCCTTCGTGTATGTCTGAGTCACTCAAATAAAATTAGCCACAGCTCGAAAACACTCGACACCCATTAAAAGTCCAATCCAAAATGTGTGAACTGATGAATAAATAGTCGCGAAACAAACACAAGGCTCGTTTAAAAATCATAAGCGAGCGATGCAAGACATCCCTCTCTCACTCGCAAATCGGCCGAGAAGGACACATGAAATTGACAGGGGGAGAAAAACCGACTCCAGTATCGTATCAAAACGTCCAAACTAGTAGGCGAAGAGGTATTAATGCTTCATTTGTTTCGTAGAAAATGAATGATTTAGAAAATATTTTTTTAAAAGTAATCGCTTCTACCTCTTAAAACACGAGATAATTTGCCGACAACAGCATGACTAAGAATATTCGAATCCTTTTATCTTCATAGCTAAGGAAATTATACGTGGTTCCAAATGACAAACGATCAGCTGCTAGTCTTCCAAGTGTTCAAATCCAACTAACAGTCCGAGGGATATTTTAATCTCTTGAAACTTCTTTTCGTGGACGGTCCACTTCCCACATTTATATTGATCTCTCTCTTTACCGGATCCCTGTTTCCATTTCCCTTCATTCAATTCCCCCCCCCAACAAAATGGACTACCGTAGGCACCCGCACCCTCCACCACCTCCTCCTTCTGCTCCGCCGCAGCCGCCGCCCGATCCTTACTGGTATGGTCCCCCACCGCCGCCTCCTCCACCCCCACGCCCCGACTTGTATTATCCTCCACCTCCTCCTCCCCCTCCGCACCACCACCAACACTACCCGCCGCCCCCACCTCACCATCCTCCTGGCCCTCCTCCTCCACCTTATTTTGACCCCTATAGGCCACCGCCTCCACCGTGGAGCCGCCCTCCACCACCCTACTGAGTGATGATATGCTCGAGGAGCTTTAGTCTTGCTGCGGGCGAGTTTCCCTCTGCCGATCTAAGCAGCTCAAGGTTTGCTAAACGTGACTAAGAAACAAGGAGAGATTTATGTTCTTTTGCTTGTAACGGTGTAAAACACGTCTTTATTTTGGCGATGCTATGTATACATATGGACTGATTATTATTATTATGATATGAAGAAGATATAGTCGTTTGTGATTCTCACTAGGTTTACTATGATTCAAATATGGTATTCAAACTGATGATCGAATCGACATGTTCATTTCGATTGCTACTACTATCGAAAGAATTGCGAAATGGGTATCCTATTTTGTTCGTTGTTTAGTAAAATACGAGTATGTTTCAATTATTTGGAGAGCATATCGCAATAGCAAAACGCACAACACATGCTTCGACCTGCTTAAAATTCGATGGTCAATGAAGAACAAAATTGTCCCCGTGCTTTCTGTATATATCTAGATTTTAGCCGAACCTTTGAATCGGACGGAACTCGAGAGCGGAGGAGGTAGCGAGGAATATTTCTAACATTGTATATGCACACTCCGATCGCGATGCAATTCCCTTAGGCTAGGGGTGATCAATAGGCGGATCTAGGCGGGTATGGTCCTATTGTCGAGCCAAGGGGTCCTTGCTTAGCCCGTCCATGTTTAAAAAAAAATGAAAAATATCAAATTTTCTATGTAAAACTGAACAAATCGGGGTGGGCCGGACCGGCCCAAGATTGTGTCATCAATCACTGCATACTATCTATCTTCATACCTACAATGCGAACGTCTTTCCAATTTCACTCAAATTTCGTACAAATATAATTGTTAGTTTGCAATGGAACTTCCAATCTCCATAAGAAAAATCGAATGTCCTTACATTTAAATTCCGTCAACTCTCTTCCCGTCTCTGGCCAATCGCCGGTCCATGGACTATACGGGATTGTTTCAACGTCATCTCTGGATGTATCTCGGGTGCTGAACTCAATTGGCAAAGTTTATGGTCGGTTGGACTATAATCAGCAACGCATGATCTCTCATCAGTCTTAATTAGCACTCATGTAGGTGTACAGGTAGTGTCACATGTAATGACGACACCATCCATGGTACCATTGCACATGTATTGGGAATCAACTCAAATTGCACCAACCGCACATAATCCGCCGAAAGTAAGCGCATCTGATTCATAGTACTGTCTCCTGTTTGACAATTGATGGGAAAAGCAACAGGCAAATTTTGCATTTTGTCATGTAGAGATACTCCTAGTCCTCTGTTCACGTTGCTCTTGGTAAGAATTTTGCGCAAATATCCTGTTCCGGACTTTGTTCGCCTGCAATGATCAGTTCACGACATGTTAAACGAGAACACATTAAACTCGTGTCGGTGTGCAATTTCGACCTCCTGATTGATCTTTAGAACGAGCGACGTTAGGATCCGCGCGCAGATTCTGGCCTGGTCGTCTCAAAAGGTGCTGTTCAAAGTGTAAGCGGTTTTCTTTTTTTTTTTCGGTAAAACGTGCATCTGCTGAGGCAGAGGAGCTTTTTTTGAGCAAGCACCTGCTTCTGCCAGTTTGTGGCTCCAGTAACGAGAAAGAGGAGAGCCAATTGCACGGCGGTTCCGGATACGACACCGATCCAAAGCCCCTTGGCTCGTAGATGCAGGACAAAGCCGGAAATCACTCCGGTCGGGAGTCCTATCAAGTAGAACGCCCCGAGATTTATGTACGCTCCTATGTGCTGCCATCCGGTTCCCGTGGCAACTCCTGATTCATTGAACATGAACAAATCATTCTAACTGGTGGTAACAAAAACTGAACTTCCTAATCTGTAGTAAGAGCCGAACCACAAGTGACTGAGTACGATTTCGATTTCTCAAACTTTTTAAGTAGAGTCGAGGAGGTAAATGGAAGGAATAGAGAAGTGTAAGAGATGACCAGATAGGACTGCCTGCAAACTGTCCATGAAAATGGAGAGACAAACAAGAGGAGTCATGACTCCAATGTAATGCACCACTTGCTTCTCGTTGCTATAAGCATATCCCAGGACATGACGGCAGCAGAAGAGCGCGGTTCCCATGATGACTGCTTCAATACTAGCAAGTGACAGTATTGCCAGAACTGCGACTCTAGCCCGGTTCGGGTTCCCTGCTCCGAGCTCGTTTGAGACCCGAGTACTGCAAAACCTCGAAAAATTATGTCCTTTTAACACTTACAACATGCTTGTATCACATTCTTTTGACAGCACATTACCGGGGATTGAGGGAAACGTTAGTTTTACCTGGCAGCAGCTCTAAAACCATATGATATGGTGAAGTGCAATGTAGAGATCGAAAAACTGAAGCAATAACCATTATGACAGTTAGATAGATTGGCGATTTATATGGGAATGATTGCTGAACTGTTCTATATCATACCATATGGAGAGAACCGAGGTCTCCAGCTTTGGATTCGGTGAAAGGCCCGATAACAATGTGAGCAGCTCGCACGACCACCATTTTAGGCTGCAACCACGGGCATCAAGAAAAAGTTGAAGAGAGGACGAAACAGCAAGAAAGTTTTTCTTTTTTCCAGGACTAGAATTTCTAGGACTAGAGAGACTGACCAGATCATGAAAGCAGAAGGCACTCCGAATCTGAAGAACTCGGGGATTCCAAGGAAGGCATTCCTAGTGAAGTGCCCACGGGTTCTCTCACATGCTGAAGAGAACACCATGTAGAACCCGAGCAGCGTCACATTCAACCAAGTCGATATGCTGCAGGCCAAGGCCGCGCCTGGGCTTCCTAACTCCAGTTTGTACACAAGAATCCAGCAAAGGGGTATGTGGAAACAGAGGACCAAGAAGGAGGTGAGGAGCATGGGTAGTATAAGGCTTTGAGTTTGGAGAAACCGAACAAGTGGCTTGAGGATTGCACCCCCAAGCAGCGCAGGAATTAGCCACATCAAATATTTTCTGGCTTCCTGTGAGATTACATGATCTTGGTGCATTAGTTCCAGGAACTTGTCCATGAAAATCCAGAGGATGCAAATTGGAAGACAAACTAGAATGAGAGAAATAACGGCGCTGTAAAGGTAATCTCTGAGTTTCTGGTATTGTCCCGCACCATAAGCTTGCCCGCATAGAGTTTCAAGTCCGCCAGCCAATCCTGTCTGCTAGGAATATCAGATTTTACTGAGATTTCTGTTGTGTAAGAATTTGACCAAGTTACTTAGCAAAGGCATCGGCTTACATGGAGACTGAAGCCAGTGACATTGGCAAGAGAAGTGGCGATGGCAACGCTAGATAGCGAGAGCTGGCCAAGGTGTCCAACAGCAACCATCGACACAACTTGCACGAGGTACTGCAACACCGTAACTGCCACCATTGGAGCTGCTATACGAGTGGCCTTCTTCAGTTCTTGCACGAATTCATCTCTCGTTAATGCCCATTTCATCTGCTCGCTCTCCGGCACCTCTTCCATGGCTCTTTGGGTCAATTTTAGGACTGCTCATGGATGCAACAGTTTAGAAAAGAAAGAGCGAAGAGGCAATCTGCAATTATTACGCTATTCTTGAGTTTGTCTCGAAGTTGCATTTCACTAATCATTGCCTCCTGAAAGATTTAGTTGATCAACCTGGTCAGTTTGTGACGGATCGGAGGTTTTTAAAACACAATAGCCTGATTAGTCTAGGATTTTCTTGAGTAATATAGAATATTCCGGGGGGAGGGGGCGGGGGAGTAGTATTCAAAATTCATACGTGCATTTTATGGAATTTTGGTATTAATGAGGTTGATGGATCTTCACCTTGAGATGAGGAAAGATCTACGGTTATAATTTCAGGTCCTCATATACAAAATAGGAAAAAGAGTAGGACTCAGACCCCGATATTTTAATTGAAAGAAGAGGGTCTTTTAGCGTCAGCCAAATTTAAAATCAAATATGAGTTCTGGTCTTAAAATGATTGCTTATATCACTTACAGAAAGGAATAAACAAAAAGCATTTCCATCGTCCACGAAAATATTTAGTTACAAAATGTTGTCGATAATGAAAACATTTCTCATCGATTAATTAGAGAATTGTTTTCTAAATCATTCGTTCTTTGGGGAACAAACTAAGGGTATTTTGTAAACCCACAGTTGTTTAGCCTTACAAAACTGCTTGATTAATTAAATCAAGGAGAATTACCTTGCAGCTCCAAACAATCACGCCTTCAGTAAAACAAGCGATCTCAATTGGACGTACTGCACAAATCATGAAGTTTCAGACATTCAAACAGCTCTCGTGGGACTTCTGTTGTGCTGCACCACATGGGCGTAATACCAAATCCTAGGATGAAGACAACTCTGTCTGATTACATCAACCGCGGCACCAAAGGCTAACCCATCATGAACACGAAAAAAACTCGGAAACTCTCGCAGATCGTATGAATGCTTGGATTCCTGTATGTTGTGGCACCAAAAGTGAGAAGGGAATGATAAAAGGGCTCGTCCACACGGACCTTGTAATGAATCGCGCAGAGAGGGAGAGTGGAGGACGCGGATGAAATATGTCTTGACATTGCAGGAGCGATGTATATATCCTCCATGGCGGAACGATCACGCATTTGCCGGGTGGACCGTGGATCGTAAACAAATTGCCGTATGCCTGTCGGATGGGAGCAAAGTTGCATGAAAGGGATGAGCACTTTGAGCACAACACGGCGTACGAGATTCCGCAGGAACATATCAGACGGGGTTCGTTTCTGGACCTAGGATTGTCTTTGACAAGTCATTGTCTGCAGGAACTTCATATTGTTCCTAGGATATGTCCCTCCTGGTTCTCTTTTATTTTATTTTTTTCCCGAGGAGTCGTGACTGCCGTCATTTATCGAAGTGGCAATTTCACTCTTATGTATTGCAATTTTGATGAGAGCCGCTTTCCTCGTTCTCAAGGGTGCGTTTGTTTCCTAAAAAAATAGGCGATTTGGAAATTATTTTTTTAAATATAATCGCTTGTATCGCTTACAAAATGAACGAACGACCAAAAAAAAAAAAAATTAATCGTTCACGACAATGTTTAGATATTAATTTTTGTCCATAATGAAAATTTTTATTAAAAAAGTAAATAAATAATGATTTAAAAAAATAAAAATTAGTAATTTTTTAAACATTTATAAGAAACGAAATTTCCTGTATTGAATTAAATATCAAAGTGTTTTAACAATATAGATCGAGTCGAGTATGGGTCGAGAAACTTGCATTGCGATAAATGTGTTCTAATAGGTTATATGAATCAATTTGGATCGGACTATAATGGTCCGATCCAAACCCGATCCAATCCATCCGTTTGGCAGGTTTACTACTTAGGTTTCATATCATATAGGACATCCGTACATTTCGTGAAGATTAAAAATCGAATTCTCAGTTAAACGGCAGAATTTGACCTTCTGGTCCTAATCCTGTCAACAAACCTCCATATTTAGAAACTAGACATACCGTAGCTTTAGGACCTTGGACACCGCACCGACAAATCAAGAATCATGTATGCATTTCATTAAGGTTAAGGATCCGCATTCGTCGATATCAATTGGAATCAAACTCCTAATAAAAATATGTCGTCATTCCGTTGCTCTGCATTCATTTTTTTTATGCCAAACTTCTTCGGCTCTTGTAAACTAAGGACAGCCTACTTCATGTCCTCGATGCCACCGGCACAACCTGGTTTTTACGGCAAAGCCCATTTAGGATTTTTAGCCCAACCCAAGCCCATTAAGACCAATTTCTTGGCCCACCAAGCTCCCTAACCTAACCTAAGCCCGACTAGGATAAGATTGAAAGCCCAAGGAAAACTCGGGCCCGTCAAGGTCCCTCAAATATAAGAGAGAGGAACCAAGATCTTTTGTCAACTTTGAAATGCGAATCATTAGGAAGATTTATAGTAAATAAAGGTCTTTTCCTACAAAGAGCGTTAGTTAGATCAGATTGTAATCGACCTTTTTTTATTAGTCCGATGTTTTCGTTACTGTTCTCATCTCTTCTTGCTTCTCGGCCACAGTCCAATATCTTTCGCAACATTAGCAAGAATGATTCTTAGTGTGAAACTTGTGATTACTTTTTATTTTTGGACATTCTACATAAATTTCTGACATTTATAGAATCTTTCTTAAAGAAGTCAATTTCCTAAAACCACAGAGTTTGACCAGATCATCGCAGCATAAGGAAATCCGTATCCGAAGAACTCGAGGATTCCATGTCCCCTGGCATGCTGAAGAGAACACGACATAGAACCCGAGCAGCATCTCATTAAGCTGAGATGCCAAAGGCAAAGGCCGCGCCCATGCTGCCTAGATCCAATTTGTACACAAGATTACAGCAAAGAGGTATGTGGAAACAAAGGACCAAGAAGGAGCTGAGGAGCATTGGTAGTATCAGGCTTTGCTTTGAGTTTGGAGAAACCGAACAAGCGGCTTGACAGTCACGCCCCAAGCAGCACGGATGAGCAACATCAAGTATTTTCGGGCTTCAAGCAAGATTACAGGATCTTGGCCCATTCATTCCAGGAACTTGTCCGTGAAAATCCAGAGGATGCATACTGGAGGACAATTGAAAATGAGAGATATGGGGGCGCTGAAAAAATAAACTCTGAGTTGCTGGAATTGTCCCGCGCCATAAGCTTTTGTCCGCATAGAGTTTCGAGTCCTCCAGCCAATCCTGGGTGCTAGGAACATCCCATATGACTTAGATTTCTGTTGCTTGAGAACATG
The DNA here is from genome assembly GCF_020921035.1 of Rhodamnia argentea. NCBI lineage: Eukaryota > Viridiplantae > Streptophyta > Magnoliopsida > Myrtales > Myrtaceae > Rhodamnia > Rhodamnia argentea. Next base: position 11,607,836 of record NC_063157.1, on the reverse strand, counting down.
ACCAAGTTCCTAAGCAATGACATTGGCTTTACAAAGAGACTGAAGCCTGTGACATTGGCTAGAGAACTGGCAATTGCAACACCGGATAATGAGAGTTGGCCAAGGTGTTCGACTGCACATGGCTGGCACGAGGTACCACAACACTGAAGCTGCCACCATTGGAGCTGCTAGGCAAGTGGCCTTCTTTAGTTCTTACGCGTATTCTTCTCTTGTTAATTGTCATCTCATTTGCTCGCTGTCGGACACCTCTTCCCTGGTTCTTTGGGTCAGTTTTAGGACTGCTCCTGGATGCAACATTTTGCAATTACTACATATTCTTGAGTTTGTCTCCAAGTTGCGTTTGGCTAATTATCGTCTCCTCAAAGATTAGTTGATCAACATGGTCAGTGAACGTATGACAAGACCTTTGGGGAGCTTGTTTTTGGGACAAAAATAATGTTCGAAGTACTATAATTTTTTTTTTCTTTCCCCCAGAAGTTACGAAAAAAACTCAGCGCCCATCATATTATTTATATTTGACTAACTTGTTCAGAAATAATGAATGCTTATTGTTGACTTATGTCTGACCCATTGTAATAATCATAAAGCAACAAAAATAGTAAGGAGAGGCGAAAGACCATCCTCAAGGTCATTCACTAGTTCATGTAATGTGGTCAGTCAACAGAAAAGATTGAAAACAGAAGAAAAACCAATAATGGAGAGTCGCTAGGCCTTCAAACTTCAAAACAATCAAATTCTCTTCCCCGGAGTTTGCTTCTGCACAACTAATGGCTCCTTTCTGTTTTCGCTTTCTGCTAATCTCACCCTCAATCCTTTTTCATTTTGGCCTCTAGTAAAGCCCTTACAACATCCTCATCCTCCTCTGCGATCTTCACAGCTTCGACCATTAGATCCATCTGACCAGCAGGGGTCTGCCTTAGATTCATCTTCCTCAGGGTCTCTTTCCCTATCTCCAAAGTCGGCATCTTCTCGATCTTGAGCTCACTGAGGATTGCAATGCTGCCCTTTTCTCGCAAAATCTTGATGGTCTAGGCACCATTTCTATATGGTATGATGCATATGGAGGAGGAGGGTGTGAGGGAGAAAGAACTCAAAACTGTGTAGGATGGCCCAAAAGAGCCTTGCCTCATATTTTGATATGTCATTAATAAGCCATCTTGTCCTCCATGGCTATGTTCATCTTCTTTCGAAATATGGAAACGAAAAGTTCATGTTACAGTCGTCCTGGTCTTCCATCTATGCATGGATCTCTCGTTAGGTCTTGTTTCTAATCAAAACCCTCCTCCAATTTCAAGAACTATGGACCATTGTATTCTACAATTCATGAGCGAGGATCATGGGGTGCGGTCTCTTTTGGTAGTTTAAATACTTCGCGATCTTTCCTTTCCCAATGTAAACTCCATGAAATTAGGATAGCATTGCATGTGTTAGTTTGCCCCATGCATTCATGACCCTAATCTAATCCTTCCCCTGCTCTTGCAAACCGACTTTCTGATCAATCCATCCATTGATCATGCACTCGTACGTATGAGGACACAATCTGAATCAAGTAGATACAGTACTCACAGCTGTACAAGTAGGCCAAAACCATCCACGGTACTATTGCACATACACTGGGAATCAACTCAAAAGTTACACCAACTGTACGCGTTCCGCTAAAAGTAATGAACAGCACTAATATTTCCTATTAACAAATGATGGGAAAAGCAACAAGCGAAATTCGCATTTTGTCATGCAGATATAACCCTATCCTCTGGGTCACATTGCTCTTGGTGAGGATTTTGTGTAAATATCCTCTTCCTGGTCTCGTTCACCTGCAACATAAGTTAAACGAGGACATATTAAACTTATGTAGCTGCGGAATTTATACTTCCCACTTGAACTTTAGATTGGGAGACTTCATGATCCACGGCCGGATTCAGGTAGGCCATTCCTAAAAGGGCTGCTCAGAAGGTTTTGTTAAAGGTGGAAGGCGTTTTTCGTTTAAATGTCATATAGATGTGCGAACTTCACAGTCTAACTACGTGCCATCTACAGAAGAGCTTTTTGAACAAGCACCTGCTTTTGCCAATTTGTGGCTCCAGTAATGAGAGAAAGGAGTGCACGGCAGTTCCGGACACAACACCGATCCAAAGCCCCTTGGCTTGTAGAGGCAGGACAAAATCGAGAATCAGTCCTATTGGGAGTCCTATCAAATAGAACGCCTTGATATTTACGTATGCTCCTATGCATTGCCATCCACTTCCCCTGGCTACTCCTGATTCATTGGACATGATGAAATCATTTCAACTGGTGGTCAAATTACTGAAGTTCTTAATATCTAGCAAGGGCCAAACCACATTTGACGAGGACAAATTCCAGAGAGAATGTCTCAAGACGTAACGAGTACGATTTCATAAACTTTAAGCAGAAGTGTAAGAGCTGACCTTATAAGACTGCTTGTGTACTGTCCATGAAGATGGAGAGACAAATCAGAGAAGTCATGACTCCAATGTAATGCACCACTTGCATCTCATTGCTGAAAGCATATCCCAGGACATAACGGCAGCGGAAGAGCACAATTCCCACGATGACCGCTTCAATAATAGTGAGAGACAATATTACCAGAACTACCAACCTAGCCTGGTTGGGGTTCCCCGCTCCGAGTTCGTTTGAGACCCGAGCATTGCGAAAACTTGAAAAACCCATGTCCTTTCAGAACTTGAAACATAACTTGCATTGCATTCTTGTGACCGCACCTCACTGGGGAGTGAAAAAATCGCGAGTTTTACCTTGCCGCGGCTCCAAAATCGTATGGCACAGTGAAGTGTGTTAGTGTTTAAAGATAAAAACAGAGGATTGAAGAAGTGTTTTTGGTACTGAAGAAGAAAAGGAAGATACGTATGTGCAGCCAACAAGGAAATCTTCTTCTATTTGATTTCTCAATCTCAAATTTAAAGTCTAAACAAACTGAAAGTGAGAGAATCATGGATCAAAATCCCAACAACATATCTAACTACTTCCTAAAGACTAGGACAATGTGATTTTATTAACTGAAACAAACTAAAGAAAAAAGAAACGTATTCAAAGAACACTTGCAGCACTGAAGCAATTTTATAACACTCCTCCTTGCTTTAGGTGCTGCAAATCCCGAGCTTCTCCCTTAGATCTTCAAATTTGCTTACAGGCAATGGCTTCGTGAAAATATCTGCCAACTGATTTTCTGATTTGCAATAAACAAGTGCAATTTCGCATTCTTTCTGCACTTCCCTTAGAAAGAAAAACTCGATTTTGAAATGCTTAGTCTTCCCATGAAAGACTGGATTGTGAGAAATTGCAATTGCTGCCTGATTATCAACAAGAATTTTCGTGTTGTTCCACTGCTTCAAGTGCAAATCACATAAAATTTTTCTTAGCCAAATTGCCTAATTAACTGCTACTATGGCTGCTATGAACTCAGCTTCTGTTGTGGACTGTGCTACAACTTCCTGCTTCTTAGAGCACCATGAGAAAATTCCTGAACCAAGACTAAAACAATAACCAGAGGTACTTTTCATATCATCCACAGAACCTCCCCAATCACTGTCAGAAAATCCCAACAGCTTGAAATCTTGGCTTTTCTTAAACTTCACACCAAATTCAATTGTTCCTTTAATGTATCTCACCACTCTTTTTACTACTCTTAAGTGCATTTCAGTAGCACAATGCATAAAACGAGATAAGAGACTTACAGAAAATAAAATGTCTGGTCTTGATGTTGTGAGGTACATTAGACAACCAATCAGACTTCGAAAGTAATCCTCTTCAACTCTGTCAGTCCCGTCCTCTTTGCTCAAGCTCTCCTTTTGATTCATTGGAGTGGCCATTGCCTTGCAATCCTCCATATGAAACTTCTTGAGAATTTCCTTGGCATACTTCTTTTGACAGATGAAAACTTCATCTTCCAACTGCTTAATCTCCATTCCCAAAAAGTATGTCATTACTCCAAGGTCTGTCATTTCAAATATCTGCATCATTTCTCTTTTGAACTCTTCAACAAGCTTGGCATTACCACTTGTGATTAAGAGATCATCAACATAAAGAGAGACTATGAGCAGATCATCTCCCTTATGTTTCATATAAAGAGTAGCCTCTGACATGCTTTTTTCGAATCCGAGGCTTGAGAGATGCTCATCTATTTTGCTATACCATGCTCTAGGTGCTTGTTTCAAGCCGTATAGAGCCTTCTTGAGCAAGTAGACCTTCTCCTCTTCACCTTTTTCCACGAATCCCTCGGGCTATTCAACATAGATCTCCTCCTGCAAAATACCATTCAAGAATGCAGATTTTACATCTAGTTGAAACACCTTCCAACCCTTTTGAGCTACAATTGCTAACAAGAGTCTTATGGTGTCCAATCTAGCCACAGGTGCAAAGGTGTCTGAATAATCAACACCAAAAATCTGTGCATACCCCTTAACTACAAGTCTAGCCTTGTACTTGTTGATTGAACCATCTGCATTTAACTTGGTTCTGAACACTCACTTTACTCCAATAACCTTTCTATCCTTCGGTTTGTCAACAAGCTCCCAAGTCTTGTTTTTTCTTATCATTGACAACTCCTCTTCCATTGCCTACTTCCAGTTCTGGTCTTTAATAACTTCTTCATACCCTGCAGGTTCACAAATGGCCACATTGCATCTCTGATAGATATCGGAGAGCAATCTTGTTCCATGGATTGGTGGATCATCTTCCAACTCTTCTTGCCATAGTTCTGTTGCTTTCTCTTCTATTGTTTGGAAGGGAAGACTTGATTTCTGCTTGCTCGTGGATGCTTCTTGTGTCTGTTTCCAATTCCACTTCTCATCTTCATTAAAGAACACATCTCTACCGACAATTATCTCCCTCGTTTGAGGTTGATACACCTTGTAGGCCTTGGAGGAAGAACTGTAACCCACGAAGATGCCCGGTTTTGACTTCTTGTCAAGTTTATCACGCTTGACCTGTGGAATGTGAGAGAAACACATACAACCGAACACTCTAAGGAAATTGAGTGAAGGTTTATAGCCATACCATGCCTCGAATGGAGTTTTGTCCTCTAATGCCTTGGTAGGCAATCTGTTCTGCAAGAAAACCGCAATACTTGCTGCCTCAGCCCAGAAATTCTTTGGTAGCTCCTTTTCATGAAGCATGCATCGAGTCATTTCCATTATGTATCTGTTTCTCCGCTAACTGACTCCATTCTGCTGTGGAGTGTAGGGAGCGGTAAGTTGGTGCTCGATGCATGATTCTTCACAGAACATACAGAACTGCTCTGAAGTATACTCCCTTCCATTGTCAGACCTAATGCATTGAATGTTGCTACCACTCTGCTTCTCCACCATTTTCTTGAACTTCCAGAACGTGCCAGCCACTTCTGATTTATTCTTCATGAAAAAAATCCAACACATTCTACTGAAATTATCTATGAAAATAACGTAGTACCGACTACCTGCGAGTGATTGAGTTCTTTGAGGACCAGCAACATCTGTGTGGATTAATTGCAACTTGTGAGAGGCTCTCCAAGTTGATTTAGGAAATGGATTTCTATTTTGTTTACCGAATTGACAGGCATGACAATTCGGTAAATGGTCTGCAAAGACAGGTAAACCATTTGACAGCTCCTTTTTCTTCATCAGCAACATTCTTGAAAGGTGACAATGGCCTAGTCTCTTGTGCCAGGTCTCAGTCACATTCTCCTCTGTGGAATAAGCAGCTTGTACCTCCTTGGTTGGTTCAAATGAGAAGCTCTTGCATCTCATTTTTTCTTTGACGATTTCATTTCCATTTGCATCTTGAATGAGGCAAAGTTTATCTTCAAAGAACACCTTGAATCCTTTTTCAATGAGCTGACCAACACTCAACAAATTTTGGTCGATATCAGGTACAAAGAGAACATCTGAAATTGACTTTGTACCTGAATTTGTTGAGATAGCAATGGTTCCCCTTCCCTTCACCGGAATATAGTCACCATTTCCTATTTTGACCTTTGTGATTGCCGTGGGCTTCAATTCTTTGAAAAGACTTCGATGGTGAGTCATGTGGTTTGTGCAACCACTATCTATCAGCCAACTCACATTTGATTCTCTGCTTGAGAAGCAAGTGGCTACAAACAGTTTATCTTCCTCTTCTTGGTCTGTAACTTGAGCATCTTCTTCCTGCACTTGATTTTTATTCCTGCATATCACTACCTTGTGTCCGAGCTGATTGCATTTGGAACATTTGGCGTCAGGTCTCCTCCAACATTTGAATGGAGGGTGACCTTTCTTCCCACAGTGATGGCAATGAGGGTATTTACCCTTAAAATTTCCATTTCTGCTTTTGTTGCTACTCGAAGTAGGAAAAACTGAATTTCCCTCTTGGCTTTTCTTCTTTTTCTTCTTGTTTTTGTCAGCTTCATGATGTTTTGTAGGTAAGGCTCCTTCAATTTCACCTTCCTGCCTCATAGCTCTTCTTTGCTCTTGCGCTTATAAAGCATTCAACAGTTTTGCCAGAGTGATTTTTGACATATCCTTAGTGTTTTCTAAGGATGTAATTGTGGCCTCAAATTTTTCAGGCATCGTTACAAGGATTTTTTCAACAATCCTTGATTCTGGCAGAGAAGAGCCGAGTAGTCTGACTCGGCTTGGAATGCTAAGCAACCTGTCAGAATACTCTTTGATGGATTCAGTCTTTTTCATCTTCTGCAACTCAAAGTCACGTACCAGATTCAACACTTGCATCCCTCGGATCCTTTCATCTCCTTCGTATTCAGTCTTGAGATAATCCCATATCTCCTTTGCTGACTTTAGATACATGATACGAGTGAAGATGTTGGATGAGACTGCAGCAAACAAGCAGGCCTTTGCCTTTGATTTCTTCGTCTTCTTCTCCTTCTGTGCTTTGATCTGCGCCATGGTGGGATTGTTAGGAAGAACAGGAATTTCATAGTCTTCTTCCACTGCTTCCCAAAGATCCAAAGCATCCAAGTATGTCTCCATGCGTACTGCCCAAATCTGGTAGTTGTCTTCGTCAAACACCGGCTGAGCAATTGATGAGAAACTGGATTCGGCTTCCATGATGCGTCAAACTCACACACAGATCCCTTAAGAAGAGAGCTCTGATACCAATTTGTTAGTGTTTAAAGATAAAAACAGAGGATTGAAGAAGTGTTTTTGGTACTGAAGAAGAATAGGAAGATACGTATGTGCTGCCAACAAGGAAATCTTCTTCTATTTGATTTCTCATTCTCAAATTTAAAGTCTAAACAAACTAAAAGTGAGAGAATCATGGATCAAAATCCCAACAACATATCTAACTACTTCCTAAAGACTAGGACAATGTGATTTTATTAACTGAAACAAACTAAAGAAAAGAGAAACGTATTCAAAGAACACGTGCAGCACTGAAGCAATTTTATAACAAAGTGCAATGTAGAGATCGTAAGACTGAACCATTAGCATTATAACAGTCAGAAAAGGATTGCCGATTTGTGTAAAAAGGATTGCTGAACTGTTTTATGCCATACCATATGGAGAGAACCGATGTCTCGAGCTTTGGATTCGATAAAAGGCCCAATGACAATGTGAGCAGCTCGCAGGACCACCATTTTAGGCTGCAAGCATGGGCATTAAGAAACAAATGAAGAGAGGATGAAACAGCTAGAAAGTTTCTCTTTTTTGGGACTAGAGAGACTGACCATGTCATTAAAGCAGAAGGAACTCCTTATTGGAAGAACTCGAGGATTCCATGATAGGCGTTCTTAGTGAACCATGCACGGGTTCTCTCACATGCTGAAGAGAACACTACGTGGAACCCGAGCAGGATTGCATTCAACCCAGTCGATATGCCGAAGGCCAAGGCGGCGCCTGTGCATCCTAGTTCCAATTTATACACAAGAACCCAGCAAAGGGGTATGTGGAAACAAAGGATCAAGAAGGAGCAGAAGAGCATGGGTAATATCACGCTTTGAGTTTGGAGAAACCGAATGAGGGGCTTGAGGATCACGCCCCCGAACAGTGCAGGGATGAGACACATCAAGTATTTACGGGCTTCGAGCGAGACTTCAGGATCTTGGCCCATTCGTTCCAGGATCTTGTCTCTGAAAATCCAAAGAATGCAAACCGGAAGACAAACGAGAATTAGAGACAAGGTGGCGCTGAAAAAATAAACTCCGAGTTTCTGGAATTGCCCAGTGCCATAAGCTTGCCCGCATAGAGTTTCGAGTCCACTAGCTAATCCTGACTGCTAGGAATACCCGATATGACTTAGGTTTCTGTTGTTTAAGAGTGTGACCAAGTTATTAAGCAATGGCATTGGCTTACAAGGAGGCTGAACCCAGTGACATTGGCCAGAGAAGTGGCGATGGCAATACTGGAGAGCGAGAGTTGGCCACGGTGTCCGACCACGACCAACGGCACGACTCGCAAGAGATACTGCAACACCGAAACCGCCACCATCAGAGCTGCTATGTGAGCGGCCTTCTTCAGTTTTTTCGCATAGAGATCTCTCGTTATCCCCCATCTTATGCGCTCGCTCTCCTGCAACACTTCCATGGCTCTTCCGGCAGGTTTCAGGACTGGATGCAACAGTTTAAATGAAGGATGAGTGAAGAGGCAATTTGCAATTACTACGTTGTTCTTGAGTTTGTCTCCAAGTTGCGTCTGCTGACTAATCATCGTCTCCTCCGGAAAGATTAGTTGATCAACATGGTCAGTGCACACATGAAGAGGCAACTTGTGTTGGGACAGAAACAACGTTCAAATTACCAAACTATATCCTTCAAAAGTAAAAGAAAAACAACTTAATGCATTATTTTATTTGAATGAAGAGGACTTTTTTGGCGTCAGCCAAATTCAAATCCAAATCGATGGGATTTCATGTAATAAGTGAAGGAAAGGATTGACTCGAAATGACAAATTGTCCAAACGGATCTTGTAAGGAATAATCGCAAGGGAGGGAAAGTGAGGGCGTGCATGCTGTGAAATAACGGAGAAGCTACGTAACTCAAAATCTAACCCGAGAGATGGAAATTATCAGAGAAATTAAAAAGAAACCATGAAGTGCGCGAAAGGTTTATGTGGTTAGTTTTGAATATCGATAGCTATTTCATGGTAGATATGTCAAACGGGGTGGCATGGGTCGGGTCGAAAATGATCCGACCCATATTGATCTATTTAATCGGTTTTGACCCATTTCCATGCAATATTAATATAATGATCCATACCCAACCCATATTGCTAAAACACTCTCATATTTAATCTAATTTAAAAAATTTATATCTTGTGAATATTTATTGTTTTATGACTAGATTGACAACTCATACCCCACGAGGCCATCGATCGGCGACCGGTGGGCGCGACGAGCGACCGACGGGTGGTGGGCGAGCATCGGGCGGTCGGCCACTTGACTTTTAAATCGTTATGTAAAAGAAAGAAAGAAAAAAGGAAAATGAAAAATTACAAATTAAAAAATCAGAAATTAAAAAATATATAAAATATAAAAACTTCAAGAGACACATGAATGGGATGACTCAACTAATAATATTTACAAACTGAATGGGTTGTAAATAGTTTAAAATATGGGTTTGTCTTTAAATCCATTTACCACCCACATATAATTAAGTTTATAACTCAAATACATTAACGACCCATTTATTAAAATTTGACTAACTCATATTTGACCTATCTCATTAAATATGGGTTAAAATATGAGTTTTCAACCCGTTTTGACATCTCTAATTCGCAAGAAGAGCCGGTCACAAGGAAACCCACTAATTAATCGGAGAGAACCATAGAGTTACGTCACTCACTCAAGTGCTTACGAGTCTTAAATTACATTACACCCAAACTCACCGTGTTTAGCGTAACATAATTGCTCCATATAATAATCAAGGAGAGTTACTTCGCAGCTTCCAAAAACAAACACTCGTGCCTTCGATAAGACAAACGGTCTTCAAATGGATGTACAACACAAATCACCGAGTGAAATCTACGAAAGCACCAATCGATTTGCTTTGGGACGAGAAGTGCTGCACCAATTGGGTGTACACATAAAATCCCACGGAGAATGAGATGACGACTCTAACTAATTTCGTCAAAAATGGTACCAAAATAAATCCATGATGAACATACATATAACATACACACACACATATCTATATACTGAATCGGGTGTAAAATCATATCCGACGAAGAAGACAACTCTGGCAAATTACGTCAACAGCGGCACCAAAGCGGACCTATGTATATTAATCTAGGAAACTCTTTGTACACCGATTTCAACATAGAAATCAATTTCCATGTTCTTTTACCGACTCAATCATCCAACTCCAGCAAAGGTTTTAGTGTTGCTTCAAAATGTTACGTCCAATCAGAACTTTCCTAAGTTAAATCACAGCTCAAACTCGAGATGAATTCTAATATGTCGCCCTTCGGGGCGAAGGATCACACATTCCCCATATTGTGGATGTAACCAAAGTTCCCTATGCGCCTCGAAAGTCATCAAAGTTGCATGAAAGGGAGGGTTGCCTTTCAGTAGGGCATGGCGTACAGATTCGACAGTAACCTAGCTCCGCAAATGCACCTGGCAGCGCTCGTTCGAAAGCGCCTGCGCTCCAGGAATTCAGTTCGTGCTCGTTCCTGGACCGAATGTCTGCGACTGTTAAGTCATTGTCTGCAGTAACTTCATATGGTTCGGAGGTTCTGCTGATGTCGTTGATTGGACAGTCCAACCTTGTGATTCCGGAACTGTTACATCATGTGTGGTGCTAAAAGGAACTGGCATCCCATTCCTTTTTACCTTTGTTTAGCTAAGAGTTGGGATGGTCGATCCACGTTATAGATGCTTGTGATCGTCTAGCATGTGGCAAAGAAGAACTTGTTAGGCGAAGACTTGCCAAGCCTTCTCGACCAACTCAATCTTCTTTTCTTAACCATTTGCGTCAGGTAATCCTCAGATGGAGGTCGGCCTGGATCGTTGTCTGTTGCTACCCATGTGGGTGTAAATCATGCTAAGTTGTTAGTTAAAGAAAGTATAGATTATGGCTCGAAATTAACCTCGATCAGCTTGAAATCCGACCCGCAATTGAATTGCAAGGAGACCCGAGCCCCATTAGGAATTTCAAATTTGTACTCTTGCCGACAACGAATGTAGTTTCATTTTTGCTGATCATAGGAGAACTATTTTGTTGATCTCTCCTTGCGAAGTAGGCACACCACCAAAATTTGCTGTATTCAAGTTTTATTTCTGCAATTATTTTTTACCCAAGGCGTTTCGTTTGTTCACGCTTTCACATTAGAACGACAGAAAACGAGATTTCCCTTGCTGAGTCCACCGTCTACATGTTAGGCCGTGTATCGGCAAATTTAGCAGACGCATGCGGGCCTCGTGAGGCTCGAGGAAACTTCTTCAAGTGTTTGGATCACAGCCGTGAAGGTCGGCATCCGATTTGGATCCTTACTTATGCAGTGCTCGATTAATCTGCAATCAAAAACGAAAGAAAATGAGTATCATGAGAGTCTCAGCTTGCAGGCCATATACAGGTTGCAGAACACCTTAATATGCATGAGCGTCTGGATTATCCTAATGTGAAAATTGCTATACTTTCCGTGAACCAGTCTGTTTGCATTGCAGTCAATGTGTACCTGCCTTTGCCGGACCTAATCATGCTATATATCTTGAAAGATACAATGAACCATCAAAGATATTCCATTTCGGATATCTTACACGTTATCAACGCGCTAATCGTCTAAAATCATTGTCTATCCGCGGAAGCAAGAGATGTAAGCGCTTAACTAAAGATCATTTTTCTCGGTATGCAACTCATAAAGCAAAACAAAGTATTTGGACAATATAGAACTCGATATGCATGACTGGCTTCACTTACTGTTGAACTCTTTTTGGACACTTGCTCATCTGGAACTTCGCTTTGAAATCAGCAGACTCCACATACGTGGCATCAGAGTTCTCACTATTTAGCGGTTGCTTTCCTTCGAACATCTGCTATTCGATCGTACGAACCCAGACAAGAGGGAAAATCTTGTAAGCATAAACAATGCGACAGACTTAGCAGGAAAAAGAAGAGCAAAAAGGATAGTAATGGCAACTGGCAAGATCTATCGAAAACACAACAAAAATGACGTTTTTCAGTCATGGATGAATAAAAGCAGTTGATAACAGGATTTGTGGAAGAAAAGCTACTTTTGCTGCCCATGAAGCAAGCTATTTTCGCTTTTCATATCCAGTTTGCCGACCTGATAAATCATAGTCCCAAATGAAAGGATATCTTCGTTGGTGTCGCCTGAAGGGTTTCTTTTGTGACCAGAACCGTCCTTTTTTGGACCTGTGAAGCAGAAGACTTGACAAGATGAGTGTTAAAGTCGGTATGGATTTGAACTACAAAAATTATTTGGTCACATACTGGCTTCTTGATTAGGGTGTATTTGCTCATATAACATTGGCACCCAATATTCACCGATCTTTAAGTGTCCTCCTTCATCCTGTAGTAGGTTTCTGTACACAAAGGAGGAAGCACTGGTGAGATACACCGACACACGGCCAGGACATGACTTCAAAACGATTGTTTGTTCTAAAAATTGGTGAGATACAAAGCCAGGGCAATTCAGTGATGCTACAGATTGCATTACTTCTGCTAAGACTTTACTTTAGCTGGTGCTCTGTCTAGTCATTCTTGAAGAAGTTCTCCATCATCACTGAATAAGTGTTGTACCAGACAAAAAAAAAAGAAAAATTCTAGGAATTGATTTGATCTTAACTGTTTCCTAAGTTTCAATACCTGACATCACTTCTGCAAATATAGTGCAAAGGCCCGGAAACATACTTACCTGGGGTGGAGATGATTGTGCACTATAGGAAGGGGTTTATGCTGGTGGAGATAATTCATTCCCCTGCAAATTATTTCGGAAATTGATAAATGCTTTATGGTGGTTCAATGTACCTTTTGAATGATCCTACTTAAGTCGTTGAATATGCTGCAACCTTGACTTGCAGTTTTATCAGCATAATTACTAGCTATATATGCTTAAGCTGCTTCAACCGAGTCCTCAATCAGGTAAGTCTTGGATTCTTAAGCACATGAACTACATTTTTAAGCTTTGTGTTTCAGATCATTTGCTTTCACTAAGCATCATGAATTTGAATAATCTAGCCACACAGAAGGATAAATAAGAGTAGGAATCCTGAGATATCTATTGTATCGAAAGGTTTGCGCAGCTGAAATACCATCAAAAAACGAATTTCATTTTCCAGTGAGAAAAAAGGTTTAAGAGAGAGAACAGCTTAATTCACCTAGCTATGTCGAGTGCATATTGCAAAGCAGTGGGCAGTTCTAATCTCACTTTCCCGTTCACTATGTCCTCGAGATTCCCCTGAAACACATTTGGAACAGCAAGGTGAGTGGAACACACAGTTGATAAAAAGATTGACGAGTGAAGTAGCTTCCTAAGAGCTCAAGCCTTGGTCCGCCCAAAAGTGTCTTCACTGTACAAGGCAAACCTTAACTGAAAGGAGAGTCTTATGATTTGATCTTAAAGATTCTTCAGTTGTTATAGCTGTCTGCATGATATTTTGTTCATTGAGACTCCTAGACATTGGAAAAAACAGAATTCTAACAGACAATGAGACAAAATATCACAATCATAAGTAGTAAATGAAGATTCATGCACAAGAAAAGCAAATTAGTTTACCCCAGAGGGAGGGTCATTTGAGAAGTAGTGTGATAAAGTTTGCCGATACCTTCGGTAAATATTCAGTGATCAGAATCATTTCCTCTCCTTGCACAATCGAACCGAGAAACTGCAATATGTTGGGGTGCCTGAGTTCTCGTAAGAGAGTGTTGTCCTTCGCTGATAATTTCCTGTATCATGATTGAAATAGGAAAATTCAGTCCCCTTGCATACTTTCGTCTTGTGGAGAGAAGTCGATTCACAAAACTGTTCGAGGAAGATGAGAAAACCTGAAGCTTTTACGCACATTTTGACAGGATGGCAGATTTGGCTCTTGATTATGGTTTTGGCGACCCATGTTCCACGCCACTTGACCTTTTCAGACTCGCCAAATACACCCTGCAGCAGGAAAAATGCTAATGACTAGTTAGTACCTGAAACAGTTATTTGCAGTCATTTACTGACACCGTGTCGGTAGTTTTGCGACGTAATATAGTTAATGTGATTTAGCTAATCTCAGACGTGATTTATACGCTTAATGAAGTACTGAAATGGCCCCTTTAGATACCTCTTAGGTCTGTTCATAGAGGCTCCTACCTGTTCAACAGTAGAAGAATCCGTCAGACTAAGTTCTGCAATGTCGATATTCACTTCATTCAAATCAGGTTCATGTCGAACCGTCTGCAAAATGGAAATTACAGGGTTAGATGCATTCATTGCATCCATTTTCTCTAATAAAAGCTAATAGGGTGCTCTCTAGGAGATGTCACCCGTGCTCGGGCCCATTGCTCAGAGGACTTGGCTCAACAAAGTAATAAAGTCCCCATTGGAAGTGTTTTTGAACTAATTTTGCTGTTGAGATTAAGTTGGTTACCATTGGTTGATCGTTTTTGAAATCTATGCCACCATTCACTTCCAGGATCCTGCAAATGTCTCGGTGTCCATAGGTTCTCGCATCGGTCAAGGGCTTCAGGTAAGAAAATCATAGAGTTTTAGTCTGATAAAGAACACGAAACAGACACATGATGGTTTTTAACTTCAAGCCCCATATCTTCAGAAAACGAAAACAACAAACAAAATCAGTTATGAACAAGAGATGATGCACTAAATGGAAGCTTACAGTGCGGTGCCATCGATCTTGAAGGTTAACATCAGCCTTGTAAAGAAGAAGCAGCTCAACGATAGGAGCATGGCCCTCGCTCGCTGCAAGATGTAAAGCAGTCCTCTTATCATAGTCTTGGACGTTAGGAGATATGCCTTTCCTAAGCATCTGGTTCAAGCCTACTCTATCACCCCTCGAAGCAAAGCTCAGAAAATTTCCAGTATGTTGCACGTCACAGTAATCGGTAGATTCTTTGAGCCGCAACTGACCCATCATCTTGATCTCAACAGAACTTTACAGCTTCCCTGTAAAGCATGAGATCATTCCCTTGTTTACGTGTGTCCAGCAAGAACATAGAAATTAACTATAAACATGAAAGGAAGAGAGAAACTGCATATAAAATTTCTTCTTGGTCTTTTGCTATCCTGTGGTTCATGTGGGATCAACAGTGTCACGACTGCCTAGCCTTACCTGGTTTGTATGAATCTAACTTCTGAGCATCATCAGTGAACAAATTTGGCCTAGTACTTGTATTCTGCTGAATGATAGCTGTTACTTAAATGACAAAGCAGAAACCAGCGGTTAAACCTATGAAAGAAGTCTAGGGCTTAACGGCCGATTCCCCAGTTCTCGTCTGTTTTCAGTCGATGCTAACTTTCCGATTTATTAGTCCATTTTTCAGCTTTAGTGGGCATCTTTGAGCTCCTAAGACAAGAGAATGAGTGATGGTACTATTTGTAAGACTCTTGTGAGCTTTAAAGACCATATTCATAGTCCATTACTGTCCATAACTCGAGTTTGGATCCTGGTGAGGATCGAGTCTCCGACCAGATTTGGTGGGAAAATCCCAATCTAATTGTGGAAAAGGAGCATACATCCAATTAAGATTTCTTTTGGTCAGTGTAATTAGGAGTTGGAATTGTGATGCTTGCATTTATTATTATTTTGAAGTAATTTGCTTTGCAGTTTACTGAGGAAACTAAAAGACAGGAATGCTTAAATAGTTCAATAATTACAAGGAGAAGGTGAACACAATGTTACTACCAGCCAAGAAAGTGTCCGGACATAATGTTACTACCAGCCAAGAAAGTGTGAGTTGTACTGAAGTATTGTTGGCCGGCCCAGGAATTAACTGCTTCTGCTCGTTTTACTAAATCAATTAACATGTAATCTTTCATGATTTGTTTATTTTTCATTTCTCATCCAACTTGAGCAATCGACCTCGGTTACTTCGGAAGCTAAAAGGCTGTTTGGCTTAAAGATCACGACAGAGGTAATATAGCAGGTCCAGAGCAAAGTGCCCTTGTGAGGGAGAGAGAGAGAGACAGAGAGAGATGGCCGGTGTACCAACTCGATCGCTTCCGGCGAATGGAGGAGATGGCTTGTACAGTGACACCCGCAACTCCACCTTTCAGGCAGTGCATTCTGGCGAACATATTTCACCTGCGGCTTTATCATGTGTTTCTTCTCTCTTATGGCAATGTTTTCCTGCTTTGTTTTTTTTTTTGGATGATGCCCTTTATCAGGCTAATGATCATCTTATGTGTCTTCTTTATTTTCAATCATCAGAGTTCGCGATACCCTATTACGAACTACTGCTTTTCGATTAGTTTTTACGGGGCCAGGATTCTGATCAAGAGTAGAAAAATTTTGCCGAAATGGGGAGTAGAAACCGCCAAGGCCTTGATCAAAGAGTCCATCACCGAGAAGCTCGACGCCAACCGGTTCATTTCTCCTTTGGCGGCCTTGACCACATTCTGTGAGTTAGGGTGCTCCATCGGGCCCAACACTTCCATTGCGGTGCAGAACATCATCGAATCCCTTGAACTCAAGTTCAGCTCCTATGGCCTCGGAGCTGAGGCCATCGAGTTCAAAGTATTCTTCAATGACTTCACATCCAACGACTTCAACACCCTCTTCAGATCGCTCCCTTGCGACCAACGCTACTTCACAGCCAGTGTCCCCGGAGCGTTTCACGGCTGCCTATTTCCCAAGGCTTCGATCCACGTCATCCACTTCTCCTAAGCCCTGCCCTGGCTCTCGGAAGTGCCGAAAGAAGTGGTGGACAGGGACTCGTCTGCATGGAACAAGGGAAGGATCGACTATCATACGGCCCTCGAGAGGTCCACGAAGCGTACGCTGCTCAATTCGCTAGAGATGTGGAGCGTTTCCTCGGAGCCAGAGAGCAAGAGCTCCCGTGCGGAGGGCTTACAGCCCTTGTCGTTCCGTGCCTCTTGACGGGACAACTGCTCAGCAATGCACACTCATAGCAATGGGCGGAGTCCTAGGTTCCTGCCTCGTCGACATGGCCACCAAGGTACAAAATCCGCTTCCAAGTTTGCGCCCTCCATTGACATTGGTCAGAAAGTTGAGTACATCGAGGCCATCACAAGTTCCTTTCGAAAGTGTTCAATGATCAATCTTGTTGTTGTCTTGGCTATAGGGGTTGCTTAAGCGAAAATGATGTGGACTCTTTCAACCTCCCCAGATACTATGCTAGCCAGCAAGAGCTGGAAACAGGCATTAAGAGAAACGGTTCGTTCAGCATCAAGAGGATCGAGCTGCTCGATCTGTCCAAGATCGACGGAGGGACCACCAGGGTGCCGCTGTCTATGGTCACCTCATACTTCAGGGCGCTCCTGGAGGGGCTTGTCAAGGACCATTTCGGGGCTGAGATAGTGCACGGGTTATTCGACCGGTTCGAGAAGAAGAACGAAGAGTCCTCCATGCTATTGGACCCCGGGTGCAAGCCGCCCGGCGAATCGTTCATCCTCCTCAAGCGCAAAGTCGCTTGATTCCGGAGTGTACTGTTTTTATCCCTGGAGCCCTTTCACTCTTAGAAGGGGCTGGCGGACTTCTAGGGACGGCCTTGGCTCGTCGCTTAAAGCGATTCATAGAGATTTAACACTATCTGGGGACGGGAATCTCGATTTCATGCGAGTCCATGGATACAACTTTTAGCCATGTTCCTTTGACTTCCTAGATAAACACGTGGCGAACCCACCAATTTTATTCATAAGATACCCCTTTTGAGTTCGATGGTGATGTGAATTGTTAATAACGAATATGGATGATATAAAACGGGGCATTTATAGAGAAAGGGAGAAGATTGGTCCATGATCAAGTAATGGATAAAGTTTAGGGTTAATAACACGAAAATCTAGTATAAATTTACAGGTTAATATCACAAAAAAATCCAAAATTGTATATCGATGATAAATTTACCTCGAACTATTTTTTTGACCACACAATAAACACAAAACTGGTACATATGTGATAAATTTACCTCCAACTATTTTTTTCGACCACCAAAAATCACAAACTAAATTTTTTTTATCATCAAAAACCTCAAATTTATACACATGTGACAAATTTACCATCTATTAGTTTCCGTTAAATCGAGTTAATACTATGAAAAATTCTAAACCGATATAGATGTGGCAAATAGTAGGTAAAAACTCCAAATTAGTGCACATGTCAACTGTCACGTGTCATCTAACTCAAGAATTTGATGGTCAAATTTAACAGAAAACTAACGAATGGTAAATTCATTATAAACGTACCAGCTTGGAGTAAATTTATCAAATGTGTATCAATTTGGATTTTTTTATGGAAAAAAAATAGTTTTGGGTGAATTTGTCATATGTGTACCAATTTAGGGTTCGTATGGTCAAAAAATAGTTTAGGATAAATTTATCACGGTTGTATCGGTTTGGGATTTTTCGTGGTGTTAACCCTAAATTTACCCAAATCCTAAAATGAAAAATCTGTGACAAATTTACCATCTATTAGTTTCCGTTAAATTTTTCCTTCAAATTACTAAGCTAAATGACACCCGGTGATTGACAAGTATATCGCCTTAGGATTTTTATCTCCATTTGGCACATGTATATTAGTTTGAGATCTTTCGTGGTATTATTCCAATTTATTGGTAACAAATGGAGAATAAATTTATCACATGTGTATAGTTTGAGATTTGGTCAAATAATTAGTTATGGGTAAAATTGTTACGTATATATCAATTTGAGATTTTTTAGGTCATATAATTAGTATGAGGTAAATTTTTTATAGGTGTATAAATTTGAAAATTTTCGTGAAATTAACCCTAAAATTTATCATGGCCCTTTCAGGGCTTAGCATTGCTAGAAAATGACTCACCATTCTTCGCTCGCCAAGACAAAAAATATAATGGGTTTCATCTCATCCACATTATTACTTCTTTTTATTGGGGAAACATTGGTTATATCTTTAATTGTACTTGTACATGTGTATACGCATCTCCGAGCAAATAATATTAATCGAAAATGGAAAGTAATATAGTCGAGCCGAAAAAAAATAGATTAGATAGAAATAAAATTTTCTCGTGTGGGCTATGAATCTTATAAGCGCATCTTGTCTATCTCTGACGTTTCATGTGATTGTATATTATTTCTAGATCGAGTTCCATGACAAGTAATATAGACCTTTAAGTTAACTTCTTGGCTATAAATGAGATTTTCTTTAACAAGTGTGGACAGGCCTAATGCCTAAATTTTTTTCCTCCATATGTACAATTGCACGAACCTACATAGTTTGCGTCTATGCCATGACAAGTTGGTAGGATCCACTTTTTGACGTCCCATGCTCCTTCGGTGTGGTGACATAGCGGCTAAAAAGGGACAAGGAGAGATGGCGCTTCTCTTGCTTTTGACATAGCCAAAGGCCTACAAGACCAGTTGTTAGCTAAATGGTGGAGCGCCCCTCGAATAACTGCGTCAATTGTGCTCGACCTGTGAGTGATCTCAACCACATAAATTATTTAACGTGCTAATCATTGCCCGATTATGAAATATGAATCATCGAATCAGATTTTGTTGATTCTGGTTTGCCAGAACTCGAATCAATTTGAGAGTGCCCTTTTTCACTTTGGTAGATCAGATCAGCAATTGACGTGAGAAAATGCTTTACAAGCTCGAGATTTGACCCGATTATCAAAGTGGACTTTTCCGCCCTAGCTCAATCCAATTGGGCTCTCGAGATGCGTGGGTCCAAGACTTTTTCCCACTTCGGCCGGAATAGACCGAGCCGCGCCGGTCCGCTGCATCAGCATCGGTGGATCAGACCGGACCTCTGAGAACGAGGGATCCAAATCTCGTACTCGGAGTTCAAAAATGTCCAAAACCCCATGAGCTGAGCCTTTGCTCGGTAATACAACAGTCGGAGAGGGAGAGAGGGAGGAAGAGAGAGAGAGAGAGAGAGAGCGCATCAAATGGCCGGCATGAGATTGCCACCGGAGGACTCCGAGATGTCCCAGCCGGCCCGGCCCGGCCCGCCGTCGGTCGATCTCGTGTCGGACGACGACCGCTCGGTGGCGGCGGACTCCTGGTCGATCAAGAGCGAGTACGGCAGCACCCTCGACGACGACCAGCGCCACGCCGATGCCACCGAGGCCCTCCTCACCTCCGGCAACTACCGCACCGCCGCGTCCGATTACAGGTCTCACCCTTCTCTTCCCCTTTTCGCGCTCCGTTCATTCCTGTTTTTTTTTTTCATTTGCTTCCTTTTGGTGTTTTGGGGTTGTAGATGTTCTATGGAGATGTTGGGCTGCTGTACGTGTTGATGATCGAAGTGGTTCTTTACATGTTAAATTACTGTTTAGCTAGTGAATCGGAATGTGTTGCGCCGAAATTGACGTTTTCAGGGTTTTTTGTGCTGTTGGAGATGGGTTTATAATTTCTTTTGACGCACTCTGCAAACATCCATTTACTCTTTAACCCATCCGTTGTCAATTTGGGATAGATAGTTTTATGAGTTCTGCGCTATGTTTGTATAATGCTTGAGTTTGCGAAATTTATGCATTTCTCATGTATGCGAGTTTCCTCTTTGAATTGGGTGAGACTAAACTGAGATATTCATCCGAAAGAAAAACCTCTGAGATGCTTCCTCCGAGGTGAATATGAAAAAATGAAAAATTGTGTGGGCATGCGAGGGAGGGCAAACTTCTGGACCACCAGCTACTTAGAAATTGCAAGCTACGAAATTTGTGGCGCGTATGTGTAAACTGACTTATCTTGAAATTTTTGCATGGAAATTACTAGCTTGAGGGCCATACCTTCTCTGGTTAATTCTTTTCTTGGTACAATCAATATCTTGTTTGAACAAGCTCTGCAGGTATAAACTGGAAGTAAATGACTGGTGTTAGGGTTCCCAATAGTGAATCTTCAAGAAGAGAGGGTTGTTTGACTGCTTCTTGAAAAATTGCAAAACGAGCTAATTGACGGCTCTACTGTGACTAAACGTTTTCCTGCTTTTTCTTGGTACTATTTTATTGAAATAAGCTAATTGGTAGCTTTACTGTGAATTATTTTTTTCCTCTTTTCTGTTTCTACTAGTTTATACTCCATTGAACAACAAAGAAATATGAAAATCTTCGAATGTGGAAGGCTAACTATCGTGGATGTGTGTTAACAGTTCGGACAAGGAAGAACCCGATGCTGATGGGGTAAGCTCAATGCTTGGTCTTCAGAGCTATTGGGATGCCGCATATGCAGATGAGTTGACCAACTTCCGTGAGCATGGCCATGTGGGTGAAGTTTGGTGAGCATTCTCATACTTACAAGTGAAGAACACATTCTCTTTCCTTTTCATACATGCGTTGAGTGAATTGTCGTTCATGCTTACTTGTTTGTACTGACACATACTTAACCTTATATGGTAAACTTGGATGGAGAAAATTGATTAACCCCAAAACCTTATCTCTCGGGGGGATTGATTTTATGTTGGTGCTTCACTCATAACTTTGAAGACAGAATGCTAGTTTGATGATGGCTTATTTCTTAGTACATCAGAGGCAAAATGTAATTGGGCTCATGATCTTTCTCTCCTTGTATTGTAGTTTGTTGCAACGGTGAGCATTGCCTGGAACTACACGGTGTTGTACTTTGGCTGTTCTTCGTTGTTTTCCTAAAAATTTTAGGTTCTAAGTCAATGCAAAATATATAACAACCAGTCTTAAAATTGCAAATGCTTCGCCAGTTCCTTTATAATGTTAAAAAGTAGTGAACAAATGATGAGGTAGGTAATTGAAGATTTTTATGACATCAAATCCTCCTTTTTTTCCGAAGTAATTTGTCTTACTAGCTGGGTACAATTGAAGGTTTGGTGCCGATGTTATGGATGTAGTAGTTACTTGGACCAGAAACCTCTGCCTTCAAATTGCCCAAGGTCACTTGCCAACTGATGCTGATGATGTCAAATATGAATCCGCTGAAGATGGTGATAAACATTTATGTGGCTGGAGTGTACTTGACATAGGAACAGGCAACGGTTTGCTTCTTCAGGAGCTTGCTAAACTGGGGTATGCATTTAGGACCGGGAGTTTGCGTGGATTATCAACACTTGTTCCTTGACCAAGACTTAAGCTCTCTTCCTCCATTTCAGGTTTTCTGACTTGACTGGAGTTGATTACATTGAAGGGGCAATTGACCTTGCTCGGAGCCTGGCTGATCGGGATGGATTTCCCAATATAAAATTTTTGGTATGACAGTCACAAAACTCTTTGGGCATGCAAATTGAGTCCCTACTCTGTGTGTGTGTGTGTGTGTGTGTGTGTGTGTGTGTTATCCTTCCCTTGCCCAAGTAAAATGGATGGTATCTTGCTTCTTGTCGACATTGACTACTTGCGGGGTTAATGTGTTCATATTGAGGTTTATATTTTTGGATCCCCTTTTAAAAATCTCTATTCCATTTATTCAGTACTTTTGGTGCAATAATTGATTTTCAAATGTATGGTTGGTGATTGCAATGTTGCCTTTAACTGATAAATATGAACTAAAGCCGGTACTACTAGCAATGCAAGGAAACAGTTGAGTAATACTACATCACATGGATTGACTCCCCATTGTGATTCTTTTTTTTCCTTTCATCTCTTTTCATGGGGCAGCAAAATATTAACCCGAAAGGCAGTTATTAGCCTGAAGATTCTTTTGAATGGTTTGATCCTCTATTCTTGGAGTGACCTTGGTTATTTTGCATGAGGGCCCTGGCATGTGTTGGGGCTTCCATGACTATGCCAAGCTCTTTCACCGGAAACCATTAATATATAGCTTCATCTTCCTCTGCAATTTGCTTGTAATTTATTATCTCTTTTTTGTCTTATCTTGAGTTCTTTTTTTTTTTTTATGTCATCCGGTTGTACTTGAAATGGGCTCGGCAATATATGGCTCAGTCTGACTTTATTTACGCAACGAAGCACATTGTGCAAGTTGCAAAATTTTTAATGGTAGTCTCTCAAATAGGATGGAAATGGAGCATTTCAGAGGCATTTAATCAGCAGCGTCTCATTTTGATGATCACTTTCCGCTCCTTTGGTATGTTAGGTTGATGATATTCTCGAAACAAAGCTGGACCGGCAGTTTCAGCTTGTCATGGATAAAGGCACGCTAGATGCCATTGGATTGCATCCTGATGGCAACATTAAAAGGTAAAGCAGCAAAATAGTATGACTTCCATCTGTGCTTCATGTGGAGTTGACATATACTTGTATGTCGATTCTATTAAGATCTGAATACATGCTTTGTTTTCAGGATTATGTACTGGGATTCTGTTTCAAGATTGGTGGCTCCTGGTGGGTTGTTGGTAATGTCCTGAATCTGTTCCATATATAATAGTGCTGTACTTTTAGTTTCATTGAATATTTTTCAACTAAAAGGTTTTGTTATTTACATCCTTCATAAACAAGGATCTTCAAGTTAACAGTTCCACTTAGGAAACCATGGTTTCTGTTTATGGCGATCATTACTTATGGTTTTCTTTGCCATGTAGCTAATTCTGTTGTTAATTTTGTGCATATAAATACGTACTAATGAAAGTGAACTTACCTTTTTGTCCCAATTCCTGGTGATGATAGGTTATCACCTCATGTAACAGTACCAAAGATGAACTGGTGCGAGAAGTGGAGAACTATAATCAAAGGGGAGGTAGTCAACTGATGGAACTAGAGGCAAAGGACAACGACACATGCAGAGATCATCCCTTTAGATACATCAGCCATGTTCGCTCTTATCCGACTTTCATGTTTGGTGGGTCGATCGGCTCACGTGTCGCCACAGTTGCGTTTCTCCGGGACTAGGAATTCACTCCTGCAATTGTTTGCCCCATGATATGTTTCTTTATCCATTATAACATCGTGCAAGCAACTTATGTTTCTTGAAAACCTAACGATCCAGTGAAAGGGTAGAAGTTTTTGTTGCACGTACTGGACTTGCAGATACCGGAAGAATACAGAATTTCATGTAAAGCTGGTAATTTTCGCGCTGTCTTCCACTTATTTATTCGCATGCGTGTGGGGGGATTCCTTCTTCTGATGTAAACAAACAAGGAGTGGTGGGGTACAGAGGGCAACAAATTGGACATGGGTGAGGAGAAGAGGACTCGCTTTTTCGCCTTGATATATGCTTGTCCAAAGTCCCACACCGGTGGAGCGCGTCTTCAGCGGACACTTTATCATTGTCCATAAAAAGATGATGGAGTTGCTGGGCTCCATCACGGGAACTTGTGACCCGAGTGGGGGCATTGAGTTGGTTTCGGAGGGTCCGGAAAACAACCTTTCTTGCATTTTGGATTGGTGCGGTAGCGGTTGAGATCGAGTGCTACATTGGTCGCAGCCTTGTCTTGGAAGAGCAGGAACTCGCGGATCGCTTCTCGCTCTCGTCGAGCTTGTTACAAACACAACATGACAAAGATGTAATCGACCAAAGTTCAATGAATTCAAGTATTGGATAACCTTCATAAGCTCTCGTTTATCATGTTTTCAATAAACAAAGCAAGCATGCATACTCAAAAGGATTGCGAACTCGAATTGACCCTCAACATTTAAAATTTCGAGCAATGCTTGTCAACTATTTGTATAGCACTTTCCCGATTGATTCAGTCATGCGGCGATGCGACAAAATTGTATGCCTTAGGTACACTAGACTAGAAGATACATGGGACTTTTCTAGAATATAATGTGGCAGTGTCGGATAGGATGTGTATTAGGCTTTTCTTCGAGTGATAGAGGGGAAATTTTCTTAAAGCATAGTGGTATTTGTGGAGCAAGTTTATCCGATAAATTAATCTCGTGAATTAAGTTTATGTAACAACTAAAAATATATATTGTGAAATTACACACACACACACACACATAATTCATATATAATTATAAATATTGTGTCAAATCTAATTGATGAAACGTTGTACATTTTTAGGATATAACTATAAACGGATGTTAAATATGTCCCAAGAACAACTACATGGATATCAAGTTGAGCATCAACGAAACAGTGAAGACTCAGAAATTGTTACGCTCCCAATCAAGTTGAATAAGGAAATTAGCAGAAAAATTCCTAAACATATTTAACCAATAAATAAATGGAGATCCAGTCGATGCCGGTCGTATTATGTGGCACGATCAACGATTGTGTATGATCGTGCACTGAACACATGCCTCCCTCAATTGCTGCCATCTTCATTCCTGGATTTGCAGCTCGTCACGTCTAGGGATCAAATGGATCCCTAGATGGTGATCTGTCACTGTGAATTGGATTTCTTTTTGTTCTTCTTGCGTGAAGTTAGGGGTGGGGGCGTCTCGAGTTGAGTTTTGGTACTGAATTGGCAAGAAATATCTTATTTGTCTTGGGGAATTTAGATGATTTTTCACTTTGGTTTTCGAAGTTCGGGAAAGGTCTTGTGTTTCTGAATTGGTGAGAAAAATTTTGATTTTGTTCTCAATCAGATGCTGGAAGAAGAGAAGTTGAATTTTGATTTTGAGGATTTGCTGTTGTTTCATCTGATCGGAAATTCTAACTATTGGCAGAATTATAATGACAATAGAGAAACCGGGGAACATCTAAACTTCTTTCTCAAAGACGCTGCAAGTTTTCTTTCATTGTAGAATGTTAGCGATAGTGAGCATCTAATGTTCAAAACTTTCTCATCCCCCTTACTTTAAACTCAAGTGCATCCATGGATTCTGACTGGAGGTGAGACAAGCTCATTGAGATGCTATATTATTGCCCAACCGAGAGATCGAGGCCGGACCCAAAAATTGAACCAAGCCACCCAGCAGCTTCTCAGTTTTCACTTTCGGGAAAAATCCCTCGAAATGAGATTCTCCTTTCCTATCACCACCATCATTGCGGAAGACGTAGGGTTCAATGCTCAGCTCAATCTAATCAATGGACTTGGACCAGTACGAGTATTCGGAGAAAGAGACAGTGGAGAATCAAGACAAAGTAGAGAACTCCTCCGAATTAGAAGGAGAGCAAAGATGGATTTTCGAAAAAGAGTGAGAAGTGCAATGTGGACGAGGACATAGATGGCAAGGACCCGAAAGGGCAAAGAGTTGAGAAATGGCTCCAGGAAGAGACCGCAAGCGGAGGAGGAGAGGGCGAACAGAGTAAATAGATGGGGAAGGATGTGCGCTTATATGCGAGTTTCCTTGTGGTGGATAACAATCTGCTGACAATCCCACATTGGAAGAATGTGCATACTAGCAACACTTTATGTCTACTTTGTACAAATTAAGAGGATTGCCGAGCTCAACAACGAGGGCTTGTTACCCAAGTGGGGGCATTAAAGATGGCTTGGGAGGGGGGCCAAGGGTGGGCACTCGGTCCTTTGGACCAGGCGTGAGTGGGGCGAAATTACATCCCGGATTTGATCGCAGCCTGTCTTGCAAGAGCAGGCCTCTCGCTCGGTCTGATCTCGTCCTGACGGATTGATAGGCCAGTACCTGTCCCTGAGGGCGGGCGAGCTCGATCCACAGCCGATCTTGACCTCGCGATGAGGGACACCGGTTCCTGGCCCCCTCATCTGTTCCTTCACAACAGTGCTCTCGATCCTCTCCCCAACCTCCACCTTTTGACCCGATCCACTCCGGCTACGGAGTGCGAGTTCATATAATTTGAGGAGGACATAAGGGGAACTTTCAATCTATCTACCGTGCCCGCTCATGAGGACACCTGGTCTTTGAGGTCGATCCTCTCCCCAACCTCCTCCTTTTGTTTTATTAGTGATGGACCATAAGAGAACTTGCATTACTTGTCCATGTTCAAAATCCTTAGTCAACCTTTCTTTCTTTATTTTTACTTTATTTTGCCTGAAAGTATTTCACTCAAGTAGTAAATAAATGTTATCAATAAAATGTATGTTGGCAGTGGACTACTGTCTGGGTCATGTGATGTCCTAGAATAGTGCAACATTGTTTTGCAGACTACAGGTTTGTACATTCCCTTTGCTGGTTCCGGATGATATTTGGGAGGATGTATCTATGGATTTCGTGCTCTGTTTACCGCATAGTCATGTGGTTCTGATTCTGTTTTTGTCGTAGCGGACTGATTTTCCAAGAAAGCTCATTTCATTCCATGTGGGTCGAGTTTTGCAACCTCATCCATAGATAACATGTGATGTGTCAAAGTTGCAACCTCATCCATAGAAAAAGCTCATTTCATTCCATGTTGGGTCGAATTTTGCAACCTCATCCATAGATAACATGCAATGTGTCAAAGTTGCAACCTCATCCATAGAAAACATCTGATGGGTCGAATTTTGCGAGGCTGTTCTTCTCTGAACTAGTGATGTTGCAAATTGTTTCGAAAACCATTACTTCCAACCAAGATACCCAAATTTCTCAGCTATTTTTGGTTCGATCCTTAACTACAACAGCGCAACTCATCAACAGACATCTGGTTACACCGAAGCTAATAATCGGATTATATGAAACCTGATATTTGTGGGGAGAGACCGAAGCAGCGGGACTTCATATCATCAACTCAGGTGAAGTTTTTATATAACAGTACGGTCCTTTCAACTCCGGGGTAGTCTCCTCTCCGGTTTGTCTATATAAAGTGTCCCATCCATGTCCTTGACTTGATTATGCTTCCTAAGTCAGCAGGAAAATGCCTAGCAAGCTCAGAATTTGGCGAAACAGGTGTAGTCAACTTAAAAGACTACTAAGCAGAAACCAGAGCGCACTAATACTAAAGATAAGCTTGCGGCGGATCATCATTGTCGGGAGAAGGTACCTATTGAAGGTGACAACATGATGATTGTCTAGGGGAAGGAGCGGTTTATGATGGGTTAGTATGGCAAGCCGCAACGGAAGAAGTATGCAGCGTACAAGATCAAGGAGCATATTAAAGATGACGCCTATAGAGATGATCTTCCATCTTTGACGAGTATGTCATCCGTTATTGCTGTATTTGACTATATTTTGGTGACCAGCCATATACTCGAGATCCTCCAAATAACTCGAGAATGAGTTTTTCCCAAGTGGAGGGGATTGACGTGAATGCGGTTACTGATGATTTTCTAGTGCATTCAAGCAGATATAAATCTAACAAGTGAGACCTAATTGTAGAGGGCGCAACCTTTCTGGATTTACCACTTGTACAAAATGTGGAAGCGTTAAAACAAAAAGGATAGCAAAAGTTTTGAAGGTTTGATGAGGGGAAAAACAAAGGAAGCCACTAGCCTAACAGTCCGACAAGACTGTTATTATTTCTGACCCCACGATTTTCTAATTAATAAGTGCTTTATGCAAAACACGCGTTGAGGTATGCGGATCTACAGTAAGAAATAACTGACAAGACTGTCTGACTGTCGGGGGAGCATTTCCCAAACACAAATACACAAGAGAGAGAGAGAACAATAGTCAAAATGCCTTTTGCGTAGGCTTACACAGAGAACAAATACACTCTCTAACAATGCAGCCTTAATGTCTCTCAACTCTCTCTATATCTAAGGCTCCTCCACACCCAACAAAATAACTAATCTCACATCTTATAAGCATTTCACAGCCAATAACTCTACCGGCTTTGAGGAAAAGCTAACTTCAAAATACAATCAAAGTTGATCTTTTCTTCCTTTTGCCGACTTCATGCGAAAAGGATCTTTGCTGCCACCTTATCCAATTCCAAAGTCCAAAGATCAAGTTGGACTCTACTTTCGTTTCGTCTTCTTTTCTTGACCGACGTGTGCCCCTGCTGCTCCTCAAAGATTCTTGCTGCTTGTGAGAGAGGATATGATATTGTAAGAGATGAAATTGATGTGGCAACGTGAGTGATTTGAGCAACAAGCACCCAAATTTAATCCAACTTCACTTTGATTGTTTTCATGTTAGGGGTTGATTCCAACGGGACAAAAATTCCCATAGCTCACGGAGAAACCACCATCACTTTTGATGGACAAAGAGTTATGCAATCCATAATATCAGTTCATGTAACGCTACTTTGCGACCAAATTGGGTTGGCCATTATTAATCATTTAGAACCTCAAAGTCCATCTTTTAGATTTTCCAGTGTCAATATTGATTAAGAGGGTATCTATTTGATCTTTTTTATATGTCGTATAGCTTTCGTCCTATTTTATAGAATACAAAAAAAAAAAAAGAGATTTCTTTCTATATATATATATATATATATCAAATATTTAATCATGTCAGATAATTGGGACCCGGTTAATGGCAAGGACCATGTAAAGATGGATCTTTGGAGAAGAGCAAGAAGCGCGATGTGGACGAGGACGTAAACGGCAACGACCGAAAGAGCAAAAAGTTCGGAATGGCGAAGAAGAGAACGGCTCCAGGAAGAAGACCGTGAGCGGGGAAGGAGACCGTGAACAGAGTAAATATGGGATCAATGTACAATATGGACAGGTGAGCTTGATCTCCACTCGGGTCTGCACTTGCACTGAGGTACAGTTGAGCCGCTGTCCTGGAACATATCTGTACTTCAAAGACGAGGGCGCTCGATCCGCTCCCCCAACCTCCACCTTTTGACCGGAGATAGCTGCTTTCCTCTCAAATGAAAATTTCCTTTTGCTTAATCAGCCTTTCTTTACTCGTAGATACATTTAGTAAATACATCATTGGAAATGTTGCTTGAATTAAGAAAATTTGCTATCTTTTTGCCCCGCTCTCAACCGAGTCGAATATGTGGCGATTGCTACTGGTCATACACTGCGATACGTACCCGTGCAATTTGCTTTCACTTCATTTAGCTAAGGCAGAAGATCAATGCGCATAGTCGAAGGGCAGATTCATATAAAAAAGCAACATGCAAATAGATGCGTGTTGGTAAGATTTAGTGATCGAACGAGAACGAATGGAATCAGACATTGAGGCGTAACAACACTCTTTTTAAAGAATTATTTGCTCGATAGTATTGCTAGTAGTCATCGAAAAAAATCATCCAGGATACAACAAAGAGTCTTGAAACGAGAATATCAGGTAGCAATTCGAATATTTTTCAAAAAAACTCTTAAGGGGAAACAATTGAAAACAATGACTGTATTTCTCTTATAAGGAAACGAATTTGGAAGTTGAAGCCGTTGCATATTGCATAGAATCACTGAATATATAATAGCGAAAAGAACACGACTTTTCACGTTATTCTGAGAAGAACACAAGTGGAAAGAGTGATTACTAATGGGTTAGTATGGCAAGCTGCGACCGAAGAAGTACGAAACGTACAAGATCAATAAGCAAATTAACCACGACACCTATGTCGCTGACCTTCCAGCTTTGATGAGTGTCTCTATCTCTGCCATATTATAGTTCTAGTTCATTTCCTTATCTTACGTTGTTTTAGTTATTTTTAATGTTAGGATATTAGGTCATTTGTTTCAATCATTAGTAGTTACCATTAGAATATAAGATCAAGTAGGTCAGATTTTCTTATTATTTAATCAATTTCCTATTTTAGATTTTAAATTTGATTACGGTTATTTTTTTTTTATATAAATAGATCTTATGCTTGCTTGTAATTTAGCTTATTCTCCAATGAATTAATGAAAATTGGGAGATTTCTCTGTTACACTTCGTGGGTGTGCGTCTTCCATGTCGCAAGTGTTCACTCGTTACAAATTGCCATTCGAGACCTGTTCCGCTGTATCGACAACTCAAAAAAAGCTTACATGGTCTTTAGAAACCTATTTACGATATTGTCACAACTCAAATTATTAAATCTTTCATCAATAAGTCAGATATTGACTGATGACGAGTTCTCTTTCAGTATTATTTCCAATCTTAGAGATTCATGGAAAAGATTATATGGTTAATCTCGCAGATCTAGTCACATTGATAGCCTCTTCCAATTCAGACCCAGGACATGTCTTGCATTCAAATTTTCAATACAAGAGACATGGAGGCACAGTCGAGGTTGTCGCACATCTCCAAAAGCTTTCGTCTCATCCCCTTTTCAGCAAATGCCATTGGAGCAAATATACGTGCGGTCTTCTGTCGTGATTATGTCTTCAAGAGAAAGGGTACAAAGATTGTTGGCTCTCTCGAGAAGGTATTTCGTGATGTGAGTCGCCACAAGTTTCTGTACCAACTTAGAATATATGTTGTTGAATTTCAAAGATATATATGCCGAATATAACTGATGACCCGTGGCATATTTTAGGATCTAACTAGACAGATTAACGTAATGCCCAAAAATGATGAAATATCCTTAAAAAAATTGATGGATCAATATAAATTGACAAAGGTTGTGAAGGGTTCTTTGTTGATTTTGGATAGGAAAGTGAATGACAAGAAATTTAAAGGAACGAAGACCAGAGACAATCATGTCCAGCCATGTAAATTATAGAAAAGTATAAATAAGATAATTTGCAGAATATCATTGAGTCCATGACTTATGTACGATGAATACACATGGGGATTCATGTCCTTCTCTACAAATGGTTACATGCGATGGCTAAGACACCCTTGCTTGGCCTCACCCAGATCAAAGCAAGGCTATCGTGCCTGTGGCCAATGAGGGCCCGACGACCCTCGTCGACCATAGTAAGAAAATGAGAAGAAAACAAAAGACAAGAAAATCGAAAAAAATTGAAAAATTATGAAAAATTATTCACGCTAGCATTGGCTGCGCCATGCGGGACAATCGACATCCACGCCAACGATTTCCGACCAAAATTGATTAAAAAGACTAAATTGGTATAAATGCAAATGATTTATGACTCAATTGGCAATGTAAAAAAGATTTAGGATTGACTGGTGTAATTGCATTAGTTTTATTATTATTTTTTAAATAATTTTTACTTATTTAAGTGGCACTCTGGTTGTCGCAGTAAAAGACCATTCCACTATTATGACGAACCCTCGTGTTTTATAGTAACCATTGCAATCACAATAACTCCAATGTCTTATTAGCAATATTCTGCTTCCGTACTAGATTAATCGATAGTCGGACAGCTCCTTTTGTTGAAGTCGTTTCTCTCTTTTTAGGCGAGCTACTTCGTTCCTCTCAAACCTTTCATTTTTTTAATTTTTGTTTGTTAAAAAACTGCACTTTCTATCCTTATTTGTGATTCTTGCTTCACTTCATCTTGACGTGAGAATTAGACGCTTCAAATGAAAAATTGTATAAAATGGTTCTTTAGTCCGTTCGACACTTAGCTTAATGCTTCGAAAAGACGAAGAAGAGCTTTATTTCATGAATGGTCTGACCCCTCCCTCCATTTATTTATTTAAAAGAATTGGGTAGGACGCAGATCTTTTAGTTGCTCTGACTTTGGATATTCCGAGCTCCAACTTAAGAGCTTCCAGGCCTCTTTTTTCTTTTGTGAGCAGCTAACCATACGTTGTATTTGAATTGTTTGATGACACGGAAAAAATCAAGGAAAACCTCTGAAATTATTTCAATATACATCAGGAGACGATGTCTTCTAGAATATTAAGTTGTCTTCTTCTTCTTCTTTTTGAAATTCATAATTAAGTTATGTATTTTTTTTAAAAAATTATCAGTCCGTGTGGGTGGTCCATTGTCCAGTTCCCCCTAGAATTGAGAATCAGATCGCCCATATAGCGGTTCTACCTTAAGGAACCAAGGACCGGACGGGTGAACTCAAGAACGGAACCGAACCGAACCCGTCGGTTGGGTTCAGTCTGGGCAATCCATCTTGCTCACCCCTAGTCTTAGATGACTCTTGCTATGCTCAAAATAAATAGCGGATATATCTTGTCAACTCATTTATGTGTCTATTTCTTTGTTATACATAACAAACATGAAGACCCCATTTAGATTTGCCAAAGTCCCACAACAGAAGAATGTGCATGCCACCAATACTAGGCTCTGTTTGTTTCACAAAAAATGTGGCATTGCTGGAAAATGTTTTCTAGAAAATTATTTTCCAAGAAAATGACGATATTTTCTCTTGTTTGGCTGAAATCTGAAAACAAATCGGAAAGTATTTTCCGCCATTTGGTAAGGAAAATGAAATTCCATTGTACATGCCTTTTAATAATTTAAAAAAAATCAATTTCTTAATTATTTTCTTTTATCTTTTAACTTTTCTGTTTCTTTCTTATTTTTTACTTTTATCTTTTTTATTTTTTCTTTTTCCTGTCTTTCCCGGTTGGCGAGCGGCCACGGCGATCGGCCATTAGGCCTCGTCACCTTCCGGGGAGCTCGAGGCGAGCCTCGTCGACCTTTAGCGAGGCTGTCGGCAAGGCCGTAAGTCTCAGTGGATGGGGCTCGCAGCCGTGGATGAGCAAACCAAAGACATGGATGAGCAAACCAAAGACAACAGTATCACCAATTTACCGTGGCAGTAGCATAACAGGCCAACCATGGACGAGCCAAGCTCGAGAGTAACGCTATCCCTCATCCTTGGCCATCATCGACATTGTACACCAGATCTAGCGAGCCGCTCGTGACCACTTGCAAGGTCTCGAGCTCTCTAGATCTGGGGAGTTGCTCGTGACCGACTCGCCGGCCCTTGAGCTCTAGATCTGGTGAGTTCACCGTGACTCGTGAGGTCTTGAGTTCTCCTTGACTCGCCGATCTCTGGCGTGATGTCAAGCTCGCCGAAGAAGCCAAGGAGGTAGATGAAGGAGGTGATGAGGGAGATGCTAGCGGTGATCTTCGGGAGGGTGACGACATGGAGGGAAGCGCGAGGCAATAGCGAGAGGCGGGGCGGCTTGGTTGAATGAGAAAGATGGGAGAAAAGGAGCAGATCTGGGAGAAAATGATTTCACAAATGGAAATCATTTTCCACAATTTTATAAAGAGTTTTTTAATTAACCGGTAAACATTTTCTTTGACCATGTATTTTCCGCCCCCCAAACACAAACACTGAGGAAAATGTTTTCCAAGAAAACCTTTTCCGCAAAACAAACACAGCCTATATATCAGTTTGCACAACGACTTATGGCAATATCTTCGTCTTCTCGGTCTTGAGCTCAATGTGGATCGCAATGGCCTTTTCTCGCAAAATCTTGATGATCAAGGCACTTTAGGGCGACATCCCAGAATTAGGGGAGGGAGCGTCTTGAATTTTCTTCTTCTTCTGAATGGGTAAGGAAAAAAATCTGATTTTTCTTGTGGGGTTTCAGGTGATTTTTCACTTTCCTTTTGGAAGTTCAGAAAAGGTCTTGTGTTTCTTAATTGGTGAGAAATATTTTTTTTTTTTCAATCAGATGCTTGAAGAAGAAAAGGGGATTCTGATTTTGAAGATTTACTACTGGTTCATCTAATTGGAAAATTATACCTATTAGCTGAATTAGACAATGGAGCAACCGGGAACATTTAAAGTTCTTTTCCAAAGATGCAGCAAATTTCCTTTGGCTGTTCATGGATTGTTAGTGATAGTGAGCATCTGATGTTCAAAACTTTATTGTCCCCCTACTTTAAACTTCAAGATTGTTTGTTCTTTTGCAAATAGGTAGTGCATCCATGAATTCTGACTGGAGGCGAGACAAGCTTATTGAGACGCTATATTATTGCCCAATCGACAGATCGAGGCTGGACCCAAAAATCAATCCGAACCACCCGGTAGTTTCTCGATATTTGCTCTCGGGAAAACCCCTCGAAATCGAGATTCTCCTTTCTTGTCTACACCATCATTGCGGAAGATGTAGGGTTCAATCTCTGCCAAGAACTTCGCTCAGCTCAGTGGGATCAATATAATGGACTTTGACCCGTACGAGTATTCGGAGAAAGAGACGGTGGAGAACCAAGACAATGTAGAGAACTCCTCCAAGTCAGAAGGAGAGCAAAGATGGAGCTTCGGAGAAGAGCGAGAAGCGCAATGTGTACGAGGGCGTAGATGGCAAGGACCCGAAAGAGCAAACAGTTGAGAAGCGCAACGTGTACGACTTTCATGTGAGGGTCGATTGGCTCATGCGTCGCCAGAGTTGCGTTTCTCTGGAAATAGGAATCCCCCCTTTGCAATTGTTGGCCCCAAGATATGTTCCTTTGTTCATTACAACATCGTGCAAGTAACTGATGTTTCTTGAAAACCTAACGATCCAGCGAAAGGGCAGAAGTTTTTGTTGCACGCACTGGACTTGCAGATACAGGAAGAATACAGAATTTCATGTAAAGCTGGCAAATTTTGTGCTGTCTTCCACTTATTCATTTGCATGCGTGTGTATGGGATTCCTTCTTTCGATGCAAACAAACAAGGAGTGGTGGGGTACAGGGAGGGCAACAAATTGGACATGGGTGAGAAGAAGAGGACTCGCTCTTTGGCCTTGATGTATGATTGCCCAAAGTCCCACACCGGTAGAGTGTGTCTTCAGCGGACACTTTATCATGGTCTATAGAAAAATCGTAGAACCGCCGGGCTCCGTAGCGGGAGCCTGTGACCCGAGTGGGGGCGTAAAGTTGGTTGCGGAGGGTCCGGTGAGCTAAAATAAAAATAAATTCTTTCCGAACTCGCCTCAAATTTAGGTGCAGTTTCGGGTCACCTCTTTCCCCACCTCCACCTTTTGTTGCATGCATACTCAAAAGGGGGGTTGCCGTTGCCGTCCTCGCCAAAATCGAGAGAGGGATGGGGATCCTGCCTTCCTTCGCCGCCCCTTCTTCACGATAGAGGGGCTCTGTGTGTGTGTGTGCCTTTTTTTAGAAAATAGAAAAGGGAAAAGGCAAATAAAAAAGGAAAAAATCAAGTAAAGCAAAATGACAAACATATCCTTGAAATTAGGTCCTTTTTTGAGACTCCATGGTCACTTCAAGGCTTCAAGCCCTTATTTAAAATAAGGCTTACTTGAGATACTTATTTGAGAAAATCAAAGCATTCCAAACCCATATTTAAAATAAGATTCACTTGAAACTCTTATTTAAGAAAATGAGAGCACTTCGAGCTCTTTTTTAGAATTTTTCTGGAAAATTATATGCCTCATGAACAATAGAGTAGAAGATACATGGACTTATCTGGAATATAATGTGACCATGTCAAATAGGATGTGTAATAGGCTTTTCTTAGGGTGATGAGGGGAAATTTTCCTCAAGCATAGTGGTATTTGTAGAGCAAGTTTATCCGAGAAATTAATCTTGGGAAAAGTACCATAAAATCCTAAACCTATTGCATCGGTACCAATTCAGTCATAAACCTTTCAATTGGACAAATTTAGTTCTAAATTTTTTGCATTGGTACCAATTTAGTACATTCAGTCAATTTAGATCGAAAATTTCACCCAAATCTAGCGAGGGCCGTTGAGGGCTGGCTGGCCGTCTCCTAGTGGCCAACAAGGGCCACCGGCAAAAGTGAAAGAAAAAAAGAAAGATAAAAATAATAAAAATATTTTCTTTAAAGAAAAAAGTATTCCTTAAAAAATATTTAAAAATATCCATGTCAGCACCAGTCGCCCCATGTAAAATAGTTAGCATCCATGTTAGCGAATTCCGGCAAAAAATTGACCGGATAGACCGAATTGATACAAATGAAAAAATGTTTAAGATTAAATTGGTTCAATTGAAATGTTTAGAACCGTGTTGGTACCAACGTAATAGGTTTATGGTTTTTTGGTACTTTTTTCTAATTAATCTCTTAAACATCGAGGATCTCAATCCTTTTCGCATTGGTCGGGTCATTCCATAGGGAGACTTTGCTCTCCATATTATTTGTCAATTGTTATTTTCGTGTCGAGCGAGCGCGATTCTCTTATCCCAGTAATCTTCATTCATATGATTACGAGGTACTCGCAAATGTAACCTGTTTTTGTATATTTATCATCTAATAAGGCATTGAACCTTTTTATTAGTAGATTATAACCCAGTGAACTGGAAAAATTCTTGTTGGGCCGATTTTCCACGGCTCAAAATTATTAAATGTACCTTCGTTACTATTACATATTAATCAAAGACGTCTCTCTTTCAATTATTTAAAAGTCTTCCTTTTTCTTGTGATAACTCAGGGGCACAATTGTATCGGGCCTTTGACCTATGCAGGGGTACTGATCCGTAGCAGTTTGTGCGCGATTAATCGGTGAGACTTGAACGAGTGACCTCTAATTCATTGACCGGAACTTTTTGACACCCCAACTAACTGCGTCAATCTCGAGGGGTTGTATTTCAAGTCCTTTGTGAATCTTTGGACATTGTTATGAAGCTAATCTTCCAAATCTCGTCATATTATCCAATAGCTGGTCACAAAGCTGTATCAAAGACATGTCTTGAGTTAAAAATCGAGGAACACCTTCGCCGGAAGATACAGATGGATTTAGTCAGAATTGTAATAGCTGAGGGGCGGTCGACATTGTATAGCATGCGTATCTCCGGCGTGCTTCTGTTTACCTTATGCAGCTAATTCCATTGCTCATGTGGCAAACAAAGGCGTGAAATTTTATCAAAATTGTAATAGCTATGGATTGACTAATCGGCTCACGCCTTGCCGTAGTTTACGTTTTCTCCGGAGTTGAAAAATCCACTGTTCTTATTGTTTTCCCTAGAACATGGCGTTGTCGTCGTGTTAGATAGGTATGAGCATGGTTCCAGGGTAGAACCGAGAACCTGGAACCGGACCCTGTAAGATCCGCTCCGGTTCCAGGTTCCAATGTATGCATGGTAGGTTCTAGGTTCCAAAAATTGAGGAACCTGTTCCAACGGGTAGGTTCCAGGTTCCACTACCTAGAACTTGGAACCTGGAACCTGGATCCTAAATTCCGAAATAAATTTTTATATTTTTCTTGGTATATATTTTTGCACAATCATACAATGTTATATGGCATTCGATGATGAGTGTATAATTTCGAGTTAAACAATTTTTTATGTTTCGGGTTCCAAAAAATGATAATTGTGTTGCAATGGATTGATTTCGGGTTCTAAATGTAATCAGTACAGAGCCTAAAATCACTCACATCTACTTTCTCTTAGATGTTGTAGTGTTCACTCTCATTTTGCGTAACTAAAAATGAAAAATAAAAGAAAATAAAAGAAATTGATAGGTTTTCGAATGAGTATTCTGGAACCGACCCTAGAACCCGTGACGGGGTAGGTTCTAGGTTCCAAGGTATGATGGGTAGGTTCTAGGTTCCAAAAAATGAGGAACCTGTTTGGACGGGTAGGTTCCGGGTTCTAGGTGGAACCCGTAAGGAACCTGGAACCGCTCACCCCTAGTGTTAGATGACTCTTGCTATGTTCAAAATATAGGCAAAAGGACATATCGAGTGTCAATATTTATGTATGACACTTACTTTAGTGCCAACATTATTTTTTTTTTTTGGGATCATTTAAGTGCCAAATCGAAAAAAAAAACGATCACTTTAGTGCCAATGACGAGAAATTTCAGTCAACTAATTACGTGTCATTTATTTTTAATTTTTTAAAATTACGTGGTAATTTTTTAAAAAAAAATAAGTCACGTGGTGTCCACGTGGAGTTTTAAACTTAAAAATTAATTACTTTTTAAAAAAATTAAATTAAACAAAAAAAATATGATAAAAATCAAAAAATAAAAAAGTAATAAAACAAAAAGAACTACAATGGTGAGGGCTTTC
This sequence comes from Rhodamnia argentea, assembly GCF_020921035.1. Taxonomy (NCBI): domain Eukaryota; kingdom Viridiplantae; phylum Streptophyta; class Magnoliopsida; order Myrtales; family Myrtaceae; genus Rhodamnia; species Rhodamnia argentea. The sequence goes on along the minus strand of NC_063157.1, from coordinate 11,569,327 downwards.
ATAGCCCTCGTCGCCGAACCCCGACAACCCCTGTTGTGGCCGGGCGAGGTTGAGCCTTGCCTTCACTCTGCGAGGCTCGATTAGCCACGGCCAAGCCCCACCAACCCCGGCGAGGCCTCGATGGGGGTCGCCGGGGGTGCGCGATCCCTGTCCCCCACCCTCGCCAACCATTGTCGGCGATGGTGGGGTAGAGGCAACGAGGGCGGTGCAAGCCCTCGCCACCGCACTTCTTAATTTTTTTTATTTTTTTATTTTTTAGATTTGAAGTAGAATTTTTTTTTGTTGATTTTTAATTTTTTTTATTGCTGACTAGATCCTCCGGCGAGCCACATATGATTTCCGACCAAACTCATCGGAGTTAGCAACGAAATAACTATTTTTTTTAAAAATTGGTACTTAAGCGATCCAAAAAATATATATTGGTATCAAAGTCAGTGTTGTACATAAATATTGATATTTCAGGTGTCTTTTTGCCACAAAATATATAGCGGATAGATGTTGTCAACTTTTATATTATGTACTTGTTTCTCCGTCACTGATGACGCACAAAGAGAGCCACCTTAGGTTTGCCGAAAATCCCACGTAGGAAGAACGCGCGGGCCGCCAACACTAAATATGTGTATGCACACCTATGGAGAGACTGCTCTTCGTTTAATTCTGCTTTATATTGTTCGAAACTACGCTTGCATTCTAAATCTTTTTTAATCAGCCCTTCATGCGCAAATAATACAATACATATGTCTAGCCAATGTATCATCAAACTTGTCGCTTGAGTTCTGAAATTCGTTGATTTTTTGGCCACCCTCCCGACCGAGTCGGGTACGCGGCAATTGCTACTGGTTACATACGTAATACGTATGTGTGCAATTGCATTTTCATAGAGTTTTAGCTAGGCAGAAGATCGATGTGCATGATATGGTCATGCGGTTGATCTTCCTTGTTCGATAAGTATCGTTTTCCACTTTAACGTTGCTTATGTTTATCGCTATCATTTAGGTGATGACCCAAATATACCCGGGAAGACGGCCATTATTTTGATGTGGATTCTGTTATTGATGACTTTCGAGAGCATTCGAATGGGTATAAATCTAACAAGTGGGATTAGGATCAATTTCGCATAGCGCTCGAGAAAAAGGCCATTTCTTTTTGTTATTAAGAGTTATGGAGACCATAATATTGTCTGAAAAACAGAAAGATTACCCAAAAAGTCCTAAATCTATTGTTATTGTGCTAATTCAGTTCTAAAGTTTTTTTTCTTTGTCAATTGAATCTCAATCATTTTGCATTTGTGTCAATTCAATTCATCCGTCTAACTTTGGTCCACCGATGTTGATGTGGGAATTTTTAACATTGTAGTAATATTGTTTCAACTTTTTTTTTTTACTTTTTTTTCTTCTCCTTCTTCCTCTAGCCAATTGCCAGCGAGGGCTGGCAAGAGTGAAGCCGAGCCTCGCCATGGCTAGGGGAGGCTCGACTTTGCCATCGCTCGGCGAGGTAGCAATTGCTGCTCCCGTGAAGAGTTTGTAACTTGTGATCCATATATTTCAGCTTTCGAGGATCATAAGATTGTGCAGACACCGAAAAATGACCAAATCCTTTAATCGAAGCGACGCAATCACGTTGATACAGAGCTCGGTATTAGTCAATTTCATCAACAAGTGGATAGTAAAAGAGAAGCCTATTGATAAAAATAAATATGTTACATCGACACGAACACCAACATAAAGTTAGGTGCCGAGTGATTGAACTATCGAAGATCCAACCTCCGGTGAGAGTATTTTTATTCCAGATTATCCTTCAATTAGTGTTCTAAAATAATTAACGCCAATAAGCTTTCTCCACTGCCGTTTTCTAAATTATGTTGTAAATACCAAATTCACAACAATTAGACATTTAAGATTCAGTAGGTTAGATACTCCCAATATTTTATCTTTTGTCCTATTTTAGAGTAAAGTTTGATTAGGTTTTGCTAATATAGATAGATAATATGTTCTCTTGTAATGTAGCTTGTCCCTTGATGGATTATTAGAAAAATTGAGAAGGAAGTGGAAAAGTACTTATTTAGTCTTTAGAAACCTTTGTTTTGCTTTAGTCGAACTTTAGAAACCTTTTTTACGAGGTGGCCACTGCTCAAATCATGGAATTTGTCATCGACAAATTAGACATTGATCACTGTTGGCTCTCTTTCGGTAATATTCGCAAATCTTTTACGAATTCATGTAAAAAGATTCTAATCAATCTCGTAAATCTAATCACAACAATAGTGACCAAGGACATGCCTAATGCTCATAAATCGAATGTCCAACGTGCTTTTGTCTCATTGCTTTTTCAGCTAATGTCATCAGGAGAAGGGTACAAAGATTGTTGGCTGCCTCAAGAAGGCATCTCGTGGCGTGAATCGCCTTAAGTTTATGTAATAACATAGGACATATATTGTTGAATTTCTAAGTATATATTTCGAATCTAATTGATGACTTGTTGTACATTTTTAAGATGTAACTTGAAAAGATAGTGACGAATCATGAGTGCGAAATTCAAATGTAAAGCTAACACGGTTGGTAAAGATAGTCACTTATGAATTGGAATTGTCCTTGCTTTTCTTGGTGTGGAGTTAGGGGAGTGGTGTCTTGAGTTTCTTCCTGTCTGGGTTTTGATTCTGGATTGGTAAGAAAAGGATGATTTTTTTTTTTTTTTGAGGGGGGGCGTGTTTCGGATGATATTTCACTTTCGTTTGGAAGTTCAGAAAAAGGTCTTGTGTTTCTTAATTGGTGAGAAAATTTTGATTATTTTCTCGGCTAGATGCTGCAAATCTACTTTCATTGTAGATTGTTAGCAATAGGGAGCATCTCATGTTCAAAACTTTCTTGTCCTCCTACTTTAAACTCACAAGTGTTTGTTCGTTTGTAAATAGGAGTGCATCTATCAATTATGAACGGAGGCGAGACAAGCTCATTAAGATGCTATATTATTGCCAAATTACGAGACAAGCTCATTAAGATTCTCCTTTGTTGTCACCATCATCATCGTGGAAGACACATGGTTCAATCTCCGTGGAGAACCTTGCTCAGCTCAGTCTGATCAATGGATTTCAACCGGTACGAGTATTCAGAGTAGACAAATATAGAACCAAGACAATATAGAGAACCCCTCCGAGTCAAAAGAGAGCAAAGATGGAGCTTTGGATGTAGACGGCAAGAACCGAAAGAGCGAAAAGTTCAGAATTGCGAAGAAGAAAACCACCCCAGGAAAGAGACCGCGAGTGGAGAAGGAGACGGTGAACAGAGCGAACTACGGGATCAATGGATAATGTGGGCAAAGGGCAAGGATGTGCGCTTATATGGTAGTGTTCTTTGTGCTGAAATCCCACATCGGAAGAAGGTCTGTACCCGCAGCACTTCATATGCAATCGCCACAGGTTCGGGGAAACGCCGAGCTCAATAACAAGGGCTTGTGACCCAAGTGGGGGCATTAAAGATGGCCTGGGAGGGGGAGGCCGACTTTCTGTGGGCTGAGCCTTTGGACCGGGCGTGAGTGGGCGATCCGGATTGGAGCGCATCCTGTCTTGCAAGAGCAGGCCTCAAGCTCGGTGTGAACCCGTCCTCATGGACGGATAGGCCAGTGTCCCTCCCTGAGGGCAGGCGAGCTCGATCCACAGCCGATCTTGGGACCTTGTGATGAAAGGGCCGGGTGGGGCCACTGTGTCCTGGCTCCCCTTCTGTCACTTCAGAACAAGCGCTCTCGATCCCACTCCCCAACCTCCACCTTTTTGACCCGATCAACTCCGGCAAATTGCTGCTGATCGTACACGTAATACGCACGCGTACAATCGCTTTCACGATTTTCTTTTATATAATTGCCAGAAGTCCCACCTCGGGACAATGTCGAGGCCACCAACACTATATGTTAGCGTGATGCCGCGCGACTGCTACATCTTCATATTGTTACGGTGAACATGAGAGGAGCTTTAGTCTGTCTCGGGCCTTGCAAGAGCAGGCCCCGCTCATGAGGGCACTTGATCTTTTGAGGTCGATCCTCTCCCCAACATCCTCCTTTTGATTTATTAGTGATGGACCAGAAGAGAACTGCATTACGGTCCATGTTTAAAATCCTTAATCAACTTTTTTTTCTTTAATTTTACTTTATTTTGACTAAAAGTATTTAACTCAAGTAGTAAATTAATGTTATCAATAAAATGTATTTTAGTGGACAACTTCATTCACGGCGGTAGACTAGCCAGACACTTGAGTTAAGAGCTGTGATGTCCTAAAATAGTGCAACATCGTTTTGTCTCTCAAACAACAAAGAGGGAGATGCAGAATACAGGTTTGTACATTCCCTTTGCTGGTTCCGGATGACATTTGAGAGGATGTATCTATGGGTTTCGTGTTCGCTTTATTGCATAGTCAAATTCGTTCTGAGCCTTTATTTATTTATTTTTGTGGTGGACTGATTCTCCAAGAAAGCGCATTTCATTCCATGATGGGTCGAATTTTGCGAAGACATCTGATGGGTCAAATTTTGCCAGGCTATTCTTCTCTAAACAAGTGAGGTTGCGCACTATTCCGAAAACCATTACTTCTAACCAAGATACCAGGTTTCTCATCTATTTTTGGTTCGATCCTTAACTACGGCAGCACAACTTATCAACAGAGACATAGTTAGACCGAAGCTAATAATCGAATTATGGGAAACTTGATATTTGTGGGACGAGACAGAAGCAGTGGGACTTCATAGCAACTCAGGTGAAGTTTTTATATAATAGTATGGTTCATTCAGCTCCGCGGAAGTCTCCTCTCTCTTTTGTCTATAGAAAGTGCTGATTCCAACAAGACAAAATTTCCCATAGCTCACGGAGAAACCACCATTACTTTTGATCGACAAAGAGCTATGCAGTCCATAAAATCAGTTCAGAAAAGCATATCACACTCTTTTGCTGTCAAATTGGGTTGCCCATTTCTAATCGTTTCGGACCTCAAAGTCCATCATTTAGGTGTTTTTCAAGGCGCTTTTCTATTCCTAATTCGTTACTGCTTAAGGTTATCTTCGGATTTTCCAGTGTCAATAATGATTAAGATGGTATCTATTTGATCTTTTTTTATATATCATATAGCTTTCTTCCTATTTTATAGAATACTCAAAAAGAGATTTCTTCCTATATATCAAATATTTAATCTTGTTAAATAATTTGAGAAAATTGTCCAAAAAGTTCTAAACCTATTGCGCTTTTACCAATTCAATCCCCGACCTTTAAAATTTGCCAATTGAGTTGTAAACCTTTTCACCTTTGGCTAATTAAGTCCATCCAGACAATTTTGTCTATAACACCGACGTGAAGGCCGGTTGTCTTACATGGCAAGGACAGTGCTTACGTAGACAAATTTTAATAATATGTTTCATTTTTCATTATTTTTTTCTGGCCTTGCCTAGACCCTCGCCGGGCACTGAGAAAAGAATAGAAAAAAACTAAGGAAAAATTAAAATAATAATAAAATTCACAAAAATATAAAATATTGTTTACGTTACCACCGGCTGGCACCCACATTAGCGATTTCTATCTAAAATTGGCTGAATGGACTTCAATTGGTCAAATGTGAGAAAGTTTATAATTCAATTGGCAAAATTGAAAGGTTTAACATGAATTGACAAATGTGCAAGATAGAGTCTATCTTATCTTGACATATCCATACAAGCGAAGGACTACTATAAAATAGATGTTGTATTACCTTTTTAGGTTGAATAAAATGATTAACGCCAATTAGCATTCTGCTCCTCCAAAGATTAGCATCAAAGGATAATGTTCTAAATCATGTTGTAAATACCAAATTCACAACAATTAGAATTTTAAGATTAAGTAGGTTACATACTCTCAATCTTTTAATTTTTTTTCCTATTTTTGACTTAAAATTTGATTTGGTTTTACTAATATAAATAGATATTTTGTTGTCTTTTAATGTAGCTTATCCTTTGATGGATTAACAGAAAAATAGAGATTTCTTTTTGCCAAATGTGATTTATACGTGTGTGCCTAGTACGTGTTATGACGTGTCATAAGCTAAGTAGCGTCGACATTGACAGGCGACATGACACAACATGACACGCTGACATGTTATTCTAAAAAACATAGAGAATTTCGACACATTGAGACACGTTGTTTAATAACTATATATTTTTATATATTCATGATAAATTATATCAGCAATGAGTTTCTTCTTCTTCTTCTTCTTCTATGATACCACGATTAATTTGTTTTTGCTAGTTAGGTATGTTAGTTTTGGGGTGGCTAAGTATATGATTTAAGTGTATATATTTTTGATAAATTTACCTTTTGATCTCTAATTTATTGAAAATGCTTAAAATTAACCTGTGCGTATCAAAATAGCATATCGGGATGCTTGATTCGCATATCGCTTGCATGTTTGGAGCGCCGATCACGGGTCGGTTGCATGTTGGAGAGTATCGAGAGAGCGTCAGACATGACACGTAGACCCTCGAAGAGTGACGGTGCTTCATAGGTCGTGAATGTTTGCTTGTGTTTGCCACTTGCAAATCGCGAGTGTTGTGTTTGCCATTTGCTATTCACGTTATCTCCCATTTTAACTGCGTCAACAACCCAATGAAGTCGAAAAATACTTGTTTGGTCTTTAAAAACCTTTGTTTTTCGTTTGCTGAACTTCACGAACCTATTTACGTGGTGGTCACAGCTCAAATTTTTGACTTTTTAATCGATAATTAGACATTGACCGCTCACTAGCTCTCTTTTAGAAAGATTGGAAATATTATACGATTCATGGAAAAGATTCTAATCAATCTCATAATTTTAATTACATAAATTGTTGGTTATAATAGTGGTCAAGGTTAAGTAACACCGACACCGACATACGACGCATGATACGACACAACAACATGATAATATATAAAAATATCAGCGGTGAGTTTCTTCTTCTGTTAGGGATCCATAATTTTTTTTTTTTTTTTGCTGAGTGTATTAATTTTGGGGTGGCTGTATATATGATTTAAGTATACATATTTTTGTGATAAACTTACGTTTTGACCATTAATTTATTGAAAATGCTTAAAATTGATCTCGTGCGTGACAAAATGGCATGTCGAAATACTAAACTCGCATGTTGCTAGCATGTCTAGAGCACAAACTATGTGTCGGTCGCATGTCGGATAGTGTCAAAGTGTCCAACACGATACGGAAGCCTCCGGAGTGTCGGTGCTTTCTAGGGCCAAGGAGATGACATGTATTCATAAATCAAATCTCCAGCGTTCGTCTCCTTGCTTTTTCGGCTAGTGCCATTGGAGCAAACATACGAGAGATCTTCTGTCATAAGCAACATTTTTATGTCGTGATTATGTCGTCCTTAGGGTAAAGGGTAGAGAGATAGTGAGCATCTGATGCTCTAAGCTTTCTTGTCCCCCTGCTTTAATCTCAAGAGTGTTTGTTTTTTTGCAAATACACAGTGCATCCATGGATTCTGAATGGAGGTGAGACAAGCATATTGAGATGTAATATTATTGTTAAACTGAGAGATGGAGGCGCCGGACCAAAAAATCTAACTGAACCACCTGGCAGTTGTGGTAGTTTCTCGGTTTTCGCTCTCGGGAAAAAATCCCTAGAAACCAAGATTCTCCTTTCTTGTCACCACCACCATGGCAAAAGACCTAGGGTTCAATCTCCGCAGAGAATCATCGCTCAGCTCAGTCTAATCAATGGACTTCGATCAGTGTGGGCATTTGGAGAAGACAGTTGGAGAACCATGGCCATGAAAAGATGGAGCTTTGGAGAAGAGCAAGAAGCGCGATCTGGACAAGGATGTAGATAGCTGTCGCGACCCTCCTCGATCGGAAAAAGCGAGGGCTAATGGGTCGCCCTTCCGGCCCGGTTGCATGTGGACTTTCGGACGCGGGCCTCTCCCAAGGCCCATTACCCAAATCGCAACGGAGGATAAAATCGTGGTCGACCTTTCGGTGCGGTCTAGTGGCAAGTGCTACGTGTGCATGCCTCGGAGTCGCCACCAATCGTTTCGTGGAAGGTACGATTGGAAACCCTATCGAATAGTCGGGAGTTTCTATTCGATTCTCAGAGAACCAGAGAAGTGGGTTCGGGGACTTAGTTACGCCAACTATCAGAGTTGACGCCCTTTCGGTACCTAAGTTGATTGAATTTTTCTAATCTCGAATTTTATGCAGATGAGTGGGGTACGAATCCTAAATCTAGGAGTTCATGCGGATGGGAGTGACTATCCTAGCAATCACAATCAATCGAAGTAAATGCGCAAATCAAGGAATCTATAACGTGCGGATAAATCGCATCAAATCAGCGTGGCATTCCTAGTATAGCCCTATTGGCTTAGAGAAAGAGGTATTCAAAACATAGGAGAGGGTCGGGAGTGATTTGGAAGCGATTCGCCCATGAGGGGCAAAATCGTAATTTTGAGAAAATTTGGGGACGATTTGCCAAAAAGGGCAAAACCGTCATTTCGGAAGATATTCGGAGTGAGAAACGTTGGAAATAGGATTGGCCACCTAAACTGACCCATTTCCTAATTTCCGACATTTTTTTGGAAGTCCACAGGAATTTTTTGGAGACAAATTACCCATAAAGGGTAAAATTGTCATTTTTGGAAAGATCGGGAGGAGAAATCTCAAAAATAGGATTGGCCAGTTGATTGTGGCCATTCCTCAATTTTTGAGAATTTTTTTTGGAATTTTTGGGAATTTTCTACAAATTTTCCTAAATTTTTTTTTGGATTTTTTAATGATTTTTCGATTTTATTATTTTTATTATTTTTTTATTGGACCGAGTCAACCCGGTCAACGGACCGGTCAACCCGGTCCACGAACCGGTCTGTCCGGTCCGGACCCACGTCCAGACCGGGACTCCCCGAAACGGCGTCGTTTGCTCTTTGGCGCCCAAAACTTCGAAAAATCCCGCCTAAAACCGAGTGATGGTCTAGATTGCGCCACGTGGCGCGATGACGACGGCCGGATCCGTTGACTGGAATCGACGGCTCAGATTAAATGGAAGCTTAATCTCCACCGTTCAAACCGAAAACCAAGATCGACGGTTCAGATCAAATTGCGAGATTAAATCTCAACCGTCCGATCTAGCCTTTTTTTTTTTATTTTCTGAAAATGATTTTATTTATTATTCGAAAATTCGAAAATTTGATCCAACGATCGGAATGGTGACGCGTGGCCAAACCTGGGCCACGCGATCACAAAATATTTTTTTTTTTCGAAAAATGGAATATATTTGAAAAATGATTTTTATTTTTCAAAAATTCGGGATCCCTACACGTGGCCTATCTTAGGCCGTCGGATCATTTTTTTCTGTTATAACAAAATCGCCGACGTGGCTGCCACGTGGCCGCCACGTCGGCGACACGTAAGCGTTGACCAGGTCAACTATCGTTGACCGGTCAACGCTTCACCGTAGAAGATGACCGGTGCCGGCGAGTTCGCCGGCAATCACATTTCGGCATCGAAACCGATTCAGAAACACAATATCTTCGCATCAAACGACTTCCTGTCGATTTCTTATCCACATATATCAGATTCAATCTAAGAATCTGCTTGAACTAACCTAAAGTCGACCGTGCACAGGATCGGCTGTGGAGTGACGTTCGATGAAACCGCCGGAATATTGCTGAAAATGCCAAGACAGATTCTAAACTACACACAAAATGCTTCGATTTCCTAGCAAACTGAATCAACTCAACCACAGAAATAACATATTAAAGATTCAGAAGAGAACGATGGTCTGCAACTGATTCACATGAACTCGAGCAATAGCAGACCTTCGCCCAGCCTGATCTCCTGATATTCACAATTGAGGCTCAAACTAAATAACCAGACATCATCCATGGAGGTTCGGTTCACTTACCTGGAGAGCCAATAGTTTTGATTTTGTTCAAAACGAGCGGTTTAGCTCGCATCCAGTCCGGAAGAGTTAAGGGATCGACTCGGGAATTTTAAGCCAAATCAATGCAAAGCAAACGCATAGGCGAGTTCAGTGTATGGTCGAGAACGATTGTAAACCAAAGAAATCAAAGAAAACACATCGAAGCTACGAATCCGCCATTAATGAAGTTCTACGAAGCTCGAGTGCGACTTTTACCTTTTTTCGTGAATGAAGTTTCAACTTCGAGAGGTTCGGCTATCCTTCGAGGTCGCAGAAAACTTCACTCGATGATCTCCCCAGCTTGCAATCGTCTGGGGAATGGAGTCTCCCGCTCTGAAGTTCGTCGTCGAGGTTCAACAATGGCCGTCCTTCCCCTTTGCGATTACTCCTCTCCCTCTCTGTTCTCTCCAATCTCCCCCCCAAATCCCTTTTTCTTTTCGAGCACTCTTTCTTTTTGTTCATTTCCCCGTGCTCTCCCCTAACTGCCTCTCCTTCTAGATCCTTCTCGAAGCCTCTTCGTCGATGATCACCGCTCGAAAAAACAGACTCCCGCCCTCTAACTTGCGCCGGTGATGCTTTGGGAGAGACGATGATGAACAGTTCCGGGTCACCGGGTCGGATCCGCTCGACCCGGTAGACCCGGTTCGTGCAAAAAAAATGCAAAATTGAGGTAGTAATTAGCATTTTTTCGTAAAATTGATGCCAAAATTCATTTTCCCTACATGGATTCCCTTTGAAAATGTGGTTTCTATGAAAAGTACTCTACGAATTGAGTGAAAACCCCAAATGTTGGTTAGGATCCGAAAATGATTTCTGTAAAATTGGAGCCCTTAATGAAAGAATTAACCAAAATTGAGCCTACCGTTAGATTCAGAAGGTCAAAAACTGTAGGCTAGGGGTCATAGGGTTCTATGGGTGCCTCTTAGTGAGATTTAATTTTGAATTTGGCCTTCTGGGGACTAAAATGAAAGAAATTTTTGTGCAATTAAGTCCCTAGTGCCAAAATTGAGCAAATTAACATGCAATTGGATCGGAATGTGAAATGTAATGCTATAGAATCATGTCACAACCCTCAAAAGTGAAGAAAGAAAAATAAAATGACCCCAAATGGTATTTTCATGTCTAATTTGTGGGTGCATTTGTGAAGGAACACACAAATCCGAAGTGGAATTTTCAAATTTTAAGAGGTCAAAATGAAAAGGAAATTAAAAGAAAAATGCTGACTATTTTTCTGTATTTTTGTGACCTCGAATGGTATTTATCTTGATTTTTTGGGTATTTTCCTATTTTCCGAAAAATATCAAAAAATACGAAAAATATGAAAAATTATTTTTTGATAAAAAAAGGCTCCTTGAGCTTGGCCAAGGCTACCAAAGTTGATTTTACAATTTTCTAATTTTTTGTGAATTTTTTATGAATTTTCAAAAATAAATCGAAAAAAAAATTGATTAAAAATCGGGTGTCAATAACTGCCCTCTTTGGGAGTGATCTCGTGAGAGGTCACTTCCAAAGATAAGGTGACACCTGAAATCTAATCGACTCGATTGGGAAAAGAGAAAAGGAAGAGTTGTGACCGTTGATCTTCAAGCATTCCCACCGATAAGCTCTTATCCAAAATGAGAATCCGTGCAGTAGATATGAGAGGAGAGTAAGAAAAGATTTACCCGGCGCTTACCCGTCCGAGCTCGAGAGGCTTTCCTGTGAGTGTGAATGGATTCTAGAAGATACCTAGGGATTCATCATCAGAATGTCCTAGGGAGATTAAGCTCTGACCCGTATGGTAGGTCAAACCATAATGAAATTCCTAACTAGAGGAATGTGAAGGTGACTTATCCCGTCCGTGGGATTCGTCAGAAGATTTGATCCGTATGGTGGATCAGCCCATAAAAAGAATTCCTACTTGAAGGGATTCTAAAGACGACCTATCCCGTCTGTGGGATTCGTCAGAAGATTTGATCCGTATGGTGGATCAGCCCAGAAAAAGAATTCCTATTCAAAGGGATTCTAAAGACGACCTATCCCGCCCGTGGGATTCGTCAGGAGATTTGATCCGTATGGTGGATCAGCCCAGAAAAAGAATTCCTACTTAAAGGGATTCTAAAGACGATCTATCCCGCTTGTGGGATTTGTCGAAAGATTTGATCCGTATGGTGGATCAGCCCGGAAAAAGAATTCCTACTCAAAGGGATTCTAAAGACGACCTATCCCGCCCGTGGGATTCGTCAAAGGATCTAATCCGACCGGTGGATCAGTCCGAAAAAGGCTTACCTACTAAAAGGCTTTACCTGTAAGATGATTTATCCCACTTTCGGGACTTGTCAAAAGTCTTTAGAAAAGGCTTACCTATTAAAAGGTTCACCTAATAAGATGACTGATCGGGGATTTAGGGGATACCCGAAATCCTGCAGAAAATCGAATCCGAAAATTCTTTTTAACGAAAGAGGTGTCATTCTGGGATCCGGGGTTACTAGAAATCCTGCAGAAGTTTAAATCTGAAAACTTTTCTCATCAGAAAGTGGAAATTCTTTCTTACCACGAAAGGCGTCCTTCCGGGATCCGGGGTTTCCATGAGTCCCGCAGAAGTTTAAACCTGAAAATTTTTCTCCACAAGAGAAGATTATCAATCTTTTATGGGGAATCCGTTATCGAACCGACAAAATTTCTATGACTTAAACTGAAGTCATGAAAAAGTATAAATGGATGTATTATGATGTCGGAGGTTATCCAAAACATCTGGCAACATGCTAAAGTGATCAAAAATTCCTTGTGAGGAAAGTTTGGATCCAACGATCTGAAACTACCAAAAGAGTTTGGTTAAAACATCCATTGGAGTATTCTCATCCAAGAGGGCTTCTCACCATTTCGAGATAACGGTTTTTTCATTTTGAAAGCGCTCAAATTTCCTATCGAACCTATGCCTAGGATTCGGGATCATTCGCAGCGCATACATCTTGATCGATCGGGAGGTCTTCGAAAGGACCGTAATGTTGGGCTTGGACAATGGTTTCCAAGTGGGACTCACAATTGAGTCAAGGCTATTTGAACGAAAATCTTCAACATATGCTCCAGGTTTACAAGTCAAGAAACCTGCAAAATGAGAAAGAAATGATCTTGCTCGTACTTCTTCGAGCTAAGCTTCTACGTTAATCCAAGTGCTTTAATCGGAAAAGACTTTTCGGGGTTGTAACGTAGGTAAGGATTGGGGACCGAAAAAGGCTTATTTTTGGGCCCGAAACATGTAAATGGGTGTGTCGTTGGTGATCATTGCAGCTCTACCACCGATACTACCCTTAGGGATTATCCTTCGAAGAATGTTTCTAATCTCGAAGGTATACCCAAAATTTTTTGGAGAGCATCCTCGGTCTTCGAAGTGCATATTTTGTCTTTAGAGAGCACCTCAATCTCGTCAAGATGGTGCAAAGTTTTTATCTCTGTTTTCGTCATCCGAGAATGACATAACTACAGAGTGATCTACCTCCGCCGAGGATTTTCTTTTACAACCAAATCTCATTGGAGATAAAGATATCATGGAATCTTTTGATACTTACAAGATCGAACACATGGTTCACAAATGTACGAGTATTTGAATGGGCATTGGCCTTACTTTTACCAGGCACTTTGCTTTTTCTTGATGCCCGGGATCGGCTTTTTCTTTCTTTTTCTCATTCTTTTCAAAATCCCGCATTTTCCTTTCTTTTTTAGGAATAGGATTTTCAATGGTTGTGCTAGATATTCAATGGAAAGTTCTAGCATACCCCAATATGGGCTTAAGAATTTCTTATAATTCCTATTTCTTGAACTCTTCCGTTCTTGGAGTGTTGTCGCTCACACCTTGATATATGCAACGATCACCAACGGGGTTCATGAAACGAATATGCAGGCTCAATCGGGCTATGCAAAGGATAAAAGTGTATAGGATAGAGAAACGAATGCTTTTCGTCATCCTAAAGCACTTGAATTATCGTATAAGCAACACACGAAGATTGATGTTAGTCCAAGCAAGAAAATTTCTAACCATTTTCCTCCCGATACGCGCAGATTTACCTCCATTTGACCCCAATGTGGGGTGGTTCTTGACAGGGATAAAGAATGAAACCGCCGTTCAAAGGGGTTATCAATGGTCACCCGTAGTGTTTAAGATAGAGAAATGAACGCCTCCGTCATCTCAATCCATGTAATCGCTGCGAATAACCCCTATGTCCGCAGGTCAAGGTTTCGCTATCCCTTCCACTCCACTCATCTCTCAAGTGTGTATGGGACGTGTTTGGATAAGGTTTGCCTCTCGTCCGAGGAAATATCCAATGAATGGTTTAAACAACTCTTGTTGGAAAAGTTTATTTTCTCTTTTTCAATTCATACCTTCAAAGGGAATTTATAGTTCACTCTGCATGTTCCAAATGTATTTGAATAACCTCCATTTCGCAAGATTAATGCAGATGACATGACCAATAAAAAGTCTAATTCCGAAATCAAAGGCCTCTGCGAATTACCGACATTTACAACCGTCTCTCGTCTTGTGAGATGATGGAAAGAATTTTTGCACCTATTCCGACGTCGATCTTCGGTCGTCTTTTGTGCTTGATCGTCGTACCTTGGCAAAAAGAAACGATCACCCGATGAGCAATAGGATTGAAATGGAAGTAATGGAACAGATACATATCACCTGTTTTCATTGCTTTGAGATGAACAAACCCCTAGTTCTTCTTGAACAAGTTGGGTCTTGGATTTCCTGTTTTTGAACCCCGCAAATTTTGTGCATGTATGCATGTATGCATGTATGTATGAATGCAATGCAAGTAATTCTATGGCGACTCGGATCCTTCGTAGGAAAGCCACAATCATTTCTGATTTTATTTCGGGGATAATATTTCTTCACTGCGTCAACGTTTACAGGATATCCCAATTCATCGCCCTCCGAATTTACAAGAATCAAGGCTCCTCCCGCAAGTACTTTCTTGACAACATATGGCCCCTCGTAATTTGGGGTGAATTTACCCCCCGGATGAGCGGCGTTTGGTAGTGTCTTTCTCACCACGAGATCTCCCACCTCAAAATATCTTGGTTTCACCTTGCGATTGAACGATTTGGCTACTCTTTTCTGATAACTTTGGCCATGACAGATAGCCTTCAGACGCTTTTCGTCAATTAGATTCAACTGCTCGCACCTTTGCTGTATCCATTTAGCTTCAGAAGGTTTAACTTCTGATAGTACCCTTAAGGATGGAATCTCCATTTCCACAGGCAAAACTGCTTCCATGCCATAAACCAGGGAATAAGGAGTTGCCCCAGTTGAAGTTCGGATCGAAGTTCGATAAGCCATCAATGCAAAGGGTAGCCTCTCATGCCAATCCCTATAATTTTCTGCAGTTTTCGACAGGATCTTCTTGATATTTTTGTTTGCTGCTTCAACCGCCCCATTCATCCGTGGGCGATAAGGAGACGAGTTAAGATGTCGAATGCCAAAGTGATCCAACAGATCGTCGACAATCTTGTTATTCAAATTGGACCCATTGTCCGTGATAATTGCCTGAGGAGACCCGTAGCGAGAGATTATATCTCTCTTAATAAATTTTGCTACGCTCTTTGCAGTGACGTTAGCGTAAGAATTGGCTTCAATCCATTTGGTGAAATAATCAATCGCTACCAGTATAAAGCGATGACCATTTGAAGCAACGGGATTTATTGGCCCAATCATATCTATCCCCCACATAGAGAAAGGCCAAGCTTCTGACATTTGATGAAGTTCATTTGGAGGAGCATTAATCCTATCTCCATACATCCGGCATTGATGACATGATCGTACATGTCGATCGCAATCCGACTCCATGGTCATCCAATAATAACCGAGTCGCATGATCTTTTTTGCAAGGAGATAACCATTCATGTGGGGCCCACATACTCCTTCGTGAATCTCTTTCATGAGTATGTTTGCTTCCTTGGCGTCTACACACCCGAGCAATACCGAATCAAATGATCTTTTATACGGGGTTTGGCCATTCACAAAGAATTTGGTAGCCATCTTGGCTATATACTTTTTATCTCCAGCCTGACTCCCTTCAGGAAATTCTCCTTTCAGAAGATAATTTTTGATATCGTGATACCATGGTTCACCATCAAATTCTTCTTCTATCAGCATGCGATAAGCTGGCCGGGTGATCACATCAATTCTCAAAGGTTTTATATCCAGCCCGTTCGTCACCGGCAACATAGAGGCTAATGTTGCCAAGGCGTCTGCAAACCGGTTTTGCGTTACGGGCAAGTATTCAAAGGAAATTTCTTCGAATTCAAAAGCAAGTTCTTCCAGGAACTCATGATACGGGATGAGTTTGGAATCCTTTGTTCTCCATTCTCCTTGAGTTTGAAGAATAATTAGCATAGAATCGCCATACACCCGTAATTTCTGCACCTTCATGGAAATGGCTAACCGTAAGCCCAGGATGCATGCTTCGTACTCGGACACATTATTGGTACATGGAAATACCAACTTTGCCGTAACAGGATAATGTTGACCCTCCGGGGATATCAGCACTGCCCCGGTACCCGCTCCCGATAGGTTAACCGCACCATCGAAATACATGGTCCATTTGTCTTCCGTTAATGCCAAGACTTGATCTTTAACTTCTGTTTTATCCGGAATTGGCTCTGACCGAGAGCTTTACGCTAGCAAATCTGCTATAGCGCGTCCCTTAACAGATTTCTGAGGTGAACTTCTTATGTCAAACTCTGACAACATCACCCGCCACTTGGCCAGCTTCCCAACCAATGTTGGTTTTTCCAGCAGATACTTAATCGGGTCATTCTCCGTCACCAATTGAATGTGATAATGCAGAGTGTACTGCCTCAATCTGCGAAGTACCCAAACTGTTGCAACACAGGTCCTCTCGACAGGAGAATAATTCATTTCTGAGGTGGTGAACTTTTTGCTCGGGTAGTAAATGGCTCTCTCTTTTCCATCTTTAGGATTGGTTTGTGCCAACAATGCCCCTAGCGACTCTTGATGGATCGTCAAATATAAAGTCAGCGGGTACTCTGAAATAGGTGGTACCGGTATTGGTGGGGAAATCAAATACTGTTTGATCTTCTCCAATGCCCGATGACATTCGGCGTCCCGGACCACTTTGGCGCCTTTCTTCGAAAGTTTAAAAAATGGTCTAGCCGTGTCAGAGAGTTGGCATATAAACCTGGCAATGTAATTCAATTTTCCCAAATGGCTTCTCACTTGCTTAACTGTCGAGGGAGCGGCTATGTCGAGGATTGCTTTTATTTTGGACGGGTCCACCTCAATACCTCTATTATTGACTATGAAACCGAGGAACCTTCCGGATCTTGCCCCAAATATGCATTTGTTGGGGTTTAACCTCAGCTTATACTTTCTTAGGCGATCAAACAATTTTCTCAATATTTGGACGTGATCTTCTCCGGGTCTGGATTTGGCGATCATGTCGTCAACATATACCTCGATCTCTTTATGTATCATATCATAAAACAAGGTCACCATGGCCTTCTGATATGTCGCCCCGGCATTTCTTAGTCCAAAAGGCATAACCTTGTAACAAAAGTTTCCCCAAGGGGTGGTGAATGAGGTCTTAGCCTTGTCTTCCTTCTTCATCGATATCTGATTGTATCCAGAGAACCCGTCCATAAACGAAAACAATTCAAACCCCGCTGTACTATCAACCGTTACGTCGATGTGTGGTAGAGGAAAGTCGTCTTTCGGGCTCGCTTTATTCAAATCCCGATAATCTACACACACTCGAATTCTCCCATCCTTCTTCATGACAGGGACGATGTTAGCAATCCGGTCTGCGTAAGGAATGGCTTCAATAAAGCCAACTTTAAGAAGTTTCATCACTTCCTCTTTAATCTTGTCTGAGAGCTCGGGTTTCATCGTTACGCATGATTGCTTCACCGGTTTGCATCCTGGATTAATGGGTAATGCATGTTCCACAATGTTCGAATCCAATCCTGGCATATCCGCATAGGACCATGCAAAGATATCTTGATATTCTTTGAGCAACTCTGTAATCCTGGACGCGTCCGCCCACGACAAATGTCCTCCGATTTTTACTTCTTTGACATTTCCAGATTCTCCAATGTTAACGACAATTGGCTCTTCTTCGGTGGGAGGCTTAGATTCTTCAAAATTAACCTAATCCCTCCGGATAGCTATCTGACCTTCGTCTTCTTCTTCTATATCGCAAGAATAATCCCCCCGATGATCGGAGTTGCATAACAACCTAGCATGCATGTTTGGGATGATATGCCCGAAATGTCATGGAAATGGTCGGTATATGCAAATCATAATGGATAATTTTATGGAAAAATCCTTTTTGTTTGTGAAAGACATTTTAAAATCGAAAAATCTAGAAAATGGAACTAGTCCTCATATCCTCAGACATCCTTGTTCCAAAAAGATTATTTTGGAAATCGGGAAGCACATGGCAAATCGGGCTTCAAGCTTCGATTCACGAAGACGAGCGTCATCATTAGACTGCTTTGTTATTCCACATGTCCTTAATGAAACATGAAAAGCTTTATTAGATGTAAAAATGACCGCATTACAAAGTGTGCTGTTTGGACTAACAATCGGAGGTCCAATGACATTTTCCTTTTACATTCAAAGTAAAAAAGGCACTAAATCAAAATGCGGAAAAGGAATACAGCAGAAATGCAGTAAAGTAAACATAAATGCTAGTAATAAAGGAAAAACCGCAGAGAAGATCTCTTTACTCAGTAACATCTTCATTTGCCTCGAGCCATTCGACTATCACATTCACGGTGTTGTCATCGAGGAATGGATTGATCGTGTCCGTCTCTGTCGCAGGGGACGCCATCTCGTCTGCCAGCCATTTGGAATCCTTAGAGAAAAATTGGTTCAACCGATTGTCGAACATTTTAGCTTTGCCTTTCCAGGTGGGAGAGCCGATAAAAGAATCACCTCGGCCTCCTCGACGTCCCCGGCTTCCATGACTTTTGCCTTTGCCTCGGCCTCGGCCTCCATGGTGATTTTTCAAAGTGGCGGGACTATTGCTATCAACTCCAAAACCCAATCCAATTCTATGCTCATTTGATTCGAGTTGTAAAGGAGTGTGGATCCCTTGGCCAAATTTTCCTAAACCATCTCCCGGAAGATATCCATATGCCAACAACATTTTTGCTGGTAGAGCAGCGAATTCGGAAAGATTAGGAACTCTTAGCTTGGTCCCAGCTGGTGTATGGACCACAGCCACTAGTTCCAAAGAATGATAACTTGCCTCCTCTTTGGCTTCGGGCTCTATGTAGGGTATATCACTGTTCTGATAAGACCGGATATTCACCTCACCGTGGACGGTAACAATCTTCCCATCGACTATGAATCGCACCTTTTGATGTAAGCTCGAAGGGACAGCCCCAGCTACATGAATCCATGGCCTTCCCAATAAAAACCCAAAAGCACTCGGGAGGTCCATCACCCGAAAATCAATGGAGAATTTGGTCGGGCCTATGACGACGTCCAACTCGATTTCCCCAACCACTGTTTTCCTCATTCCATCAAAAGCCCCGACGGTTGCTTTGGAAGTGCGAATCATCTCCTCTTTTATGCCCAAATTCCTTAACGTGGCCAGAGGGCAAATATTAAAAGCGGATCCATTGTCTATCAAGACATGAGCTACTAGCTTCCCATGACACTATGCAAGAATGTACAACGCCTTGTTATGCACTCGCCCTTCCATGGGAAAGTCTTCATTTGAGAAGCTTATTTGATCCTTCAGCAAGATCGCCCCAACAAAATTCTCCAATTGAGTCTCATCAATCGTCTCGGGAACGTGCACCTCATTCAACACCTTCATGAGTGCTTGTTTATGTTTCTCTGAATTAATGAACAGATCAAGCAAAGAGATCTGGGGTGGCATTTTCCTCAATCGCTCTATCACTTCAAACTCGCTCGTCTTGACGATGGACAAGAGCTTCTCGGCGTCGTCCTTAGTCACCTCTTTCTTTTCAGGTTCAGCCTCCCGTGGAGCGTAGAATCTACCCGATCTCATCACAAGATCTATTTCTCCGGTTCCATAATTCCAATGGATTGCTTTGGGGTTATACGGCTCTACGGGTGGAACTTTAATCACCATCGGCGTCGCTTTTTCCAGTTTAACCTCTGGTGGTTCATCATCCGTCTCATCGTCAGAAAAGCAAATCACTACTGGCTTGACCGGGCGCTCGTCTTTACTGTCGCAACCATCAACTTTATCCGGTCTAATCACAATGGGAGCTACAGTCCCAATCATCCCAATCAGATCATCTAGATCTTCTGAATTATATCCGCACTCGAGCTCTGGGTAAAATACATCGTGCTTCTGAACGGTCGACAAGATTCCTTGATCTAAGGCAATCTCATTATCTCTTTTGCTTGAGGATTCAGCTTTCGCACTTTGAAATTTTTCAGTCAATAAGCTCCTTTCAACCTCTTCGCCCACTCGCACCAAATGAGCGAAAGAATAGAAAGTCGATGGAAGGCTTTGCTCAAAAACTTCATGCGAGAGGGGTTCCAGACAATATCCCCCCAACTCTTCTTCAACCATGCGAGTATAAACTTGCAAATTTCGCGTCTTCTCTCTACACGCATCCAACCCCAATTCTTCATCCTCCTCATGGGCCAAATCAGCCTTAGTAAAAATTGCTTCAAGACAAGCGAGTTTCCGTGAAGCAAATGATTCGGTAGCTTGATCAGCGGCGGGGGTGATTCCAGCTGAAGCCAAAGAGCTTAAAAGTTCTTTCGTTTCCGTCAACAACGCGATCAAGTTCCTAAATTGGCAAATCAATCTCATCATCCTCAAGCTCGCTTTACGACTCTGAGTTTGGGGTTGTACAGCATGCATCTCATACGTCGTCAGCGATCGATCCAGCACTACCAGTTATTGAGCAAAATTTTTTAATTCATGAGAGAAATCAGCCCCGTATTCCATCATGTGAGACAACAACTCCATAACCTCGGTATTATTCATTGCCCCTGAATCTTTCGGACGAGGTACGACTTTGACAAGATCATCAACTACGTCTGGCTGGATAACTTCATCCATACCTCCCCATCCATCCGGTACAATATCCTCAGCCTTTATGAAAAAGCTAGGAGGAGCGGAGTATTTAACTTTGAAATTGTACCTCCCCGAATCTTCGCCCAAATTGTCCACAATTTCGCCCTTTTCTTGCGCCTCCAATGCGAATCTTTGATCGCCCAAACGCGTCTTCTCGGCCTTCAGGTCATCTCTATCTACTTCAGGCTCGGAATTCGTGATCGGCTCTAGATCCCCCATCAAACTCTCATGAGGAACCTTCCAGGAATCGCCTTGCTCGGTCTCAATCACGAACCGATCCCAATCTAAACTCACAGAAGCAAGCACTCCTTCAAAGGTCTCGTCGGTAACATCCGCAACTATCCCGAGGCTCATTAACTTGGAGATACACAGCATTTTTCGTTCAATCGACATTTCCCCTTCATTCGGATAAGACGAAGCAATTGCCAAGATGTCGCGCAATTTGCACATGTTCACCTTGAGCTCTAGGTGATTCTCTTCTTCTCCGTCAAAAATCATCCATACCACCCGGTGATCGGGGAGTGGATTCTGCTGTACATTAGGCGCCGTCTTGTCGAACTCCACCGGATGGTTATCAATAAGGGCTTGCACCTTGAGTTTTAGGATATAGCAGTTGTTGACATTGTGTCCTCTCTCCCCCATATGATAGACACACGACTGGCTTTCATCATATCCGGGATATTTCATCGGGTTTGGCCTTGGCGGTTCCTTCGCAACTAAACGCTCCTCCAACAGCATCGGAAGCAACTTGGATAATGGCCTAGGAAGGGGCGTGAACCGCTTAGGAGGTGGCTTCTTCCTCGGTTCTTGTACCTTTTGCGTCGACCATGACGACCCTCCCCGTGTCTGGTTAGAATTCGAGAACTGTTTGGGCTTCGGTGGATTCGGTACAAAGGCAATGTCAACTCCCGCCCCTCCTTCTTTTCTCAACGCATACCGGCGTCTTGTCGGCGCTTCGGGAGCTTTTCTTTCTCTCATAGCCCATTCCAGCCTTTCCGCAACCTTTATCGGATGGACGAACGTCTGACAACCCGACGTGTTCAACTTGTCGAAGTACTCATAGGGGAGTGCCTTTAGAAACAAGTCTACTAATTCATCTTCCGGGATAGATGGCTTAACTTGCGTCGCCGTGGCTCGCCACCTCCGGGCATAGGTGCGGATCTGCTCGTTCTTTCCCTTCACGGTTCTAAGCAAGTCTTCTCGAGTAGGGGCGGTGGCGGTGTTAAATTTGTACTGATGCAGAAAATCTTCGGCTAAATCTTCCCGACCATCATAATCTTCCAAGTCTAACTCGATAAACCAGGCCAAAGCAGCGCCCGCCAAACTTTCTTGAAATGTGTTCATTAAGAGAGGGACATAATCCAAATAATGCGCCATCTTGCGCAGATAATATTTCAAGTGAGCACGGGGACAACCTGTCCCATTGTACTTCCCGACAAATTCCGGTTCCTTGTAATCCGGCGGCACCTCAATTTTCGCAAAAGGGGAGATCTTATCAAATCAAGCTAACTCATAGCCTTGATTGCTCGAGCACTCTTCGATCTTGGCCAACCTCTTAGCCCCTTCTTCCGTTTTAACCGCAGATTTTCCTCTCTCTTCTTTCTCCAGGTTAATAACTACAGGCGGCACTTTAGGTTGCGAATTAACTTGAAGAGCTTGAGTGACTTCGGGAACAGGATGGGTGCCTTCATGTTCCCCCTTGTCGCCAGCGTTAGATGGTGATGGATGAGCAGGATTGTTCGGATCCGGTATCGCCGGCTGTCTTGCATGAGAAGCTTCCAGCAAAGCTTTCATCTCTGATATCATAGAAACCAGCGAGTTCACTTGTGTCTCGAGCACACCAATCCTCGGGCTCGGTTCTTCTTGCTCCATTCCGGTTCTCAAACGAGTTCTAATACGGTCTCTTGGTTGTTCCGTGATTAAAAATCACTTGTTTTGAAGAATGAAAATAAAGTAAGAATACTGAAAGGAAGCAATAACAAAGTATCGAATCTTTTTAATTGCATGTTTTCTTTCGATTAATGAGAGAAAGAACAACTTCATGAGCCCTATTCTCATATAAGTAGCTCTTTTCCTCATTCTCCGAGAGAAATCATGTAATTAAAAGAAGCGTAATCCATGGCAATAGTTTTAATGCATCATAAAAAGAAACATCTCAACATGTATATATAAGAAAATCAACCGAGTTCATTACAACCGAAACCTCAAAGAGTGTTTGAAAGTTAAAATGACATAATGTTTCGATATCCTAAACTTGATAGAATGATTCTATCCAAGTCTGGGACGTTTGGGATCTAGGGTGTCCCGAATATCCCAAGAGAGGTCAAGTTCCCCCATCCGAGACTCCCCATCTTCATGATAAATCGGCGATCTCATATCTTCGGGTATATAGGGCTCCACTCCGGGCATATGAGGAACGATGTACTCCGGTACGTATGGCTCGACAAAGCTACGTCGGATTGTCTTGAAATGGCAGATGTACTCGGGTAATGCTCTGTGAAGGTTCATCTCGTCAGTCATATCTTCTGGCCACTCTATATCCCCGATCTGGGATTTCTTCAGGGAATCCTTAATGTACTCAACTTTAGCTTCAAACGGCTCCTTATCTTTGCCTTTGAGAACCTCCTTCGGCATGTCAAAAGAGAAGACTCCTGGTCCGGGCGGTGTCGGCATCTTACGTAAAGCTCCAAACCGTCCGATGACCCTCATCGGATAATATGCAGTAGCTCCGGTAAAGCCCAAGAAAGGAACTAGATCTCCATCACTACAAGTGAGTCGAGCCTTATATATCCTTGGCCATTTAAGCCGCCATCGGAGTTGTTCTGGTTTCAAGGTCCTAAGAAATTCTCTCCAATCCTTAAAGTTGAGGTTAGGGACTCGTGTATGAGTTTGGACAAAGGTTCTAAAGGGATTGGTATGAGGACTAATTTCAATGAAACCCGTACGAAGGTTGAATTGTTTGATATGAGAAGTGAACCACATGTATAGAAATCCACTAGAAGCCCTAAAGATTCCCTTATTCCTAGCCCGGAAACGGTTTAGAGACATGAAAGTTTCTGCTAAAATCAAATTGGAATAATCCCACCCACAATAGACCTGTCTAACTACCACAGCCATAATAGGATCAAAAGTAGTGGTGGAAATAGGAAATAATACGAAGCTAAAGAAGGTTAAGACAAAGACCCTACCCGACTTAGTCCCCTTATCTGCAGGAAGGTTTGAGAACCTATTTATGAGGAAAGCAAGGGAAATACGCCCACAATTGCTCTTGGCATTTAGGGTTACCTCGTAGAGGCTAGTATCTAAGAATTCAGCTAAGGAACTAAGGGGTTCATATCCTATCGGGGGTTGGACAAGACGAGATGTAAATTCTACTCCGATGGCGGCACTATACTCTTCCGGAGTAGGAGTGAGCTCGAGTCCTTCCATATTGAATGTGGCGGTGATCGGATCCCAAAATTGCGCCATGGCTTGGATGAAAGCGGGAGGGCATTCGATCTTCATCAAATCCAGCAGATATCCCGGTCGTGTCTTGGCGTACGTCCGATTGGCTTCACCCATACTATCCCACCAAGCTAGGAGCTCATCTCGAGGGATCTTGAATACTTGGATATCATTCTTCCCCATCAAGTCTAGAATATTCAAATGATGTTGAAAAATCAATTGCCTTAGATTACTTTAAAATGCATGGATGCCAATGTCATGAAACATGCATGATGCGATCTAATTACATATTTCGGTTAGTGAAATAGAAATTAGATCATCTCATCTAGGCTAAAGACCCAATATGAGATCTAATTTAAATTTCAAATAAGCGAATTATGCAATTGATCGTGATCGTCTCGGTGATTAAGAGAAATATCAAAGTCACATTCCATTGATCAAAACAACAAATCGAACAAAATAGGAAAATATACTAAAGCAAATTCCTAATACATTGATATCTAATAGAGAGAAAGTGGTAGAGATACGAAGAAATCCCATGAAAAGGGAATCCTATACATGTAGACTAAAACATGAAAATGGTAAAAGATCAATGGAATGTGAAACCTAAGCTTCGAACTCCTTGAGATCGCCATGTTCTACTTGTCCTCATCTGATTCCTCGTCGGGGTAATCTTCGTTGTCTTGGGCGGATTCTTCGATTGGGACCTCCTCGGATGAGTAGTCCACCGGGGGTTCTTTCTCGAGCGATCCCTCACTAAGCTCCTCCTCCGGATAGGGCTCTTCGATCAGCACCTCTGCTTTGATTGGTTCTTCCTTGAGATTCTTTTCCTCTAGGGATTCTTCCTCCGACCATTCTCTCATCCACGTCCTCGTCGCTTCAGGGGGTTCCTCGACTACTTCGAGTTTTGGCTTCTTGAGCACGATATGCTTTGGCTTGGTTTTGATAGCGGGACGCTTCCTCTTCTCCCATGGAGCCAGCATAGGTCGATTCACCTTGATCCGACGCTCGGCCTTTCGACGAGCATATGCCTCTCTAGCCGGTTGGTTGCGACGCTGTCTCAGTAACTCCATAAATTCCTCATGACGACTATCCATTTCGCGCTTGAATTGCAAGTTCATCACATAGTACTCGGTGTGGCAATCTTCGGCATATCCTAACTTCTTCCCCGTCGGTTCACGTCCATGCACGAACCTGGTGAAGTGCAGGCCTGTATTGGGTCCGGGCCACACGACTTTCCTCCGATGGATGAATGGCTCCAGCTCAGGAGAACTTCGGAGAAACAACGGCATCCTAATCTACCATTGTTATTTTTCTTAATCACCAAGACGATTTATAAGCATATGCCGTGCTCATGAATGCGAATGATATGCAATATATGAACGAATTATGATGAAACAGCATAAAGAAATACATCATAAAATAAAATGCCTAACCAACCGATACGAAAGGGAATGCATGATTTTCCCCGCACATTTTTAGTTTTAGGTATACCAACCATCCACGAACATGCGCATGAGACAAGTGAGGGGTATATTCTAAAAATCAGCAAATCAGGTATGGAACCTATGGCTAAAGGCTCCCACAATCCAAATATGACAAATTCGCCTTCGAGGGTACCTACCCGAGAGGGTTGGAACTTGCCAATCAAGATCATGAGCGGGAACGAATACGAAAGTCTCAAGTGCCATCGAACACAAGATCCTTTCGCACCCTTTCCCTATCTAAGGTAACCTATGGGTGGTTGCGGTCGGGGTTTGACCGCCAGTGTGTGAAAAGTGTCGTGATCGCCAAAATGCAATTTCATGCACAACGCTTTATATCAAAACACCGCTTCTATAATCACATCCACAAATATATATTCCTTACTCCAACCTGCAGGAAATAATGTTAACAAAACACTCCACCCCTTATTTCTCCCATCTGCAAAAACATCTAACACATGGGTTAGTGTACGTACCTCACCTTCAAGAGCATCTGCATAAAACATGTTAGGAAAATCAATCAACTTTTTAATCGGCTCAAGTCCTCTAATGGTTTCGTAACCATTCCCCAGTGCAGGCGCCGATCTGTCGCGACCCTCCTCGATCGGAAAAAGCGAGGGCTAATGGGTCGCCCTTCCGGCCCAGTTGCATGTGGACCTTCGGACGCGGGCCTCTCCCAAGGCCCATTACCCAAATCGCAACGGAGGATAAAATCGTGGTCGACCTTTCGGTGCGGTCTAGTGGCAAGTGCTACGTGTGCATGCCTCGGAGTCGCCACCAATCGTTTCGTGGAAGGTACAATTGGAAACCCTATCGAATAGTCGGGAGTTTCTATTCGATTCTGCGAGAACCGCAGAAGTGGGTTCGGGGACTTAGTTACGCCAACTATCAGAGTTGACGCCTTTTCGGTACCTAAGTTGATTGAATTTTTCTAATCTCGAATTTCATGCAGATGAGTGGGGTACGAATCCTAAATCTAGGAGGTCATGCAGATGGGAGTGACTATCCTTGCAATCACAATCAATCGAAGTAAATGCGCAAATCAAGGAATCCATAACGTGCGGAGAAATCGCATCAAATCGGCGTGGCATTCCTAGTATAGCCCTATTGGCTTAGAGAAAGAGGTATTCAAAACATAGGAGAGGGTCGGGAGTGATTTGGAAGCGATTCGCCCATGAGGGGCAAAATCATAATTTTGAGAAAATTTGGGGACGATTTGCCAAAAAGGGCAAAACCGTCATTTCGGAAGATATTCGGAGTGAGAAACGTTGGAAATAGGATTGGCCACCTAAACCGACCCATTTCCTAATTTCCGACATTTTTTTGGAAGTCCACAGGAATTTTTTGGAGACAAATTACCCATAAAGGGTAAAATTGTCATTTTTGGAAAGATCGGGAGGAGAAATCTCAAAAATAGGATTGGCCGATTGATTGTGGCCATTCCTCAATTTTTGAGAATTTTTTTTGGAATTTTTGGGAATTTTCTACAATTTTTCCTAATTATTTTTTTGGATTTTTTAATGATTTTTCGATTTTATTATTTTTATTATTTTTTTATTGGACCGAGTCAACCTCGTCAACGGACCGGTCAACCCGGTCCACGAACCGGTCTGTCCGGTCCGGACCCACGTCCGCACCGGACTCCCGAAACGGCGTCGTTTGCTCTTTGGCGCCCAAAACTTCGAAAAATCCCGCCTAAAACCGAGTGATGGTCTAGATTGCGCCACGTGGCGCGATGACGACGGCCGGATCCGTTGACCGGAATCGACGGCTCGAGATTAAATGGAAGCTTAATCTCCACCGTTCAAACCGAAAACCAAGATCGACGGTTCAGATCAAATTGCGAGATTAAATCTCAACCATCCGATCTAGCCTTTTTTTTTTTATTTTCTGAAAATGATTTTATTTATTATTCGAAAATTCGAAAATTTGATCCAACGATCGGAATGGTGACGCGTGGCCAAACCTGGGCCATGCGATCACAAAATATTTTTTTTTTTCGAAAAATGGAATATATTTGAAAAATGATTTTTATTTTTCAAAAATTCGGGATCCCTACACGTGGCCTATCTTAGGCCGTCGGATCATTTTTTTCTGTTATAACAAAATCGCCGACGTGGTTGCCACGTGGCCGCCACGTCGGCGACACGTAAGCATTGACCGGTCAACGCTTCACCGTAGAAGATGACCGGTGCCGGCGAGTTCGCCGGCAATCACATTTCGGCGTCGAAACCGATTCAGAAACACAATATCTTCGCATCAAACAACTTCCTGTCGATTTCTTATCCACATATATCAGATTCAATCTAAGAATCTGCTTGAACTAACCTAAAGTCGACCGTGCACAGGATCGGCTGTGGAGTGACGTTCGATGAAACCGCCGGAATATTGCTGAAAATGCCAAGACAGATTCTAAACTACACACAAAATGCTTCGATTTCCTATCAAACTGAATCAACTCAACCACAGAAATAACATATTAAAGATTCAGAAGAGAACGATGGTCTGCAACTGATTCACATGAGCTCGAGCAATAGCAGACCTTCGCCCAACCTGATCTCCTGATATTCACAATTGAGGCTCAAACTAAATAACCAGACATCATCCATGGAGGTTGGGTTCACTTACCTGGAGAGCCAATAGTTTTGATTTTGTTCAAAACGAGCGGTTTAGCTCGCATCCAGTCCGGAAGAGTTAAGGGATCGACTCGGGAATTTTAAGCCAAATCAATGCAAAGCAAACGCATAGGCGAGTTCAGTGTATGGTCGAGAACGATTGTAAACCAAAGAAATCAAAGAAAACACATCAAAGCTACGAATCCGCCATTAATGAAGTTCTACGAAGCTCGAGTGCGACTTTTACCTTTTTTCGTGAATGAAGTTTCAACTTCGAGAGGTTCGGCTATCCTTCGAGGTCGCAGAAAACTTCACTCGATGATCTCCCCAGCTTGCAATCGTCTGGGGAATGGAGTCTCCCGCTCTGAAGTTCGTCGTCGAGGTTCAACAATGGCCGTCCTTCCCCTTTGCGATTACTCCTCTCCCTCTCTGTTCTCTCCAATCTCCCCCCCCCGAATCCCTTTTTCTTTTCGAGCACTCTTTCTTTTTGTTCATTTCCCCGTGCTCTCCCCTAACTGCCTCTCCTTCTAGATCCTTCTCGAAGCCTCTTCGTCGACGATCACCGCTCGAAAAAACAGACTCCCGCCCTCTAACTTGCGCCGGTGATGCTTTGGGAGAGACGATGATGAACAGTTCCGGGTCACCGGGTCGGATCCGCCCGACCCGGTAGACCCGAGTTCGTGCAAAAAAATGCAAAATTGAGGTAGTAATTAGCATTTTTTCGTAAAATTGATGCCAAAATTCATTTTCCCTACATGGATTCCCTTTGAAAATGTGGTTTCTATGAAAAGTACTCTACGAATTGAGTGAAAACCCCAAATGTTGGTTAGGATCCGAAAATGATTTCTGTAAAATTGGAGCCCTTAATGAAAGAATTAACCAAAATTGAGCCTACCGTTAGATTCAGAAGGTCAAAAACTGTAGGCTAGGGGTCATAGGGTTCTATGGGTGCCTCTTAGTGAGATTTAATTTTGAATTTGGCCTTCCGGAGACTAAAATGAAAGAAATTTTTGTGCAATTAAGTCCCTAGTGCCAAAATTGAGCAAATTAACATGCAATTGGATCGGAATGTGAAATGTAATGCTATAGAATCATGTCACAACCCTCAAAAGTGAAGAAAGAAAAATAAAATGACCCCAAATGGTATTTTCATGTCTAATTTGTGGGTGCATTTGTGAAGGAACACACAAATCCGAAGTGGAATTTTCAAATTTTAAGAGGTCAAAATGAAAAGGAAATTAAAATAAAAATGCTGACTATTTTTCTGTATTTTTGTGACCTCGAATGGTATTTATCTTGATTTTTTGGGTATTTTCCTATTTTCCGAAAAATATCAAAAAATACGAAAAATATGAAAAATTATTTTTTGATAAAAAATGGTTCCTTGAGCTTGGCCAAGGCTACCAAAGTTGATTTTACAATTTTCTAATTTTTTGTGAATTTTTTATGAATTTTCAAAAATAAATCGAAAAAAGATTGATTAAAAATCGGGTGTCAACAATAGCAAGGACCGAAAGAGCAAAAAGTTCAGAATGGCCAAGAAGAGAACGGCTTCGGGAAGAAGACCGCGAGCGGAGAAGGAGACAGTGCACGGAGTAAATCCAATCCCGTCTTGCAAGAGCGGGGCGCACGCTCGGCCTTCCGGGCTTGTAAGTACCTTAACACCCTCTTTGCGGCTACCATATGCAACCGACTTGCACAATTAAGAAATTTAGACAAGACACTTATAGTAAACATGATGTCCGGCCTAGTTGTAGTGAGATACATAAGACAGCCAATCAAACTTCTATAAACTCTTTCATCTGCGGGTTCTGATCCATCTTTCTTTTGAAGCTTTTCATTTTGAACCATTGGAGTACTCACACTCTTGCACTCCTCTGTCGCGACCTAGAAAAATAAACGAGTTAATTTTCGGGCTAATGGATTATCAGGTTAATTAATTAACCTAACTCGGACTCTCCCAAGTCCATACCAAATCGCAACTTAAGGTTTAAATAATTAACATGCAACGTGTTTTGAATTTGGAGTCGCCACTAATCATTTTCGGTAGGTTGATTAGAAACCTAAATAAAATAGCGGGAGAAAACTATCTTATTTCCGCGAACCGGAGATTTTGAATTCGGGGATTTGGTTACGCTAGATTACTCTAACGCCCTTTCGGTACCATTTTCATGAAAAATATTTGATTTGGCAATTTTGATGGATTTTACTTGAAATTCAAAGATGCAATTTTTTGGTTTTTTATCTTCTTTTTTATGAGAATGTAAAACATTGAACTTTGTGCGATATACACCATGGATGATTTAGAAAGAAAGAAAACGCAGCCAAGCACGAGTATTTACGAGAAATAAATTAACATGTAATAATGCTAAAATTTGGAACACGTAGCATGTCTAAAATAAACAAACAAATGTTCAAACCAAACGATTACATTTTTGTAGATCGAGATGGAAAGGATTACCTTCTATTACACAAAAACTTACTCACATACACGTTATAGTTCCCTTCAAGATCTCGGAGCGGGAAGAACGCGGGGTCGTCGAAAATGGCAAGCAATGGCGTTGTTGGGTGGCGAGAGGCGAAATATTTGTCGAGACTCGTCGAAGATGATGCTCGACTAAAACTCTTTTCTTCACTCTCGAATTTTCTCTTCTAATTTTTCTCAAGAACTCTCTTTTTCCTCTCTAAAAATTCCTCTCAAAAACTCTCTCAATTCTCTTCCACTCTTCCTAAAAAACTCTCTCAATTCTCTTCTACTCTCTCTCTCAATTCTCTTCCACTTCCCCCTTCTAAAACTCTTCTCAAGAGCTCTCTCTTTTATAGGCAAAGTTCTTCATCCTTCATTCTTCACCTTCATTTCTTCACCTTCCATCTTCATCTTCTCTTCTTCATCTTCATTTCTTCACCTTCCATTTTCATCTTCCCTTCTTCATCTTCATTTCTTCACCTTCCATTTTCATCTTCCCTTCATTATCTTCCCTTCATCATCTTCCCTTCTTCATCTTCTTTTCATTATCTTCCCTTCATCATCTTCCCTTCTTCATCTTCTTTTGGTATTTGCAATACAGTCCCCGAAGTTCCAAGTATTTGCAATACAGTCCCGAAATTTTAAGTATTTGCAATACAGTCCTTGAAGTTTCAAATCTTCTCGGTGTATTTTTCCATCCCGTGCCTAGTCTAGACGCATGCTAAATTAAGTGTTCCGCTTGCCCAATTATATGCCAATGCAATGTACGCTAAAAATAAATATGTGAGATGATTTTTTATAATTTTTATGCAAAAAATAGATTAATCAAAATTTAGGCGTCAACACTGCCCCTCTTTGAGTGGAGGCTCGTAGAGGTTCCGCTCAAAGACAAAATTGAATCCTAAATTTTGACAAGTGCAAATTATGGATGAACTTTTTGGTGGGAGTTTTAATCCCATTTTTTATGTAATGAAGTGATGCATGATATGCAAGATCAGTAAATAACATGTGTCATAATTTCCCTTTTTCATGTTAGAGAAACTCGCACATGGATCGCATACAAGAATACCTGTTTTACCAAATTTCTCGTAAGCTAATGGTTCTCTTAATTTCCAAGCTTCTTTTTGCGGATGCAAGGATTTTAAGGTATTTGGCCTATCTCGTTATCGTAGACTTCTCCCTAATGCAAGACAGCGCAAGATATGTGTGTCGTTTGAGATCACAAGAGCTACGTCGTTGTGAGTCGA
This sequence comes from Rhodamnia argentea, assembly GCF_020921035.1. Taxonomy (NCBI): domain Eukaryota; kingdom Viridiplantae; phylum Streptophyta; class Magnoliopsida; order Myrtales; family Myrtaceae; genus Rhodamnia; species Rhodamnia argentea. The sequence goes on along the minus strand of NC_063157.1, from coordinate 11,537,088 downwards.
AAGAAGTGGGATCAAGTTCACAAGAGCTACGTCGTTGTGAGTTGATTAAATGTCGAAATCGCCGAGGCATATGTCTTCACGATTCGATAAAGGGGAACCAAAATCATAAGAGCTACGTCATTATGATTTGGTTTGGATCAAAACCATGGATGCTTATGTCTTCATGATTTGATAAAGGAGCCGAAAATCATAAGAGTTATGTCATTATGAGCCGACTAAAGGTCAAGATCACCGGTGCATACGTCTTCGTGATTCGAGACCGAAATCATAAGAGCTACGTCGTTATGATTTGATAAGATGTCAAGATCGCCAATGCATATGTCTTCACGACTGACGTAAGAGGCATACTTGCCCGAATTGAACAATGTTTGATAGGAGCACCATTGAATGGAATCGATAGGTACAAAAGGGGCATATTGCTCGAATTGAATCATAACAACTATCATCGAAGAGTTGTTAATTTGAAAAGGGGTTCGAGAAAACTTACCCGGGTTCTCCAAACGATTAATCAAGGAACGAAACAGATTGCTTTGTATCGTGCACTGGTAGGCATTTGCCAGCAAAACTTGCTCATTCAATAATCCTTGGATGAATTTCGAGACCTTGGGAGGGAACTCGAACATCGGGAATGTATTACGTATCATAGAATGTCGGAGGTAACACACACAAACATATTCAACAATGAGTATAATGCAATCACTCATACTATGGTTCATGCATAACCATTCTGTCAAGTTTGCATTACCAATTTTGTCCAGGGAGGTTCTCACATGACGAATACCTCGAATGTGAGCTGAATGGGGGGACTTCGGTCCGAAAGGGCTTTCTCTCACTCTCGAGAAAAGCTATTTATCCCGTCTGCAGGGATTCAAGAGAAATCACTCAATCTTTCCATCATCGCATTCGATAAGGATCCAAGTAATCTCGCAATTGATACGACCGAGCCGATCCGGAGGTCTTGATTAGGACCGTAATGAGGGCTAGGTCAAAGGTTTACAAAGGGGACTCTCGTTGAGTCAAAGTCTGCTTGAAATGAATTTCTTCATCATCTCGCTCCGGATTTACAAGTCAAGAACCCCTGCAAAAATGAGAGAGAAATAATCTTGCTCGAACCTCTTCGAGTGATGCTTAAAATCATTTAACTCTACGTTAACTCAAGTGCCCTAATCGAAGAGACTTTGGATGGTTATAACGTAGGCTAGGATTGGGGACCGAGGAACGAAAAGGCTCGTTTTGGCTCATAAATTAAATGAGAAGGGGCTTGACGTTGGTGATCGTCGCCGACTAGTCACCGATCATGGTCTTCCTGGAAATGTCTTCGAAAGAATTCCATCATTGAATGAGGGATGGTAATTTTCTATTAAAAATTGCACTTTACAAACCGATTTCTTGGGGAGTCTTCTTCACAACAAGTGTCTCGTCAAGGATTTGCAAGAGACACAATGCAAACATGTACATGGAATTTACAACTTAACATGCAAAAATGTACATTCAAAATTCAGAAGTACTTTACAAATGAATGTGCATTGGCCTTACTTTTGGTAGGCACTTTGCTTTTCCTATGCTCGAAATTTTCATATGAGATCGGCCTTTGCTTTTCTTACTCCCGACTCTCATTTTTCTTTTTTTCTTCTTTTTTTCGAGAAGAGATTTCTTTTCCTTTTTCTTTGAGAGCTCTTCGATATCTCTTTATTTTGCTTTTTTTTTTTTTTTTTTCGAGAGCGGGCCCTTCTCCTTTAAGTTGAGTTTGCCTCTCCTTTTTTTTTTTTTTTTTTACAATCCAATGATTTTTAACCAGGAATTACAACAAACATAAACATTTACAAAGAAAAATTATGTAAACATAAAAAATCTAGCATACAAGAAATGAGTCCATTCGGGAATTCTCCGTTGACCCGACCATCTCCAATTCTAATCCTTGGGAAAATGCTATCTTCGTCTTTGGAATGAGCAAATGATCACCAACATGGGTTTAAGAAATGAATTTGCAGGCTCAAGTGGGCTATGCAAAGAATGAAGTGTATAGGATAGAGAAGTGAATGCTCTTCATCATCCTAAGGCACTTGAATTAAAATTCGAGTATAAATGCAAAGAAACACCCGAAGATTAATGTTAGTCCCAGCAAGAAAATTTCTAACCATTTACCTCGTGTTGCCGCTGGAATTAACTCGTCTGGACCCCGATGTGGGGTGGTTCTTGACAGGGGTAAAGAAATGAAACCACCGCTCAAAAGGGGTAATCAATGGATCACCCGTAGTGTTTGGGATAGAGAATTGAATGCCTCTGTCATTTCGGCTAACGTACCTTTCGCGAGAAAACTCTTTACCTCGGGGAATGCGGAACTTAGCCACCGTTCAACTCTCCCGAAAAAATGGGACGTGTTTGGGAAATGATTGCCTTTCATCATCCCGCCCCGCCCCATTCCATACATTTGGTGTATCTTATGTAGTTCATGTTCCTTATTCAGAGTTGATAAATTAAACATGAGGAACAATCATGCACAAACTATGCAATGTATGAGTGTTTTCGAGCATATAAAATGCAGCAACTTTTTATCTTGGTGGATAGAATTTGCAAGCACATAAGAAACTTCTTAGGGGCGTGGATCGTGAGTTGCCCCTGCTCATGCAAATGAGTTGCAAAACTTCATTATTTGGTTCGAGACATGAGATTGTCAAAGGCTCCGGGAATTTCTCATTTCATTAATTTCTCGGGGAGAAGGGATACTTCCGTATCCTGGAAAGGCAATGACCCTCGTAAAAATCAAAAGGGAAAGCATCAATGTACGTTCTCATGTTCTAAACGAGTTGAAACGATACCGCTTTACCCTTGTACGAATTTCTTGTGAACTTTGAATTGAAAGGATCAACTCATCTGGATTGGATTGTATGTCCGGGATGTTATCTCTCCGGTCTTGTAACCATCTCAGGCTGAGTTTCAATCGGCATTGAACTCGCGAAGCAAAAAGGTTTTTATTAATCTTTGTACATTGATGCCAAATCCGGGATCGAACTCCGGGACGCCTCGGACCACTTGTCATTCCCCCAACCACTAGGCCGTGGTGATGTTGGCGTCCACGGTTGGTTCGCTTTTTGCTATATTGTTCTCAAAACAGTTGGCAATCTCCCGTCGAGAATGAAATAAGCTTAAATCAGAGTTTGAAATGATTGAGAGCCAATTGAGACGATACGGAGTTACCCATCTTTGAGTCCGCTTGGCCTTTTACTCGTATTCTCCCAAGTAAGGCTATTCGGAATCTCTCTTTACGGGCGTTCAGGGGCGTCGTCCACAAATTGATTTTCTACGGGCCTAGCTTAACAAGGAACTCACGCATTTGATAAGGGAGGAGAAAATTCGCCCTTTAACTCTAGGCAAATTCTAGACAGCTAGAAAGTAAAAAAAATATCCCACGCAGGGGAACTATACATGGAATCAAAGAAGTATTCATGCGAGATTGGTTTCACCTCTCTTGCTGGCCATTCCAATGATCGACTGATTTTGTCTTGGATTATACACCAACGATCGTTGTTCAAGGATCCATAATCACTTGCGTTGGATCACAACTCGGGAGGTCCTTCGACTCCGAACCGGGCGATCAATGTGGTGAGCTCATCATCAAAGTAATCTTCCGATTGATACTCGAATTGGGTAGTGTTACTTGCTAACACTAGCGACGGATTTCCCACTTTGTTTTCACCGTGAGCGATCCGACCCCTTGAGCTTGAACTTCCGCCGTTGCTCGGAAACTTGTAGGGATGATCAACCGGTGCCGCTGCTAGAACCACCAGCGGAAGGTTGGTATGACATGTATTCTTGATTGGGAAGTGGCCGAGTACCTTTTGCTCGGTAGATTTTCCCGGTATTGATCTTCCAATCAACTTTGGTCCTGTCGTGTTGGTCCCAACCTGCATCGTGCTTCCTCGACTTATCTCTAACCCTTTGAAGGTGATTCGTGACACTTTGCATGGTGAGTCCGTCTATATTCATTATTCTGTACAGCCATTGGTCGTCTTTGAATTGATTCCTAGTCGTCGAACCGCCTCAATGAATATAGAATGAAGCTTGGCGGACCAAAGGGGCCTTTTCTTTTGGACAAAATCGTCGTCATCAGCTTGGTCGTAGTTTTTTTGTTCGAGTAATTGCTTCCTTACATGCTGCCAAATGTTTTGGAGCATTCGAACGCAGACCGAGCTTCGTAGGACGTCTCGAGCACCATGCAATGTGGCCCTCGTTATGAACGCTGGCGATCATTACTTGCTGATACTACGATGACCTGTATGTCTAACTCGAGAATCAATGATCTTTAAGAGACTCGAAACCGTCCATATTGATCCCTACCACTGGCCGTGACGACGATGTCAAACTCTTCTTTGTACTGCCTCAGCACTTCTAAGGCATCCGTTGCCTTCGCATAAGCAAAAACCCCGTACATGCAACTTCTCAAAGATAGCAACGAGGATTGAGAGGGAAACGGGGTTGCCATCAATGGCCATGACTCGCAGATCCTCGGGATAGGAAGGTTCCCATACTTCCGCTTGGAATGAACGTGTTTTTCTTTTAAAACCTTCCATATGTAGACCGAAAATGGCTGTTTCGACTAGAGAATGAGCTTTAGATGTTCTTGGACTTGCAAAAACAAATTGCCCGAAAATCACAAAAGCGATGATGGCCTTTCGTGACGGATTCTGAAGGTCGCTAGGTGTATGGAGACTTCAAGTTCTTTATAAACTTCCTCTCTCTTTTTTTTATTAGTCTTGCAGACGGGTTTTCGCTTTCTCTACGAAAGAGGACAGCTTTTTCTCTCCTTTTCGGTCTTAGTGCCTTGGATCCGTTTCGTAATAACTCTCATCTCTCACTCCATCTATCATCTTCTTCCTTTTCTGATATGGAGGAGCCCTCAAATCTTTTCACTTTCTCTACAAACGAGGCGGTTACTTCCCTCCTCAAATCTTTTCGCTCCCTCCTACGAGCGAGGCGATTATTTCCCTCTTCAAATCTTTCCGCTTTCTCCTACGAACGAGGCGCTTATTTCCCTCCTCAAATCTTTTTGCATCTACCTATGTGAAGGCTTTTAATGCTTTTTCTTTCGGCGTTCACCAAATCGACAAAGAATTCACGCATTTAAGCATGACGATATTTGCGGATAGTATCTTGTTCTTTGCCCCTTGATTATCTCTAGGCGTAAAAGGAAGAATGTCTCGCATGGGGACTTTGTAACAAACAGTACATTCATTCACGCATGTCTTTACTCTTCTTGAGGATTCGTAAGGGCTGGCTAGTAATGCTCAAAAGAGCGACATTTTGAGAGCCCATAATAAAAACTCAAGCTTCATGTAGGCTACGCGATTCGGAGTTTCATCGGTGTTGAATTGGCCGATCGTGACATCGGGAAACTCCAATTGTAGTGATGCATGTCACTTCCCTCGAAGGGCATCGGTTACGCCTCCCTCCGCAAGGCCGACTTTCCCGGGATGTATCCCCAACGAAATCCGATTGTGCGAGAACTTGCTCGGGAGGATGAATCGATAAATGAGCATTTTCAATGCTCGAGATGTGGCTCATCAAGGAACATGCCACCAAAGGTGATGGGGTTGCTTGCGAGACATGGCAAATAGCGATGTTAAGAGCATCCCTATACCTCTTGATCTCCGCTCGAAGCTCTTCATTTTCTTCTTTTAGAGACGCAAGTTCATGACTTTCACTTCGAACCTTCACTCGGGCCCGCTTGTTTTGAAACCAAAACCCGACCTTCAAGGGCTCCATTCCTAGCTTCCGGCTCAACTCATTTTTTCGTTTCCCGTTCACGTAAGGGCACTCCTTAAAGGCAGCTTCGAGCTCTTTGATTTGATGTTTTCTTTTACTGGGTTGACTACGGCTGCTGCTTTACTATTGTTGTTCTTTGTTATCGAGATCTTGAACTTCACCGCCAAGGGAGTTGGGTTTTACGGCTTCTGGCTGGATCCGGCCTCGAAATTCAGCGAGTTCATTCTCGGGGATGTCTAGGTTGGTTGCCTCCGGTAAGTGCTTTGGTAGCCTCCAAACATGTTGGATTGAAATACTTCTTCTTGCCTTTTGTTCACTCTACTCTCCGGTATGCTTACTCTCTCCAAATTCTTCCGAGTAAACATGCATGTTCCGAGCCTCCCTTTTAACGTGGATGAAAACCACTAAGCCGCACTTCTCCCAAGATTTCGTGTTTCCCGCTCTGTCTTCTTCATTTCCTTCTAACATGGTGGGACCCTCAAATCTTTTCTCGCAAGATGCTTGTCCCTCTTTTAATATGGCGGAACCTTTAAGTCATTTCGCAACTTTTCGAATTTCGTGAGCCTCGAGATGGTAGATCCGTGATTCACGGACGAAACGTCCGTAGTTTTACCCGGATAATTAACTCGGCCCCCACAATAATTATTGCTATGACTTTTTCTGCCCTTTAAATTAGGATTTAACGCCGAGACGATTATCGCTTCCATATCCTCATCTCCAACCTTCTAAGCACTCTTTCGCATCCACTCTTTTTTAGCAGCTTCAGCAACAATGACCTCCCTCCCCGCACGCGTCTTCTCGGCTGAAGTTTTGGCCAAATGGGAGAAACTTTATAATCTCTTAGGCCAGGGCTACTCTTATATAGCCAACCATCCGGAGGTCGAAACCGAAATCCGTCTCATGTTTACGGATATGGACACCGTTTCTATTCAAGGTACCGAGTTAGAAAAGGAATATAGGATCTTCCCTACCCTCTTCACTAACTTCCCGGAGGCTTACCATTTTACTCATCAAGATGTTACTTTGGCTCATCTTGTGAGAGCTCGCTATCGGGATCGGTCGGACAGCTTGGTGTTGGCCAGTCTTGTAGCCGACAATCATAAGAAGGCCCTTGACTATGGTAATGAACAAGTCTCGCTGCTGATTCGTGAGAGGGGGAACTTGGTGGAACGTTTGGCCATGTCCCAGACCATCTTCGAGCGCGATCCGCTCGATATCGTTTTGAAATTCCAATGCACATGGCTGGAAGAAAGGCTGGACGATCCGACCCTGGATATAGCCCGCGGGAGAATGCTGATCCATGACTTGGAATCTGCTGCCGAGTATCACGAGGACAGGGTGGCCAAGCTTAAAGAGAAATGTGAGCTTCTCCTCTTTAAGCTGGCGGATCTCGATTCTCGAAGCGATCGGTGTAGGCGGAGCATCAACCGTATGGAGAGTCGGTTGAACTCCTTTGTGATGCTCATTAGGGCTCGGGTTGGCTTTACGTTCCCACCCCGATGATCCGTTTGTAAGGTTTCCCGCTGAATGAAATGGATGCAAGTTTTTGCTCATTTGCGTTTTGCTTTCGCATTATTCCTTCTTCCATATGCTTGACGATTGAAGGGGCTCTTCATTTTACTCATTTCATCTTGGTCGTCATATCTTTTTTTGCAAGATAACCCCTTTACTCTGTGAATATGTAAATATCACGCTACTGATGGTCAATTCAATTGGGCCGGAGAGACTCCCCCATTTGAAACAATCTCTCGAAAAAAGATTAGTAGCGAGGAAATAAACGAATGCCCAAATGTGAACAACTCGTGAATCAGTATTAATATTATAACTCGATTATGAAAACATCGAGTGAATCAAGTATAATATTTCTTTACGTAGTCGAACCGATCGAGTTGGTAAGGACATGACCATCCATCTCGGCCATAATCAAAGCACCACCAGGGAGCACCTTCTTTACTATATATGGACCACCATAGTTTGGGGAAAACTTCCCTTCCGGGAGTGGGACTATTGGCAACAATTTTCACAAGACCAGGTCATTGATCCGAAAATATCGAGGCCGAATTTTTTTGTTGAATGAATTGGCAACCCTCTGCTGATAACACCGGCCATGACATATAACCTTAAGTCTCTTTTCATCGATCAAATTCAATTGGCTCGCCCTCTGCTGGATCCATTCGGCTTCGGTTAGCTCGGCTTGAGACAATATACGTAAGGAAGGAATTTCCACTTCAACCGGTAGAACAGCCTCCATTCCATATACAAGAGAATACGGGGTTGCCCCGTAGATGGTCGGATCGAGGTCCGATACGCCATAAGTGCAAAGGGCAACCTCTCATGCCAATCGCGATAATTTTCAGCCGTCTTCGCTAAGATTTTCTTGATGTTCTTATTGGCGGCTTCTACTGCTCCATTCATCCGAGGACGATATGGGGAAGAGTTCGGATGCTTGATCTTGAATTCCTTGAACAATTCGTCCATTAGCTTGTTGTTCAAGTTTGAGCCATTGTCGGTGATTATGGCTTCAGGTGAACCATATCGAGCGATGATATCTCGACGGATAAATTTCACGATATTTCGTGCTGTGACCGCTAAATAAGATGCGGCTTCGATTCATTTAGAGAAATAGTCAATTGCTACCAAGATGAATCGATGCCCATTGGATGCTTTAGGATTGATAGGGCTGATAACATCAATGTCCCACATAGAAAACGGCCATGGTTCAGATAACCGATGCAACTCGTTCGGAGAGACATTAATCTTGTCACCATGAATCTGACATTTGTGACAACTCCGGACATGCTGAACCGGGTTGGAAGTTCCATCATACTTCTCGAAGTCGGGCATCTTGAACTTTTACGGCACAATGATCTTTGAAAAGACAGCCCGGTCGACCTGGGGTATGTTGTGAGTCCCCTCGACCTCTCGGATCCTCTGTTCCATTTGGGCCAATAGCTTGGCCGTATCACCATTCAATCCGGGGGCCACAGGGCTGGCTTGAGGGATTGGGACTACGGGCGGCGTGCTCGAGCTCACGCCCGTGATGATCACATCCTCTACCGGCATTGTCGGATAGGGAGTAGCTTCCCGGGCTTTACGGAAGTTGTCCGTAGGAGGAACTAGAGCAGGAAGCGGCGGGTTGGCGGCGGATGATTGAAGTTTGGCGGTGAAGGCGGCCATCATTTCTTCCATATTTCGGGACATCATCCCTTCAAAGCGCTCAGTCAAGGAGCCAAGTTTCTCATCTAGGGCAGCACTAACGGCGGCGTTAATATCGGCCATCCTCTTCGCGATCGATCGAGTAATATGTGGAGGATCCTTGATAAATTACCCGTACGCAAGAACAAACCCAAAATTAGTACAGGGAGCAAGAATAGCGAGCCGGCCCATGGCATCCCTCTAGACTCAAATGAACAAAGTGATTATGACCAAAGGATTGAAACATGTAATTTTCAGTTTGTCCGCTTTTACGAAAAAATTCGTATTAATTCGTACGTTGATCAAAACATGTCCAAATTTTACGAGCTTGTAGTTGAGAAGATGATGAACAACTTTTATGTTGGCCAATCGGACTAGAAATGCACGGATCAAATCAGTTTAATGTGTCTTTCCAAAAAAATCACGTTCAGAAAACTGTTATAACCGCATGTTGTTGAAAAAACGAAGGGCCATCTTAAATTATGAATTTAATTCTGAAATTTTGCAAGATATTAGTTGAAACATAGGTCTACAACTTTCGTGTTTGGCACTTACTCAAAGCTCGATCGTAGAATTTAGTAAAAATCGCACAACAGGAATAAGCCAAATCAAAATTGAGGACAACCGATGAAATTGTAAAAGCTACGGAAGCAAAGTGCGAAATTGAAAATAAGACAATGAAACTTCTAAACAATCAACCTAAACCATGGACCGGCTCAAAATAAAAATGAGATAACAGGGTACAAGAGACAAGAAATTACCTCTCATACGAAGAAAATGCCAATCACAAAGACATGCGCATGAATTGTGAGTTTAAATCTTATTCTATCTATCCAAAAGGCTTTTGCAAAGTGAAATGATGAACGAAACGACATGTCGCAGCCTCGCGCACAGTCATCATGACTAGTCGCAACCTCGCGTACAATAGTCATGACTAGTCGGGTCCAATCACATCGGCTTGGTTCGGTCGACAAGGGCAATTCTCATGCATCGTAGCCTCACGTGTATGAGAACGACCCTTGAGCCATTTTTTGGAAAAATTTTCGGGATCCGGATGGGATAACCTTTAGCGAAACCTTATCGCCAAGGTTAAAGAACCATCTAAATACCATCTTAAAACTATTAGTGTGACCCCAGGTCCGATCACGGGTAGTGTGCGGTGTAGTGCAAATACGATAAATCATGCACAACAATTAAAGGCAAACACCGCTTCAATGATTCAAAAGTTAAATCACAATTCCAATTCACCAAGCCTCGCAAAACAAAGGGTTAGCCAATCACTCCTCCCCTTATAACTCCCAATCTGCAAAAACATTTAACACCTAAGAATGAGAATTCAACCAAAGTTTACCAAATCAAGTGATTTCTTTTCATGAAATTATCTGGCCTAAGTCCTCTTTGGGTCCCCAATGAGTCGCCAAGTCGTCGCGACCTAGAAAAATAAACGAGTTAATTTTCGGGCTAATGGATTATCGAGGTTAATTAATTAACCTAACTCGGACTCTCCCAAGTCCATACCAAATCGCAACTTAAGGTTTAAATAATTAACATGCAACGTGTTTTGAATTTGGAGTCGCCACTAATCATTTTCGGTAGGTTGATTAGAAACCTAAATAAAATAGCGGGAGAAAACTATCTTATTTCCGCGAACCGGAGATTTTGAATTCGGGGATTTGGTTACGCTAGATTACTCTAACGCCCTTTCGGTACCATTTTCATGAAAAATATTTGATTTGGCAATTTTGATGGATTTTACTTGAAATTCAAAGATGCAATTTTTGGTTTTTTATCTTCTTTTTTATGAGAATGTAAAACATTGAACTTTGTGCGATATACACCATGGATGATTTAGAAAGAAAGAAAACGCAGCCAAGCACGAGTATTTACAGAAATAAATTAACATGTAATAATGCTAAAATTTGGAACACGTAGCATGTCTAAAATAAACAAACAAATGTTCAAACCAAACGATTACATTTTTGTAGATCGAGATGGAAAGGATTACCTTCTATTACACAAAAACTTACTCACATACACGTTATAGTTCCCTTCAAGATCTCGGAGCGGGAAGAACGCGGCTGTCGTCGAAAATGGCAAGCAATGGCGTTGTTGGGTGGCGAGAGGCGAAATATTTGTCGAGACTCGTCGAAGATGATGCTCGACTAAAACTCTTTTCTTCACTCTCGAATTTTCTCTTCTAATTTTTCTCAAGAACTCTCTTTTTCCTCTCTAAAAATTCCTCTCAAAAACTCTCTCAATTCTCTTCCACTCTTCCTAAAAAACTCTCTCAATTCTCTTCTACTCTCTCTCTCAATTCTCTTCCACTTCCCCCTTCTAAAACTCTTCTCAAGAGCTCTCTCTTTTATAGGCAAAGTTCTTCATCCTTCATTCTTCACCTTCATTTCTTCACCTTCCATCTTCATCTTCTCTTCTTCATCTTCATTTCTTCACCTTCCATTTTCATCTTCCCTTCTTCATCTTCATTTCTTCACCTTCCATTTTCATCTTCCCTTCATTATCTTCCCTTCATCATCTTCCCTTCTTCATCTTCTTTTCATTATCTTCCCTTCATCATCTTCCCTTCTTCATCTTCTTTTGGTATTTGCAATCAGTCCCCGAAGTTCCAAGTATTTGCAATACGGTCCCTGAAATTTTAAGTATTTGCAATACAGTCCTTGAAGTTTCAAATCTTCTCGGTGTATTTTTCCATCCCGTGCCTAGTCTAGACGCATGCTAAATTAAGTGTTCTGCTTGCCCAATTATATGCCAATGCAATGTACGCTAAAAATAAATATGTGAGATGATTTTTTATAATTTTTATGCAAAAAATAGATTAATCAAAATTTAGGCGTCAACATCCTCCATGTTGAATCTCTTCAGGATCTCCTTCAAGTACTTCTTTTGACAGATAAAAACTTCATTATGAGTCCGCCTAACCTCCATCCCCGGAAAATACGACATCTCACCAAGATCGGTCATTTCAAACATCTTCATCATCTCTTGCATAAATGCAATAATCTGAGCACTATTATTTCATGTCACCAGCATGTCATCTACATAAAGAGACCACCACCACTAAGTCGGATACTAACTTCTTGACATATAGAGCGGATTCACCGAGACTTTTCTTGAAACCTAGACCCAGCAAGTACTCATCCATCTTACTATACCATGCTCTAGGAGCTTGCCTCAAGCCATAGAGAGCCTTTCTTAGTAAATAAACTTTCTCCTCCTGGCCTAGTGTGATAAAACCTTTTGGATGCTCAACATAAATCTCCTCCTACAACACTCCATTCAAAAAAGCAGATTTCACATCTAACTAATAGACCTTCCATCCTTGTTGAGCTACCAAAGCAAGAGTCATTCTAATTATATCCAATCTTGCAACAGGAGCAAAGGTTTATGAGAAATCAATTCCCCAAACCTGTGCATATCCCTTCACCACCAACCTAGCCTTATGCTTATTCACTAAGCCATCGGGATTGAGTTTGGTCCTGAAAACCCATTTTACTCCAATTACCTTCCTATCTTGAGGCTTCTCCACTAGCTCTCATGTCTGGTTCTTTTCTATCATGGCCAACTCTTCCTTCATTGCATTCATCCACCTCTGATCACTTTTAGCTTCCTCATAACCACCGGGTTCCAAAATAGCCACGCTACACCTTTGACATATATCAGTTAGAGATATGGTACCTCTAACTGGAACATCATCTACCAGCTCGTCGGGTTCCAGTGAGACCTCCTTGTGCTTGTCCTGTGATTCATCTGTCCGATCCTATTGCTCATCTTCCAAGAACCGAACATCCTCGCTAGTGATCACCTTCCCCGTTTGTGGTTGATAGATCCTATGGACTTTTGACACTAAACCGTAGCCAACAAAGATTCCAGGTTCAGCTATCTCTCACGACTTGTCTCTCTTGACTTATAGAATATGAGAAAAACACAAACAACCAAACACCTTCAAATTTCTTAGAATTGGTTGACACCAAACCAAGCTTCAAAGGGAGTTTTCTTCTCCAATACCCTTGTAGACAACCTATTTAGCGGAAAAATTGCTATGTTAGCTACTTCTGCCCAAAATTCTTTTGGCAGATTCTTGTCATGCAAATGACACTTGATTGTCTCCATAATGGTTATATTCTTCCTCTCACTTACTCCATTTTGCTATGGAGAGTAAGGAGCGGTAAGGCGATGCTCAATTTCAGCCTCTTCACAGAAAGAGTAAACCTCTGCGAGGTGTATTCTATTCCATTATCAGATCCGATGACCTAAATCTTGCAGCCATTTTGGTTCTAAACCCATCTTTTAAACTTCAGAAATAGCTCAAGAACTCTTGACTTTTTCTTCATGAAGTAAATCCAACACATTCTGGTATAATCATCAATGAAAATAATGAAATACCTGCTGTCATTCGATGAAGGAGTCACTTGTGGACCACAGAGATCTGTATGAATCACCTGCAGCTTCTCTATAGCTCTCCAAGTGGATTCCTTGAAGGAAAGTTTTATCTGTTTGCCCAGCAAATAAGCCTTGCACTTTGTGATTTGCTCCTCCAGGCTTGGTAACCCGGTTGCCATTTCATTCCTCTGCATGAACAGCACGCCTTTGTGATGAAAGTGCCCCGGCCTCTTGTGCCATACCTCTGAATCACCGGCCCGGCACTTGAATGCCACCTGCTCTTTCTTGAGAGGATTCAGAGAAAAACTCTTCTGTTGCATATTTATCTTGAACAGTTCCTGACCACTGGAGTCAAAGATTAAACACTTCTCTTCTTCAAATATCACCTTAAATCCCTTTTATACCAACTGTCCCACACTCAGCAAATTTCGATCAATCTCGGGCACATATATCACATCAGAAACCGGTTTAGTTCTAGCACAACTCTCTAGTGCTACGGTCCATTTACCTTTCACTTCTAAGTACTCTTCATTCCCAATCCTCACTCTTGACTTCAATGACTTGTCAAGGTCTATAAATAACTTTTCATCACTTGTCATGTGGTTTGTGCAACCGCTATCAACAAGCCAACTTTCACATGGAGTACTAGAAGAGAAACAAGAGGCAACAAATAGTTGATCTACCTCTTGCTGGGCTACAGCATGTGCCTCACCTTGCTGTTGATCTCCCTTCTCTTTGCAAAACTTCTCAATGTGTCTAAGCTTATGACAATTTCTGCACTTTACATCTAGCCTCTTCCAACACCTAAAGTGGGGATGATTACGTTGTCCATAGTGCTGACATGAGGAATACCTTCTCCAATTGTTCTTGGAGTTGCCCGCACTGTTCTCTCTTGCATCGGCTTCCGAACCACTACTGTCATTCAATGTCTTCCCTTTCCACTTCTTGCCTTTCCCTCCTACATTCCGTTGTTCTTTGGCTTGCAAAGCTCCTTCTGTACTTCCTTCCAACCTCATTAACCTCCTCTGCTCTTGTGCTTGCAGAGCACTAACCAATTACGCTAACTTGATCTGACACAAATCCTTGGTATTCTCTAAAGAGGCAATGGTTGCCTCAAACCTTTCGGGCAAAGAGACAAGAATCTTTTGCACTAGCCTATTATCAGAGAGGTCGGTGCCTAGAACTCTTGCCTGATTTGCAATGCTTATCAACTTATCAGAATACTCCTTAATTGTCTCAAACTCCTTCATGTGTAGTCTCTCGAATTCTGTGATTAGATTTAGCCCCTTTAGGCCTCTGATCCTCTCATCTCCTTGATACTCAGCTTTGAGGAAGTCTCAAATAGCTTTGGCTGATTCACAAGCCATAATTATACTGAAAATAGCAGGTGAGACAAAGACATATAAACAAGACTTTGCCTTTGCCTTCCTTGTCGTCTTCTCCTTGTGAAATTTGATCTGATTGATGGTTGGATTGTCGGGAAGGGGAGCAACTTTATAATCTTGTTCCACAGCTTCCCAAAAATCACAACCCTCTAGATAGGCTCGCATTCTCACTGCCCGGGCTTGATAATTTTCTCCATCAAACACTGGTGAAGCCATTGAAAAAACACTCGATCCTGCCTCCATCTTGCCTTCGGCTTCTATGGATGCAGACACTCCTCTCAATCAATCTCACAAGTCACTCATAGCCCCTTAAGATCAAGAAGGCTCTGATACCAATGTTGTTTTCTCAAAGAACAAAAGAAGAATTGACAGCAAAAGCTGTGTATTTGTAGCAAGCGTAACGTATGGAAAGGAAAACTGCTTCTTCTTTATTCGGAAAACTGAAAAATACTTAAATACAGACTAAAGGTTTTTTTTGTTGCCCACTAAACACACGTTACCCACTAAGTAACAGATTGCTTGATCCACAAAAGTCAGCAACAAACTAACAGAATAAATCTGCAACAAACTAACAGAATAGATAACATGCAGCTAAACACCGCTACAAAATAGGACTTTAACAAACCGACTCAACAGAAAATAGATCGTGCAGCCTTGATGCATCAACAGCGCTCGATCCACTCCCCCAACCTCCACCTTTTGACCAGGAGACCTGCATTGCTCTCAAACGAAACTTCCTTTTTGCTTAATCATCCTTTTACTCGAAGATACATTTACTAAATACATCATTGAAAATGTTGCCTGAATTAAGCAGACTGGAGGAGGCTACCCTAAGTATAAGCTTGTTGCGCATCATCATCGGCAGAAGAAAATATTCGCCCAAGGTGAAAACTTGATGATGGTTTTCTTGCGAAAAGAGCAGTTTCCGGCGGGTTAGTAATGACAAGCTGCCACGGAAGAAGAACGAGACGTACAAGATCAAGAAGCGACTAAAGGATAACGCCTAAGTCATTGATCTTCCAGGTTCGATGACTCTCTCTTTCTCTGGTGATGTCTGATTGTCTATCAGTATTATTTTCGATGATGATACTTGGGATCCTCCAAATAACTCGAGGACAAATTTTTACCAAGTGGAGGGGTTTGACGTTAATACAGTTACTAATAATAATTCCCATAGCTCGTGAAATACTACTGTTACTTTCGATCTAGAAAGAGTTGCGTGGCCATTCATATCAATTCGGTTGCTCATTTGTAGTCGTCGCGGACGTCAAGATCCATCTTTAGGTGTTTTTACGGGTTTCTAGTGTCACCAAGTTAGCAAAGTATTTGGTTGATCTTTTCTATATACCATATAGCTTTCGTCATATTTTAGTTTGTGCACTTGGGTGCGTGTGTGTAGACGTTGAATCCGTAGTTACCTATTGCTTGCCGTGTTGCTTAATAAGATTATAGTTTTTGTTTGTTTTCATATCTTACTTTATTTTAGAAACTTCTAATGTTAGGGTTTAGGTGTTTGCAGACTATATGTATTGACACGGAAAAATGATCAAGTCCTTTGAATCTATGTGAGGCCATCATGCCGATACAGAGCTCGATATCAGTCAATTTTATTGACAGGTGGGTAATAAAAGAAAAGCCTGTTGTTAACACTCGTCACGAATGCTGATATAAAGTTAAGAACCGATTGATTGGACTACTAAAAATCCAAGTCTATGCGTATCTTATTCTTTAATAAATGACATCACTACATGTATTCTAAAACATCGTTTATCTCTTTCTCTTATTATTATCCTTCAATTAGTTTGCCAAAATTCACTAAAGATTTATCGTCCGCCAATTCATCCCTCTCCTCTTAGTTGCCTTACTAGGATTTCCCTCGTATATAATTTACGTTCCTTGCACCAAATACAATGTAATTATAGCTATCTTAAATAATTTGGCAAATTATCCAAAAAGTCCAAAATCTATTGCACTTTTGCCAATTTAGTCATAAACCCGTTAATGTTATCAATTAAGTCATAAACCTTTTCACCTTTCTACAATTAAGTTCATCCGGCTTTGATTAAAAAAAAAAAAAGTTAATCCGGCCAATTTCAGCAAGAAATTGCTAATGTGGATGCGGATCGTCCTATGTGGCACAGCCGACGCTGAAAACACGCACCCAAGTGCACAAACTGAAATATGACGAAAGCTATATAGTATATAGACAAGATCAAATAAACACCGAATTCGCAACAATTACATATTTAAGATTCACTAGGTTAGATACTCTCATTGCTTCATTTGTTTTCCTATTTTAGATTTAAAATCTGATTCGGTTTTACTAATATAAATAGACATTATGTACTCTTGTAACATAAATAGATTGCCGCCCTCTTCATCCCTGGAGTGGCAGCGCATCACGTGTAGGGTTTCATTTGATCTCCAGATGGTGATCTGTCACTATGAATTGGATTTGTTTTTGTTTTTCTTGTGTGGAGTTAGGGGAGGGGGCATCTGGAGTTTCTTCCTATCGGTGTTTTGGTTCTAAATTGGCAAGAAAAAGATGATTTATTTACTTTTGGTTTACGAGGTTCGGAGAAGGGTCTTCTATTTTCTGAATTGGTGAGAAAATTTTGATATTTTTCTCAACCAGAGATGCTTGAAGAAGAAAAGGGGATTTTAATTATGAGGATTTACTACCGGTTCATCTGATCGGAATTTGAAACTCTGAGCAGAATTATAATGACGATAGAGCAACCGTGAACATCTAAAGCATAGTGAGATGTTCTAAGAGATGGAGGCACCGGACCAAAAAATCTAACCGAACCACCCGGTAGTTGTGGTAGTTTCTCGGTTTTCGCTCTCGGGAAAAAAATCCCTAGAAACCGAGATTCTCCTTTCTTGTCACCACCACCGTCGCAGAAGACCCAGGGTTCAATCTCCGCAGAGAACCATCGCTCAACTCAGTCTAATCAACGGACTTTGACCAATATGAGCATTTGGAGAAGACGGTGGAGAACCAAGACCATGAAAAGATGGAGCTTTGGAGAAGGGCAAGAAGCGCGATCTGGGCGAGGACGTAGACAGCAAGGACCAAAAGAGCAAAAAGTTCAGAATGGCCAAGAAGAGAACGGCTCCGGGAAGAAGACCACGACCAGAGAAGGAGACAGTGAACAGAGTAAATACGGGATCAACGTAATATATGGGCAGGATGTGCGCTTATATGTTTAGTTTACAACAAATAAGAAATCTGCTGAAAATCCCACATCGGAAGGAAGTGTGTACCAGTAACACTTTATGTTCAGCCTGCACAGGGAAGGGAAGTTGACGGGCTAGGTTACAGGGGCTTGTTACCCAAGTGGGGGCATTAAAGATGGATTGGGAGGGAGTGTGAGACTGAGAGGAGGGGTCTGCCGGACCGGGCGTGGGTGGCGGATTGTTCCCCGGACAAATCCAATCCTGTCTTGCAAGAGCAGGGCTGACGCTCGGTCACGTGGGCTCGTCCCTGTCTGTCCATCAGTACAAGTGAGCTCGATCCCCGCTCGGGTCTTGACTTTGGAATGGTGAACAGGTGGGCCACTGTCCTGGACATGTGTGTCCTGCAAGGCAAGGCAAGGGCGCTCGATCCATTCCCCAACCTCCACCCTTTTGCCAGCATATGAAGCTTTCCTTTTTGCTTAATCAGCCTTTTACTCGTAGATTACATTAAGTGAATACATCATTGAAGCAAGTTTTAAAAGGAAAAACTATAAAAAAATTTACAAGAAGCGAGTTTTCCTAAATCGGATTATATGTGAACATGTTTTAATAATATGGATCGGATCAAGTGTGGGTTAAGTCGAGGATGGATTAAAAAATTTGTATAGCACAAAAATGGATCTAAATGGATTAAATGGGTCAGTATGGGTTGGATCGCATCCACCTATTTGACGGCTCTAAACGGAAATAAATGGAATCAGGCTTTGAGACATGATAACATTCTCTTTAAAAAATTATTTGCCCATAACGTTACTAATAATTATCATAAAAAATCACCCGGGATATAACAAAGTCTTTGAATGAGAACATTAGATAGTAATTTTGATATTTTTCTAAGAACTCTCAAAGGGAAACAATTAGAAACATTGACAATATCTCTCTTAAAAGAAAACGAAATTGAAAGTCGAAGCCGTTGAATATTACACATAATCGTTAAATATATAATAGTGAAAAGAGCACAACTTTTCATGCTATTTTGAGAAGAACGCAACTTTTCGTATCTAATAAAACACAACTTTCCATGTATGAAAAAACTGTAATTCGTATACAAATCTCCATGCCCAGGAAACCATAAATTTGGACACCCATCTTCAGAAGTTATAAAAGCCCCTAACAACCAATAAACACGACTAAAAGTTAAAATTTAGAAATTAAAAAATAAATAAAAATAATTGTAACTCTTTTGTGAACAGTCTTACTGTTTCGCTAGGAGATAATAGTTCATTTATAATTATAATTTCAAAATTTAATAAAGAAATTAATAATCATTGATTAGTGCGTGAATAAAATGTGATTGAATTTTTTCAAGGATTGTTACTTTGTATTTGCAGCGTGGGTGAGTGGCTAGCAAAATTTGATATGAAGTTTTAAACAGGCTTTGCTACCCCGACAATATTACATTATTGTCATTATTTCTGATGCCACGATTTTTCAATTAATGAGTGTTTCATGCAAAACATATGGTAATGGTGTGTGGATTTACGATCAGAAATAACCGACGGTATTATTAGACTCACATGAAAACATTTCCCTTTTCGAACCTAATAGTAAGTAAATAATAGACATATAATAGAAAATTTAGATGAAAATAGTTCTATGGCTATTAAATATAAAGGAAAAGGGTTCCGTGGCAATTCGAAACATGAATAATTCAGATGAGTATGAAAATCAATGATTTAATTCCAAATGACTCTATACAGACGTACACCGAATGGGAGTTTGACGACGACGGAACATCAAGGATGAAGATACATGCCGGAGTTTGACTCCATGATGAGAATCCGAAAGGTACAGCTAGGAAATCTAAAGTACAGTGCAGAAAATGTAAGGATAATTGAAAGATAACATTTGATTTGTTCGGGAAGGCCGTTTCATTGGATGGTTGACGGTATTTATATGATATCCCTTAACCGTTCTGAGCGATTGCATTTTCTTTGATAACTTCCATCAATCTCACCTCCAATCCTATATTTCGGCAACTTTCTTCCCATGTTTTTGAACAGTTGTCTTCGCCGTGTATCGTTTTGTAACCATCAATCATTGTTCCGTGACCGGGTCTTCAGCCTAGTAACTGTTCCCTCCAAGGCGTATCTCGGGCTCCAGTTGTTTTGGTAGTTCAAATTTTAAATAACTGTTCACCGCCAGCATCCATATCGGTGGTTCTCCACGACTCGTCGCCCTTCAACATTGAATATGTGGTATTAAAGAAAATCTTGGTTAATGTACCAATAACAGTGCTCATGCTTTATGCACGTGACTTTTCATGCTCTCGTGCCATGCGCATGTCCTTTTTCATCCACAAGCTATGCGCGCGCGTACTGAATGTCATATCGAATTAATTTGATGTCAATATACACCCTAATTCTTTTAAAATAGTACCTCAATCGCGTGCGCTTCTCTTTGCTTGTGTTTCTGACATGCGCTTCGTCGTCTTATGTTTCGTACATCGCGTGCAGCCAGCTCATGATCTTTTGTAGTATTTCGATACATTGCTCTGATCACTTACAGATAATGAAATTGGGATCATTACGGGTCGTATCTTCTTTGGATCATTATCTTCTAACTCATCGTTTATCCCGGGAAGCGTATATACGCAAGAAATCCAACTTTTATACTTATTGTCTTATTCCTTAAACCCTAGCCTTGTCCTTAGTCCAAAATCCATATAATTTAAGGTGGACATATGGTGTAACTTTGATCTGTCTCCTGTCTTCCAAGAGCCGGGCGCACTCGTAAGAACACATGGGCTTTGAGCTCGATCCCCTCCCCAACCTCCTCCTTTTGTTATTAGTGTGGACCAAAAGAGAACTGCGTTACTGTCCATGTTTAAAACTCTTAATCAAAATTTTTTTCTTTAATTTTACTTTATTTTGCGTAAAGTGTTAAACTCAATTGCTATGTCAGTGGACAACTTGGGCTTGGGCCAAGGCAAAACTATTTCAATGGTATTCAAAGCGGTATTTCAGGCCTCAGTTGAAGGGTGATGTCCGAAAAGAGTGCAATAGTGTTTTGTCTATAGAAAAGAGTGCAATAGTGTTTTGTCTATAGAAAAAAGTGACGGATGCAAAAGACAGGTTCCAGATGATATTCGGGGGGATGCATCTATGGATCTCATGCTTGGTTTACCTCATAGTCGACATGGTTCTAATTCTGTTTTTGCGATAGTGGACCGATTTTCCAATATGGGGCATTTCATTCCATATAAGAAAACATATGATGGGTCGAATTTTGCGAGGTTGTTCTTCTCTGAACTAGTGAGGTTGCATAGAGATTCGAAAATCATTAGTTACAATCAAGATACCAGGTTTCTTAGCTATTTGTGGTTCGATCCATTACTACAGAGCGCAAATCATCCACATGCAGATAGTTGGACCGAAGTTGTTAATTGGATTCTAGGAAACTTAATATTTGTATGGAGAGATCGAAGTAGTGAGACTTCACATTAGCTCAGACAAAGTTTATGTATAACATTATAGTTCATTCGGCTCCGAGGAAGCCTTCCTTTCTCTTTTGTCTATAGAAAGTGTCCCGTCCATGTGCTTGACTTGCATATGCTTCCTGAGTGAGCTGAAAAAAATGTCTAGCTAGAATTTGGCGACACAAGTGTAGTCGACTTAAGAGGCTATTGAGCAAAGACTGGAGGGGGCTAATGCTAAGTATAAGCTTGTGGCAGATCATCAATGCTCGGAAGACGGTACCTATTGAAGGTGACAACGTGATGATTTTCTAGGGGAAAGAATGGTTTATGATGGGTAAGTATGGCAAGGTGCAAGCGAAGAAGTACGCAACCTGCAAGATCAAGAAGCAAGTTAACGATGACGCCTACGTCTTTGACCTCCCAGCTTTGATGAGTATCTCTTTGGTTGCCGATGCATATCGGCATATTTTGATGATGAGCCATTGCACCCGAGATCCTCCAAATAACTCGAGGATAAGTTTTTCCCTAGTGGAGGGTATTGACAGTGGATGCGCTTACTGATGATTTTGTCAAAAGCATTCAAACAGATACAAATCTAACAAGCGGAGCATTCGAAAAAAACACCCCCCCCATTTTTTTTTTTTGCATAACGAGAGGGCACTATTTGATCTTTTCTACATAGAAAGATAGCTTTCATTCTATTTTATAGAATACAGAGTAAGAGATTTCTTTCCATAGTTAAGCGCACGAACCTGTGCGCCTGAGTGCGTGTTTGTGGATCATTGAATCCGTGTTTATCTATCCTTACGGCATTGCGTCCATGTTAAAAGGCTATAGTTTTTGCTTATTTCTTTGTCTTACTTTATATTAGATATTTTTAAGGTTAGGATACTTGGTGATTTGTTTCGATTTTAGTAGTTATCATTTAGAATTTCAGATTAAGTAGGTCAGATTTTCTTATTATTTTATCTTAGATTTGAGATTTGATTAGAGTTTTTTAAGATATAAATAGATATTGTGTTTACTTGTAATTTGGCTTATTCTCTGATGAACTAATGAAAGATTGTGAGATTTCTCTGTTACACTTTGTGCGTGTGCTTCATCTTCTATGTCACAAGTGTTCACTCGTGTTTGCAAATTGTCATGTTTCTGTTCATCAATAACTCAAAAATACTTATTTGGTCTTTAGAAACCTATTTCCGATATCATCACAGCTCAAATTATTAAATCTTTTAGCAGTAAATTAGATATTGACCGATGAGAAGTTCTCTTTCAGTTTTATTTCGCAATCTTATAGATTCATGGAAAAGATCATGGTTGATTTCACGGATCGTCACATTAATAGCTTCTTACAATTCGGGCCAAGGACATGTCTTGTATTCAAATATTTAATTCAAGACACGGAGGGACGGTCGAGGTGGTCGCACTCATCGCTGTTTCTGCTAATGCCATTGGAGCAAACGTACGTGTGGTCTTCTGTCATTAGTAGCATAATTATGTCGCGGTAATGTCTTTAGGAGAAAGGGTACAAAGGTTGTGGGCTCTCTCGAGAAGGTATCTCGTGGTGTGAGTCCCCATAAGTTTATGTAACAACTTGCGATATATATTGTTGACTTTAAAAACATATATGTCAAATATAATTGATGACCCGTTGTATATTTTTTGGGATGTAACTATATTGTTAGTGTTTTGCCCAAAAAAAAAAATGATAATATATCCTTCAAAAATATTAATGATCAATATAAATTGACGAAGGAAGCAAAAGGTTCATTGTTGATTTTGGACAGGAAAGTGAACGACAAGAAATTTAAAGGTGCGAAGACCGGAGATAATTGTATCCATCCATGTTAATTGCAAGAAAGAAAATATAATGATAAATTCACATAATAACGTTGAGTTTTGTGACTGATTTGAGGGGGCTTACAACAAATAAACTTGTGGATTTATAACCCATTACAAAGGATGATATGCGGTGGTTACCTACAAGGGTTATTGAATTAGAAAGAACTTATAACTTCCTAATCCTATCATTGGTTACAAGAAGTTACTCCGTAATCTCTGACTATTAAGCACCACTTATCTATAAAAAAGTTATAACCACCCAATAGTTATGTTACAGTGTTGATTCATCATTATTACCCTCCATGTTCCAACACTTAGTAAAATCTACAATGGATGTTGATGACTTCATCGACTCAGAAGGTTCTCATCCTTAACTGATGTTTAGTGTCGATGACATTATTGGAGAGCTTTGGATTCTTTTCAAGTTGCCGATTGTTCTGACCAAACTGTTTACAAATTCAGTTTGTCAATTGTCGATAAGTGATAAAAAAAAAATTGATGATTTTTTGTTGTCAACAGTTAGTAACTGACTGTATATGCTAATGTAAATCTAATGCGGTTGTTGTAAACATCCAAAGAACAACTACATGTATATCAAGTTTGGCACCAATGAAACTCTGAAGACTGAAAATTTGCTAGGAACGATAAAGTCATGAAGAGAGAGAGAGAGAGAGAGAGATTTACAAGAAATGGTCATGAAGTTGACTCAATGAATGAATATGGAAGCTAAGCATAGGAGGAACGCACAACCAACGCTTGCCAGGCCTATATTTTCGCAAATTAAGAGTAAGAGTTCAAAGAACTCCAGCCTCTCTGCGTTTTTTCTTCGCTTGGATATGGAATAGCATCCGGACGTGGCGTCATTCCACCCTGGCTCCCTTCTACAACACCTCTCCAATCTCTCTTTCATCTTCGCTTCATCAATCCTCTTCCTCAAGATACTCAAATTCGCATCGACTAGATTGCTTGATGATAATCTCCCTGAATCCAAACCAAGACACCATCATCACGCACTTCGTGCTCTTTTCAATGTGACCCACAACAAAAAAACAACTAAAACTTCTGGCGCGACCAAAGATTATACGATAGATATAGTGGAGTCATTTGAATTTCTACTACAAACGATGTACAGCAGAGAGAATGTTAAAGGGCCAAACCTAGGGTAAACGTTTTACCTTCTTCTTCTCTGAAACTCTGAGCTCTATCTGGTGGAGGCTGCGAGACACCGAGTTTAAGAGATGGTGCAACTAAGGCCCGGAAACAAGGAAGACGAACAGCCATTTGCTTTTGCACAGAAGAATACTTGGCATTCACACAGTTTTATAGCTAAATAAAACTATCAAAAGCAGCCTTTGGAGATGTCACGTGTCCAGTAAATTTCCTCCATACACATGGAACACAAGTTGGTTTCACCTTTGAACGGGTCAGAGTAGAGCCTGTCCATGCGGACAATTTAGAAGGTCTCAGGATGGTTCGACTTTTGAAGGCCAATATTATCATAATTGTTATCATAAAGCCTTGTCTCTAGCGAATAGTATAGGTCAGGCGTGAATAAGGATTATTAAGATGTGTCTTAGAAATGCATAGAATAAGCACGTCGTCTTTGGAATTACGTTTTCGTGACAAAGAAAGATCCTGGCAACTTAGCTGTCAACTATAATTTTCTTGTGCTAGTAGAAGTAAAAAACACGATGTTCTCAATTGACATAAATTAGAGTATGACGTCTTCAAAGTCGTCGCAATAGAATTTAGTTTGGTTGTCAAAAAGCCGTCCCACGTAAAGATGCTTGTCTTGTAAGATTCATCCGATGATGTCCGAGTAATTTTCGGCGAGGGAGTACTTTTCTGGGGGGGGACAATGATGTAGCATTGGACAATCACATTTCTTATATATTGGAAGTGTAAATGCTAATTTATAGAGATAACCTCACTAAAAGTCCTAAAATTTATTGCGAAAGTGTAACTGAGTTCTAAAATTTTCAAAAAGTGTAATCAAGTATGAAAACTTATTAAATTAGTGCAATCTAATACTCCGTTAACGCCGTCAATCTGTCTAACAAAAATGCTAGCATGCCATTTTTAAATTATTTTCTCTTTCCTAGGTGGCTTTTTTATTTTCCTTTCTTAAGTGAAATTTTTTATTATTTCATTCTTTAAATTTAATATAAATTTGATTAAATATATAAAAGGCTAAAATTTGTATATAAAGAAATTAAAAAAAGAGAGGTAATGGCAAGGGGGCTGGTGGGTGCCGTCGATGATCGCCAAATAGGCCGGCGACAAGAGTAAGCATGGCCGGCTCCCCGGCCTTGGCGGAGGCCTCGTCGGTCCTCACCTGGGGCCGACGAAGCCTACCCAGGTCCGAATCCCCTAGATCTAGGCACCCAGCCCGGACCTAGGCGACACTAACCCTCGTTGGGCTTCGGCGACCTTGCTAGCCCCGAGCTAGGGCCGACGACCCGCTAGGTTGGGGCGAGGCTTCCCTAGCCCCTAGTGATGGCTAGCGAGGCTTGCCAAACCGGATCCATGGGTGAGACTCGCCGGCCATTACCTAGGGTCGGTGAGGCCACACCCCGACCTAGCAAGTCGCCAGGCCTCGCTTAGGGCCGGCGAGGCCTCATCCGCGACCGGCCAGGTCACCGGGGCTTGGTGTCACCCAAGTCTAGCTGCGAGCTAGTAAGGCCTCTGTCAGAGCCGGCAAGCTAGTGACCTCTTTGGCCCCTCCGGCAATGAGCAGCGGCAATACCCACCAATCCCCACCACCATTCTTTCTCTCCTTTTTTCAATTTTTTTTAAATAATATTTTATCTTTTTTTAGTTTTTAAATCTAATATAACAAAAAATTAAAGAAGAAATTAAAAAAAAAGCCACCTAGGAGAGAGAAAATGTCACGTCATTAATTTTTGTTAGATAGATTGACGATATAAGGAGAAGAACTTGATTACACCAACTTGACAAGTTTTAGGCCTTGATTGCGCTTTTTGAAAGTTTTAGGATTTCCAATGAATTTATTCCTAATTTATTATATTAGGTTATTCTTAGGCATGTTTGATACCCATCAGATATTTAGGAGCTATTTATATCACGAAAAATCTCATAATGGACGAAATGTTTCCTTCGAAAATCTTTTTCAAGGAAAATTTTGCCCTTGATTGGTAATATATCTCAATATGTAAAGGAGATAATTTTCCAAAGCTTGGTCATCATTTATTGAAAAGAATTCCCGTGGGTTGGTCTCATTATTAAGAACTTTACAAGTTATTTGTGAAGGTATATACCAAATTTGAAAATAGTGCATGAGAAAGAGAACTTTAGAAGAGTTGCACTAGTCCTCAGCCCTATTGTTCTAACACCAAACTCAACTCTTTTTATTAGGTAACACTTTCCTCTATTTTAGTAGGAAAAGTCATTTTTTGCCTTTATTCTGTAGAGTTTTCATTGGTGGAAAATTTATGATAACAGTTTTCAGAAAAAGCACTTTCGACTAAACAAACACACCCGAATCATCTCATTTTGGTTTGAAACCATAGATTCTGATGAAGAAATATGTGAGGTTGAAATTTGATTTATTGGATAGTGCTGATAGATACGGAAAAAATAAGTTGATATCGATAGATAGTACGAAAAGTAAATGGTCACATTATTCAATAGCTGGCCATAAATCGCATTGAAGACATGTCTTGTGTTGAAAAATCGAGTAAAACCTTGGCCGAAAATAAGATGAAATGGTCGACATAGTGCCGTAGACTCTCGGACGTGCTTTTGTTTACCTTATTCAGCCAATCTCATTGCTTGTAACAAACAAAGGCGGGAAATTCTGTCATCGGAATCGCCTAAAATACTTCAATGCAATAACTATGACATTGTCTGTTTTGTACCTGTTTTAGTAAAAGTGGTTCGTGTGCTATTAAGGGTATCAAAGATGAACAAACAGAGTGGGAAACCATGGTCAAAGGACAGGTGGTCCATCGCTTGAAATGCACTCAGAGATCCCCGACTTAAAAATCTCAATCATGTCTGCTCGTAACTAAACTATGTTCAGGGGATTGATCAATCGGCTCATGCTCGAAACATGGTATTGTTGTAGTGTTGGATGGCTCTTGACATGTATAAAGCAAATAACAAACAAGAAAATTGTCCAATCAGTTCTCAATTTAAGTTATCGATGCTAATTTGGTCCTAAAATTTTGCATGATGTTCTAGGGGAAAATTATCAAAAGTCCTAAATCTACTGTATATGTGCGAATTCAGTCCTAAGCCTATTGTAATTATGCCAAATTCAGTACTAAGTTTATTGCTATTGTACCTATTCAGTCCTAAAACTTTTATTTTTTGCCAATTGAGTCCTAAACATTTTCACATTTTGCCAATTAAGTCCATCCGATCAACTTTAGGTAGAAATTGATGACATAGATACCAACCATCCACCGGGCATCCCACGTGGCATTGTCCGGTGCCGACGTGGAATTTTTATTAATTTTTTAGATTTATTGTTATTTTTTCTTTTCATGTGTAGTTCTTACAGTCAATATTCGTAGGAAATTGCCAACGTGGCGGTGCATATGTTGCCGATCGTCCTACGTGGAACACAGTCACGTTGCAGTCTCCGGTGAAAATTGGCTGAAATGATTGTTGACACTCGACTTTTTATCACCTTTATTTATTTTTATTTTTATTTATTTTATTTTTTAGTTTATTTTTAGAAAATTATTAAAAATAGGTAAAAAAAATCATAAAAATGGAAAAATCAACTTTGGAAGCCTTAGCCTAGCTTAGGAACCAATTTTGAACAAAAAATATTTTTCATAATTTTTAATATTTTTTCGAATTTATTTAATTATAAAATACCCAAAAAATCATTAAAAAAATGCCATTCGTGGTCGTAAAAATACAAAAAATAGTCAGTATTTTTATTTTTTATTATTTTTTTTTTTAATTCCCTCTTCACTTTGGTCACTTAAAATTTCGAAAATTTGATTCGGGTCACTATGTTCCTTCACAAACGTGAATCCGAATCGAGCATAAAAATTCCACTTCGAGTGTTTTAATTTGCAATTCACACTTTTAATAAGCCATGACATCAATATCTAGAGCCCTGAAATGCAATTGTGTCAATTTGCCCTCCAATTTCTTCAATTTTAACCAAAAGGGCTTGATTGCACACGTTCTTTACAATTTAGTCCCCGGTTTCACAAATATTGAAATTAAATTTTTCCTATGAACACCCATGCAAATCCAAGACCACTGCCCTATAGATTTCATCATGCCGAACCTATTGGTGGCTTCAACTCGATTTGATTTGACCATTTAAGCTTTGAACTAATCAAAAATCATTTTCGGGTAAAACGCCAAATTTGGGGCTTTCATTAAATTTCATGCCAACAATTCATAAAAATGCCCATTTCCCATGGAAATCATGATGGGAAGCCCGATTTTGACACCAATTCCGCGAAAAATGATCGAATTGAATCCCAATTTGATCATAATGCCAAAACCGGGTTTTCCGGGTCGGACCCAACCAAACCCACCGGACCCGTGTCCGCAACTCAGCCCAAGAACAGCCGAATGTGCACCCTTTTTAGCTCACGACCACACGACGTCGCTCATCCTCGTCACCGAATCTTGCCTTTGTCGCCTTCCGCACATGATGAACAAGACGGGAGCAGTGCGGCGTAACCGTTCGGGGGAGAGGTGGCAGCGAGAGATGAAGAGAGAGAGGGAGGTACGGTGCCGTAGGAGGTACAAGGATGAGGGCTGGCATTTTTGCGAGGGGGAACCATTTTTTTGAAAGAGAAGGGAGGAGATTTAGGAGAGGGGGTGCTGATACGTAGAGAAGAAGGAGAACGCGAGAAAAGGGAGAAGCGGCTAGAGAGGGTGGGGATCTCGGCCGGAGCTCCGGTGGTAAAAAAAAAAAAAACAGAGCATAGAGAGAGACCGAGAGTGAGTGAGTCGTAAGAAGGCGATTCGAGAGAAGACACGTTCAAACGAGACCTAAGGCGACGTCGGGTGACCAACGAACGATCATCAGAGCCCCATTCTCCGCCGGTTCTTTCCAAACAGGTTGGTCCCCGAACTCTCCATCGCAGGCTCTGTTTTCATGTACACTGCGAGTTTAGCCCGGTTTAACCGAAAATGAAACCAAGCCAAACTAGACACACGCCGATGCCAAGACGCGTCCATACTAACGTTTATGCATGAGCTCTAGCTTCGGTTTGTCTCGTAGGGCCATCATTTTCAGTCTAAGTGCTCATTACTTGAATGCACACAACCCGTTTGATAAAATGTTCCCGTGGTTGATCATTGATGCTTACCCTCGGTCTTACCATCCGCGACCTGTTTATGTATGCTACTTGCTTACGATGTGACATAGAACCGACTCTAAGCCCTTCCTTGACCTCTGTTTTGCATCAAATCGTGCCGAGAACGTCGGTCTCGATATCCATCGGTCTCGGTCTTAAGTTGGGCGTTCCCGAAGCTCTTCACGCGACCATCAAGTTCCTTGTGAGCCCGGGTAAGTCCCCTTACCAATCTCTGGATGTTAACCGAACGATTGAAAGCAAGTCTCATCGTAAAACATTTTCTGTAAAAAAATCGTCGCCGAAACCAATCCCGTGCAGAGTTGTTCGGTGGCTTCTTATGTGATATTTACCACAAGAAGTCGGTATGTTGTTGGGGGAGAGTTGAGGGTTTGGTTTGACGTTGGATGGGGTAAAAAAATTCACGAGTCTTGGTCTCGAGTTTGACTTTCCGGCGAGAATTCCGACAACTTCACCGGAATTTTTACTGTTCCGACATCCTCTCCGTTGGTCTAGGGCCGGGGTTGACCGGTCAAGGCCGACGTGGCGTCACGTGGCGCGCCACGTCGCCCGACCATTAAAAAAAAGTCTTGAATCGGGTGGACGTATTTGTGCCGCGTGTCACGATCCGACATTTCCCTTTCTTTAAAATTATGAAGATGTGTTCTTTATTTAAAAAATGATGGAAAATTTTCTTGGTCACGATGAGTTCCGCATTTGGTTCTCGGTGAAGTCAAGAAGGAGGCGTCCACGAAGAAGATGATGCGGTAGGAGAAAAGGAATAAAAAAAATGAAGGTTATAAGCATAAAAGGGACAAGTTAGGCTGTTGGGTTTGGATTTTTTTTTTGGCCGGTTGAGGATTGTGGGCTTAATGGGTGATATTTAGTCAATTTGGGCTTAAATCTGCTCTGGGCTTAATTTGGTTTAGTGACACTTGGGCTTCTCTTTAAAAAATGCAATAAACCGATTTGAGCCCAAGTTAGGCTTCTGTGTCTTTGACAAACTTGGGCCCTTAAGGCTCGGGTTGGGCGCCTATGCGTGGGCCGGGTCAATCGGCCCGGTCCGGATAAATTTTTTTAAAAAAATAAAAAAAATAAAAATAAATAAAAATAATTAAATTATTATTTTTTTAAATCAAAAAAATTCGCATAAATTCCAAAAAAATCCCAAAAATAGGAAAGGGCCACAATCAACTGACCAAGACCTATTTTGGGTGTTTTGACACCCGAATCTTCAAAAATGACGACTTCGCCCTTATGGCGAGTCGTCTCCAAAAAAATCAAAATAAATTCCAAAAAAATCCCAAAAATAGGAAAGGGCCACAATCAATCGGCCAAGACCTATTTTGGGTGTTTTGACACCCGAACCTTCAAAAATGACGATTTCGCCCTTATGACGAGTCGTCTCCAACAAAAATCAAAATAATTCCAAAAAAATCCCAAAAAATAGGAATTGGCCACAATCAACTGGCCAAGACCTATTTTGGGTGTTTTGACACCCGAACCTTCAAAAATGACGATTTCGCCCATATTGCGAGTCGTCTCCAAAAATCAAAATAATTCCAAAAAAATCCCAAAAAATAGGAAATGGCCACAATCAATCGGCCAAGACCTATTTTGGGTATTTTGACACCCGAACCTTCAAAAATGACGATTTCGCCCTTATGACGAGTCGTCTCCAAAAAAATCAAAATAATTCCAAAAAAATCCCAAAAAATAGGAATTGGCCACAATCAACTGGCCAAGACCTATTTTGGGTGTTTTGACACCCGAACCTTCAAAAATGACGATTTCGCCCATATTGCGAGTCGTCTCCAAAAATCAAAATAATTCCAAAAAATCCCAAAAAATAGGAAATGGCCACAATCAATCGGCCAAGACCTATTTTGGGTGTTTGTTACCCACCGAACCTTCAAAAATGACGATTTCACCCTTATGGCGAGTCGTCTCCAAAAATCAAAATAATTCCAAAAAATCCCCAAAAATAGGAAATAACCACAATCGATCGGCCATGGATTATTTTGGGTAATTCGATTCTCGAACCCTTAAAAAATGACGATTTCGCCCTTCCCGCGAATTGTCCCTAAATTTCTCCAACCTATCCCCGGCCTCGAATTGCACATTCCCTAAGCCTCTAAAGCTATATTACGGGATTCTTGGTTGGAGTTTTCGGGATTCATTTTATTTGTAATTGATTACGCGTTTATTGACCGTGACTAATAGGATTAGTCTTCTCGACATGTATGAAAATTCCCGATCCCACTCCTCACACCAAAATCGAGCCCGCACGAAATCTAGTTGGGAAAATCACTCGCGTTAGGTACCGAAAGGGCGTCGGTAATGATATCGACGTAACCAAGTTCCCGAACCCAAGTCTCCGGTTCCATGAACCGAACGATTTCTCCCAATCGTTCGGTGAGGTTTCCGGTCCACCTTCCAAGAAGGACCGGTGGCGACTCCAAATGTACCCACACTTCGCACATGCCACCCGGACCACATCAAGGTCGAACATGACCGACTCTTATCGTCGAAAAACTTAAACTCAAAAAAAAATTTTACTCGTGCCGCGATTTGGTATGGGCTTGGGAGGGCCCGCGCCGAGAAAGGCCCGAGGCCTCCTCAACGAGGAAGTCGAGGGCCAGATCGGTAATCCATTTACCTTCTATCGGATCGGGGTCCGAAATCGAGGGTCGCGACAGACTTGGCGACTCCGTTGGGGACTCGAACCCGGAATCTACGGTTTCTGGTTTCCAAGTGAACTTAGGCCGTAATTAATACTTTGAGTGATTTTTCTAACGCATTTTCTGCGGATGCTCTTGAAGGTGAGGTAAGTCCGCTCACGATAGGTGTTATATGGTTTTGCAGATTGGAGTGATAAGGGGTGTAGTCTGTGCTTAACATTGTTTTATGCAGATTGGGAGTAGGAATGTATGTCATATGGATGAATTTGAAGCGCTGTTTTGAATATAAATTGTCGTGCATGATTCACTTGCATATTTGAGGATCACGACACGTCGCACAAAGCACCCAAACCCAGGCTGCGAACCACCCATTTAGGTAGCCATAGATAGGGAATCGATATGCGAGGCTCTAGCGTCGGCTTGCGCTGGGGTTGACCATATTCGATCCCACTTACTATCCGAATCGATGATTTTATCCACTTGTTGTTGATTGCGCTTGTGGACGAATTCATCGATCCGAATAGTTTGAGCCCTTTTAGGTCCACACCTTATCCTATTTTTCGAGTTTTAGAGTCAAGCCTCACTTGTCTCATGCGCGTGTCTATGGGCGGTTGGTATACCTAAAACCAAAATTCTTTAAGTAGCATGCTTGGTAAGATCCTTTTACTTCTCCACTCAATTTACTTGTAATTTTTTGTTTAACTTACTCTTAATTTGCACGACATTTTGCATTCATTGAGTCCGATGGTTGAGTCTAATTCCTTTCTAGAGTGCGGATAGAGTAGAGATGGTTTCCCCAAGTCAGTCCAAGATCCCAGAGATGTTCGAGTACGAGCGACACACCATTCGCCTACCAACCATCGAGACGTTCAACGGGTTTCGGTCCCTCCGTTTCATCCAAGGAAGGGAGCTCACTGGGCGAAACCTCATCCGAGGAACGGATTGTTTCTACACTAAGTCCGCCGAAGAAATTGAGCGAAAACACCGGAAGGAAAGGATGTGGAACCTCTACCCGAAGTTGAAGGACGCCTTCCACAAGGCAAGAACTACTCCGAGACAGTCGGCAGAGGTCATTGAAGTATCGCCCGATAGAGAAGACCCTCCCGGGATTCATGCATCCTCATCGGTCCCAGTTCAAGTATCATCCGATGAAGACGATGACCCGAAGTAGCTGGATCGAAGGCACCAAGAGCGTCCCATGAAGACTCGACTTGGGGCATTTCTTTAGGTTCTTTAGGGTCGTGTTCTGACCGTCTCTTTTTATTTTGAGTCATCGAGTCAGTATCGGGTTTCCGCCTGTGGAACCCGCTCCTATCCCTTTTTTAGATATGGACATCAAAAGTCCTTTTAGAGTCATGTCTAGGTGTCCTTACAGTAAAACACGACATTGGAATTTCTCTCAACCATTCGGATTTTCCCGTTCAATTGCATGCCTCATCCCGATGAAATTTTTATTAGAGCTCATACTTGGCGTGTTTAACTCAAGTACGAGAATCTAATCCTCATTTCACGGTGCATGAGACATGGAACCGAACCGGTTTGCATCATGCATGAGCATATCATTTGCATGGCTTTGTGATTCCCATTCGACCTATTATATCCTTTGATGAAACTTGGGTCGAAACCCTCGTTGGATATACTCTTTAATCAAATGAGGGGACTTGACCCTCGTTACATCAAGAGGAAATAATGAGTGGAATGAGTCTCATGGCCTAGTAATCCATGATAATTGATTTGGGGCATCATTTTCATTATTCTAGACTCGATGGGAAAAGACGATATCCAAGTCATTCCAGTCCCGCACAGAGAGTTGCTGATTTGGTGGGGACGTCTCAATGAAACCAACCAGGCTTATGTCAAGCGCAGGCTAGGACATCTCATTGATCTACTCAAGGTGACGTACCAACCGGCCCTTATCCAAGCATTGGCTCGATTTTGGGACCCGACCACACCGACCTTCAATTTCGACGGCTTGGAAATTACGCCTACACTGGAAGAATATACGACCGTTATCGGGGTTGAGTTCAAAGAACAACTAGTTCACCCTCCTTTAGGTCTAGATCCCTCGAAATTACTTTCTAGATTCCTTCGCCTCAAGACTTCTGAAGTTGAGAAAATCTTCAAGGCTAACTCTGATAGATTCCCATTCTCGTTCCTCTTTGACAACTACTCCAACCTTCCCATCAACACCGGTCATAGAGCCGGCAAGGTATTCATCTTAGCCTTCTTCGGGTTCGTCCTTTTGCCCACTTCCGTAACAACCTTTAACCCTCTCATTGTCCATGTAGCCCAACAAGTGTGTGACCAATTGGATTATTCCCACATGATTCTCGCCGAAACCTTCCTCTCATTGAACCGTTACAAAGCTGCCTTAAATCGTTCCAGATCCGCCCGAAAAATCACCTTCCAAGCGTCAAATGGTCTTACGTACATGTGGTTCACTTCGCATATCAAGAGTCTCAAACTACGTGTTGGCTGCTATGAAATTAGCCAACACGTTTACCCCCTCAAGTCCTTTCTTAAGTGCCAATCACTCATTACCGATCGTTCTTTCAACGATTGGTACAAGCTCCTTGAGAACCTAGAACCCGACCAAATCCGATGGCGATTGACATGGCCCAAGATGTATGAGGCTCGGATTATGACTAGTGATGGAGGACCAATCCCGCTCTTGGGATTCACTGGAGGGGTCGCGTATTATCCGATTCGGGTCGTCAGACAGGTTTGGTATTCTACAGGAGATCCCTCCCCCGAGTCATCCCGACGAGTACGCCTTCGAACTCCCTCATGGAACACTAACCAAGGAGAATAAGGCTCGCTTCCAAGCAAGGATTGACGCCATAGAGCAAGCACTAAAGGATTCCCCCCTCCAAGAGGTGGAATGGCCGGATGAGTTGAGCAAGGAAATGGACTCGCACCGGGCCTCCGAGGAGTATATTCAAGCCTTCAAGAGGATTCGCCAAACTCCCGCCGAGCCATATGTCCCGGAGTATATCGTTCCACATGTGCCAGGAGTGGAGCCGTACGTACCGGAGGACGTGGGATCACCCGCCTACCCCGAAGACGAAGAGCTTTACGACTAGAGAACGGCCCCCGCAGTGACTTCAGAAGATGACGGAGGATGGGAGACCAAGGCTAGGATAGAGAGATTTCCCGTCGAGTTTAGGATATCAGAATATTTCCATTTATGCTTTTCAACAAAACTCTTTTGAGAACTTTAATATGAATGTTTTTAATCCATGTTTATGCATATGAAGTATCTTTTCCCAAATCCCCATTGCAATTATCATGGATTACTACATTCTTAATAATGTGTTTATCCGTGTGGATGACAAAAAGCCTCGAGTGGGGGAGCACACTCGCAAACAAAGGGTCATTCACATTAGGACATGTTATCAAGGAGGCCTCACGTTGTGTGATCCGTCCTTCATTTCGACATTACTGATTCTCTTCTTTCCACACCAGGTGATTTTCAATCACGAGGACTCGAGCACAGGCTCGTCGACAGGCACGCATGGAGCAAGAGGAAATCGGTTCCCGTGTAGGGAATCTCGAAGCACAGATGAATCAGATGGTTGCGTTAATGGCTGAGATGAAGGCTATGATGACCGCGGCCAACACGGGGCCCCCTACTTCGATTGACCTCAATCAAACCGCTGATCCGAATTCACCTACCACCTCTAACGTGAATGGGCCTGCTAGGGCAAATCCTGCGGTTAACCTTGAGCAAACCCCGGCTGTTGAAATCCCGACAAAAGCATCGCCCGTCATGGCCGACCTCGAGGAGAAGCAGAAAGAGAAACCAGTCATCAAGGCCGACGATGGAGTCAAGAGGATATCTAAGATCGAAGAATGTTTGACCGATCAAGGGTTCGAACTTTCAAAATTTGATAAGATTGTGCCGTTCACAAAGATCGAAGTTCCCGCAGATTATAAAGAGCCCGATTTTTCGAGGAAGTATAACGGGACAGGCTGCCCCAAGACCCATCCGAAATATTACCCGTACAAAATGGCCAAATATTCGGACTACGTACCTCTACTCATCAACACCTTCCAAGAGAGCCTGGTTGATGCCGCCCTAACTTGGTATGTAGAGTTGGACATTCAGAAGTTTGACGATTGGGACGAGTTCGCGGGAGAGTTTTTACGCCAATACAAGTTCAATGCGATGACCGCTCCTACTAGAGAAGACCCGCTTGGATCGCTAAAGGAAGAAATGAAAGCGTTCGCTTGTACGCTCAAAGGTGGAGGGCCTTAGCTACTCAGGTGAAACCACCGATTCCCGAGGAAGAATTGGTAGACATCTTTTTGAAGGCGCTGCCTTACGACTACTTCGATAAGTTGAACACGTCCGGATGTCAGACTTTTGCACACCTAATCAAAGTGGCGGAAAGGCATGAGTGGGCGATGAGGGAGAGACGTACACCCGAAGCGGCATTTAAGCGGCCATTTCCGGTAAAGAAAGAACGAGACTCAAATGCCGAGGTAGCTTTTGTTTCCAACCCGCCAAAACCCGTGAAGTTTGAAGATTCGACCACGACCCAAGGTAATGCCTCCGGGATGGCTCAAAAGGTTTTTGAACCAAGGAAAAGAGGCCCTCCTCCATCTTTTACGCCGCTACCTCTTCCAATGTCAAAGCTGCTCCCCAAGCTTCTCGAGGCGAGGTTACTAGCCAAGAGGCCGCCGAGGGTCAAATCGCCAAGGTTTCCAGGCTTTGACGAGACCCAAAGCTGTGCATATCACATGGGTGAAAAGGGGCATAGCGTAGACAATTGTCGGACGTTGCAATATGATGTGCCAGCCCTCGTTGATAACAACCTACTGGAATTTGATGGCACGGATCCAAATGTCCATCAAAACCCTTTGCCTGAACACACGGTAAATGCGGTATTTGACGTCGATTTGGAAGGGGACATGGAATTTCTCTTGAATGCACCCAGGATGGAAGAGGTACTAACCATAGCTTCTCAGTACCCCGAGGAAGGTGAAGTCACGAGAGAGCAGAAAATGTCATGCCTAGCCAAGCTGATCGGCATGGGCGTTATTGGCAAAATCGACGATCGTTCCTTTACGGGATATTACGTGAGGGTTAATGTGGATTCTAAGCAATTTGTGATGAAAGCCTCTAGAGGAGAAACCTGGAATGTTCCCTCGGGTTATTTGTTGAATCTTAAAGATATCGAAGCAATAGAAGAGTCGAGCGAGTATGAGGAACACCTAGAGAAAGCACGTCGTGGTGATGCAAAATTCATGCGAGAGGCCCTTCAAAGAGGTGAGATAGTCGACAACCCGGGGCGGGATAGTGGAGGTTACAATTTCAAGGTGTCGTACTCTGTCCCTCCAAGTTTTTTTATTGACCCGGAAGATATAGTTCCAAGTGGTTGGGATGATGTGAATGATCCTCGAGAACCGGAAATTATAGAGCCAGTCGATGAAACACCCCCGATGCGAGCTCGGAGGGAATGTGATCAATGGATGCATACGCGACTAGCCAATATGGAGACACGGCTAGCTGGCCTGGTGAATGTTCTCACCGATCCGATCCGACAGATGATGACGGACGAGCCCGTAGAAAATGGCTTTATGCTAGGGGAACACGAAAAGAACTAAACAGTATGTAATCATAAAATCGTCGAGCTGGAAGGGCAGTATTTGGACCCGACCAACAACCTTGCTAAAGTAAAAGCCATTGTTAACTCTCATACCGCGCAGCTTAGAGCCCATTCCTCGAGGCACATGGATGATGTTGTATTCCCTCGGACATATAGCGGGGATGGATGTCCGAAAGAGCATGCCCTATATTATTTAGGGACGGCACTTGGCCCCGTTAGGGATGATGAAGCCCTTATTCAGAATTTTGGACTCGGCTTGAAAGGCCCCGCCTTGACATGGTTTCTCACCTTCGACCGTCACAAGTCCGCCACCTGGGATGAGTTCATAGCCCAATTTCTAGAAGAATACGACACTAATGCATTTTTTCAACTCACTCGAGAGGACATGATCCACGTAATTAAAGATGAGGATGAAGATTTCAGATCCTATGCGTACAGGTGGAGGGAGATCGCGGCTCAAGTGTATCCCCCATTAACGGAGGAAGAATTGGTGGAGCACTTCACAAAGGCCATACCACATGAGACCGCCCTGTCTATATGCGCCTATAGGTATCAATCTTTTGCTCACCTGGTAGGAGAATTGGAGAGGATAGAATGGGCCCGGCAACAGGATCGGATCGTAGGCTCGAGAGTTTCCAAGATGCGGAGCGCAATCCAATTTCTGAATGAGACGCATCATGAGTTTCAACCCTCCGAGTCGGGCTCCACGTCTATTGAGACATGTCCATCTAGTCCAAGGAATGGATACAATTCCGAAGAGTTATATGTGAACGAGTCAACTTATATGGTAGAAGGCGTGACTCCGCTCGTAATTAACCTTGCCGAGTTCGGTATCACGCGCGATAGCAATAGCGAAGTTAGGGATAGAATGGTAGAAATGCCCAATGAGCATTCTAAAAGTGAAGACAGACCCCTAGTGATCGCCCTTCCTTCCGTCGAGGCTTATAACCCTAAAGCGGTACATTGGAATTATGGCACCGACGATGTAGATGCCATCACCCGCTCCGGGAGATGTCGGGTTCAAAGAGACGATGGTACTCAAAAGAAAGGAATCACCGAAGATGACGCCACACAAGTATTATCTCTTATCAGAACCGGTGAATTCGAGGTAGTTGAGCGGTTAAGGAAGATGCCAGCGCAAATCTCACTTTTGGAGCTTTTCAAAACTTCCGAGAAGCATCGCAGCGCACTCATGAAGGTGCTCAACGAGGCTCATGTACCAGAAACTATTAATGAGATCCAGCTAGAGGATTTCGTCGGCTCGGTGTTATTGAAAGATCGGGTATCCTTCTCTGATGAAGACTTTTTACCGGAAGGACGTAGTCATAACAAGGCGCTTTACATATCGGCGACTTGTCGTGGAAAAAGGGTATCTCGGGTCCTCGTAGATAACGGGTCTGCTTTTAACATATGCCCGTTGAGTACCCTAAAGAGTTTGGGAGTTAAAGAAGAGACCATCAGAAGCGCAAAATCTATTATCCGAGCTTTTGACGGAGCCGGGAGTGAAGTCTTGGGGGAAATTGAACCGTCCGCTACCATCGGGCCAACTAAGTTCCTAATCAACTTTCAAGTCATGGACATTCCAGCTTCGTTCGGACTACTATTAGGAAGGCCTTGGATTCATGCAGCCGGGCAAGTGCCATCCAGTTTGCACCAAAAGGTTAAGATGGTAGTCAACGACAAGTCGGTCATCATCCACTCTGAAACCGATCACCAGGCATGCCGGATTGACGCTATTCCACGTGTGGAACCACCATCCGGAGAAGAGTCGAGCTTCCATGCTATCGAGAGAATGTACATTATGCACATACCGGCTGGTACAATCATGAGGACTCCAAGTCTCTCCAAGTCGTCGATCATGGCGAGCAAGATACTGATGCGACACGGGTTCATCCCGGGCTTGGGTTTAGGCAAACACTGCCAAGGGATTCGCAAGCCGATAAGTTTGGCAGTAGTGGAGAATCATAATGGCCTAGGCTATAAGGCGGGGACAAGACACCTTTATGGGTCAGAGAGCCGTAGCCGCAAGGGAGGTCGGAGTGGCCGTTTTACGGGGTCGAGCGCCCGGAAAGGCAAAGGGAAGGTCTTTGAGACCCCCTTAAATCAATTTTTTAATAGGGCGTCCAAATGGTTGAAGGACGAAACAGTCGACATCATAGTTGAAGAGCCGATCTCGGCTAACCTGTTCCAAGAGGATTATGTCAACGTCATCATCGAATGGGTCGACGACGACGACACTCCTACTCTTGAGTAAAGAGATTCCTATCTCTCTCCGATGCATCTAAGTCTGCTGCACATTAGATGCCTCGTGCCTTCATTCTTTTTACCTTAATGTTATTATCATGCACAATTAAAAAAAAAAAAAAACTCAAAAAAAATTAATTAAAAAAAAAATAACAAAAAAAAAAAAAAACTCAAAAAAATGGGGGACATGCAGGAGCTAGAAATCGGTCAATGATGTTTAAAAAAAAAAGAAAAAAAAAAAAACAAAACAAAAAAATTTCAAAAAAAAAAAAAAAAAAAAAAGAGCAAAAACCCTGAGACCCGATTTCCTGCATGTCTCCTAGTTTTCAAAAAAAAGATTTTGGGAAGCAAGGATGTCCGATGATAGGAGGACTAGCCCCACACCTCTTTTCCGAAACAAAAGC
Organism: Rhodamnia argentea; assembly: GCF_020921035.1. Classification (NCBI taxonomy): domain Eukaryota; kingdom Viridiplantae; phylum Streptophyta; class Magnoliopsida; order Myrtales; family Myrtaceae; genus Rhodamnia; species Rhodamnia argentea. The sequence goes on along the minus strand of NC_063157.1, from coordinate 11,496,610 downwards.
TTATTCCCAAATATTTTAAAAAAAAACTCATCATGCATGCACTCCCTCTATTATATGTCAACCAACCATTTGTATAACATTTCAGGTATACCATTCCAAGCATACATGGCAAGTTATTAGATGACTCGGGTTCTCAAGGGGGATCCGCCCTCCAAATTGAAGAAGAGAATGAGGATCGGGATCCGAGAGAGATCAGAAGCAATTGGAGCCGGCATGAAGAGTCTAAACCACTCACCACGGAGGGTACTGTTTCAAAGAACTTAGGGACTCTAGAAAATGTCAGAGAAGTAAAAATTGGTGAGAGTATGTCATCCTCGGAAGCATTCAGAATAGTTGAACTTCTCAGAGAATACCAGGATGTCTTCGCTTGGTCGTACGCCGATATGCCAGGATTAGACCCCAGTATCGTAGAACATGCATTGCCGATCGATCCTAACATTCCCCCCAAGAAACAGAGGCTCGGGCGAACAAGGCCGGAACTATCGAAAAAGATTGAGGAAGAAGTGATGAAACTCCTCAAGGTAGGATTCATCGAAGTGATTGCATATCCAGAATGGATCGCTAACATAGTCCCCGTCATGAAGAAGGACGGGAAGGTACGGGTCTGTGTAGACTATCGAGACCTAAATAGGGCGAGCCCCAAAGACGACTTTCCCCTACCGCATATTGATGTCTTGGTTGATAGTACAGCCGGGTTTGAAAGATTCTCCTTTATGGATGGGTTCTCCGGTTACAACCAAATCCGTATGAGGAAGGAGGATAGAGCCAAGACGTCATTCATCACACCGTGGGGACCTTCTCGCTACAAAGTCATGCCGTTCGGTTTGAAAAATGCTGGAGCCACTTATCGGAGAGCGATGGTCACCCTATTCCACGATATGATGCATAAAGAAATAGAAGTGTATGTGGATGACATGATAGCCAAGTCTAGAGGTGGTGAGGATCATACCATAGTTTTGAGAAAACTGTTCGAACGGCTCGGGAAGTATAAGCTGAGGCTCAACCCGGCGAAATGCGTATTCGGGGCAAGATCGGGGAAGTTGTTGGGGTTCATGGTCGAGAACCGCGGCATCGAAGTTGACCCCACTAAAGTCCAAGCCATTCTTAAACTAGGCCCTCCCTCAACGGCTAAGGAGGTAAGGAGTTTATCGGGCGGATTGAATTATATCGCTCGCTTCATATCCCGGCTTTCAGAGACAGCTAAACCCTTCTTTAAGCTCTTGAAGAAGAACGCCAAGATCAAGTGGGACCATGAATGTCAGCAAGCCTTTGACGAGATCAAAGCATATTTAAGTCGTCCCCGATCCCGGTACCGCCAATCCCCCGGCATTCCACTAACTCTTTATCTTACGATCCATGAGGAATCGTTAGGGGCTTTACTCGCTCAAACAAACCCGGAGGACAGAAAAGAACGAGCGATTTATTACTTAAGCAAGAAGTTTACAACATCGGAGGCGAAATATCCAGCGGTCGAGAAAACTTGTCTTTGCACGGTTTGGGTACTCCATAGGCCGAGGCAAGATACCCTCCATCATGTTATTCAGCTAGTCACGAAAGACGATCCAATCAAGTATCTGCTGGAGAAGCCGTCGTTAGTGGGGAAGTTGGCGAAATGGCAGGTGCTCCTATCAGAATTTGATATAAGGAGCTCGAATCAGAAATCTGTGAAAGGACGGGTTATTGCCGATATGTTGGCTGAAAGTTCGCGGGAGCATAACGCCCTTGAGGAGGAAGAGGCCGAAGGCCACATCCCGACACTCTCTGACGATAAGTGGATTATGTTCTTTGATGGCGCAGTTAATCTAGGCAGGGCGAGCACAGGCGCAGTCTTAATATCCCCGGATGGCCAACACTATCCTGTGGCTGCAAAGTTGACATTTCCATGCACCAATAATGTGGCAGAATATGAAGCTTGTATTCTTGGGTTACAATTGGCCCTCGGCATGAAGGTGCGGAAATTGCGGGTTCATGGGGATTCGATGTTAATCATCTTGCGGACCCTAGGCGAATGGAAAACGAAGGACTCAAAACTCATCCCATATCATGAATTCCTAGAGCAAATGATCAAGGAGTTTGAAGTGATTGACTTCGAATACTTACCGAGAACTCGTAATCACTTTGCGGATGCCTTGGCGACCTTGTCCTCTATGCTTCAAGTGACGAGGGGCATGGATATTGAGCCGTTGAGAATCGGCATTACCCAAGAACCTACGCATTGCATGGTGATCGAAGAAGGGTTTGATGATCAACCTTGGTATCATGACATAAAAAATTACTTGGCGAAGGGTGAATTTCCTTCGGGAAGTCAAGCAGGAGATAGGAAGTACATAGCGAAGATAGCTGGCAAGTTTTTCCTCGGCGGCCAAATTCTTTATAAGAGATCCTATGATTCAGTGCTCCTCGGGTGCATAGATGTTAACGAGGCCAAGTTACTTATGAGAGAAATCCATGAAGGAGAATGCGGCCCACACATGAATGGCCATCTCCTGGCTAAGAAAATCATGCGATTGGGGTATTACTGGATGACCCTAGAATCGGATTGTAATCAACATGTGAGGTCGTGCCATCAATGCCAGGTGTATGGAGACAGAATTAATGCGCCTCCGAGTGAACTTCATCGGATGTCCGAGGCATGGCCATTTTCTATGTGGGGGATAGACATGATAGGGCCAATCAATCCCAAGGCTTCGAACGGACATCGTTTCATTTTAGTCGCGATCGATTATTTCACGAAGTGGGTTGAGGCTACCTCCTATATGAATGTTACCGCAAAGAACGTGGCCAAATTCATAAGACGAGATATCATCTCGAGGTATGGAACCCCTCAAGCCATCGTAATCGACAATGGCTCGAATCTGAATAACGATACGGTGGACGGCCTCCCGAATGCCTTCAACATCCGACACTTAAATTCATCGCCGTACCGACCTCGGATGAATGGAGCTGTAGAGGCAGCGAATAAAAACCTCAAGAAAATCTTGGCTAAGACTGCGGAGAATTACCGAGATTGGCATGAAAGGCTACCTTACGCGTTGATGGCATATCGGACCTCAATTAGAACTTCTACCGGGGCAACGCCTTATTCTCTAGTATATGGCATGGAGGCAGTCCTACCGGTCGAGACCGAAATCCCGTCACCGAGGATTCTGTCTCGGGTTGAACTCACGCAGCCTGAATGGATCCAACAGCGATATGAACAGCTGAATATGATAGACGAGAAGCGTCTAAAGGCAATCTGTCACGGCCAAGCGTACCAGAAGAGGGTTGCTAAGTCATTCAATCGAAAAGTCCGGCCAAGAACATTCGAGGTCGATGACTTGGTCATTAGGAAGACACTTCCGAACGCGCCGCACCCCGGGGGCAAGTTCACTCCGAACTATGAAGGGCCGTATGTGGTTAAGAAGGCTCTACCTGGAGGAGCCTTAATTCTTGTAAACATGGACGGAGAGGAATTAGGATATCCTGTAAACGCCGATGCAATCAAGAAGTACTATTCGTGAATGAATCACATGCCCCAAGCGGCGCTTTTCCCTCAAGAACCCGAGTCACTCAATAATCTTTGCATAAGTCTCATGCATACATACACATGTACATATACATTTCCTCGTTTTTGCGGGAAACCTTCGGGAGGAATGACCGGTAAGAAGGACAGATTTCCAATCACCGACCTCCAAAGCGGGAGATAGGAGGAGGCTACGAAGGAGAATTGGTTATAACTTGACCGCCCTTAAATGTGAAAATTCACTAATCATCCGCTTTTACTTTTTACAGAGGCGAGCCGCATGATCACCGGAGCCGATATCAATCGGAGCAGAATACCTAAACGGGAAAATGAACAGAAGGCAATAGAGAAGAATCTCAAGTCTTTTGAAGAATCTTCGAAAAAAATAACATCCACATGCATGTTTTCAAAAAAAAATCATCATTTGGGTTATCCAAACATTTCAAAATATGCGTCAGATGTCCAGAAGCCTACGGAGAAGGGTCTTGATTCAAACTGGAGTGATGTTCCCAAAAGGCCTTTGTTTGAGCTAGCCACAAGGAGGATCTCGAATGAAAGGAGATAACCTACGCCCAAACATGTCCCCACACACTCGAGTGTTGAGTGAGCGCTAGGATAGGAACTGTGCTCTAGGATGTAGAGATCATTCGCAGTGGTTATCTAGATTGAAAAGACGAAAGGCATTCATTTCTCTATCCCAAACACTACAGGTTGCCCATCGTAAACCCCTTTTGAGCGGCGGTTTCATTTTTATACCCCTGTCAAGAACCACCCCACATTGGGGCAGAACGTAAACGATTCCAGCAGTAGTAAGAGGTAAATGGTTAGAAATCTTCTTGCCCGAACTAATCTCGATCTTCGAGTGTTTCTTTGCATTTAAATTCATACTGCGATTCAAGTGCCTTAGGACGACGAAAAGCATTCGTTTCTCTATCCTACACAATTTCATCCTTTGCACAGCCCAATTGAGCCCGTACATTCGTTTCACAAGCCCCGTTGATGATCGTTGCCTATCCCAAAATGAAGGTAACACCACTTCAAAGCGAAAGAATGGAAGGGAGCTAGGTCCACAAAAGATCTACTCATTAAATCGGGCAAAAGTGCTAAACAAGAATGTTGTTCACGCATATGTCTAGCGTTGTTTCTGAAAGTTTTCTAAAAAAAAAGGGGGTATTCCTTGGCAAAAAAAAAAAAAAAAAAAAAAAAAAGAGCAAAGCGCCCGGTAAAAGCAAGGCCAATGCCCACTCAAATTCTTATACATTTATAAATCATGTGTCCATTCTTATGAATATTGAGGAATCGCACAACATGTAAATCTCCGGTGAGATCCGGTGGTGAAAGAAAATCTTCAAGGGAGTCAAATCATGAAAGACACTCCCCGATCGAATTGCACTCAGGCAACAATAGCACCAGCAAGAGCTCACATCATCGGATCAATTCAAATGGGGCAAGACCGATGGCAAACTCTGCAAGGATCACCAATGTTAAACCCCCTACAAACTCGCGCCAAAAAAGGAACCTTTTTCGGTCCCCAATCCTCACCCATGATACAACCCTTGAAAGTCTTTTCCGATTAGGGCATTTGAGTGGACGTAAATTTAAATGATTTTAAGCATCATTCGAAGAAGTACGGGCAATATTATTTCTATCTCATTTCTATTGGATTCTTGACTTGTAAACCCGGAGTAGATGATGAAGATTTTCAATTCATCGACCTCGACTCGATCACGAGTCCCCTTTGAAAACCATTGACCAAACCCAACATTACAATCCTTTAGAAGTCCCTTTCCGATCAATGGGAGGATATACACTGCGAATAGTTTCGAAGCCTTGAGCATAGGTTCGAGCAAAATTTCGAGTGCTTTCAAATGAAAAGAAACCCTTCTGAAAAATTGTGAGGAACCCTCCTAGACGAGTGAACTCCAATTGGCGTTTAGACAAACTCTTTTGGCAACCTCATACCGGTTGAATTAAGATCATTCCTATAGGAAAACTCTGATCATCGTATTGCAAAATGTTTTGGATAACCCCATGCATCATTAACATACCAAAATGAAATTTTTGACAGCATTAAAACTGGATTCCCGATAAGCTTCGGGACCTCTTTCAAGAAAAATCAGAGAAGAATCCTCTCCGACTTTGTAAAGTCATCGTCACGGGACCTCTCCTTTAAACTAAAACATGCAGGTGCTAGGGGACCGAACCCAAGATAGAGACGAGCGGTTCACGACCTATTGTTTCCAAGGTATGTTCACTTTGATAAACCGTTTTGGAAATGCTGCAGGATTAATAGCCGTAGAGCTATCTTTTTCTGGACCGGATTTCTGTCTTCGATTTTAGAAAATCGTAATGGTCATGTCTCAATCCATAAGAGCGAACTCCTATAATGGTTATGTCTCAATCCATAAGAGCGAATCCCTATAATGGTCATGTCTCAATCCATAAGAGCGAACTCCCATAATGGTCATGTCTCAATCCATAAGAGCGAAACCCCATAATGGTCATGTCTCAATCCATAAGAGCGAACTCCCATAATGGTCATGTCTCAATCCATAAGAGCGAAACCCCATAATGGTCATGTCTCAATCCATAAGAGCGAACCCCCCTAATGGTCATGTCTCAATCCATAAGAGCGAAACCCATAATGGTCATGTCTCAAACCATAAGAGCGAACCCCCCCTAATGGTCATGTCTCAAACCATAAGAGCGAAACCCTTTTGGTCATGTCTCTAAATTTAAGAGTCACGCCGAGCTCGCGATTTTAACACCCCAAGAGCACAAGAATCAACCCCTAGGTGCCACATCCGAACCACTCTCGAAGCATCATCCCCGAACAGGTGAGTATCGGGTAAGCTTCTCCTTTTCTCCAACCCATGCTAGTATTGTCCAAAAAAATGGGGATTAACTTGAATTTTGAGCTTACGGGGAAGAGACTCTCAGAACACGATGTCATAGCATTTCTTTCCTTTCCTAGTCAAGTCGATTAAGACTCGGGTGTCCCCTTGTCTCCGAGAGCAACCTCTAACGAGCTCACTCTCAAAGAGGGGCAACTGTTGACACCTGACTTTTTATCACCTTTATTTATTTTTATTTTTATTTATTTTATTTTTTAGTTTATTTTTAGAAAATTATTAAAAATAGGTAAAAAAAATCATAAAAATGGAAAAATCAACTTTGGAAGCCTTAGCCTAGCTTAGGAACCAATTTTGAACAAAAAATATTTTTCATAATTTTTAATATTTTTTCGAATTTATTTAATTATAAAATACCCAAAAAATCATAAAAAAAATGCCATTCGTGGTCGTAAAAATACAAAAAATAGTCAGTATTTTTATTTTATTTTATTTTTTTTTTTTAATTCCCTCTTCACTTTGGTCACTTAAAATTTCGAAAATTTGATTCGGGTCACTATGTTCCTTCACAAACGTGAATCCGAATCGAGCATAAAAATTCCACTTCGAGTGTTTTAATTTGCAATTCACACTTTTAATAAGCCATGACATCAATATCTAGAGCCCTAAAATGCAATTGTGTCAATTTGCCCTCCAATTTCTTCAATTTTAACCAAAAGGGCTTGATTGCACACGTTCTTTACAATTTAGTCCCCGGTTTCACAAATATTGAAATTAAATTTTTCCTATGAACACCCATGCAAATCCAAGACCACTGCCCTATAGATTTCATCATGCCGAACCTATTGGTGGCTTCAACTCGATTTGATTTGACCATTTAAGCTTTGAACTAATCAAAAATCATTTTCGGGTAAAACGCCAAATTTGGGGCTTTCATTAAATTTCATGCCAACAATTCATAAAAATGCCCATTTCCCATGGAAATCATGATGGGAAGCCCGATTTTGACACCAATTCCGCGAAAAATGATCGAATTGAATCCCAATTTGATCATAATGCCAAAACCGGGTTTTCCGGCCTGGACCCAACCAAACCCACCGCACCAGTGCCGCAACTCAGCCCAAGAACAGCCGAATGTGCACCCTTTTTAGCTCACGACCACACGACGTCGCTCATCCTCGTCACCGAATCTTGCCTTTGTCGCCTTCTGCACATGATGAACAAGACGGGAGCAGGCCGGCGTAACCGTTCGGGGAGAGGTGGCAAGAGAGATGAAGAGAGAGAGGGAGGTACGGTGCCGTAGGAGGTACAAGGATGAGGGCTGGCATTTTTGCGAGGGGGAACCATTTTTTTGAAAGAGAAGGGAGGAGATTTAGGAGAGGGGGGTGCTGATACAGAGAGAAGAAGGAGAACGCGAGAAAAGGGAGAAGCGGCTAGAGAGGGTGGGGATCTCGGCCGGAGCTCCGGTGGTAAAAAAAAAAAAACAGAGCATAGAGAGAGACCGAGAGTGAGTGAGTCGTAAGAAGGCGATTCGAGAGAAGACACGTTCAAACGAGACCTAAGGCGACGTCGGGTGACCAACGAACGATCATCAGAGCCCCATTCTCCGCCGGTTCTTTCCAAACGAGTTGGTCCCCGAACTCTCCATCGCAGGCTCTGTTTTCATGTACACCGCGAGTTTAGCCCGGTTTAACCGAAAATGAAACCAAGCCAAACTAGACACACGCCGATGCCAAGACGCGTCCATACTAACGTTTATGCATGAGCTCTAGCTTCGGTTTGTCTCGTAGGGCCATCATTTTCAGTCTAAGTGCTCATTACTTGAATGCACACAACCTGTTTGATAAAATGTTCCCGTGGTTGATCATTGATGCTTACCCTCGGTCTTACCATCCGCGACCTGTTTATGTATGCTACTTGCTTACGATGTGACATAGAACCGACTCTAAGCCCTTCCTTGACCTCTGTTTTGCATCAAATCGTGCCGAGAACGTCGGTCTCGATATCCATCGGTCTCGGTCTTAAGTTGGGCGTTCCCGAAGCTCTTCACGCGACCATCAAGTTCCTTGTGAGCCCAGGTAAGTCCCCTTACCAATCTCCGGATGTTAACCGAACGATTGAAAGCAAGTCTCATCGTAAAACATTTTCTGTAAAAAAATCGTCGCCGAAACCAATCCTGTGCAGAGTTGTTCGGTGGCTTCTTATGTGATATTTACCACAAGAAGTCGGTATGTTGTTGGGGGAGAGTTGAGGGTTTGGTTTGACGTTGGATGGGGTAAAAAAATTCACGAGTCTTGGTCTCGAGTTTGACTTTCCGGCGAGAATTCCGACAACTTCACCGGAATTTTTACTGTTCCGACATCCTCTCCGTTGGTCTAGGGCCGGGGTTGACCGGTCAAGGCCGACGTGGCGTCGCGTGGCGCGCCACGTCGCCCGACCATTAAAAAAAAGTACTGAATCGGGTGGACGTATTTGTGCCGCGTGTCACGATCCGACATTTCCCTTTCTTTAAAATTATGAAGATGTGTTCTTTATTTAAAAAATGATGGAAAATTTTCTTGGTCACGATGAGTTCTGCATTTGGTTCTCGGTGAAGTCAAGAAGGAGGCGTCCACGAAGAAGATGATGCAAGAGGAGAAAAGGAATAAAAAAAATGAAGGTTATAAGCATAAAAGGGACAAGTTAGGCTGTTGGGTTTGGATTTTTTTTTTGGCCGGTTGAGGATTGTGGGCTTAATGGGTGATATTTAGTCAATTTGGGCTTAAATCAGCTCCGGGCTTAATTTGGTTTAGTGACACTTGGGCTTCTCTTTAAAAAATGCAATAAACCGATTTGAGCCCAAGTTAGGCTTCTGTGTCTTTGACAAACTTGGGCCCTTAAGGCTCGGGTTGGGCGCCTATGCGTGGGCCGGGTCAATCGGCCCGGTCCGGATAAATTTTTTTAAAAAAATAAAAAAAATAAAAATAAATAAAAATAATTAAATTATTATTTTTTTAAATCAAAAAAATTCGCATAAATTCCAAAAAAATCCCAAAAATAGGAAAGGGCCACAATCAACTGACCAAGACCTATTTTGGGTGTTTTGACACCCGAATCTTCAAAAATGACGACTTCGCCCTTATGGCGAGTCGTCTCCAAAAAAATCAAAATAAATTCCAAAAAAATCCCAAAAATAGGAAAGGGCCACAATCAACTGGCCAAGACCTATTTTGGGTGTTTTGACACCCGAACCTTCAAAAATGACGATTTCGCCCTTATGACGAGTCGTCTCCAACAAAAATCAAAATAATTCCAAAAAAATCCCAAAAAATAGGAATTGGCCACAATCAACTGGCCAAGACCTATTTTGGGTGTTTTGACACCCGAACCTTCAAAAATGACGATTTCGCCCATATTGCGAGTCGTCTCCAAAAATCAAAATAATTCCAAAAAAATCCCAAAAAATAGGAAATGGCCACAATCAACTGGCCAAGACCTATTTTGGGTGTTTTGACACCCGAACCTTCAAAAATGACGATTTCACCCTTATGGCGAGTCGTCTCCAAAAATCAAAATAATTCCAAAAAATCCCCAAAAATAGGAAATAACCACAATCGATCGGCCATGGATTATTTTGGGTAATTCGATTCTCGAACCCTTAAAAAATGACGATTTCGCCCTTCCGGCGAATTGTCCCTAAATTTCTCCAACCTATCCCCGGCCTCGAATTGCACATTCCCTAAGCCTCTAAAGCTATATTACGGGATTCTTGGTTGGAGTTTTCGGGATTCATTTTATTTGTAATTGATTACGCGTTTATTGACCGTGACTAATAGGATTAGTCTTCTCGACATGTATGAAAATTCCCGATCCCACTCCTCACACCAAAATCGAGCCCGCACGAAATCTAGTTGGGAAAATCACTCGCGTTAGGTACCGAAAGGGCGTCGGTAATGATATCGACGTAACCAAGTTCCCGAACCCAAGTCTCTGGTTCCGCAGAACCGAACGATTTCTCCCAATCGTTCGGTGAGGTTTCCGGTCCACCTTCCAAGAAGGACCGGTGGCGACTCCAAATGTACCCACACTTCGCACATGCCACCCGGACCACATCAAGGTCGAACATGACCGACTCTTATCGTCGAAAAACTTAAACTCAAAAAAAAATTTTACTCGTGCCGCGATTTAGTATGGGCTTGGGAGGGCCCGCGCCGAGAAAGGCCCGAGGCCTCCTCAACGAGGAAGTCGAGGGCCAGATCGGTAATCCATTTACCTTCTATCGGATCGGGGTCCGAAATCGAGGGTCGCGACAATGATTACATTGAAATTTCATGCAAAGGTCTAGAATTAAATCGGTAAAATTGAAAGTTATGGGCTGAATTAACATGCGTTCACTTGTTTAGAATTGAAGGCTTATGTTGTCCACTAATTTATGTATACGGGTGCGGATTGTCCTTATACGTTTGTTTCTTTGTTATAAATAACGAACGAGGAAACCCATTTTATGTTTGCCAAAAATTCCCTTATTTTTATGATCCATGGCAATGATTCTAGTCACATTGACAGCTGGTTACATTAGGGACCACGGACATGTCTTGAACAAAGAACATGGAGGGACGGTCGACGTTGTAACAAATCTCCAACGTGCTTTTGTTTCATTTGCCTTTTTTTTTTTTTTTTTCAGCTGATGCCATTTTAGCAAACGTACGTGTGATGATCTGCCATAAGCAAGCATAAGTTTCGCGTGACTATGTTTTCATGAGAAGGGTCCGAAGATTGTTGGCTCTCCCAAGAAGGTTCGTGGTGTATGCAATGAATATGTAATTTTTTTAATTGGAAAAGTAGATTTGAAATCTAATTGATGATGGCATAGTATATTTTGAGGATGTAACTAGAAAAGGAAGGAACTGATAATAAGTGCTAATGTAAATCCAATAACCTAATCCTCATTGAATTTGTTAATAAGTGCTAGCGCCAATTACACAGTGAGCACTGAGAAATTGCTAGCGATCATAGTTACAAGAAAGGGTCGAGAAGTTGACTAAAATGAATGAATATGGAAGCTAAGCAAAGGAAGAATGCACAGGCAATGTTTGTTAGGCCGATATTTCGGCAAACTAAGAGTAGGAGTCCAAACAACTCTGGCCTCTTGGCGTCTTTTCTACGCTTGGATATGGAGTAGCATCCGGACGTAGCGTAGTTCCACCCGAGCTCGCTTTTGCAACACCTCTCCAGTCTCTCCTTCGTCTTCGCTTCAGCGATCCGCTTCCTTAGGGCGCTCAAATTCGCATCGACCAGATTGCTGGACGATGATATCCCTGGATCCCCACCAAGGCATCATCATGTATAAACGTAATCTTTTCACCCACAAGAAAGAAAACAACTAAAACTTCTGCTGTGGCCGAAGACTGTACAACAGATTGTATATTTAGACAAAGTAAGATCATAAGTATCATGAAAAGCTATTTGAATCTCTACTATGATGGTATGTAGTGCAGAAAACGAGAGGGCCAAATCTAGGGCAAATGTTTACCTTCTTCTTCTCCGAATCTCTGAGCTCTAACTGGCGGAGGCCGCGACACACAGCGCTTGAGAGATGGTGCGACTGGAGCTTGAACACAAGGAAGACGAACAGCCATTTGCTCTTGCACAGATGAAGAGTACCGTGTAGCATTGCCATGAGCATGGTTTTATAGTTAAATGAAACTATCGAAAGCAAGCCTTTAGAGATGTCAGATTTGTGGTCACAGGGTACACAGTAAATCTCCTCCATACACATGGAACACAGGTAGCTTTCACTTTTGACCGAGTCAAAAGGGAGCATGTACATGCAGACAATATAGAAGTTCTCATCTGGGGAGGGTTGAACGTTTGAAGGCCAAGATCGCCTAAGATCTATGAACTAATTGTCATTATTATTACTATTATTTTTATGATATTAGGCGAAGCCTGGTCTCTAGCTAATGGAAGAGGTCTTCGAATGTTTTCCAAATGATGTAATTGGTACTAGATGTGTTCCCCATAGTCAAATCGATTGCATAAAAGTAAGCACGTCGCCTTTGGAGCCACGTATTTGGACAAAGAACAAACCTGGCAACTTAGCTGTCAACCATGATTTCCTAGTGCTTTTATTGGAATTTACCGGGGGTCAAAAAAGGATGAAAACCTTTGACCTAGAATAAAGTATGACATCTCCAAAATCGTTGCAAAAAGAAATGCTTGTGATCGTAGAATAGCCGCCCAATTAAAGAAGTTTGTCTTGCAAGTACCAAGATTGCCATTTGCATTTCCCGTGTTTGGGAATACATAGATAGACATGGATAGGTAGATAGACATGCATTTCCATAGGTAGAGTTATTCGGTTGCGGAAGACCTTAGGCCAGCCTGTTATTTCAATTTTCAACTTCATAGTTATGTGTTTTTGTTTAATTTCTTTGTAAAGTTAGATGCCAAGCTCCCCCGCCCCCACATTCTTTATAAGCTCCTGCTAGCATGATGATCCGATAGTATTGTCATTATTTCTGGTCCCATAATTTTTCAATTAATGAGTCCTTTATGTAAAGCATGATGTGATGGTGTATGAATCTACGGTCAGAAGTAATTGACAGATCTGTCGGACTATCGTGGAGGTATTTTCCTTCTTTATATTTGACAATACCAAATCCCAACTTTCATGCATGTGAAGGAAACTCGTGCTTGCATTATCTTTCAAAGGAAGTATGCACAAGCGATGTTTGTTAGGCCAATATTTCAGCAAACTACAAGCAGGAGTTCGAAGAACTCCCACCTCTCTTCGTCTTTCCCACGCTTGGATATGGAATGGCGTCCGGACGTGACATGGTTCCACCCAAGCTCGCTTCTGCAACACCTCTCCTGTCTCTCCTTCGTTTTCCCTTCATCAATCCTCCTTCTCAAGATGCTCGTGTAATAATAGTTGTGGTGCACATGATCTTATTAATGATTTAATACTCATCCAATTATTAAAAAGAAAAACGTATTGGCTATGAAAAGTTGCTGAATCACCCGCTACCGCTGAACAAGATGAAGGGACTAAAAAGTTCCTTACTTCTCTCAACCTAACTTTTGTCGCGACCTAAAAATCAGGCTAACGGATTATCGGGTCAATTAAATCAACCAACCTAATTCGGACCCTCCCAAGTCCTACAGAATCGCAACTTAGGTTTATTCATGAAAAAATAGTCAATTGGAGCCGCCACTAATCATTTACGAAAGGTTGATTAAAAACCTTAATAAAATAGAAGGAGAACTATTTTATTTCTGCGCACTAGAGAAAAATGGGTCCGGGGACTTGGTTACGCTAATTGAAAAATTAACGCCCTTTCGGTACCAATTTCATGAAAAAGCCTTTCCGATTAATCGATGTGAATTTGATAATTAATTGAAAAAATGTGACATGAGGACCATATATTATGCGCCCAAAGGATGATTTTTTTTTTTTGGTATTTTTGGTAATAAAAGAAAACATTCAAAAGCAATCAAAAATTTGAAAAAAAGTAAATAAAAATGCCCATAATATACCTTTAATTTCCGATTTTTTCGAAAATCCTCTAATTCCCAAAGATCTTGGGCTAGAGCGAAATTTTATCCGCTACATCCTCGAGAATTCGAACCAGTATGCGAATATGTGTATAGAAAAACAACATCCCTTTTCGCCAAAGGGCAGAACACGAATTTCTGTACTAAATCACCATCCCATTCCATAAGATCATGGACAAGGCGTGTGATTTATTTTTCCGACGGGTCTAGGCACATAGGGGAGCATATATTATGGGCATGTTTGTTTAAAATTGTGCAAATTTTATAACAAATAAAAAACAAACAGCACGACAAAAATAAAATAAAAATGAGTCAATTGAGCTTTGAAATTTCGAAAATTAGAGGGGTGGCCGAAGTTATGAGATTGGGGATCCACCTTTCCTCATCCAAAAGTTCAATCCATTTTTAATTTGAGAAATTATCTTTGAGATTTGAAAATTTAATTTCAGATAATCCTCATAAAAAAAGAATGGATAGACATTCAATCCAACCAAACCTTATCTCTAATCAAACAAGTTCAGAAAATTCCCCAGAGATAAGATAAGATAACAACATATAACATCCAAATCATTTCGCATGTGTTAAAGATAACGACTAGCCCAAAAAAATGTATCCATGAGTAAAAAAATTATCTAATTTAGCCAAATCAGATAAAATTTCAATTTGATCGAATCTTTATTCACGCCAGGAGATAACGTCGAGCAATCACAAATTCCTATCAACAACACGAGATTATGATTGAGTACCCAATGGATAAGTTCCAGTCAACCAACCAACATGGGAATTTCAAGCAAGGACTTCCAACGTGTGACATTCGGCCATGATAGAATTTATTACCAAAAATTGATTTTTTAATTCAACAAAAAGACAAATCTGATCTTTTCCCAATCCAATTTAGATCACCACAATGACGAACAATTTTATTCGAGAAAAGATATTCTCTAATTGATGTCAAGCAATTCTGAAGAACATCACGAAAATTCAGCCTATCTTATGAACGAATTATCTTCTCAAACAAATCAGATTTTCATCCTTCCATTGGTAATTTTCGACTTTGAGCAAAACTAGATCGAAAAGGGTTCAAGTTTCGTCTTTAATTGCAATTCAAGTATGTTCGTCAAAGTGTTAGAACATATATGCAAGTTCCCAAATAAACAAGCATAAATTGCAATCAAAGGTTAAGAAAAATTACCTTTTCCCAAGCTAAAATTCTGCACACGGACAAGCTGTATATCTGCCTGAAACAGTCCCCTTTTTATTTGAATCGGGCTCCGAAATCGTCAAAATTCTAACACAATATGAGGTACTTTATGAGGTCTCGAGAATCAAAATAAAAGGAAGCTCTTTTACCACTAAAGAGGGCTGATTTGCATCCAAACAGAAAGCTGGAACAGGAAGCAACTTGGATGAACGGTGGAGGACTCGGGTGGCTTCGGATGAGTTTGAACAAACTCACGAACTGGGCACGGCACAAAGGCTGAATGGGGCTGATCGTGCGAGCTTCAAACGGCAGCCTTAATGCATGGATTTGATGAGCAGATGCACCAAAATTCAGCCCTTGCTCTATACATGTCGAAAATTTCCAGGGTTTGTCCAGCCTCCCCGCGTTAATGTGAAGAGCTTATTATATAGAGCTTGGTCCTTGAAGTCCTAATAGGAGTAGGAATTAAGTGGGACCATTGGATCACTAATCCTAGCTAGAGTAGGACTTGTCATTAGCCATTGGATCACAAGAGTCCACATCTACTAGAACTCTAGCTAGATAAGTTCCATGATCCGATAAAACCCTTTAAGATAAGAATCCTTAATTGATGAAACTCTTAATTAATCTTGAAGTTTGGAAGAGTCCAAATCTCCTAGGCCTCTATGTAATTTTCGGCCAAATGGAGTAATGGGGCAAGAAATAGCCGAAAATGGCCTCTTTTGTGGATTTAGAGTGTAATTTTGGGCTTAATTGGGTTCTAGTTAATTAAATGGATAATTAACTAGAGGCTTCACTCAATTAAATGTTCAGAATGGGCTAATTTGAAGTTAAAACTTGGTCCCCATGAGCTAGCCTTGACCGAAATTTTCAATCACGTTATGGGTTCATCTCAAATTTTTGGGCTCCAATTAAGATTTCTCTGAATAACGAACATTTAACTGAAAACCTTAATTATCAAATTCTGCCCGAATAGACAGAATTGAGCTCAAAACTAAGTCCCATTGGCCCATTAAAATTCGGCACCTCCTCTTGCGATAATCCAGATTTTCAAGCCGAGTTGGTCTAGTCGCCGCCAAATTAAATTCAATTGACTCATCCTAAATGCAAGTGACATGTATGACTAATAGAAAATAAATATGCAATGCATGAAAAGTCATTTTTTCGAGAATTATGACTAATTCTCATTTTATGCTTAAATAAATGATTTGCTAAAAATCAAGATTTAGGTATCAACAACTTTACGATGATAGAATATGAAAAAGGTGCAACTTTTATGAGGATAGAGTATGAGAAGTTCCAATTTTTATGAAGATATAATGTGCTTTGATAGATGGCACATATTAAAGTATTCATTGAAGATTCATAATGAATGCACTTATGCTGCGTTTGGTCGTCCGAATTTCTAGTCGAGATAGCACTGGATAGGATAAAATATGAAATCCTAGGACATTGTCATATCCTATTTACTGTTTGGTGAACTGTAGATTTAAAGTCGGATATGTTTTGTAATACCCGAACAAGAGGCGGTTCAAATGAAGCAATGTTTCTATATGCCCAAGTTGCATCAGAAAACTCAAGTGTTCAACTTTTTTATGCACCATGCTTTCTTGGATTCATTCCGCCATTGAGCATCACCTGACTCAGATTTGGCCTACTGAAGCTAATACCCAATATTTTGTCTAAGCATAGGTAATTTCTGGTGATTATTGCAAAGGACAACCTTTTCTTTTCTTTTTTCTGGATTCATTATGGACAAGCTCACGTGTATGAAGTAGAGATGGATATAAATAGAACTTTTCTACTGAGCCTAATGCACAACCAATGCAGAATGAATAATATGTGTAGCCACGACATGAAGTGGCTATATCATCACAAGAACCGGCGACGATCTTTGACGGTTGTAATACCATATTGTTTTTCACACAAATGATCCTGTCTATATCCATACTCGGTCATTGTCCCCAAAAGCAATACAAACCCAATAACCTCAAATCCTCAAGAACAAGAAAGCACCTCTACAACGATGTAATGCCCCTATTAGAACAAAGGGTTGTTTGTCTTTCTCCACATTTTCTTCCTAGCTCAATGTGCTAATCTTCCCGTAAGGGATCTCTAAATCATCGGTTCACGAGTGAATCAGCATTAACAGAAAAAGAAGAGCTACGCAAACATTAGTTCCTAGTAAGCCATAAACAATCGATGGTATATGGAGGCCACGGCACCTTAAACAAGAACCGAGGCAAGGATCTTCCCCAAAATATGTCGATGGACCCGTGTAGTAGCTTCAGAAGTCTTATCACCAGGCACATCATCAATTAGATGAAGTGAGATTGACTTCCACTCCTTGAAAGAAACGTGATAGTCAAAAAACTAATGGTTCCCGTCTTCGTCGGCAGAATTGTAGCAAGTTGGCTACAGAGGAAAGACCCTTCGATGATCGAGCTTACCGCAATCGGAGGAGTCCGACTGACGATTGATTGCAATCATTGATCAAGGGAGAGAAGATTCTCGTAGCTTTGATGTGAGAGGGGGTGTGTAAAGGAATGAAAAGGAAAAGGAGAGCGAAGGGTTTTTTGAGAAACAATCGAGAAATCCTATTAGGGTCTATACCATCCCCTCCCTTAAGATTTTCTTATCCCGACTATATCACCTTTATATCCAACTTTATCCTATCCTAGACAGCTACCAAGCACAAGATAAGATAAAATATATCTTATTTTGACTTTTATCCGAACGACTAAACACAGTGTTATTGAAGACATCTATTAATAGCCTATATAAAAGTCCGGTCGTCCTTTCTACACCCCTACAATAACAATGAAAGTTGTATTCTAGCATCCATCGGATAAAATATGTTAAGAAAAAGTGGGTTAAGGGAGAAGAATCAAATTGATTCGTTTCTCCTATTTTTGTATCAATTGTATTCTCAAGGTTATTACTTTCATGGGATTATTGCATTCTCAAGGTTATCGCTTTCTCAAGATTATTGCTATTCATAAAGGTATGCCTTAATCCCCGTTGTCATGAATAAATCATGAAGATCCGATTGTCATGTCGACGATCCTCTTTCTTGTACCGGTGATGAGTTTCTCCTAGTATATTTTTTGGAGCCCTTGACTCTCTTCTGTCTTGTATGTTTGCACTAACAGGCCCTCTCTTTCAGGTTTTGTTAAATATTGCCTGTCATTTTTCATCCTAAGAATTCGTTAGAACATGTGGGATGGAAGTGATACATTTTACCCTCCACTCAATCTTGTCATCAAAGATCGTTTCATGAATACTTGATTTTTGAAATTGGCATTTCTTTTCACCTTGAGCCCATATCAGAGAGTTCCTTTCTTTTGATTTCTCTTGAGTGTCAATAATTTCCTGTTGAAATGAGGACAAATTCATGTTAGGAATGAGATCATCGAAGATCAAATTAGAACGATACGAAGTTACCCTTCACCCGACTCCATATGTTGATGTTTTACTCTGATTTGAACGACCTTGATCAAATCCATTTATTCGATTTTCAAAGATGTTGCTTGCGGGAAAACCTATACTAAGTTTACTTTATGGGTACATACTTTTATTGCATCCATTTACTTGTTGGAAGGGAAATGTCTCACTTTCACATCCAGTTGCATAAACAATTCACTTGCCCCTACTAAGCGACGTTTGTCCCAACTAGGTAACGTTTGCCTTAGTTAAATAGCTTTTTCCTTGCAATCCCCTGTCCAATTTGGGATATTTCTTGTTTGGGATTTTCACTTCACTTTTCACATTTGAGGTTTCGTTCTTTTCAAGTGTCTTGTCGCTTGTTATCTCCTTTATGACTTCCTCCCTTCATTGAAGCTCGGATAATGTCTTATCGGGTGCATTCTTTCCTTTGTCAAGTGTCAATGTTTTCTTTTAACGGAGTCCATTTCAATATTGTATACTGTTATGGACAATCTCTATCAAATCCTTTCATCCGTGCCTAAAAGTGTTGTTCATGAGAAGACCTTTCATCGCATCAACAATCCATTTGCCCCCAGTTAGGCGAGATCTGTTTTGGCTAAATGCCTTAGTACTATTGCGTATCCTTTCACAATTTCCTATCCACTTTAAGGATGTCTTTGTACCTACACATGAAGGAACGAGTGTTAGTCCACATTTGACTTCATTTGAATTTTTAGGAACAGGATACTCCCTTTGAGTTGTTGCATTCCCCATGATTGAGGAAATTGTCCTTTTCAGCCATTTTGCCCCAGTAGGGTGTATCTTGATGCTTGTCACTTTTGGACTTGATAGCTTTACTCTAATATGCTCTCTTAGTCATATGAGAATTTTGCCCCAAGTTTGGTCTCTTGACAAGAAGGGAGAGATTTGCTCGCAATGAGTCTTCTTTATTGATTCCGGTCATCTATCTCAACCATCCGAGTCACAGAGTATTTTCATCTATCCTTTGGTAGCTTGACAACTTTGGAAATTATCGTATGGCAACTTGGTAACTCTCTCAATTATAGTCGCTCTTGAAGTGTTTGATGTTTCCTTGTCAAAGAAAAGAAATCTCATGTTTAAATGGTATATAAAACGGATCATAGGAATCAAAACAATTTACCCTTTGCATTCGTCCTTTGGGTCTAGGCATTTTCCTTTCTTTTGGATTCTTCTGCCTTGACTTGTCGACATCTTTCAAGAAAGAATATGGATAAAAATGATGCATGCATGATATGCATGATGCAAGTGATATAAGCTAATTCGTGTTTGCAACGAAAGGGTGATTTTGTGACCTTCACTCTATTTATAAAAAGTATCTTTTTACCAAGTATGCTGATCTTCAAAGTTTGAATTCTTCCTTCTCAAATGCTCTTTTCAAAGAGACTTCTAATTGACAGAAAGAACTCTTTTAGGTTTCCTAGAGGATCTTCGTCCACAAATGAGCCATAAAAATACTCTTAAAATCATTTTATCCTAAATGCATGTTTGAGATGCCATGAGGGGGGTACTCCCTATTTTGTCATTTGAAGGCATTGTTTCTTGGGTGCCTTGCCTCTATTCATAGCCTGAGAGGAAAAAGATAGGAAACATTATTTCCACCCGTGAATAAAAATTATTTAGGAATGATACGTCCTTTTTACCAAAACAGATGATCCGGTTTCGCTCCCTTTCTTGGTTGGGAGCGTAGTCGCGCTTGGGCAGCTTGCCCCATACATTATCCACATATGCTCCTTTGGTAGACATGAATGGTTTACCTCAATGAACTTTCCTTGTCGATCTTCAAGCATCTCTTCCAGCAGTTTGAATGATTGACCATCTTCAACCTCTTTATTCCGAAAAGTCCATGACAACTTCGGATGGCCTACCTTCTTCACGCCCCAATACGATATCTTCCTCATATCAATTGGTCACCTCCTTCACAATCCCTCCAAGACTTGACGGCACCACGTCCGGACCTTGTAATTTGTTGATGCAAACCGAGAAATCCAATCTCTCCCCTCTTTGTTACCCCATATGAAGTTTAGTCTTTGCTAATCAAATAAGAAGTTCTCCCGCACACTTGGCCTCATCTCACTAAACTTCGGGACCTCACTATTTATAAGGGCTTGAACTTTGTGTTGGAAAGCCCGACAATTATTGACACTGTGCCCCTTTTCTCCCATATGGTAGGTGCATGATTTGGCTTCATTATATCTAAGAAATTTAGGAGGATTATTCCTTGATGGCTCCCTAGCAACCATTCGTTTCTCAAGAAGCACAAGTAAAAGCTCCGAGAGTGAGCATGGGAGTGGGGTGAATTGCTTTGAGGATGGCTTTTTCTTATGCTCAATAGATTTTTGTGCCTTTTTAGAGGATTTGTTTGGTTCGGAAGTTTGACTTATGATTGCCTTTCCTCGATATATGATCTTCATCTCATTAGGTGATCCTTCATTTACCTAAGAGTATCCTCCGGAACCTTGCTTATTTCCGCAACTATCATTCCGCATGGCCCATTCCACCTTTTCACCACCGTCTACCGGATGCGAAAATGATTGACAGACGGATGTATACAATCAATCAAAGAACTTGGACGGAAGAGCTTTCAAAAAGTATTTTATCAACTGATCCTCGTTCAATGCGGGTTGAACTTGAGTAGCTTTCGCTCTCCACCTCGGTGCGAATTCTCTAGGAGTCTCATTTTTTTCTCATGTTCATATCCTTTAGATCCACTCGGGTAGGCCTAGCCTTCATGTTGTATCTATCTTGTTGCAGAAACCGATTAGCAAGATCTTCCCATTCTTGGATACTCCATGTGTCAAGTGACATAAACCAAGATAAAGCGAGACCAATCAAGCTATACTGAAAATTCGGGATAATGAGTAAATCATCATGAACATAATCAGTCATCTCTCCTAAAAAGTGATTGATATGAGTTTGCGGACACCCAATGCCATCATACTTCTTGGTGAATTCTGGCCTTTGAAAAACTTCATGAGTTTTCTCTTTAGAATGAGGAGATAATGTGTCATCCTTTTGAGGAATATCTGGATGAATTGCAGTTATGATCGAGTTTGTAGGGTCTTCTCCCTCTATCAATCGGCTAGATTCCTTTCTCACAATGGAACGCGGGACCAAAAGGATTTCTTCGGTCACCTCCTCCTTATTAGTATCGGTAATAGACAATCCGGTGGGTGTGATCACGGGGCTCTTCATAGTAGACAATGGAGTGAAAGTATCATCTTCCTTCGAGAGTTTCAAGAGCATGATAATAATCCGGGCCACTTGACTCTCTAACTTAGTCGATCGCGCGTTGGTGTTATTATTCTCCACGTCTATCCACGAATGGATGTTCCACTACCATTTTTTATCACCTATTTTAAATGAAAAAGGCGATATGAGAAGAGAGAAATGAAAAAGAAAGTGTAAATCTTTTCAATTTTATGCTTGCTCGTGATTAATAAAGATAAGAATCTTTACACGAGTTTTAGCCTTGCGTGAAAAGCTCTTATCAATATTTTTCCAAGGAAAACATACCATTGAAAAGAGTATAATTCATGATAATTGCTTTTGATTAATTCCAAGAAAAAAAATCAATGGAATGTTCAAAAAGTGTAAAACACAATTTTAATGTGTTTTAAATTCAATTGAAGATATAGTATCCAAATTAAGGCCGTTTGCTAAGAACGAGAGTAATTTGAATATCTATCTTTCATTAAATTTGGAAAACACAAAAAAACTTGGTCAATTATCGTGAATTACAAATAGTGAAAATTATATGCAACATGCATGAACCAATTCAATTTTATAGTTCCTTCTGGCGAAATTGGGATTGGATTCCTCTATATAGCCAAAAGGTTAAATAAGGGTTCTAATTCCAATTTCCTCCAAAGGGAATTATATAATTGATTGGGGAAAAGTAGACTAGAAGTGCTATAACTTGTGTACGGCGTTCACTTGAGTGCCATAACTTTCAAAACGTTCACTTAAGTGCCATAATTTTCAAAAATCGTTCATTTGAGTACTACATCGGAGCAAAATCGTTCACTTGAGTGCTACAGTAACTTTTCCGGCATGCCACGTCATCTTTCCGGCGCCTACGGAAACTTTTCCGACTATCACGTCGGCTTTTCCGGTTGTCACGTCAACATGGCACTCAAGTGAACAATTTTTAAAAGTTATGGCACTTAAATGAACGTTTTGAAAGTTATGGCACTCAAGTGAACGCCGTACAAAAGTTATGACACTTCTAGTGTACTTTTCCCAATTGATTGAGAATGTTGGAGTGATTGAAATAAATGCCACTATTACATTCCAATGATAAATCAAAAGAAATACAACAAAGTTCCAACCAAATGTAGACAATCAAAATAGATCCCTAATATAATCGGTCCAAGGAATGAGATAGAGGAGATCCTAGAAAAATAAATCTTATAGAAGCGAACTAGGAATGTAAAGCAAATCAAAGGAATGTAACCCTAAACACTTAAAGATGCCCCAATTCTAGTCTTCAAGAGATAACTTTGGGATCGGCTATTTGAAATTGCCATCTTCGTCGGATGAAACTTCAATGACCTCCATGGGGGATTCTTCTTGACCACCTTGTGCTCGTAAAAGAACAGTGCTATCTTTGCCTTTACATCCAGAATATTGGGAGAAAACATTTCTATCTATCCTCCAAATGGCATTTAATCCAATCACCAAAACTATTCAAATGCAAAGAATGTCATGATCAAAATAAAGATATGCAATGTGTCAAAGATTTCAACAACATGAAATAAACTGCGACAAGTTTAAGGGATAGAAAGATCTTACCAACGGAACCCGCCGATTTTTTGTGTGGTTTTAGGTATACCAACCATCCACAAACATGCATATGAGACAAGTGAAGGTAGAACTCTATAAAAAATCAAAAAGTTGGGTATGGAACCTATGGCTAAAGGCTCCCACGATCCAAATCTGGCAGATTCACCCTTAAGGGTACCTACCCAAAAGGGTGAGAGATCGCCAATCAAGATCATGAGCGGGAACAAATACGAAGGTCTCAAGTGTTATCGAGCACAAGATCCTATCGCACTCTTTCCCTATCTAAAGTAACCTATGGGTGGTTGCGATCGAGGTTTGACCGCCAGTGTGTGAAATGTGTCGTGATGGCCAAAATGCAATATCATGCACATCGGTTTATATCAAAACACCGCTTCAATATGCGCACGAAAATAAACATACATCCCAACTCCAACCTGCGGAAAATGAGGTCAACAAACACTCCACTCATTATTTCTCCCATTTGCAAAAACATTTAACACATGCGTTAGCGTACGTATCTCACCTTCAAGCGCATCCGCATAAAACCGGGTTAGAAAAATCAATCGGCTTTTAAATCGGCTCAAGTCCTATAATGGCTTCATAACCAATTCCTAGCAAAATTGCCGGTCTATCACAACCCTCCTCTTGAAAGCGTAAAGATGATGGGGCTAATGGGTCGCCCTTCCGGCCCGGTTGCATGTGGACCTTCGAATGCGGGCCTCTCCCAAGGCCCATTACCCAAATCGCAACGGAGGATAAAATCGGGTCGACCTTTCGGTGCGGTCTAATGACATGTGCTTCGAGTGCATGCCAAGGAGTTGCCACCAATCGTTTTGTGGAAGGTACGATTGGAAACCCTATCGAATAGTTGGGAGCTTCTATTTGATTACGTGAGAACTAGAGAATTCGGATCGGGGACATAGTTACGCTAACTATCAGAGTTGACACCTTTTCGGTACCTAAATTGACCGAATTTTCTAACCACGGATTTCATGCATATGAGTAAGGTATGAATCCTAAATCTAGGAGTTTATGCGGATGGGAATAATGACCCCGATAAGCACAATCAATAAGGAAAGTGCGCAAATCAAGGAATCGGATCATCGGGATAAATCACATCAAATCGACATGGCATTCCTAGTAAAGCCCTATTGGTTTAGAGAACAATCAATCATGGCTCGGAAGGTAAACAAGAGTGGTTTGGACGTGATTTACCCATGAGGGGCAAAATCGTAATTTTGAAAAAATTCGGGGACAATTTACCAAAAAGGGCAAAATTGTCATTTCGGATGAAAATCAGAGTGAAAAGAGTCGAAAATACAATTGGCCACTTAAACTGACCAATTTCCTAATTTCCGACATTTTTTAGAATTTTTTGAAATTTTCGTGAAAATTTTTTGGGACAATTTGCCCTTGAAGGGTAAAATTGTCATTTTCTTAAAGAAACAAAATATGAAAATCCTAGACAGAATATGAGCCACCTAACTGATTCATCTCATAATTTCAGCATTTTTGCAAATCTCAAAAATTTTATGGAGATAAATTACCCCTAAAGGATAAAAAAGTCATTTTGGAAAGATCAAGAAAAGAAACCTCAAAAATAGGCTTGGCCAATTGACTATGGTCATTTCTCAATTTTTTAGAATTTCTGAAATTTTTCATGAATTTTCTACAATTTTTCCTAATTTTTTTGGATTTTCTATGATTTTTCCATTCCATTTTTTTGGATTTTAAAAATCATTTTCAAATTTTTTTATTGAGGAAAATTATCCGGCCTGCCCCGGGTTGACCTAGCCCACACCTTACGGGCGGTCGGCCCAACCCTCGTGGGTCCGGGCCTCGGCCGAAACGACGTTACTTTTGAGCAATTTCGTTCGAATTTTCAAAAATTTCAGATTTTTTTATTCTATTTTCAAAATTCCCGTCAATTCCTATCTAACGCACTAGAACGCGCCACGTGGCGACTTCTGAATGCTCTGATTTGACACAAGAAATTGACAGCCACAATTGAAACGCGTGGTTGAACAGTGGCCATTCAATCGGAAACATTTTTTATTAATGAAAATGATTTTCTTTTTATTAAAAAACATTGATCCAACGATCAGAAAAGTGACACGCGGCCAAACATAGGCCGCGCGATCACAAAATCGATTTTTTTTCCAGGAAATCTGAATATTTTGAAAAATCATTTTTATTTTCCAAAAAAGGAGATCTTGACACGTGGCACACTTGAGGCCGTTGGATCAAAATCATTTTCTGTTAATTGTTGTGATCGTTTGTTGACGTGGCCACCACGTCATCGTTGACTTGGTCAAAGATCATTGACCGAGTCAACGGCTCCCCGGAGAAGACGATGAACAGTGTCGTGACTCCGGCGAGACCGCCAAAACTTCACCGACCACCCAAAACAGCAACTAAACATACCGATTTCGATGCCAAATTGACCTATCCTATACAAAATGACGATCTAAAACCCAATATGTGCCTTAAAAGCCCGTCCGCCGCCTCTAACCACCTTTACCACCTCCGACCGGATCTATAGATTCCAGCGGGCACTAGTTCTCTAGTTTCCAGTCATTCATCCCCGATTCTATCTATGCAACAAGCATCCAGGAGAGGTATAGAAAGTTACTTGATCGATTTTAACCCTAACGACCATTGGCCAGAGTTCGACGGATCGCGGTTCAAGCGAGGTTCGTACGAGTTGATCGATCCCCGTTCGGCGGCGATGGCAACGCTCAACGACGATTGTGGTGGTCCCCGATGTTCCCACGTGAATCAAAATGAACTTATACGATCTTCACTTACTCCCCGGCAGATGATCGGAACTCCCGTGCTCGCCCAAACGGTAGCAACGATGTCACAGCAGAAGCATGGAGGCGATGTTTCGATCCTCTCGCTCTCTTCCCCTCTCTCTCTCGCTCTCTTTATAACTCTCTCTGATCTCTCCTTTTTTTCTGTTGTTGTCGAGCTTTTCTTTTATCCCCTTCCGTTTGTTGTTCGTCCCTCGGTCTCTTGGCGAATTCCCCCCGAAAACCAACCGAACTCCCCCTGTCTGTTTTCTGTTATTCTCCACTTGAGGATGACCATGGATGATTCTTCCCCATTTTCAGTTTTCGCTTCAAGTTGTTACGGGCTCTCCAGCCTTTCCTCGCACGTGCGCTCCATTCGAGAAGAATAGTTAAGCGGCAACGGGGAGCCTTGGGTTGACGAACGGGAGTTGATAGTGGTCTTGGGTTTTCCAATTTGAGTGTTAATTTTAGCTCCCGTGGGCGTCTCTCTCTTTGTTGTGTCCTGTATGCGCATGAAGAGAAGCTCCAAAAAGCTTCTGTTTGTGGCTACTTAGGCTGACCTAGTCAACGAAGTCACTAGGTTGACCGGATTGGTCAACTCGACCTGATTTCAAGTTTTTGGTCCTCTTAAAAGCGGTAGTTCAGACATTACCGCAATACGCAATGTCAATTTTCAAAATTCCTATATCCATTTGTAAGGCCATTGAGCAAAAGATTGCCTCTTTTTGGTGGAAGAGTAATGACTCGAAAGCTGGAATACATTGGAAAAGCTGGAATGTGCTAAAAATGAGGAAGGATAGTGGAGGAATGGGCTTCAAAGACCTTATTACCTTTAATAGGGCAATGTTGGGCAAACAGGCTTGGAGAATGACAGAAAATCCTTCGACACTGTGGAATCAGCTTTTTAAGGGGCTCTATTTCCCCCATATAGATTTTTGGCATGCACAAAAAGGTCATCGACCATCTTGGGGGTGGCAAAGCTTACTAATTGGAAGGGATGCTATATCGGATTCAGTTTTGCGGTCAGTGGGCAATGGAGAATCGATTAGAATTCGAGAAGACAAATGGTTAAAGTTAGGTACAATTACAGGTCCAGCTAACCAAGAAGACCCTCAGCGTGTCGCTGAGTTAATTGGCAGGCACAGTGCCTCATGGAAGGAAGAAAGCCTTCAAAACTTGTTTGAAGAAAGAATTGTCAATGAAATATTGGCTATTCCCCTCCCATCAATAGCAGAGAAAGAATGGTATGGACGGCAGCAAAGTCAGGCAATTATTTTGTCAAAAGTGGGTATAACCAACTTAGGAAAGAGGGCAACAACTTCACTCAGTTACATGCATCATCATTGCACCAAAAGCCAAAAACTCTATGGTGCAAAGTCTGGAACTTAAAGACCCCCCCCCCAAAATCAAAGTTTTCATGTGGAATCTTTGCCAAAATGCCCTGCCCACAAAGGAAAACTTGTTCAGACGGAGAGTCGTACCTGATCCGATATGCCCATTGTGTAAAACAAGCCCAGAAACAGCATAACATTTGTTCCTCCTCTGCCCCTGGACAGCTGAAGCCTAGTCAGACCAACATTTATGTATACATATACGGAGCATAGGTCTTACTAGTATGGATCGATGGTTTTTAGGCTATAAGAGCGAACTCCCTTGCACACCCACCGGCGAACTAGTAGCTGAAGTGCTCTGGTTCATCTGGAAAGCGAGGAATGGGGCCATATTCCAAGCTAAACCACCAGATCCGCAAGGAGTGGTAATCAAAGCACTTGCAATGAATGAAAATGTTGAAAATTGGAGCAGGAATCAGCAGGAAAATCCGGTAAGGGCTCGGGACTTACCCTCGAAGTGGTTGCCACCAGATCTGGGTTCTCTGAAAATTAATGTTGATGGCGCCTTCGTAGCCGGAACAAATATCGGAGCCATCGCCGGAGTATGTAGAGACTCCTCTGGTGTGTTGCTTGGTGGTTTCGCCAGTGAGGTGGAGGCGCAATCTGCGCTGCAAGCAAAAACCCTAGCGATTATTGAGGGCTTGGAGTTCGCAGCCAAGTGGGAGAGAGAAAAAGAAAGTCGTGTTTCTACTTTGGAGTTTGACTGTCTAACTTCAGTTCAGTTACTTTTGGGAACAGATCATGCACCATGGGAAGTTACTGTGCTTATCAAGAAAGGCCAAGCCGCACTTGCTTCTTTACCTCACATTTGCTTGACCCATTGTCCCAAAGGCCAAAATAAAGCTACGGACTGGGCTGTTGAGGCTCAACTTCATTAGTCTCTTCCTCAAAATTGGGTTTCAAGACCCCCACAACCTCTTTTGGGTGTTCTTTGTTATGAAGCCCATTTGGGTTGTTATTCTGCATCATCTACTTGATATGAAATAAAGTTGTTTTTTGACCAAACAAAAAAAACTGTCCATTTGACCAATTCATGTGAAATTAATGCCAAAATTGAACCTTACAAAATGGACACCATCTATGAATGTCAACTTCGAAACAAATTGGTACAATTTCATGCAAAAAGCCCCAAATTTCAAATTTGACCCGAATATAAAATCTGCTCGATTAGGGCCCTAATTGATTAGTTTTTGTCAATCTAACCTCACTAATATGCTTGGAATGCTAAAGAACTTATGGGTCAAGGTTCACATGTGCCTGGGTTCCCCTTTAAAATGACTAATTTGACTTTATTTGAAAATTGAGGACTAAATTGAAAATGCAAATAAGTCCGTTTTGCAATCTGCTTAAAATTTGAAATTGATTGGATCAAAATGCAATTAAAGGTGTAAGAATCATATGTCATAACTTGGATTAAGTGGAAAAGACTAGAAGTGCCTCAAATGAATTTTTTGGCTCAATTTGGGTCCACATTTGCGAAGACTCATGTGACCCCAACTTTAATTTTTCAACCGAAAAATACTTTTTGTTCAAAAATGGATCCTTAAGCTTGGCTAAGGCTTCCAAAATTGATTTTTCAATTTTATGGATTTTTATGGATTTTTGAAATTTTTTCTAAGGAAAAACTAATTGAAAATCGGGTGTCAACACTCTAATCGATAACTCACGTTGTGTTGTTGATGACTTTACCGATGAGTTGTCGATTCCGTTCAAGTAACTAGTAATTCTATTCTCAAATAACCAAACTTTGCTATCATCAACTAAGTGTATCACTTGTCGATAATAACCAAAAATTGGTCATTTTGGCCATAAACAATATGATGTCTTCTAAATGGTTGCAAATTGAATTAGCTTATAATCGTAGAATAGCCGCCCCACTAAAGATATTTGTCTTGTAAGTACCAAGATTGCCATATGGACAGATAAATAGAAATGGATTGCCATAATTGTAGAGTTATGCAATGCGAAAACCTTAAGGTCAGCCTATTAATTCAATTTTCAAATTCATAATTATTTTACTTTTTAATTTTCTCTAATGTTAGGGGTGAGCTTGTCCCAACTCCCCACCCCCACGTTTCTTTATTTTTGGCAATACCAAAACCCTACTTTCAAGAATAGGGAGATCAAGGCATGATGTTCGTGAGACATGCCTTTCGCTTGTATGATTGCCGCAAGCGACATGCTGCGTGTTTTTCTTCAAACCATTTTTACTGATTTGATTCAATTTAAGAGTAGTATAAAGGGTACTTTTATTTGCAACGTGCTTTTCGGAAATTACTTTTCGGACATTTACTCGTTTAATTCGCCGAAAATGACTTAGTCAACGGAAAATTTATGCACAAAGTTGAGAAAGTAAATTCCTAAATCTAAAATTGTGAAAACACTTTTTCAAAATTTCTCCTCTCAAATTTTTTAATTTTGTATATTTTGATTTATATTTATGTTTTGATTTATTTTCCATTTAATTTGATTCATTATATTTTTATTTTATTTTATTTCTTTTTTCTTCTCCCTCATCGGCTGGCCGGTGAGCCTCTAGCTTGCCTATAGCCACTGCCTGCCAGTCACAATGGAAGAAGAAAGAAAAAGAAAGAAATAAAAATAATAAATTAATAAAATTTATTTAAAAATTTGATTTGGTTTGCTTGAGATAAAGTGATGAGAAGATGGCCACTGAGGAAGTTCCAATTATACTTCCTCAAGAAGATGGCCATTGAGGATGACATATTTACCTCGATCGAAAACAGAGGCCATCGCTTAGCAACGGCACCAACAAGAAGACTTCGAACAAAAGTTTGACATGCAACTAAAACAAAGGTCTTGTTGTCGTCAATATCACACTCCCGAGTAAAGCCTTTTGCTACCAATCGAGTTTTATAGCGTTACGCCGTACCATCGACCTTAGTTATGATCTTATACACCCATTTATAACTCATAGTAAACTTTTCAAGAGGTAAATCAACCAAATCTCAAGTATGAGATTTGTCTAACGCTTGCAACTTCACGACCTAAAATTAAGAGTTTCCAATTTTAGGTTAATGGATTACCAAATTAATTAACTTAGCTCGAACTCTCCCAAGTTCTTCCAAATCACAATTTTATGGTTCAAGTGATTATCTTGCAAAAGATTTTTAATTTTTTGAAGCCGTCACTAATCATTTTTTAGTAGATCGATTAGAAACCTAAATAAATTAGTGGGAAAATTAAATTACTTCTATGAACCAAATATTTTAAGCTCAGGACTTGATTACATTAAATTTTTAAAATTAATGCCCTTTCAGTACTAATTTTCATGAAATGTTTGATTTGACAATTTTAATAAATTCTGATTTGAAGTTCAAAGGTGCATTTTTTGGGTTTTCTTTTCTAAGGAATGTTTTTGTGTTTTTTGTGCAATTTTCGAAATTAAAATTAATGGAAATGAGAGTGAATTGGTTCAAGATTATGTTAAAATTTTCGGATTTAATTTTCATTAAGCCCCAAAATTTTTAAGAAATTTTTTTTACCCTATGTCTACATCTTTTAAAAAATTGGAATGGATTCAAAAGATTTTTTTCGTTGAATGCAATCCATGAGATAGGATTTCTAGAAATGATGAGACGTGATTTTTTAAGAAACCATATCTTCCTAATTTTTATTTTATTTTATAAGATTTTGTGACATTAAATTAAAAGATGAGACACGAATTTTCTGAATTTTTTTTTCATTTTCAGTTTTTACGGTTGAATTTAAATTAAAGCTGCAAATCTTTTAATGAAAAGATAATTACCGCTAATTCTTTCGAATTAAATTTCAATCTAGATGGACCCTAAAATTCGAAATACCCGCTATGGAAATAATTACATCTAAAGCCCGATACATAGACTTATTTCCATGTATGCAGTTGCGGATTAGGAAATTTTCTAATCGATTGCATTGTGAAATATTTTGTTATATTTAGAAGACTTCGAAATTTTCTCAGATTAGGCAAGTGATATATCAAAATACCTAGTGTGACATCCCATGGAGGGGGTGTGCATGGCTCTTTGTCTCACATTGCTTAGGGAGAGGGTCTTGGGCTAGCTTATATAGAGCTAGGGTCCTCTTAACTTGTGAGACGCGTTTTCTAGGGGTGTATGTGTAGTAGCCCGGGCCCCACCACCTGGTTGACCCAACCTACTTGTGCGTTCTGCTTTAATATGATATTATTAATATTAATGGTGCAAGTAGAAGGCTAAAATACAAGTGCATGAAGAACGTGCGGCAAGCACGACATCTAAGGTTTTGCTTTATTCATAGAGTTCATATTCCTATTAAAGCAAACGATCAATAAGCAATAATCTTGGAAATAATTCTTTATATCTTTTGAAAGATTCTTTACAAAAGTTCAAATGCTACAAACTACAATGACTACTTTCATCCTATCGACACCATCATCTAGCTTCGTCTTCGCCATCGTCTTCTAAATTCGATCCCATTCCTTATCTAAGTATCTAAAAAGACAGTCCTCAAATAGGGGTAAGCTAACCACATATTAGCAAGTAAGTGCATCTAGCCAAACGACTAAACCGTCCACCCAACCACTCATTCAAGTAAAATCCTACAAGTGACAATCACAAGCACAAGCCATACCAATGCACATGTCATAGGACTATAATTTCACCATCATTCAGCGTCATATGCGTATGCAAGAATGATATGCAAACGGTGCATGCTTGAGATATTTTCGTCGAATGCACCAATCTCCATCAACCCGTGGTTGATTAATCATTTACGACACTCCATTTACCATCCTCTACTCCGAGGCTCCACTTATCGTCCTCTTCTCCGAGGCTCCACGTGCTATCCTCTACTCCGAGGCTCCCCGGATATCCGTATAGCACTTTCCCACACCCGACTCGGGGTGTCACAACTTTACGACATTCCCTGCACACGCTTTAGGGTGTCTCCAACAACTCTAAATGGACAATGTTGACGAGCATTCAGATATAATGCTATGTATATGCCTCATGTTATGCGTGCAACATTAATAAAGCACTAGTCAATCCAATACATTGAACAAAGAATCTCGATGCCATTAGAACATAGTCTTCAGGTATTCATATTGCACATTATAACCACCATTCTACGCAAAAATGGAACAGCCCCTTTAAAATGTAAAACTAAGGGTTCCATGGCTACAAATTATCGGGCATTCCATTTAACACATCACTATGGCATCCTTGCATTCAATAGATCCATTAAGTAATCAGTGTAGGCACTTCACATCAATTGACGAAATCAAATTTAGGTACTAAGATGGCAAGCAAAGTCAACCGACCAACAATATCTCATTATTTTAATGTTCCAAAGGCCACAATCCAATTCAAAATACACCATAACCAGCTTACCCTTTCGGTGTTCTACCCTCGACGACAGTAATCAATCCATTTGGTACAACAAGCAAAATCGTTAAGTATTCTTTGAGTTTAGGCCGAATCGCATCAAAGGGGAAGTTATACTTCACGACTCGAACTCCATAATTTCCCCGTCCATTCCTCTAATCCGACTCATTGAGTTGCCAATCCAACTAAATGAATCAGCATGCAAGCAGAACCGAACCAGCTAATATACTATATCAAAGCATCCTAGCAAGACTACGCGATAGTGTTGGATAGATTCCTTGCCCATGCAAGAGAAAACTCAATCTCAAATACCCATTTTCTAATTTCAATGATTCACGCAAGAACAAGAGACCAATGGGCAGATTAGTGGTAAGGATAGATGTACACTTGCCTACGATCGCGTGCGAAGAAAAACAAAGCTCGAATCGCGCCAAACAATGGGAAAATTACACTAGAAGTGCTATAACTTTTGTACGGCGTTCACTGAAATGTCATAACTTTCAAAACGTTCACTTAAGTGCCACAACTTTCAAAAATCGTTTACTTGAGTGTCATACTAACGTAGATGCCAGAAAAGCTGACGCGGCTCGCCAGAAAGATAACAGGACACGTCGAAAAGCTGACATGGCACGTCGGAAAAGTTCTTGTAGCACTTAAGTAAACGATTTTGCTCAAACGTGGCACTCAAGTGAACGATTTTTTTAAAGTTATGATACTTAAATGAATTTTTTGAAAGTTATGGCACTCAAGTAAACGTCGTACACAAGTTATGACACTTATGGTGTACTTATCTCCCAAACAACAATGGGTCTCCACGTCCAGAATCATTACAGCCCCAACTGAAGAAATTCTGCCCACTTCTTGGATAATCAAGCCTTAGATTCATGTTCCTCATGATCTTACGGTCGCGTGGGAAAAAACGGAGCTCAATTTGGACTCCGGATGAGCTCGAACGAGCATTTTCTTCTCGGACGCGCGCAGGGATCCGAGAGAACGAGCTATCGAGATGAAGTGCTTCTCCTGCTCATGGTTCTGATGGGAGGAAATTGAAGCAATGAAAAAAACCTCTCCCTCAACTCAAATACACATATATATAGTGATGGGAGGGAAGGATTGATGTGATGTCAAGATTAACAAGTGGCAGCTTGCATGCAAGTTCCTTGATATCCTTCTAACACTTGTCATCAGCCACTAATATGCACTTGCAATCTTCCCCTCCTTTGCCACTTGTCATATCCTTTGATAGAAAACCCCCCACTTGTCTTAATTCTTGGATTTGTGATCTTCCAACTCGCCACTTGTCATATATGGTGAGACACTTGTTGAATGGGGTGTCACTTGTCAAGTATGTGATGCCATTTGTTGTATGTGAGATGCCACTTATGCGACAAACCCAAGCTTAATCACTTCCAATGTAATGACTTGTCCATCAATCCCCCAATGTATCTGCCACTTGTCGCCAAACTTGGCTAATGGGTTCCCCTTCCTGCCACTTGTTTAACGTATCTTGGCTTACTTGATTGACAAGAGAATGTATCCTCCTTTAATTCCTCATTTTCTGCCACTTGGCATTTAAATGCTCTAATGTCTCTTCATGACATTCCCAATTCCCCATAATGGACTCACACGTGATAGGAGGATTGAGGGGTTTATTTTCCCTAATCATCTATGCATGACAAATCCAACAAGTCACACTAGACACCCTAGATAAGGTTTCCGATATTACATTGGTTGGATCCAAATTATTTCATAGTACCATTTGACTCTCATCACCAGTGACCATGTTCCATGTACCTCTCCCATGTTAACTAAGATTTCCAAATCAATTTCCTCGAATCCTCACTGTAATCCCATTTCGCAATACTGATCACGCCAACCATGAGTTGCCTGATCCTATAGTCTCCTCATGTTCCTAATCACATGTGATTCCTTATGATAACTTAACCTCCCCTCTTGACCAATGTACTAGATACGTGAATCCTCTAGTCACAAGTCAGCTTTCAAACCCATTTCGAGCCTCCTTGACTTTTTGAAATCTATCAAAAGTGGGATGTTACAGTATGGGTGGCCCTCAGAGAAACAAACCGTGAGGACTGTATGTCCAAAGCGGACAATATCTTGCAAGGTCTAGGCCTAAGTCGTTACAGTTGGTATCAAAGCCGACCCCCGACAGCATGTGAGCCGCAGTGGTTTCTCGCTAGTGCTGCCGTAGTGGTCGCTCGCTGGTGCAGCCGAGAGCATAGCTGGGACGCCGTGCCGCCGAGAGGGAGAGTATGTGACATCCCATGGAGGGGGTGTGCATGGCTCTTTGTCCCACATTGCTTAGGGAGAGGGTCTTGAGCTAGCTCATATAGAGCTAGGGTCCTCTTAACTTGTGAGACACGTTTTCCGGAAGTGTATGGGCAGGCGGCCCTCGGAGAAACAAAATCGTGAGGATTCTTGAATAATCTTGGTGTAACGACAAGATATGACATCGCAATTTTCCAAATAGGCAAGTAATCAACCACAAGATTTCGGAAAAATATTCAATAATCGATTTTGAACATGCAAACTTCCGAATTGGGCAATCAAATATTGCGAATCTTTCTAGATATCTAATTTAGACGTGCAAATTTTCTGAATTAGGCAAGTGATTAGCCGCAAGATTTTTTCGGACATTCAATATTTGATACGCAATCAAGCAATCAAATATGCAGCGAGATTAGAAAATATACCTGAAATATTGCCTTTTCAAATCTGGATTTGTTCCAAACTTGCGCACCAAGGTCTGTAGATTGCGAACCAGCTCAGGGATCTCATTCGGCCACGGGACTCCGACGATGCTCACGGTTGGACCAGGCAGAAACGGTGATGGAAATTTGCGGTAGCGACAGCTCTGATCACCAGGCCGAGAGAAACGAGCAATAACATATGCAACAGCCCGCTAAACAGGATTGATTCCTTCACATATGCCCTTCATAGTTGTTCTCCTTGTTTGTGCCGAGTGTGCCTTGATGGCAGAGAGCTCTCCGACTTTTGTTTCCTCTCAATCAACACCGCTTCTGTTCCCTTCTACTGACCAAGTGTGCAGTTGAGGGGCTGATTATGGTGAGTGCTGGACTTACTTTGCCAAAGTCAAGTGGTAGACTTTGTTGAAAAAAAAAAATGGTGCAGCTTGGTCGAGGTAAGAACAGCGATCATCATTTGATTGGGCTCGGGACACGTCGGGCTGAACAAGCTGCTTCGTTGTCGAGGAGAACAAGCTGCTTCGTTGTCGAGGAAAGCAACAATGCAGGGACAAAAACACTGGGAACGTTGAGCCAGAAAGGAAGGTCGGCCGTCTGGGACGTCGAGCAAGACCGAGAGCTCTCTTTCTCTTTTACGTTTTTTTTTCTCTCACTTGCTTCACGTGATTCTGAATTTTTTCAGAGCGAATCTCCCCCTCAAACCCTAACAAACCCTAGTATTTATAGAATAAAGCTTTGCAAGTCCGGGCTTCAGTTTGTGTTAATTTTGCAAAATAGGCCCCAACATCAAAATATGATGTCAATTAAGTCCCGAAGCGCCTAATTGCTCAAAATTATTTAAATTTTCGGCACTTAGGGTATGGATAAAGGGCTAGCCGAATATGAAATAATATGTGGGCTTATTGCGCATTTTTTGGGCCTAAATTAGGCTTTTTCTGATTAATTTATCATTAAGATCAAAAGCCTTTTTTATTAAATAAACTTAAGTGGGCTGAAGTAAGCTAAAAAATGAGCCCCAATGGTCTTAATAAACTCGGTACATGTCCCTCATTAATGCCAAAAATTTCACCTAGGTTTGAGACTGATCACTTGTCAAGTTAATCTCAATTCCCTCGTCCCCGGTCCAATTAAATGCAAAATTCAATGCATGCTAGAATCAAATATGAAAATTAAATTAATTATTTTTTGTAGGAATTAAAATTAATTCCTGATTTCTTTTGCAAATTAATGACTGAAAAATTTAGTCAAAATTTAGGTGTCAACACAACTCATTTGTCAATGCTTATTGTCAAAGAGGATTAGTACGAGCAACTCTATACGTGAGGCACGCGAAAAAAAGCAATAGGAGAAATCACAGCCAACGCTGGTCACGGTCAGTAATGATGTGGCAGGGTGATGTAGTGGCTAAGAAACCATCTTTTATGGTTTGGTTTCAACATTTTTAAAACCAAACTGAATTGCGAAATCGAAGCGCCTATTACCTATAGCCAATTTTGATCATACGCAAGTGAACTAGCCTCTCCTTTTTAAAATAATAAGAGAACAAAAAAACGATTTGGTTCCTAACAACAATTCGGCTAGATTTGATTTCGTTTTTCGTTTCGCGCATGTTAATGCTGTTTACTTAGATTTAACGTCCTAAACTCAATAATAGATAGTAGGTGTGTGATTGCCTAATAAGCTATAGGACTTCATAAAGCCATTTATATTAGGAAACTTAGTTTAAAAATATGTGTACATCTCGTCGAAGTAGCTGATATGAACACAGCAGCCCATGAGCACAACATTTATTCAAGAAATCTTACAAAGTATGAGTACGTGAGTGGGGTACTAGAAAAAGAATGATGCAGATGAAATCACTGCATTCTTCGTCTGCAAATACTACGAACTTCTCATGGAATGACAGATTGTGGACACATTTATCAGCGACCAAGCCAAGTTTCTGTATTATATTCTGAAGTTTGTAAAATAAGGGTTTTGATGGTTGCACGAAATACACATGCTTCGATCGTATGGATCGAAACATTACCATTTCGAAGCGTCCGCATTCCGGATGAAACTTTCCTAAGGTTTGATTCTAATTTTCTTTCCCAATACCGGCTTCAAGTATGTACGATCACTTTAGTCTCCACATGTTTTTGTTACGATCCGTTGAATTCTAGTTCCTTTAATCTCGACATTTCGGTTTCAACTAGTTTGCAAATGTAGTGCTCTTGATTGAGTTTCCTGCTATGCCAGCGCTGAGTTCATTAGCACATTCAACTGTCGAAGTAGACAGAAGGGAGGGAATTAATATTTACATTCTCCTGTGACCGCGATTCTTTCCCCAGTATGTATTTGTCCGAATGTTGCTGTTCTCATTCTTGAATCCAAGGATTCTGCGGCCGTGACAGGGTGTCGTTAGAATCTCAACAGTAACATTAGACAGCCGAGTTATTACCAGCAGTTCCTTGTCCTCATTTCAACTGAGAGAGGTAGCCGCTCTTATCATCGGACGTGGATAAATCTTGGGAGAGGTTGCATCTGTCACAACTCGTTTTCTTCATCGCTCGTCTCCAGCGACATGTGAGGAACCTAAAGAACAAAAATATTGGATAAATTTATGTGGTGACTGGTTATTGTGAAGACAAGCAGAGCATTACTCGCACGTATGGTGCCTCTACGTCGGGCAGTTTTATTTCCAAATCATAAGCAGCAGCAAGGAATCAAACAGTGACATACTACTCAAAATTTCTCTCTAGAACTTGACGCATAGAGCCATTCTATGATGGAATAATGGCTACGAGAAATCGAATAATAATCATCTAGTGACCTGTTGATGTCGACGCTGGATGGCAGAAAATACTTTGGCCATAATGAACACAAGTACCTGCGATCAGAAGTAACATGTCAGCACTTCGTTTATATCATCAATTTTATGTTAGAAGAAACAATTCTTCTGACAAGCCTCACCGTGAACAATGTCAGCAAGTAATCTCCGGCTCCAATAAGCACAATTGGTAAAGTTTGCTTCAGGACTAGAAGAACCATAAACTGTCAAACAGCAAAAAAGTAACTTCTTTGGCTCAATACCGTTGTTTCAACAAGGCCAGGAGAAAATGTTTCAATCCCCTTATCCTAGCTTAAATAGGAGAAAATAGGAGAAAGATTGTAGATGGATATGCCCAGCCTGTTCTTGGTAAAATTAATTCATAAAATGCAGGAAATCAAATAACTAGATATCATAGATGTGCAACAGTAACTTCCATGACTTGCACCAATGTTTGTAAGATCAAGTAAGGGGGGAATTATCAGTTGAACTGGTACTGTACTTGACTCTAAATAACGCAGATTCCTTCGTATGGCAACTTCTGAATGAGAAAGAAGAAACACTTACTTGAATAAGAAGTAAGAGCAAACGGGACTAAGAAACATGAACAGCTTTAAAGAAGTGTGCAATTTAAGGCCAACTAGAGTTCCTGTGGAATATGATCCACCTCCAATAAACATATAGCGATATTCATTGGAGCATAAACGGTTTTCAGTGTAAAGCTTCAGCTTGAATACCTCCTCAGAAGAATGGTAGACAACTGTTGGAATATAATTGAGGCAGTAATAATTAGGGAATACGTGGACATATCAATGAGAAGCTTGAAGAACAGACGAGGGGACAGCGAAAGAGCTGGATGAGCAGATAGTCTGCTGAAACAATATTCTGTTGCTCAACCGGAAACAGAAGTTCTATGAGATACATTGAAAGATACCACGTGTGCACAGTTTGAACAAGACTACGTAAGATTTGGATACGGCTCATGAACAGATTGAGGTCAGGCCCAGAATTCATCTACGAGCCACTCTACAACAATGTTAACGACTTGTCTGCTATATATGTTCCTTTTGGTCTATTTTACCATATATGAAAAATAAAAAATCCATCCGTGTTGTAAGTAACAAAATGAAAGTCAAGACTGCCCGCGAAATTGTGATGAGTTCTTCAATACAAATTCAATAAGAACCATGTTTCCTGCCAGAAATATCGGCATCATTATTTCCTGCTAATTCTATTCAAGTATACATTTGTATAATGGACTACATGAGATGGTATGAGTGTGTGTCTACGTGGAGGTACAAGTGTATTCCTGCACATGTCCATGCACGAGAGAGAGAGAGAGAGAGAGAGAGAGAGAGAGAGAGAGAGAGAGAGAGAGAGAGAGAGAGAGAGAGAGAGAGAGAGAGAGTACAATTACGGTAACTATGCGGAAGCACATCAACCCCCCAGGAGATGTAGTTGAGTAATCCTCAAAGTCAGTGTCTGAAAAATCATTATCAGAAGAAACCGTTGCTACATAACGTGGATCGAGCAGATCCCTTCTGGTGATATCCCAATTATCCCTGAAAAGATACGCTTAACATATATTAAACAGTCTACCGGTAATACTGGAATTCCGAATTTGCTAGACTTAAGAACAACCATTGGAGGAAACATAAAATTTTAGTCAGGCATAGAAACATTTAGATATGATACCTGAAGCTCAACGGAAGACTTCCAAGCGGGAATAGAGGAGGTGGTGCTGTATAGTTAGGTGTGAATTGCTACAGTCTCATGGAATTTGTAATCACTTTCTTTAATTAGATAAACTCTTGAGACTTTTCTTTACATAAATCACAAGTACGGATAAGAAAGAGCCAACCTGGCAGCAAATCTCACAGGTGGTGTCACCCTTCTCGCTGCACCATCTCTGGACACAGTCACGGTGAGCATACTGAAAATAACCAGAAAAGGCATAGTTTAATTGAAGCTGGAGTATTGCAGAAGGAAATTCAATATGAAAAAGGGAAATCATAAGACTCCTGTTGCGCTGATTAGTTACAGATGCTGAATTGTATAGTACAGAAGGAGAAAAAAGGTACAACTTCACAAAGTTACTCTCTCTTAACCATTCAGACACCGGAAAAAAGAAGCCATGATCACACGACGTATGAAACTATGGGTGTAATGCATATACCAAGTGTTGGATATTATTCCAGGACTGAATCTCAAGAAGTAATCTCCATTAGTCAAGAGTAAAACATCAGTGTAGTTAGAGATGAGCATCTAGTTGTGCAGAACATTTGCCAAGCAGAAAAGAAAGAAGAGCAGAACATCCACAAAACCTAAGTCCATTCTGTTCTTATGTGTGGTATACATTGTTGGAACAGTCCCATACTTCACTATGTTGTTGTTTGCATCTTTTCTTTCATCCAAATGCTTCATATTACTTGTTCAGTCTCCAATATAAACCATGGCCGGCCCACACAACCACTACAAAGTGAAATCGCAAAGCTCAATTCAGTGAACTATGGCTTTAGTGATCAACTTAACAGATTTTTCAGTTTGTGCTCCTAACAAAGTCACCAGAGGACCTAACCACCAGATCGCTCAAAAGTGTACTAAAACATCCAAAAAGGTGGACATCTCTGCAATCTGCAAATCGAACTGCATCTGACCTTCAAGCTGCCGCAGCATGAACACGGTGTTTCCATATTTAAGTGTTCATCCTCATCATGGCAAATCCTACACTGCACCAACTCCCTCGGAGTGCAGAGGATCGACATGTTCATCTCGCTAGTAGAAATATCGGCCATAGATTCTTTACTTGGAGACATTAACACCTGTGGAATCCTGTCCTCACTCTCAATAGCAGCTTCTAAGGTAGAGTCAGTAGTTAAACGATTCACGAGCAACACAATATGGTCCCCCATCCCTAAAAAGCTGTCCCCCACAAATGGATCATCTAGATTGAAGCAGAACCTTCTGAACCAACTTGAAAGAGACAAAACCTCAGTGAGCTCCCCGAATCAGAATATCGCATATTCAGCATCATTATGAAGTGCGAAAGAGGAACAGCTTATGGTAAGTAGGCACCATGTCTGGAGGACACAGCAATTTGGTCATAGAAACAGATCTCAAACAAATGAAGAGAAGTTTCTGCTAGGCATCTTTTCAGGACATCGACCACTACTGTTTCTGTTTGCACAATCAAGATCATTCTGTGAGGTGAGCTGGATCATTACAATATGACGCAAAATTTGAAAAGCATTTATGGAAGCTGAATTATATACAGACCAATAACGAGCAAACCGATGTAAGTATGATAATCTGTTTGATGGTTCTTCAGAAGTTAAATGGTCTGGAGCAAGCGCTAAACAGTAAGGAATATGATACGAATGAACGCAACGACCTATACGTTTCCCATTATTAAGCCAATACAAAACAACCACCAACACGTTTCCCATTATTAAGCCAATCCAAAACAACACCACATAAAAAGCATTGAGCAATGGTCAAGCTCCAAAGTACTACAAGGACCACAGAGAATGCGCTACTGGGACATCGACGGGTACGGACACATTAAATGTACAGCAATCTAACTTAGTATTGATGCCGCGTGAAAAATGGAAAAACTACCATCAAAGCAAAACATGAACGAGTAGTACAGAAAAAGATCAACAGTGGATTTACCTCACACATCTGGATTCTGGAAGAGTGACCCATCTTCATTATGCCTTAAACTTCTGCCTCACACATCTGAATTCTGGAATGGCGACCCATCTTCATTATGCCTTAAACCTTCATGGAAGAAGGAGCAAAAAACAGAAAAAAGAATCCAAATGAGACCAAGGTAAGAGGGAAAAAAAATGAAGGAAAAAATGCAACAAAGGGCAGATATTGAAAGCAAGAAACGAGGCTGAATCTAGAAAAGAAAATCGAAAAGGACGGAAAAGAGAACAAGAAAGCTGCGAAGCAACCCACTATTTCATCCCCACCCCAGATATTCACACAAACCCAAGCTCTGCACTTAAAATGAATGCACGAGAGAGAGAGAGAGAGAGAGAGAGAGAGAGAGCCAGAGAGAAGCAACCTGCGAAAAGCTAAATTGATATAGGAATGGTTCTGATCAACACGCGAGGAAGATCGAATGCGCAAGAAAAAGACGCTTCTTGCGGGAAAGGGAACAGGGTGTCCGCAACATGAAGAAAACAAGCAACTTTTCACTCTCTCTTTCCCTTCCCTTCCCTTCCTTCCTTCGATGCCACCGTCTTTATCTCGCAACAAAGAAAGAGATGGAGTGTCCGTCCCAATTATCGCATACCCATCTCCTGAAACCATGGCCGCTATGCTCGTGCTCAGGTGATTCTCGCGACGTCTTTGTTAAAAATGCGTTTTGAATGAATCTCTCTTCCTCTGCGCGTGTTCGGGTTGATTCGCGAGCAGAAGAGGGAGAGTTGGAGAGGGAAAGGTGATAGGAAGGAGATTCTACTCGCGCTTTCTTCCTCGAGTGGGGGAATCCTGTCTCTCGGGATTAGCCCGGACCGGCCCGATTCCGCTCGGTTCAATTCGGTAACGGGCCAAGAGGCAAACGCTTCTTTGTGGTTCGGGATTTATCCAGGACTTTTTGTTAGTAGGGACAAATCCAAAAATTTTATCTATTCAAAACAGCCAATGCAGCATTTTTGTAATTGATAAAATAGAGAGTGAAATTCCACTTGCGAACTCAATTCCACACAATAGTTATTGTAAACAATACCCACGTGATCATTTCTCTTTTCATTGACTCTGCATATTCAGTGATAGAGAGTCGAGTCGAGTGGAGCTCGACCATTTCGCTTTTCCATTTGAGTCGAGCTCGAGCAGAGATTTTATCACTAGATTGACTTTTGAGTCGTGTTTCAAGCGCTGAATATACTAATTGAGGAATTCGAGCATGGCATCATATTTGTTCCACTCGACTCGATTACATCTCTAGCTACTAAAATGCATCTTTTGGATTGAGAATTGAAAGATTTATAGAAAGTAAAGAGTTGCAATCTTCCAAACCCAAACAAAGAATATTGGCACCACATGCCTGTGGAATTACATCAACTGAATCGGGCAATATCAAGAAGCCGAGATGAACAAAAACCAACTGAGCTCGGGGCCAACATCTCAACTGGAAGACAGAAGCCACTTGAAGTAGACAGTCAGGTACACGGACAGAGAGATCAAAGCAAACACATGCTGCCAGAAGAGAAGTGCCGAGGCCTCGCTCACGGCATAGCCCCTCAGGCTCGCAATCGCCCCGAGCAAGATGGCGCTCGGCGTCGTGTACTGCAGCAGGAGCACGAACTTGTACAGCTCCTCCCCAGCCATCAACAAGCCCCATCTATCGGCCAAGAGTACTACACCAATGCCCAGCAGGGGAAGCACCAACAGCCGGGCCACCATGATCCCAATCGTGGTGCGGAGGCCAAGCCTTGACTCATTGGGGCCCTCGGCGAGCATTCCCCCGAGGACAAGCATCGCCGAGGGCACCATCGC
The DNA here is from genome assembly GCF_020921035.1 of Rhodamnia argentea. Classification (NCBI taxonomy): domain Eukaryota; kingdom Viridiplantae; phylum Streptophyta; class Magnoliopsida; order Myrtales; family Myrtaceae; genus Rhodamnia; species Rhodamnia argentea. The sequence continues at coordinate 11,452,680 of NC_063157.1, read as the reverse complement.
GCCTGCCATGATGTCCAAACTGTCTGTGAGGAAGCCAAGCACTGGGTTGTCTCCGAAGCATAAGTCCTTGAGCATAGGAATCATCCCTACAAATATAGCTAATATAGATGCTATGATTGCGGGTTGAAGGATGTGGTGAATCGGGGTCTTCTCGGCGACGATTCTGATCTTCCTAATCACCTTCGGCTCAGCTAAGCACCTCACCGACTTTGGGCTGCTTTCGCCACCGACCTCTGACATATCGGATTCCGGAAGTGTGGTGTGCGAAAAGCCCGATATGCTATTGAAGAGCCTTGCAATGAAGGGTGTCTTGCAATGCTCGGTCTCTTTATCTTCAATTCCAGGCCATTCGGCTTCGACTAGGAGAGGCCTGCTTAGTTCACTCGTGAGCGCGTCCCCATTGATTAACGGTCTATCCAAATCTTCTTCAGTTATTTCCTGGATCTCGACTTCATCATGGCCGACGACCTCGTAGAACTCCAGCGGTGGCTCCATCATGTGGTACACGAGGGTATAGACCAACAAGACCGACACCCACTGCGAGAAAGAGACGTAGGCCACAGCGGGGCCGTAGCATTCCGGACCGAACGGGTTCTCCACATTGTGGCAGACTGACGAAACGACCGCGAGAGGAAGGTTGCCCGTGTTCCCGAACGCTGTCATGATCACAGTGAATCGGAAGAACTCGGGTGGCGGCCGGCATATCAGCGCGACCACGAACCCCAGGACGCACCCGATGGCGGTGCTCACCACGATGTTCACGGGAATGAACCACCACCGGACGATGCTCTTGTACGAAGTGCAGGGGCCGAGGTGGGTGAAGATCAAGCAGGGCAAGAACAGAGCGAACACGAGCTTGCTGAGCAGCCTGAAGGTGGACTTCGGGGCGATTTTGAATCTCGGGTGAGCGAGGAGGAGACCGATCAGGGCTATGGTGAGGAGCTTCAACAATGGCAGCACCGCATTGAGCACGTCGTGCGACCCAGAATTCATGGTCTCGCGCAGTGAGGTCGAGAGATTGGCCCGTCTCTTAAGACTTCCTCTGTATGAGAAGACTTCGAGATTCAGAAGGAAACTTCCTCGAAATGTTGAGTTTCACGAGTCTGACATTCAGAAAACGCCACTGGGCTTTCACTTGTGGCAGATCATGGAGGAGGAGGAAGAACAGAGTGGGATCGGGAAACTCAGAAGAACTCGACGTGGGGATTTCAGAATATTCCGGGAAATTTCTGGGACTGAGCAAGAAATGGAGGTCCACTCGTCAGGCCTCCGACATTGTTAGCAAGAACAGAGTCAGGGGCGGAGGTACTTGGTTGGTGATGGCGAGGAACAGAAGAACCCAATTTGAAAGGCTTAGTGAAGAACAAAATTAGATGAGTGACTCGCGTTATGTTAACACGTATTTAAAAGGGGGTGGATCGTAAATAAGTTGTTTTAAATTTTAAAAATAAGCTTAAGTTGATTATAAATATGTTATCTAACTATTTTAAGTGAGTTGATAAACAGGTCATTCTTTAATTTTTTTTAATTATTTTGATAATTTTGTATTTTCTTTTTCCTTTTTTTTTTCCTGCGACATCCCCCTGTCATAGGCTAGGGCTGGCGACCCACGTCTGTGACTTGTCGCCCCTGGCCGGACTTAGAAGGAAAAGAAACAATTTGAATTTATTTATTATTTATTTTATTAAGTATAATAATTGTCTGCAATGTTATGGCAATATAATTTTTTTTAATAATTGTCCATAATGTTTTAGCAATATAATTTTTTTAAAATTTATAAAAAAAAATAAATTTTCATAGATTTGATTAAATATTAAATTAATTTAGCAATATGGGTCGGACCGGGTATGGTCGAGAAATTTACATTATAATAAGTGAGTCATAAACAAGTTATATGGGTCAATGGCTCGACTAGACGCGGCCGGTTCGGTGGAACCGCCTGTTCCGGTTCGGGAACCGGCCGTGAAAAATGGCGGTTCCGGTTCCGAACCGGAACCGGCGGTTCCGGGCCGGTTTCGGTTCCGCTTCGGAACCGCCGGTTCATTCCGATTCATTTTTAATAATAATTTTTAAAATAATAAATAATAAAATAAATATAATAAATTATAAATTATAAAATACAATTAAATTGTACATTGTAATAAAATATGGGAAAAAAAAAAAGAAGGAATGGGCTTGAACTTAATGAATTATCATTAAGCGACCTACATATCTTCTTGGGGATAGAAGAATCAAAGCCCATGTAGTTCTTTTTACCTTTGAGAACCCCAACTTACCTCATCGTCAATCGTCGCTACCCGTTGTGGTACCCGTGGCGGTGGTATCTCCAACATCATCGCTAAAAAATTCGTGTTCACGATCTAACTCTTGGTGTCGATATTTCGCCCTCGTCCAATCGCCGACACAAGCTTGAGCTTCCACAGAGTCCGGGCTTAATCTTGAACGGCGAGAGTCCAAAATTAATCCTCCAGAACTAAATGCTTGTTCAACTGCAACCGTTGAAGAAGGGGTTGCTAATATTTGACGAGCGATGAGGGCGAGAACTGGATACTCGATTTGGTGACTCTTCCACCACTTCAGGATTTCGAAATCCGTACTATGTTCCGCATCACGAAACTCAAATTGAGTGGTTAAATATTTTTCTAATTCAGAAATATTACCTGTTGCCCCTTTTTATTTTTTTTGCCTACTCTTAAGCATATTATACCCTCTACTAAGTGAACTACCACATTCGCTACGTGAGGCAAGTAGATTGTAAAGATCCGGAATCACTTAAACCATATCTACTACAAAATTCTCCATATAATGCTACTATAGATTCTTTAACATGTCCTAATATATTTAAAATATCTATTGAATCATCCAAATGTAAACAATCATGATAATACACATTCAAATAATCTTGTAAACCGTCTAATTTAATACGTGGATCAAAAACAATACCAACTAAATAGACAAGAGGAATTTGCAAATAATAATGCAACCATTTTTCTCGCATTACTAAAATAGTTTGACCTAATTCGGTATCTTTTTCATATTCACTAAAAACACTACTAATATTAACACACTCTATTAAAAATAAATGCGTTGTAGGATAATAAATACCAGATAAAGTCTTAGTAGCATCATTAAAAATTTTCAAAATATCTAAAATTTTCTTGCAAACGTCCCAATGTTGAGGAAGTAAAGTAATTTCGGGAATATTTTGTGAAATAAACATACATAATAAATCTTTATATTCAAAAGTTTGCCGAAGCAACTCGTACGTAGAATTCCAACGAGTCGGAATATCTTTTGGAAATCTTCTTGGCCTTCTCCCATTTTGTTTACAAAATTTTCCCCATGATTTCATACATTGGGGACGACTCCATAAAAATTTAATTGCACTTTTTATTGGGGCGAGAGAAGTGTCAAGAGTTCGTAAACCATTTTGTACACATAAATTTAAAACATGACAAGCACATCTAATGTGAAAAAATTGTCCGCCAAAAGTGGGTTTGCAAATATTTTCTAATTCGGGAATAGAAGCGGTATTTGCGGCGGCATTATCAAAACCAATTGAAAATACTTTATTTATTAAATTATATTCTTCTAAAACTTGCCTAATTATTCTATAAATATTATGAGCCGAATGGCTTTCATCAAAAACTCGGAATGCAATAAGTCTTTTTGAATCATCCAATTGTCATCTATCCAATGACACGTGACACCCATATAAGAATGAATTTGCCAAGGATCACTCCAAATATCGCTACCTATATGCACACGTCCATTGAATTCCGCAAAAAATTTTGCTAAAGATTTTTTTCCTTTTTTATAAAGATGAAAAACTTCCCGTTTAAGAGTATTTTTTGGAATAGTTGGCGCTATGGAACCAACGCAGTATTTATCAAATATTTCATATTAAAATTTTCACCAAGTATTAAACGGAGCATGATCAAGGGCAACATATTCACCTAATGTTTGTTTATAAAGTGCTTCAGTGAAACGAAATAAAGGATGAGGCTTAGAAGTGGCGTACCCGGAAATTTGTTGTTGCGTATTGTCGATCCTCGCTTGCGTTGGATGTTTTTTCGTCAAATGCCGACGGAATGTTCCGTAACCGTCTCCTTTCGTGAATTTATAAGTTTGCGAACAATATTTACATTTTACATTATACTTACCTTCGACTTCATCACGTACCTTGTCGAAGTGTAGCCACAAGTCCGATGTATTATCTCGGCCCTTCCGTTCCGGCTCATTTGCCGTTGACGTTTCTTCGACACCGGTGGGAGGATGAAGACTTTCTTGTGTTGGGATGTGCTCGACGTTCGGAATCGGGACATAGTTGATATTATCGTCGTCGTCTTCCCAACTTGCATACTCACGAGGATCGTATTCATGAAAGGGATAGTCGGAATCTCCCATAGCCATCTTGCCCTTGTCGGCATTTCTGCTTCCACTTGCCATTTTTTGAGAGAATTGATCGGGATTGAGAGAATTGGGAGAATTTGAACGATTTGAGAGGATTTCGAGAGAGAATTCGAGAGATTGTTCGGAGAATTTGTGACAAAAATGAAAGGGGAAGCATATGTATTTATAGGCAAGAATCAATTTTTTTTTTTTATTATTTTTTTTTTAAAAAAAAGAAAAGCAACGGCCAATTTGGCCGTTGCACGTTGGCAACGGCCCAAAGCGGGCGCGGCCGCGGGGGGGAGGGGGGCCGGGCGAGAGCCCAACGGCTCTCTCGCCCGGCCCACCATCTTTTTTTTTTTTTTTTTTTTGCGGTTGGAACCGGCCCGGAACCGCCGGTTCCGGGCCGGTTCCGGGTTGGAACCGTGGGCCCGGTCAACGGGCCGGTTCCGGGCCCACGGGCCCAAATGGCACTCACTAGGCTCGACCCACACTTTTGATAGGTCTAGATTAAAGACAAAGTCTATTCAGTTAGCCACGAGATGCAGATGAGCCGATTGTTTGTGTGTTTATCAAAAAATTAATCCTGCCGCTCAATTAATGTTTTTTGGAATTGGGTTCCTAAACTATGACCTTTCCGTTGAGTTGGTCCTTCCGTCAAATTTGTGAACGGAAGTACCAACGTGGCAGACCATGTTGGCATGCTCCTCCAATATATGAAATTTTACGGAAAAAAAAAATTTCTCCATTCAAATCAACCACCCACGCTTTGATAAAGCAATATTGTTCTGGACCATGTTGATTTCTCGATACGAGGCTACCGAACTTGCACCATTTCAGAAAAGACCATCAAACGAGTGGATTGGATCAAGTCGAAAATGGTCCGACCCAAATAAACACGTTTAATCTATTTTGACTCATTTCCATGCAACGCGAATCTAGTAACCCATATCCGATCGGGCTCATATTCCTAAAATACTTACATATTTAATGCAATATAGGGAAACTCATATCAAAACCGAGGTGAAAGTGCAAAGTGAGTGAGGGTGAGAGAGAATGAAAAGAGAGTGATAGAGATCGATTGAGTCTAACTAAGATGTAAACCCATTTATAGCACATTTGTGACACATCTAACACTCATGTTTAAATCAATTTATGACCTATTTATTGAAAATAACCAACCTATATAACAACCCAATATGTTATATATGATTTGTTTTTTTTTTGTCAAAATATATGACTTAAGAAATGGGTTTACGACCCATTTTGACACGTCTATATCGAAGGGAGAAAAAGAATACTCAAATATATTCAAATTTGATTGCAACAATAATCCATCAATCTCCAATTTTTTCTCTCTCTAGATCAAATTAAAGATTTAACAGTAATTTATCGCCCCTAGCACGTGAAACTACTCTTTTTTCTCAGGGATATTCTAACCCTAATTTTCGCAAGACGCCATTAAAATATCTTCTTCTTGTTTTTTTGTCTCTATCCTATGTTTTGCTGTGTTCTGTCAGATGTTCCATGTTGCAACTAAAGTGATATATTCCTATCTTTCGGTCTTCTGCCCAGAAGAATGAAAAGAAAAATAAAATAAAATAAAAGAGCTATTTTTTTTAATTATTGCCAAAATAGATAAAATAAAATAATAAACATCTTTTCTGGTCAGGCATACAAGTAAGTTTGTCTCTTCGGTACTCTCTAATAAACATTTTAATCAAGGTCAGGAAATTTCTGAAAAATGAGACTTTTTTGTGACTAACTCCCTTAGATAATTCATTAAATACTAAATAGCCCATGTAGTTTCTCACGCGTCATAGGACGTAAATTCTCAGTTATGTTTGTTATTTGAGAATGTTTCGAATTGTTGCATCAATGAAGATCAAAGTGTGAAACATAATCGATCATGTCGAGTATAAATGCTCCCCAACTCGTTTCTGTTTACACTTAGCTACACTCTATAGTGTATTCGTACATATTTTTTCTTTCCGTGGGCAATATATCCATATTTCATCCAGGTAAAAATTTTGGCGCGATTTCGAATTTTGAACAGGTCCGCGTTTCTCTCTGTGTAATTTCAGGAAAATTATGAATAATTAAGTATAAGTAGAACTATAATATTCAGAAATTGTAATTTACTGAGGGTTTCTAAATTAAATAAAAAAAAAGGGAAAACCAAGTCTGGGCATGACGTGCTCGGGCCTATCACGAACCCTTGGTTACTGCTCTCCAGAGTTATGTTAGTGATAAGGGCATCCACAAAAATTTCGATTTAAGAAACGATTAAATCTTCGTTCAATTCCTTCCCTAAATTGGTTAAATTCAAATGGGAGTCCTGGTGGTGGATTCCTATGCTAGTTCTTCTTTAGAAAGCTAGCTAATTACCCTCGTGCCCCTAGTTATAAAAAGAAATTCGAGTCCGCAACTTTTACCGGGGTTTTTTTTTAATAACTAGAAATTGCGATCCGCTGAAAGTTAATTTCTAATCATATTTTAATATTATTGGGTAGTATCAACAATCCACACTAACAGTGTCATCCCGTTAATTTTCAATTCCTATTTAGATTTATTTCTCCTTTAAATCCAGGTAGTCTCAAGATCTTGCGTAGGATAAGATACAAGATTGAAGAAGACTCGCAGGAGTTTTTTCATTTTGTGTAGAGGTATAAGAATCTTTTGTGATGGGATGACTTATGAAGTCGTTTGGACCGTATGAACAAAACAAATGTGAACGAACCAGACATCGATGACTTAAAGAGACCCCATTGCTAAGGCTGAAAGCTACGGGGATAAGCGAATGAGATTAAACATGAGACAAGCTCGATGAGACATGAAGTTGACCTGACCTTATCAAATCGTTTCATCATACTTTTCGAACTCTATTGGAGTCTGAATTGGACCACGAGGATGGATCCAAGGGAGGGAACCATGGTGGGTACAGCTCTCAGACATTCATTTTTTTTTTGGTTGGTTCAGACATGCAATTAAAGAATATCAAATGTGGGGATAGAAATAGAATCCCCAAGATGAGATGCTAAACTCTCGTCGTAGTTTGGCGACCTAAGGGGCGGACACTGATTGTTATCTCCCCCTCACCTAAATTTCTGCAATGCCCCCACAATTCTCTTCTCTTTTATCTCATCTAACCTCTCCAAGCCACGCCATGGGGGATCCGTGCCCGTCTCTGATGCTCCTCTTGTCGACGGCGACTTCCATGCCGTGATCAAACGTTAGGGATGATCGAGGTCGAGGCAATGCCGCATGTAAGTCGTGCTCCAAAGTTACACCATCTTAAAGCCGAACTGGTTGCCTTTCCGAAATCTTGCTACGAGCTGTTGCAGGTTTGGAGAGTCATTACGGACCCTTTCCATGGCTCCAAACACTAAAAGAGAAATCGTACTGAACGGTCTTTGACTAAAGAATACATCAGTTTCAAAAGCGCTGAAAAAAAGAATTGGACTTAGCCAGTCTCTTCAATCGGAGGTCCATGAGCATTATTTCTATCTACTATTATCTGAAAATAATCAATTTATTAATGAATGGATGAAACCTTAGAAGAGGCGGTCATCTTCAATCCCGGGACTTCTATTCACTAGCGAAACTGGGTGGGAGAAGCTCTATTGTAGTAATTTCAGGAGGCTGAGTAAGCGGAGGTATCAGTCCATGGCCACGTACTTACGTACGCACACTCAAGTCAGCTCTTCGAGGGAGGAGCATTCGATTTTTTCCTATTTTGTCAATAACAAAGTGTTTTAAGAATACTTATTCATAGGATTCAATCGTCGTGTCACGCAATAGCGACAAGATTAGATATGGTGATTTTTATTTCTGTGAAAATTAGCCTTAATGCATTAGTTACGGCTTGAACAATATTTCCAGCATCTATTAATACTTATTTTTCTATATGATAAACTTGGAAATGACAAAGGCTCGACGTCCAAGTAGACCAGATCACGAGTCCGATAGATCATGCTTTGAACGAGCGAATATGTGTACCTCGAAAAGGGTTTGACGTTAATAGTCCGATCCGGTCCAAATTGATCCGATGACATCCTGCCCAAACCCGCAAATCACTAGTGCGATGCTTTTTAGAATCGGGAGATCTGAGTAACGAAGTTAGGTTGGACCGCAATACTCCACAATTGATCAAAACCTGCATTGAATGGAATAACCCGACCGACCGTGCCAAGGTCCGTTCGATATTCTTTTCCTGTTTCTCCTACAAGCCTAGCACGGTCCTTGGATTGGATCCATGAAATTAAATTGAACCGAAGTACGTTCAAACGTGCTTGATTCCCATTCCTACCATGTGCATACTCATGTGGAATGCTAAGAAAAGTACACCGACTCATGTTCATGGCACATTTAGCACTGATCTCAACATTGTGTCTTTGTTGGATATTAAGGTACGCATCTTCTTATAATGTATCAAGTTATTAATGATTTTTATATGATTATAATTTGAGAATGTAACACCAAAAAACCATCTATATGTTATTGTACCGTCATAAACTCAATAGTTGTGCCGGGGGCTTAAGAGTTTATTTCATAGTTGATTATGGATGAATTCATATTGATATTATCGTGTTTTAATTCTACGTTAGGTGTCTTATCTCTTAGAAACTAAATAAGTGGATTAATTACATAGGAATCGACTCTATGATAAAGGCGTTTTCATACTTCCGGTTCAGGAACTAATGGTTGTAGATTCGAATCATGTCTTGAGAAACTCGAATTTAACTCGGGGACTATGGCTGTTAATTGTTGTGCTAGTTCCTCTCTAGGTAGCCGGCTAATCGCTGTCGTGCCTGGGTTGAAAAGAAGAATTTGGTGGCAGGACAATTAAACTATAATCTCCGAACTTTGTAATTATTATAAACTATGCAAGCTAATGACACGTATGGGGAACTTTCACTTGTCATCTTTGTTAGACTGTCCTAACATTTGCAAAAGCAAATTAATCGTATATGACAAATTAATTAGGAAATTATTTAGTGGAAGGGTGTTGACGGTGATAATTCGTTAGCAAATTAGGAAAACCAGACAACGCTTACGCATATGACAAAAAGAAAAGAATTGAAGGTTCATAATTGGCGGTAAAACAAAGCTAATCATTTAGGAAATTAAAATATCTTGGAGAAATTTATTTAAATAATTGTAGAAGCATCAGAAAAAATTCTAACTCAAATTCGATATGAGAGCAAGTTATGAGATTACCCAACAATTATTTGGAGAATTTGAAAATTGCGTTCGTAACCATTAGATAAGATTATTTTGTCTTAAGGCTTATCATTACGGGGGATTCATGAAATTGTTGGATCATCTTAAGCAGAGTCGTGCCGCCATTCCCGGCATCATACGTTTTCACTCCCGCCATTTATCAATGTTGCTCCTCCATCTGCCGCCACCGCTGGCCCCCCCTCTTGCCAGCTCTCTCTATGTGGGTGTGTTTGTGTGTGTTTATACTGAGCGATTGCCCTAGAGGATTTTGAATTTCACAAGTCACCAAATTCCTTAAATTTTCCTAATTACTTGATCTCGACATTTTCAAGAACCAAGTGACGTCAAATAAATTCAAAAAGACATGCATGTTTTGGAGACAAACTGTAAGACTCGATCGCAGTACTTGACAGTCAAAAAATTTGATTGCGACTTCGCTACCTATTTCAAGATTCGTGCTGCATTTGTCATTTACTCACCCAACACGTAAGATTCCTTCTTGTGATCGTCTAATTCCCGGCGTATCTCACGCTTTGATTGTAATATATTTTGTCTTGACAATTTGATAGATCCATGTGATTGTCCGCAAACGATAATCCAACTCACGGGAATGTCTAAATCTAAATGATGCAGTGTCTGATGATCCCATCAGCCACGTGACATTTAATTCCGTGGTGATCTCTCACTCGACTTTTTATAGCCCTAATGATTGGACAGGGCAACAACAAAATCCATTTTTTTAAGGAATAATGATTGGAGGGGAAATTGAAAAATAAATAAATAATATATTATTTATTGGAAAAAATGTGTTTGATTACAACAATTATGAGAAACGGACGCGGCATGATGTGCCATAATATCATTGGCATTTATTTGCTGATAAGTTTATGAAAGTTGTATGATTGAGCTACGATGATATTGTCTTATATGATATTGAACTCGATGTATCACATTTTATTCTTTACTATTTGTCCACCAGCTAACCACTCCATTAATTTTCAATTTTCAATTTTTATGCAATGTCTAACTTCGGAAAAATTACCAAAAAAATTATAAATTTATTGTACTTGTGCCACTTTACTTATAAATCTTTTAATTTGGCCAATTTAATCCTAAATATATTGATGATCTGTCAACTCTAACAATTTTACCTTGAAAATCACCGACGTAGATACTAGAAATCATACGTGGCATGACCAGTGATGACTTGAACAATTATTTTTAACTTTTCTAGAAGCTTTTGAATTTTTTTTATTATTTTTTTACATTTAACTGGTAGAGAGGGTCACCAGCGAACCTCGCTTACCGCCAATAGGCCGCGAAGGCCTCATCTAGATCTGGCAAGGGTCGCCGGTGACCTTCACTGACCACAATTTAAAAAGTCAAAGAAAAAAAATGAAAAAAAATCATAAAAATTTAAAAAATATATAAAAAAGTATTCACTTCATCGCTTGATTATTTTTATCTCATTGGCCCTTTTTTTTTTTCCTTTTCCAGTAGGTTTAGTGCTGTAGCTAATACGTTAAGCATCCCGCTTGAGAAGATAAAACAATATTCATTTTGCATCATATATACGGTATTCCTTAGTTTGGGCTATACACGGCCGGTTCGGTGGAATCGCCGGTTCCGGTTCCACGAAAAGGTAGAACCGGCGGTTCATTCCGATTCCTTTTTTAATATTAATTTTTAAAATAATAAATAATAAAATAAACATAATAAATTATAAATTATAAAATACAATTAAATTGTACATTGTAATAAAATATGGAGGAAAAAAAAAAGAAGAGGAATGGACTTGAACTTAATGAATTATCATTAAGCGCCTACATATCTTCTTGGGGATAGAAGAATCAAAGCCCATGTAGTTCTTTTACCTTTGAGAACCCCAACTTACCTCATCGTCAATCGTCGCTACCCGTTGTGGTACCCGTGGCGGTGGTATCTCCAACATCATTGCTAAAAAATTCGTGTTCACGATCTAACTCTTGGTGTCGATATTTCGCCCTCCTCCAATCGCCGACACAAGCTTGAGCTTCCACAGAGTCCGGGCTTAATCTTGAACGGCGAAAGTCCAAAATTAATCCTCCAGTACTAAATGCTTGTTCAACTGCAACCGATGAAGAAGGGGTTGCTAATATCCGACGAGCGATGAAGGCGAGAACTGGATAATCGATTTGGTGACTCTTCCACCACTTCAGGATTTCGAAATCTGTACTATGTTCTGCATCATGAAACTCAAATTGAGTGGTTAAATATTTTTCTAATTCAGAAATACTACATGTTGTCCCTTTTTATTTTTTTTGCCTACTCTTAAGCATATTATACCATCTACTAAGTGAACTACCACCTTCGCTACGTGAGGCGGTAGATTGTAAAGATCCAGAATCACTTAAACCATATCTACTACAAAATTCTCCATATAATGCTACTATAGATTCTTTAACATCTCCTAGTATATTTGAAATATTTATTGAATCTTCCAAATGTAAACAATCATGATAATACACATTCAAATAATCTTGTAAACCGTCTAATTTAATACGTGGATCAAAAACAATACCAACTAAATAGATAAGAGGAATTTGCAAATAATAATACAACCATTTTTCTCGCATTACTAAAATAGTTCGATCTAATTTGGTATCATTTTCATATTCACTAAAAACATTACCAATATTAACACACTCTATTAAAAATAAATGCGTTGTAGGATAATAAATACCAGATAAAGTCTTAGTAGCATCATTAAAAATTTTCAAAATATCTAAAATTTTCTTGCAAACGTCCCAATGTTAAGGAAGTAAAGTAATTTCGGGAATATTTTGTGAAATAAACATACATAATAAATCTTTATATTCAAAAGTTTGCCGAAGCAACTCGTACGTAGAATTCCAACGAGTCGGAATATCTTTTGGAAATCTTCTTGTCCTTCTCCCATTTTGTTTACAAAATTTTCCCCATGATTTCATACAATGGGAACGACTCCATAAAAATTTAATTGCACTCTTTATTGGGACGAGAGAAGTGTCAAGAGTTCGTAAACCATCTTGTACACATAAATTTAAAACATGACAAGCACATCTAATGTGAAAAAATTGTCCGCCAAAAGTGGGTTTGCAAATATTTTCTAATTCGGGAATAGAAGCGGTATTTGCGGCGGCATTATCAAAACCAATTGAAAATACTTTATTTATTAAATTATATTCTTCTAAAACTTGCCTAATTATTCTATAAATATTATGAGCCGAATGTATTTCATCAAAAACTCGGAATACAATAAGTTTTTTTTGAATCGTCTAATCGTCACCTATCCAATGACACGTGACACCCATATAAGAATGAATTTGCCAAGAATCACTCCAAATATCGTTATCTATATGCACACGTCCATTGAATTCCACAAAAAATTTTGCTAAAGATTTTTTTCCTTTTTTATAAAGATGAAAAACTTCGCGTTTAAGAGTATTTTTTGGAATAGTTGGCGCTTGCGGAACCAACGCAGTATTTATCAAATATTTCATATTAAAATTTTCACAAGTATTAAACGGAGCATGATCAAGGGCAACATATTCACCTAATGTTTGTTTATAAAGTGCTTCAGTGAAACGAAATATAGGATGAGGATTAGAAGTGGCGTACCCGGAAATTTGTTGTTGCGTATTGTCGATCCCCGCTTGCGTTGGATGTTTTTTCGTCAAATGCCGACAGAATGTTCTGTAGCCGTCTTCTTTCGTAAATTTATATGTTTGCGAACAATAGTTACATTTTATATTATACTTACCTTCGCCTTCATCACATACCTTGTCGAAGTATAGACACAAGTCGGATGTATTATTTCGGCCCTTCCGTTCCGGCTCATTTGCCGTTGACGTTTCTTCGACACTAGTGGGAGGATGAAGACTTTCTTGTGTTGGGATGTGCTCGACGTTCGGAATCGGGGCATAGTTGATATTATCGTCGTCGTCTTCCCAACTTGCATACTCACGAGGATCATATTTAGGAATGGGATACTCGGAATCTCCCATAGTCATCTTGCCCTTGTCAGCATTTCTACTTTCACTTGCCATTTTTGAGAGAATTGATCGGAAATCCGATTGAGAGAATTGAGTCGGGATTGAGAGAATTGGGAGAATTTGAGCGATTTGAGAGGATTTTAGAGAGAATTCGAGAGATTGTTCGGAGAATTTGTGACAAAAATGAAATGGGGAGCATATGTATTTATAGGCAAGAATTATTTTTAATTTTTTTTTCCCAACGGCCCAAAGGGCGCGGGGGGCGATGGCGGGCCCGGGCGAGAGAGCCCAACGGCTCTCTGCCCCCGGGCCCCGCCTTTATTTATTTTTTTTTTCTTTCACGGTTCCCACGGTTCCGGAACCGTGGGCCCGGTCAACGGGCCGGTTCCGGGCCCACGGACCCAAATGGCATCCTCTAGTTTGGGCCGAAGAAGCAATTTCATTCGATCATTATCAAACTAACTTCCAATTTATCCGGTATTAGTAGATAAAATGGTTTCCTTCGGAACCCCAAACAATTCAACTAGGGGTTAGTACACAAAGATTTAGGATCACTTCTTCAATTTACTCTCCATTTCAAAGTTCGTAAGCTACCAAGTAGCTTCATTGATGCTACTTACCAATAAAAGGCTTGTTAAGGTCCATTCAACACTGAAAAATATCACGATGTGATAAAAGAATCAAATAAAAAAGATCCTATAATTCAAATTAGGAATTTGATTGGCTTGCTGGTCATGCCACTAAGACGACCGGCATCCACATCATCAATTTCGGGCCAAAATTGACTAAATGACTTAATTGGTAAATTGCCAAAAAAAAATTGATGACTAAATTGGCCAATTAAAACTGTTAGGATTGAATTGAAACGAGTGCAATGGGTTTAAGACTTTTTTTTTTTCCTATCTAAGTTCTAGTCCGCCATTTCCTCGCGATACTTGTTTGCTATGGATGAATTCATTTGACAACACTATGATTGGATCTGAACCATGTGTGAATTTTTTATCTCCTTATTGAGCCCAAAAACACAAATATGCAACTAATTACAAGCCATTTACTTTGAGAAGAGGTTTATGAGAACTTACAATGTATGTTCTTGGCTATGTGCAGCTGTTTTTGGAATCGTAGTAGTAGACTTTCTAATGGGAGTACTGTCTACGTTGGATTATTGATGTAAATGACATTTCTTCTCTCCCTCCATTACATTTTTTAAAAAGTATGTTTCCCATATTCAGTTTCTTCATTGTTTCCCTCGTCTTTCTTTGGGCTGGCAGGAGAGCAATACAACGAGCCCATTTGAAATTCAGTTTCCCTGAATTCACTGCGTTAGGATTCGGCGCCCTAACTACAACGAAATAAAAAGTTAAAGCGAGAAAACGTAATATGAGACATAAGGTTTATCTTGGTTCATTCTTAAACTAGGGCTACATCTATCAGAAGATTCCATTATAATCAGCGTCTCCCACTTCTATGTCACGTTACTCAATTACAAGCAAAAGAGATAATATTAGCGATATTTGGCGTCAGGGCGCTGTCCCCTTGAGACTCAACGGGGCAGCTCTCCGAACCTGCCCGCTAATCTAGGAGCGAGTCGCCGTGCTTTCCTATCGATTGGGAGTATGAACAACATCCCAACACGTTTGACATTCTCCTCATTGGATGTGGGTTTTTGTGCTCTCTGTTTTCCTACCGGATTGTTTTGCTTGCTGCCGGGCGTTGCCCACTTAGGAGCTATTACTTGTTTATTGCCTCTAGAGCTCTTAGTGGCAGAGTACATCTTGCTCAAACATAGTGGGGTCTATGGTACATCTTTCTGTAAAGGTTGGAGCTTGAAGTCAAATTAACCTTTAGATACTCATCCACTTCGGCATTACAAATTCTTTCATCTTTCTTGTATGCACACTGTTTGAACTGCTTACCTTGTTCCTGTATGATGTAATCAAATTAATCAAATTCTAGCTGTGTCACTCAAAAGAATATGCCATTTTCAAAGAGCCGTCGATGACGAGCCCAAGGCATTTTTTGCCCTAGCGATATACGTGCAACAGTTTGTCTGCAATACCTTATAAATTACTCGGATGAATCTTGCCTCCACAAATCCATGGATTGCATTGTGGATCTGCATTCTAGTTAGAGCTGTGCCTTTTCTTGAGCAGGCTGAAGAGCTGAGAGCTTAGACAAGTTTTTTATGCTATCAGCTATGGAAAACGTTGCACAGAATAACATTTCATTAACCTACCCTTGTACACTTTTCGCATGAGTTCCTTTTTACCTTCTAACCTACCACTCGATGTCATAGCCACTTGACACTTTTGGATAGGCTTCTTGCATCTTGTTGGCCTTTCTGATTCATTCAGATGTTCCTTAGCGATCCCTCCATTCTAGTTCATAAAGCTGTAGTGCTACTTATGTTTCATTGCTTACATGGATTACTTGAATGCGGAATTTAGGATCTCCGTATTCCTATTATTGCTGTTATTGTGGGTTGTAGCGTTAGGAGGAGGACTTGAATGGCCTTATCCTGTGACCATCGTAGTTGTGGTATTAGCTCTTCATCTACCATCAAAGTCGACCTCATTTTACTTATAGAATTCGGTTCCTCCTAAGTCAGATATCACTCATACATCCTTGCTTTTGCCACTTATTGACAGGAGATGATGCGGTTCTGGGCTTGCCTGAAACATGACTTGCCATAATTCTGGGGTATTGCACAATCTTGTTAACTTGTATCATTCATCTTTTCTAATGGCCACTGCTTCTCTGTATGAAGCAGATCTATTTTCTAGATGGTTAATCAAATATATGACAATCAAGGACATTAAAATGAAAATTGGAAATCGGTAGGCAGGACTTGGACTGGCAAGGCGGTTCATCATCTGCATCAATATTTGCGACATAATCTAGATATTCTTCGGCAAATTATGTTAACTAAGAAGTGGCTCTCTACACTTAGGAATTGGATGACTTTAACCCAGCGTTTTCTGATATTCTTCAGTACTTTAAGAACCAAGTCTTTTCTCCACTTCTTACATATCCGTGCTTCACATGTTGAGCTCATTGTATAAAGTCTGACACAATTATTTCGTCCTCATTCGCATCATTGCTTCCTTGTTGTGTTCTTTTGAAGCACCTTACTCATGAACTGCAATCATTGGTTATACTTTGTCATGGTTCTGCAGAAGAACTTGTTTTTCACAGATCATATTAAAAGTAGGAATAAGCGGTGCTGCATATTCTTCTTTCTGTGTAAAAATGAATTTCATCAAACTATAATTTGGTATTCACTTAATCAGGGATTTATTTTCTCAATTTCTTTTCACCTTTTCAAACCTTGGCTTTTCATCTTCGCCATAAATTCTTACAGTTGCCGGCTTTTCCAGAGGCCACATACGTTTTGGGGGCAAGACATTTAAGCTATCGGACTCAGTTCCAACAAATCTTTTACTTTTCTTCAGAGGAACATAACCCATGTCCATGGTGTAGTTCAATTGTTTGTGTTCGCCGAGTCTCCAACACTTCATTTTTGTTCTGTAAACTAGAAGTTTGGCTATGGAGTGGTTCAATTGTTGCTGTCAGGCAATTCTCCACCGTAGCATGATCAGTAGGCAAGCTAGATGGTTGGCCATACTGCAACCAACAGATTGCATGAGATCAATTTAATCAGAGGAGCCAACTAAGGCATGATCCTATCTCATGACAACATTAGATGTTTCATTTCTGAAATTGTCTGGAAGCTCCATTATAGAATGACTTTTCCACTTCTTTACATGGTCTTGTTTGTCATTTCGTGGCATCAACAAGCAAATCCCGATGAGCAAATTTTGTGAGACTTACCAGTGGAGGAGCTGTGGAAACCTTTATGCAGTCAGTGATTGTGCGTCTCAAGTTAGGCATTGAATTCAATTCCTTTGTTGTGCTTGTTCGGGGGTGATTTTAATGCTGCACTGTGCTCTCTGCTTTCTCCTGCCTGCCAATGTTTGTAAAACATTCTATCCCATAAGGTTATACAGAAGTAAATAATTAAATCAACTGGAGACTCTTGAAACTCGGAATTGTCCTAGTCTTTTCTTTCGCATCAACTTAACCAGCAACCTCAATGCAAAAAATCCTAACTTGTAACTCGTAATCAGACATTACGAGTGAATTCAGGAGATTGTTTCACCTTTGCTTTGGTTTCTAATTCATCCAGAGTTACACATTCTGGTATAATATTTCTTGCTGCAAGTTCCGGCTTCTCAACCTTTTCAACCCTCGATTCTTCATCAGTGCTGTAAGCTCTTGCAATTTCAGGCTTTTTTGGAGGCTCCATATGCTTCGGGGAGGAGATGTATAACCCACTGAACTTATTCTCAACAAAGCCTGTCTTTTTGTCTAGTGGAACCACAGCATGGAGTGATTCGATTGTTTGTGTTCGCCGATTCTCCATCTGAGTAAGTTCATTATCTGTGCAGTAGATGAAACACATTGAAGGAAGACAAATGGCTGAGGCATAATCTTAAACAGTTAAGCCCATGATGAACATCCAAGTTCTAGTTTGAGATGTGTCTGGAAGCTGTCTCATATGTTGATATGTTCTGCTTCACTTCTCTGAGGTAATCTTATTTGACGTGGAAAAGCTGCATTATTTGCAATATTCTTCTTTGCTAGTTCTTTTGCCATTCTGGTACTTATCTAATTTAAAGTTAGTAAGGCAAGGAAAATTTCCCTGAGATTTGTCATTTCTAAATCGGTTTTTCTTCCCCTAAATGTAGTAAAGGTGAACAAACTATTCAACCAACTGAAACTTCAGGAAAAGAATTTTGACCTGTGTTTGCATTTGATCTCTGTCAAAGTTGTCAAATTGCAACGGGTTGGATTCATCAATAAAAGCATCTCCATTGTCCAACGAGAATCCGCAAAAGCTGGACTTCTGATGCTTATAAGCTCATGGAAGTTGGCTAGGAAATCGACATTTTCTGATTGGGAAAGAAGTCTGCGAGAAGATTGATGCAATGACCTGAACTCAATTGTCCTTGCTAAAGTGAGGGCTCTCTTGATGAATTTCCCACTGCCCGAATCCATTGCAGTTTTGCAAAGTAGAAAGGTATCTTCACAAATGATGTGCATGAGCAGAACATTTTTTTCATTCTCACTTCCCCTAATGAGTTCTCGTGTTCAGGTTGATGAAGGTCTGAATCCAACTCAACGTGTCTTTCAAAAGTAAATATGTTAATATTGAACATGCTTGCAAATTATGTCCATGAACAGCACATTTTTTCATTCTCACTCCTGGAAATGAGTTCTCGGGTTCAGGTTGATGAAGGTCTGAATCCAAGTCAATCAAGCTAATGGCTCCACCCTTTAATTGTATTGTTGAAATATCAGGCTTCTCATCTCCTCTGTGCTTTAAGCGACTGAGGACGTAATTCTTGGTCAGCTGTCAAACAACCATGTTACCTGAGTCCACAAGACTTGATCCTATCCTACTTAAATTCCAGAATCCTACTCCATGACAAACTTCGGTAGTCGACTATGAGGAAGAATAGTATCAATGCTTTTGGCTAGTTGAAACTTTTGAATTGGATGGCTCGGCAGATTATTACGATACTCAAATGAATGTAGTAGACCAGAAGCAATAAATGAGGGACGGATTGTGCACATAGTGTGGAAACGGTTCATCCAAATTGTCGGTAAGTAGATGATATTCATGGACGACCCAATTGGTCTTGATGCCCTTAGAGCTCCGACCTTCACAAAAGACTAATGTTTTCTTAGTGCCAATGACTGTTTTGGTCTCTAGCCTTGACGGTCCTATCAGTAGAAGTCTTCTTCCAATATCCCAATCGAGTCGATCTTTGATTTGTCGCATTTGTGAACAGAAGAAACCATCACTTTTGAACTTTGTCATCAAAAGGAATGATTGATTGTTCTGTCAAGTTCAATTCAAATCAAATTAATGAAGAACTTATCCCTTTCTTTTCCTACAGACGAAAGATACATATCTTGTAAAGTGACACTTAACCATTATATACAGTTAAACTTCGATTCCATCAGCCAATTCCACAAACTATTCACTGATTCATGGACTATCTTACTGCAATTTTCTAGAACTTTGGGATGACATGATGCCACATTCATAAGGTATCCATTACCATGCCATAAGTCGCAGAGAAGGATAGGAAAAATGATAGTAAAGTATTGTTCTATACCCTTAAATCTTTGTTCTAATTCCCATGGGTCCCACTTGCAGATATCGACCTCAGGAATGATGCAGTTGATGTCTCTGTATCAGAGCACTTTCAGCTTCAAGTCAATACGGGGTCACTCTCATCGATGAGTACATTATTTGTGATGCTTCTGATTAAAGAGACAGCTTCAGCACAAGGATAGATGTTGAATCACTCAGGGAAGATGACACCAATGATCCCTAAACTTTAGCTCAATATGCAATATGGTCCCTGAACTTTTAATTTGTTCAATGTGGTCCCCCAATTTTAGCCGGATGTGTAATGTTGTCCCTAAACTTCAAATCTGTTGAATGTAACCTCCGAATTTTCTATGCATGTTCAATTTAGTCCATAGATTATATGAAAATATTTCGTATTGTCCTTTCATCAATTCAAGTTCAGGGACAATATTGAATGTTTTCATATAGTTCGGAGACTAGATTGAACATAAACAAAAAGTTTAGATATCGCATTGAACAAATTAAAAATTCAAAGACCACATTACACACTGGGCCAAAGTCAAGGGATCGTTTATATCAATATCTCAATCACTCAATATAAGCACACCATCCGGCACATTCCAAGTAATAATCCAATTTCCGCTTATGTGTTACTGATATGTGAATAAGTGTGTTGAAAAGTGTTACAATGAGATAAATTTCAGCTGTAAAAACCATATTTCCTTATTCTCTTCACTGCTTCCTTGAAATATCATCATCAACTGGCATTACAGATTCTAGGCCGAAAGAAAATAAAAAGTAGCGCAATAGCGTCATAGTGTTACGCCAAAAAATAGATAAATGAGAACATAACATAATGCTAAAAGGGAGAACTGGAAATTCAACTAATTGTCAAACTTCAAGGTTGAGTCTGACCTTTTCCACTGTATATTCTTGAGCTGAGAACAGAAGGTCTTCAACTGACTATGTCCTTGAGCTGAGAACTCTTCATGAGATAATTGTGTGCTTTCACGAGCATTGCTAAAAGAAAGAAGATGCTCATTATACAACAACGTCGGGCTGGTCGATGTTGTTCTGATACTTAAGGTGCAAAATAGCTACGAGCAATTCGGGGGAGGAAAGATAGAGAGGTAAAATTTAGTTTCTAATGTAGAGCTCATTGTGTTCCCCAATAAGCATGCCACCTTTGTTGAAATTCTCTTCAACAATGTAACTCGAAGACAGTTAACTTCTCCGAGGCATCTTAATCTTCTCAAAATGACATAATCTTCTCACGTCCAAATGTCACTCGGAACTATCTGACATTATCTACTTATCAGCATTCACATCACGTATTCCCTTGGGAAGGCCAAGAACAGATTATCCGATCACATAGAAAAGGGAATCAAACATTAGGTCCGGCTAGTGTGGAAAAGCAGCAAAAGGCATAAATCGTGTGCCTCCATGTCGATATAATATTAATATCGGAAGGCTTGACAAACATACCATAATCTACAAAGCCTAAGACAGTATTGAGGTCAAGTACATGTGGATCACCCGATGATTCATCAAAGTGGAGTACTCATGGAGCAAATATATTGTTTTGCTTCCCACTACAGCTCAGGTGATGAGGATTAAGAATATAAGAGTTTTTTTTTTTTTTGAAGAATCGACCAAAAAGAAAAAAAAATCTCTTACTCTGAAAAGAAAAACCAAAAAAGATATGAATATGATTACCTGGTCTAGGGACGTATACCACGGAGTGGCATTTAGGTGATATTCTTGCATGACCCTTGCCCGTGTTTCCAGAGAGGAAACACAAGTGAACAGGACCTCTGCTGTTCGTTCTTCCTTTTGGCTTCAAGTAATAATTGATGAGTACTTTCGTGGCCAGCTTAACAGCGAATCCCGCAGGTGAACACTGCTCGGCTATCTCGGTTTCTTCCATCTCACGTCCTCTGCAAGCACAACAGAGCAAAGGTGAAATGTTTGAGCTAGGATGGGGAAGTTTTGATATCCAGTCCTAAGAGTGAAAGCGTAAAAACGAAAGAGAGAAGAAAATTGTTATTCTAATAATTGCACAGTACATCTATATATAAAGTGAGCATTAGGGCTCACTAATAAGGAAGAAGACCAAACTACCCTTGCCAGTAATAAACTCAATTATTAATGTTTCAACACTCCCCCTCAAGTTGGGGCATAAATATCAAAAAGCCCCAACTTGTTACACAAAATAATCATTCTACTACCCCGCAAGGACTTAGTGAAAAGATCAGCAAGTTGGTCTTTGATTCGTGTGTATTGAAGTGTTATTTCCTTGTTTTGAATCTTTTCTCGCACAAAATGGCAATCTACTTCAATATGCTTTGTGCGCTCATGAAAAACTGGATTTGAAGCAATATGCATAGTGGACTGGTTATCACAACATAGAACCGAGGGAGCTGAAGATGACATGTTGAGTTCGAATAATAACATCATCAACCAAAGCAACTCGCTAGTCACATAAGTCATGGCCCGATATTCAGCCTCTGCACTTGATCGAGACACAACTTATTGCTTCTTACTTTTCCAACTCACAAGATTGCCTCCCAAGAACACACAATAGCCGGAAGTCGATCTCCTATCAATAGGACACCCAGCCCAATCAGCATTAGAGTAGCCAATGACACTAAGATGTTCATGATTCTTGAACAGAAGTCCTTTTCCCAGTGCTCCCTTCAAGTACTTAACAACACGTAACACTACCTCACAATGTGTAGTACGAGAAGCACTCATAAACCGACTAACCATACTAACAGAAAAAGAAATATCTGGTCGGATGATAGTTAAATAGTTAAGCTTACCCACTAGTCTTCGATACTTACTTGGATCATAAAGTAAGTCGCTATGTTCTGTATCAAGCTTCACATTAGGATCCATTGGCATATCGACGGGTTTCGCTCCAAGAAAACCAACCTCACTAAGAATATCCAAAGCATATTTCCGCTGTGATAATAAGATACCAGCACTTGAGTAGGCTACCTCAATGCCCAAGAAATACCGCAGACAACCCATATCTTTTGTGCTGAACTCTATTTGTAAGAATTGTTTCAACTTTTGTATGCCCACAGAATCACTACCAGTGATGATAATATCATCTACATACACAATCGGGAGCACATATCCCCTAGGAGAAGTAGAGCTAAACATGGAATGGTCCACGGTACAACGTTGCAAACCAAACCAAATAATTGCATCATTGAAACGGCTAAACCAGGCACGAGAAGACTGTTTCAGCCCATATAATGCCTTGTGTAGGCGACAAACACCGATAGACTCCCCCTGAGCAACAAACCCCGGAGGTTGCTCTATATATACCTCATCCGCCAAGTCGCCATGAAGAAAGGCATTCTTGATATCAAGCTGATGGAGAGTCCAACCATATCTGACAGCAAGAGAAATGAAAACACGAATGGAAGGTATCTTTGCGACAGGGGAGAATGTATCATCACAATCAACTCCATAGGTTTGGGTATAACCTTTGGCAACTAAACGTGCCTTCGGACGTTCAACAGAACCATATGGTTGAAACTTCACCGTGAAAACCCAATAGCACCCCACGGCCTGTTTACCATCGGGTAACGATGTAAGCTTCCATGTCTCATTAACCTATAACGCCCGCATTTCATCCTCCATAGCCCGTCGCCAACCTGGGTGAGCAAGAGTCTCCGCAACGGTACTGGGCACAAATACAGCAGATAAAGAAGCAACAAATGAAAAATATGTAGGAGAAAGATGATCGTAAGATAAAAACTAAGAAAGAGGGTGACGGGTACGTGTGTGACAAGACAAACCAGTATATGGAGCAAATCGTGAATTGGGTTGACCGATGTAAGAACGCGTACCTTTGCGCAATGCAATGGGAATATCGGTAGTAGGATCGGGCTCGGAAGAAATAGGTGGATCAGAGGTTAGGGCATTAATCGGTGGAGAATCATGGAAGTTCAATGCATGTGGCGATTGTACTACCTCACGTTGAACAGAACGGCATCGTTGATAGGTCCGGTTGAAGAACGGAAAATCGGATGACGGTCGGGCACACTCGTCAAGGGGATAGGTGGTAGTGGAGATGTGGCCAATGATAGAACATCTTCGGAAGGAGTTACCAGTTGGGAAGAGTAATATGACCGGTCCTCGAAAAAGGTAACATCTGCTGAGATATACATCCGCCGACTAATTGGACTATAACACTTGTACCCTTTACGAGTGCGAGAGTATCCAAGAAACACACACTTGTCAGCCCGTGGATCGAGCTTATCATGACCGGGAGCAAGACGATGTACAAAACAAACACACGCAAACACACGCAATGGTAAAGAAAAAAGTGGACTCCTAAGATGGAGAGTAGAGAAAGGTATGCCCCTACAAAGCACGGAGGATGGGAGGCGATTTATGAGATAACATGCTGTAAGAATAGCATGGGCCCAGAACATTTTAGGAAGATTCATATGAAAAAGTAGATAGAGAGCAACATCTAAGAGATGGCGGTTTTTTCGTTCAGCCACCCCATTCTACTTGGGGGTATAAGGACAAGAGGTCCGATGCCAAATCCCATGAGACATAAGAAATGATTGAAATCCAAAGGAAATAGCCATATATTCTTTGGCATTATCGAGTGCGAGGCATTTGATAGAAACATGATACCGATTGAGAATCTCAAAGTAAAACATACGGAAACAGGAAAAAACTTCGGTCTAATCTTTTATTAAATATAACCACGTTGTGCGAGAATAATCATCCACAAATGTAACAAAATACTTGTAACCAGAAATATCTTTGAAGCGACATGGTCCCCAAACATCAGAATGGACCAACTCAAAAGGACTTGACACACGACTTTGGACACGATAAGGAAAAGATACATGATGATGTTTGCCAAATTGGCAAGCATCACACTAGATAGGACTTGTAGACGCTGAAACGGGAGAGAAATGGCGAAGTATGTCGGGCGGCGAATGACCCATGTGACAATGCATCCGAAAGAAGTCGGAGACAGTGCTCTTCCGAACAACAGTAGCAATAAGATATTTGTTTAGGTAGTATAGCCCATTGGACTCATGCCCTCCACCAATCATCCGTCCGATCCTCGGATCCCGAAAGACACAACGAGTAGAGGTAAATGTCACATAACAATTCAAATCTCTGCTAAGGAACTAATAGAAAGTAAGTTATATGGGAAAGCTAGTAAATGGTAAACAGATGAAAGAGAAAGAGAGGGACCCAAAGTTACATCCCCTTAACCAACAATATGGGACTGTGAACCGTCGGCAAGTGTAACGGAACTAGGAGACATAGAGGTAATATTAGACAATAAGTTAGAATTACCGGTCATATGGTTGGTGGCACCCGAGTCTACAACTCGGGAAGTGGGTGTAGCAGAGAGTAAATAAGACGGATTACCTAAAGAAGTCTGTGCCAAAGTAGCCGTAGGAGCGGAGGAATTCACCACCCGGTTGGGACGCACTAAGGACTCATACTCGGCGCGAGACAGCATGATGGTGCTAGGCAGCTCTCGTGATTGGTCGGGAACCTTTTGCATTGGAGACTCAACAATATCATCATAAGCAGCTTGTAGACGTAGCTCGGGATGTAGTGTATAGCAATAAGCCTCGGTATGGCCAGCTCGGCGACAAGGGTGGCAATAATGAGAACTTCCAGCACTCTTGCCGCCATCACGGCCACGAACATGAGAGAAATCAAATCCGCCACGACCACGAGGACCATGCCCCCGTTCTCCACGACCATTAAATGACCGAGAAACCATAGCACTTGCTACAGGTGCGAAAGTGAGTGCAGATAATGAGTCAGACATGCACCGAAGGACCCGAGAGAAGACTTCATTAACCGATGGAAGAGTACCCCGAGAAGTAATCTGCTGTCAAAGAGAAGAACAGCAAGATCAAGCCCCCGGAGAAATAACATAACTCTCATATCCTCCCGACGATTGGCCAACTCTCTAAGATCATCGGTGGCAGGCAAATAAGTGTCCAGTCTCTCATAAAGAGTGGTGAACTTAGAATAGTAATCGGATATAGATATGTCTCCTGCGCGTAGATCAAATAGCTCCTCCCAAACATTCCAAACACGAGTCATGTTATCTCGACCAGAAAACATAAGACCACACTTGTCCCAAATTGCTTTGGTTGATGTACATCGCATAAACCGAGGACTAATCTTGGAGTCCATGGTATTCCATAACAACATCCGAATGGCAGCATTGCCGGAACGCCGATCATCCACCTTCGTTTTATCCGAAGGTGGAAGTGAAGTCAGATAACTCAGCTGTTTGGTGGCCAAAAGATATGTCTCTACCGCCATTGACCAAGGGTAATTGGTTCCATCTAACTTGATAGAGCTCAACTTCAGATTAGTAAGACTGGTATCCATGCTCACAACAGGCTCATTAGCAGAGTTTCCAGCCATAACTCAATAATAAACAGCGAACCTAATCTCAGTAGTTTAATAATCCAACACGGTCGAAATATATCACCACACAAAAAAAAAAAAGTCCCCACGACCCAACAAATCATCAATCAAAAGACCATAACTAGATTGGTTGGAAACCCACAAGCTAACGACTAAAATCCCCCAATCCTGATTTCTCTCTCTGAGTCCAGAATGGGGTGAGTCATCTCAACACGTTGACTGTTGGCTTCAGAATGTGGTGCATAATCACTTCCAAGTTCATGTACTGTCCCTTCGCACGTAAAAATAACAAAAAAAAAAAAAAAGCATCCATCGATTCAAAGGTTCTGCTCTCTCCTCTAAAACCAATTAAATATTGTTTTGACTCAGCTTTAGTGGCATAGTTTTCTCCAAATCACCATTTGGACATACCATTACACCATCAGATTGGCAGAAATACTCCAGAACTAGCAATCGAAGAACACGAAGATGATAGCGAGAACGAGGGCAACAAAATCAATACCTTGTGTATAGCATCCTAGGAGATCAACGATAAATCGAGATCGCAGAAAGACTATCTTGAAAGAGATTCACAGAGAAACTTTGGAACGGAGACATTGAATGACGTCAGATCTGGGCTACCCGACCTAGCCGCTGTCGGATGACGAGTCACAGACCTAGACGTCTTCGGGTGACGCCATCTGCCGTCGAACGACGGTCCCCGGTCAGATCCAAGGATTCCAATGAGATTCGCGGTGGCGAGTGGTTATTTTAAGGTTTAGGTTTTAAGAAGGCTCTAATACCATGAAAGCGTAAAAATGAAAGAAAGAAGAAAATTGTTATTCTAATAATTGCAGAGTACATCAATATATAAAGTGAGCATTAGGGCTCACTAATAAGGAAGAAGACCAAACTACCCTTGCCAGTAATAAACTCTATTATTAACGCTTTAACAAAGAGGAGAAGAGATGAATTTATACCGCACTGACATAATAATTTGAGACACGCCGGGCTTTTTCTGATGCAATTTTCACAGAGCTTTTCAAGGCTCGATGTACCAAGAAATGGCCTAAGGAAATGGGATAAGCCTTGAACTACAAAAGATCTATGGTTTCTGAAAATTTTATAATTGTCTACGAGATATCTCTTGTATTTAATGAGGTAGATGGTGGTCTTATATTAAATATGATAGACAGTGGTTTGAGTGATCAATTGTTGAAAAAAAGGCTTAGCTTAAGCGACCAAAAATGCAACGGAAGCATAAGTTGCTGTAGGATCGATATTAAGTATCAACCTGTGACAAGTGGTATCAAAGTAGAGTTCGTTCAAAGAGACCGTGGAGCATATCAAGTGGTCGAGAGAATGTTGAACCAAGAGGTTGCCACCGTTGCCATTGTTGGTGAGGCTCCCCAAGAGAAGGTTGTCCAACAGGAGGAGACCCACGGTAGAGCCAAGGAGAGGGCCGTTTCGATGGACGTCATGTCCACTCTTGAGGAAAGATTCGCTAGAATGAAGGTCACCATGGTGGAGTTCATGGACAGAATCAACGAGGTGAAAGAGGAAATCACTGAAGTCGAAGAGACGCTCCGCCTCGAATTTACGACCATCATGAACAAGTCCACTGCCCCCTCGCACTTGAAGGACGAATTCCTCGAAGGCCATAATTGAGCTTTGAAGATGAACGTCGTAGCATTCAAATATGACAACTCTCACAAAGCCAAGGTTGAAGCTTTGAAGTTGGAGGTCGAAGAGCTCAAGACTGAATTAGTCTTGTGCAAGACTAGTAATGCAAACGGTGCCGTACTCGTTTAAGTGGCACACAAGGTAGATGTGCCGAAGCCCAAGGAATTCAAGGGCAATCAGTCCACTAAAGAAGTGGACAACTTCATTTAGAGCATGGAAAAATAATTTAACACCATTGGCATTCAAGATGAAATGGCCAAGATAAGAAACTTATCTATGTTCCAAACCAATAATGCCATGATTTGGTGGCGAAATAGGTGTGATGGGACCAAGCAAGGTGTTGATCCCATTAACACGTGAGATGATTTTGCCAAAGAATTTTGAGATTTCTTCTAGTTGAGTTTGGCCAACAAGAGGCCGTAGCAACTTCATCGCCTTGAACAAAAGGGTTTGGTTCGAGAGTACTTGAAGGAGTTTACTGAACTCAAGCTCTAAATTACCAATTTAGAGGAGGAGGAGGCTCTCAGGACATTCATGGATAGTTTGAAGCCTTGGGCCCAGCTCAAGTTTAAAAGACAAGATCTCTTGCCGGCTTCACCAAACCCGAATCTTCCAAGCTGAAAGGAAACAAGTGGAGAACGGATCACCGCCTCGACCAAGACGAGGAAGGCGAAGTTAGCCGTGGCCGAAGTGATCGACGGGAAAGATTATGGGAGAAGGCTCTTCCAAACAACACAGCCAAAAGTGGAACCGACCCGAAGTTGACTCCCGCAGTAAAAGGAAGAAGAAGCCACTGCCATCCCCTTGCTTCTTTGGTAATAGTCCCCATGCGTCCTGAGATTTCACACTAAACTCTATGCCTTGGTTGACATTTGGGTGCATCAAATATATTGTCAAGCAAAGCGGCGAAGAGTTTGGGACTCCAAGTAGAACCAATTGGACATGATTCAAGGTGGTCAACTCGAATGGTGTAGCGGCCATTGGCATGCTTGAAACATGGAACTAAACATTGGTGATTGGAAAGACAAATTCTCTACCGAGGTAATTCCACTTGATGAGTATGGTCTTATTTTGGCTTTGGAATTCTTCAATATCGCAAATGCCATCATCGATATGAGAACCAAGTCAATCGTCATCACCGACCCAAAATTTTCAGTGGTGATGCGAATGATCTTTGGGTTGACGGAGACCAAGAACATCTCCACTATACAACTTGTGGACGAAAGACCGAGCGTTGAGGAGCTCGCAGCCGAATCGAGAGTGAAGCCGCAACCTTTGGAGAAGTCGAGGGTGGAGTTGAAGCGACCTACGCAAACTCAATGTGAAATGCCAATCCATGTGCTTTTTTGGAAAATGGAGAACTTGCTGAATAACATGGAAATGGCTGACCCAAAAGAGGAGTTGCTCGGGGAACTAGTTGGGATTCAAGAGCCATGTAGTCCACAAGTCAAGAAGGGATAGAGAAAGCGGCATCGGAGTCAGAAGAATCTTCAATGTTTAAGAAAATAGACAAACTAAGGGAAGGATGTGATCGGGCAAGCAAAAGACTCCGAGTTGAGAGTGCCAAGGGGCATCACTTGATTGGCCGGGGGAGAATGTCACAGTCTCGAGGTTTTCCAGACTCGATGTACTAAGAAATGATCCAAGGGAACAAGATAAGCCTTGAACTACTAAAGGTCTAGGTTTCTTAAAAATGCATATGTATTCAAGATACTTAAAGTATTTAATGAGATAGATGGTAGTCTTATATTTAATAGGATAAATGGTAGTTATAGCAGTAGTAATTGAAAAACTGCATGTATAAATAGGGATACTATCCCTCTCATTTGTATAATCCAGCATTTGCGCTTCAGGTCAATTTTTTTTTCCTACACTATTTGATATTTTTCCTTTCTATTTTGAGTCCTCTCTCTCATCTTTAATGCATGCCTGCAATGAGAGCACGGAGCAACAATAAAAGTGCCAAAAGCTTGTGAAGCCCATCATGTCAGTTCTTTTTTTTTCCTCATGTCAGTTTCAAAAATGCCAATTTTACGAACCTTAGAAACTATCACTCCTACTTTTGTCCTCTTTCAGGTTCACTTTACATGAGCGAACTTCCTCATGCCCGAGCGCATGATGGCTCGAGATGAATCAAGTCTCACAAAACATCCAGGACACATTCATGAGATGAGTTGTTTATAACCCAATTTCGTGGTTCTTAAGACTGCCCTTTTGAAACTTGTGAGTGATGGGCCATATGAGTTCTTGGCCCCAGTTGTGTTGCTCGAGTGGGCTTCCACCGGTAAGCCTGTTGTGATTGGTGGCGCAACAAAAATGGATCGTAACTGTGCGATGTAATCGGGAGCTATATAAATCAACAGAGAAATAAAATGAGAAATAATAAAAGGACACATGAAATCTATCTTGTTCGGTCCGATATCGGAAAATACATCCTCGGGAAGAGTCGACAAATAATCCATTAATAATGGGAGAATTACATAGTTCACAATCACTCACGCTCAAGTGTTTCCCAGCTCTAGTTTATAATTTGCACTGTAAGATTTTGTAGAACCACTACCAACTGTTTGGGGAGGTAAAGAAGGGCTTGGAAAGATTCTAACACATGACCTCTTGCTCTGCTACCATATAGGCTCTTTTGGGACCACCGCCAATTGTTCCAAAAATTTAAGTTATTAGTTGAATATGTGATGTAATATTTAAATATTCTATTAAATACCCGCAGTGTTTAAATACCTCAACTCGATGGACTTGACTCTATGCAAAAATCACCTCGAGCTCCTATCTTCTTAGTTGAGCTCTCAATTTATAAGAGAGAAAGTAGATAAGGCATCGAGGATGGGGCTTAAATGCGCCCATCTTCAAGAAATCAACACATTTAATGCAAAGGGCGGGCCGCTGTCTTCTTATTAGTGCTTCGTCTTCTCTAGTCAAAACAACATTTCTTGACGCTAGTACTAGCAGTCATCCTATTATGATTTTCCTCTTTTGGTCGCCCGTAGGCTTTATGAAGTGTAAACAATTTAAATGCATCGAGAAATTTCTTCATTGGGTTGTTTGCTTTTTTGCGAAAATTCTACATCATCACTTTCATTGATCACTATGATCTTGTTAAGGAACTCGAGCTAGTTAACGAACTTGAGCTAAGTCCACAGACAAGCACGCACAAGCAAGAGAAAAAGAGCAACAATTGGTACCTATTGAACCAAACATAAATGTATTTTCGGAAAAAAAAAAAACCAAACATAAATGCATAAATCACAATACATTGACATTGTATTTCTGCTTTTAGTTGTCAACCGGTGATAGACACCCGTTAGACCAGTGAAAATGGGTCTCAAACTCATTTAATAACTCACAAGCATTTAAATAGGTCATAACAAACTTAGCAAGCCAACATGATGGATCTTCAAAATAAAGAGGCCAAAATAAGTGGGTTATAATTGTGAACCCATTTACAACCCACTTAAGGTAACCCACTTAAGATGCCTTTGCCATTTCTTTCACATTTCTTTTTATTTATTTTTTCTTTCCTTTTTTTCTTTTACCTTTACTTCTTCTTTTTTAATTCTGTTCGTTAATTCGTTTCCTACAAAGCTGGCGAGGGCACTGGGTGACCCTTGCCCGCTGTCGGCCTCGCCGGCGAGAGCTGCGACCCTTGCCAGTGACCTAGGCCCCTTGAACTCCGGCGATGCTCGGTCTTCGATGCCTCGCCATTGTTGGTCATATGCTTGCATCTCCTCTATTCAACCATCTTTGCAAGCTCTCTCAATTTTTGGATCCCTGCAACTGTTCCTCGATTTATGGTGAGCTCATGGTAGTTTCTTCCAATTTTTTCTCACCCTACATATTTATCTTGTTCAATTTCCCGGCAAAAAATCGATTTTTTTTTCTTGGAAAAAAGAAATCCACTCTCTCTAATATCTGTTTTAGCTCGGTGAGGAGTGAAAATTGACTCGATCTTTGATTTTTATCTCTAGTTTGCTGTGATTAGGGTTTTTCTTCGATGAATTCGTGCCGGAAATTCGAGGATTAGCTCATATTTGGAGCTAGGTTATGCCTAATTTTCCGGTAAAATCACTTTAATCTCGGTTGGTTTGGTTAATTTTGTGATTGGTTTCGAGTCATTGTCTTGTGAAGTGTAGTTGCTAATTTTACTTCAAATTTCCCGGTTCAACTTGTTTTCTTCCTCCTTTTTGAGCGATTCGCACTCCATGATTAGGCTTTTGGGTTAGTAATTTCCATTCGAAAGTTCTTTGTCGCCGATCTCGTGCATGTTTTTTGTTGCAGGTTTGATGGGGTATTAGTGAGATAAGAAAGTAGTAAATCGAAGAAATGTCGAGAGAGACCTTCATTGGTATATGCAATACGGAAATTAGAATAAACAAATTTTTCTAGCTTGTGGCCGGCGAGGGTTGGGCGGCGATTCTTGCCTACTGACCCTTGCTGGTCTTAGAAGAAAATAAAAAAAGGAAATAAAAAACCAAATTTTTAAAAAGAAATAAAAATAAAAAATTCAGATTTTTTCAAATTATAAAAAAACTGAAAAACATAAGAAATATAAAAATTGTCCATAATGATTTAGTAATATAATTTTTTTAGAAGTTTTAAGAAATAAGTTTTCCTAAATTGGATTAAATTTAGAAGTGCTTTATTGATATGGGTCAAGTCGAGTATGGGTTGAGTATGGGTAGGGTCCGGTATGGGTAAAGAAATTTTCACTATGCATAAATGGGTCATAAATAGATTAATGGGTCAATTTGGGTTGAACTATTTATGACACAACCCAAATCCGATCCAACTCACTCATTTGACAGGTCTAACAGCCGTAGATAGGTTCTTTCAACCTTACTAGAAGAGACGAGGTCGATCCGGGTAGGTAGGCATAGGCAGTGGCATACATGAACATGATTTTTCAAAAAAAAAATCCCTACTTGGTGAAGCGAAAACATTTTGCGAAGGGCTTTCCGTAGATGCAAAAATCGAGTGAATGGCATGTTAGACAAAAAAATTTTGTTCGGTCAAAATTTGACCAAACCAGTGTAAAAAATACATCAATATAATTTTTTTGAATATTTTCCCAATTTGGTGTGAAAGTGTTCGATGGAGGGCTTTCCATAGATGCAAAAATCGAGTGAATGGCATGTTGCACAAAAAAATTTTGCTCGGTCAAAATTTGACCAAACCAGTGTAAAAAACACATCAATATAATTTTTTTGAATATTTTCCCAATTTGGTGAATTGAAAGCGTTCGATGGAGGGCATTCCGTAGATGCAAAAATCGAGTCATTGGCATGTTGCACAAAAAAAATTTGCTCGGTCAAAATTTGACCAAACCAGTGTAAAAAAACACATCAATATGATTTTTCGAAAATTTCCCCAATTTGGTGAATCGAAAACATTCGATGAAGGGCTTCCCATAGATGTAGAATTTGGTCAAACTTGTGTGAAAAACACATAATTATAATTTTTCAAATTTTATTCCCATTTGATGAATTGAAAACATTACAGCGAGATCTTTTTGTTCGTGCAAAGATCGAGTGGATGGGACATTAGATAAAAGACTAAAACAAGCGATAGGAACTTGAATCCACTTATCGGGTCTTTCAATAATATAAATGCTGGTAAGAGGCACCCTCACATCATTGAAGACACTGACGAGGATGGTCGAAGGCAAGAAAAGCATGGCAGTGCATCTGAGCACTCACATCTAAGGAGTTATGGTGGCCCATATCATAACAGAGTAATACAAGCTCTTACCACCCTTGAAACTTCTTGCCTCATTCACCATTACCTGAAAAACTATGATTCAAGGCGATATGGATTGTTGTAAGTACGAAAGCGATCTTTTTCCTAGATATTTGATAAAGACAAGCTCTATGAGAGCAAAGACGAGCCCACATCAATATGATTTTTAGAAAAAAAAAATTCCCAATTTCATGAATTGAAAATACTTGATGAAGGGTTTCCACAAATGCAAAAATCGAGTCAATGGCATGGTGGACAAAAAAGTTTTGCCCAGTCAAAATATGACCAAACTAGTGTAAAAAACACATCAATGTGATTTCTCAAAAAATTTCCCAATTTTGTGAATTGAAAACATTTGATGAAGTACATTTCGTGTATGCAAAATTTAGTCAAATTTGTGTGAAAAACACATAAATATGAAATTTCAATTTTTTTTTCAATTTGATGAATTGAAAACATTGCGTCACGGGCTTTTCATTGGTGCAAAATTGAGTCAATGGGACATTAGATAAAAGGCTATAACAAGTAATAGGATCTTGAATCAAGAGCTTTCAATAATATAAATGCTAGTAAGAGACTCCCTCACAGCATTCAAGACACCGGTGAGGATAGTCGGAGACAAAGCACGGCAATGCATCTAAGCACTCCCAACTAAGAAGTTATGATGCCATATATCATAAACAAGTAACAAGAGCTCTTACCACCCTTGAAACTTCTTGCTTCATTCACCATTCCTTGAAAACAAAGACTCAAGGCGACATCAATTGTTGTAAGTATGAAAGTGATCTTCTTGCAAGATATTTGATAAAGACAAGAGAGCAAAGATGGACCATGTAGTGTAGATCCCAAGATGTCTCACATGAAACTCCATGATGTGTTGGCTGTTGGTGACATGCCATGTATGTCTGAAATCCACTCCAAAGCAATTATTATAATGGCTGCTGTAATTGTCATGATACCATTGATCACTGACACAGTTAGTTTGTTCTTGACAAAGAAATATCCAAATAGTGCAGAGAACACCAAAGATGACATTGCTAGAAGAGACGAGGTTGACACAGGTAGGCAGACATAGGTAGAGAGGCATACATGAATATGATTTTTCAAAAAAAAAAATCCCAATTTGGTGAATTGAAAACATTTGATGAAGATCTTTCCATAGATGCAAAAATCAAGTCAATGGCATGTTGGAAAAAAAAAGGTTTTTCCCAATCAAAATTTGACCAAACCAGTGTAAAAAAGCACAAGTATATGATTTTTCAAAAAATTTCCCAACTCGATGAGTTGAAAACATTTGATGAAGGGCTTTCTGCGGATGCAAAATTTGATCAAATTTGTGTGAAAAACACATAAACATGAATTTTCAATTTTTTTTTTCTATTTTGATGAATTAGAAACATCGCGTCACGTGATTTTCCTTGTTACAAAAATCGAGTCAATGGTCATCAAATAGAAAGGTTATGCTTGGTCAAAGTTTTACCAAATTTTGTAAAAATACCTAAATATGATTTTTCGAAAAAAAAAAGTCTTAAAAGAAAATTTTACTTTTTTGATGTTGTGACAAATCAATCACCTCATATTCAAAGAAGTATAAAAAAAATGGGACATTGGATTTCAGCATGCCATGTCAACAATTTAGCCTGAATTAGTTGTCCGAAGGACTTGAGGCCACAGGCTTTCCGTACTTACAAAAATCGAGTCAATGGCATGTTGGACAAAAAAGTTTTGCATCAAAATTCGACCAAACTAGTGTAAAAAATACATGAATATAATTTTATAAAAAAATTATCAATTTGGTGAGTTGAAAACATTTGCTGAAAAAAAAAATTAAAATAAAAAAACCTTACCAAAAAAAAAACATTTGCTGAAGGGCTTTCCATAGATGCAAAATTTGGTCAAATTGTGTGATAAACTCATAACTATGATTTTCAAAATTTTTTTCAATTTGATGAATTGAAAACATCGCGTCATGGGCTTTTCGTTGGTGCAAAAATCGAGTCAATAGAAAGTCAAACAGAAAAGTTATGCTTGTGCAAAATTTGTGGAAAAAAGCACCTTTCTCGGTAGTTCACATGTATTTGAGATAGAATGCAATTGGTTATATATTGTATCTCCCAAGCCGCCTTCACGGTCAATAACTACTAGTAATAGGTCAATATACATGCATTTCTTCTACCCTTCACTCATATGGATCACCAAAAATATTGACATTTAAAAAGAAAATGATTACATGTATCACTTAAAAAAATAAATAGGAAAGAAAATTTCTCATCATAAAAAGATAGTTTACCCATTAGTAGATAATCATGAAAATGCTTTTAGTTAACTAACTCTTTTAGAATTATTTTTAAGAAAGCATTTTCCAAATCATTAATTGTAAAACAAAGGCACTTTAAGGCTTCGTTTATTTTACAAAAAATGAATGATTTGAAAAATATTTTCCTAAAAATAATTATTTATATGGCTTGAAATAATTAGTCAATGAAAAATATTTCATTATCAACAACAATTAATGTCTGACCATTTTTGTGTATGGTGACATTTTTTTTCTTTCTTTCATTTTTGTAATTGATACAATCAATTATTATTTTAGGAAAATATTTCAAATAATTTCTTTTTTATGAAATGAACGCACTAAAAAAATATAAGTAGAATAGTCAGCTCTTACACAAGCTAAAAACCGAGGATCAGACAAAAAATTATGGATTCTGTGTATGATTTTTCTTTTGTAAGTGAAAGAGTGGAAAGACACGACTAGCGTGGTGATCCTCTTAAGGAGTCCTGCACCGCGCTAAAATAATTAAATACCGACATAATTACTGCTCAGTTTAGACGGGCCTGTCTCGGTTTACATATGGATAAATGTTTCCCAATTCCAATTAACCAGACAGTGAATAATTGTTATGCGTTTTGTCGAGAGATTCTGGAGGAAATTTGGATTCCAGGGTTTTCTTTTTGAATCTCCTGGGAGTGAGGGTTAGCAATTTGCAACAGCAATTGATTCACACAATTTTGCAGCATAACATAAGTAGCATAAGTTCTGTAAGCAAGCGCATGACTCTCAAACACAAGAATTCTATCTCCATATCCAACACACGATGCAAAACAATGAAATCCCCACGATGCGCCGTACGACGCATTGAACTAGCCCCGAGCATAACTCGAGAGAAAAGCTCACCCTCCTCTGGATTTGTTAAACAAAAATGACCATAATTTCACTTCACAGAGAACTGGAACTATCATAGGATAAATTATGCTTAGCTCCTGACAAGCTTGTAAAGGACTCTCCACGAGCAACTTGCCATATAAAAAAGTTACAATCTTTCAAAGCCCTTACAATGTCCTCAGCTGCATCCAACCCATTTCAACAAGTCAACATAAATGACACCTGAGGGCCGAGGCTGAGCAGCCACAATTCTAGATAAATGCCGTATATTAATAGTTTAAAAGAAGTTAATTATGCTTCCAGAAATAGCCTTCAGAAAACACATCATTCATCCACAAGCCTATACAAACGAATATTTTCTCAGGCCGTATGCCAACCTGAAAAGGCATTCTTCTTAGCTGCACAGACTGAGTAGATCGATGATGGCACCTATCCTGTTAGAAACCTCAAACAATGCAAGTTAGAAATCAACTTTCCTTCTCTTCATCACAAACCTCATGATTGGAGAGAAACCTAATTATGAAATTTCTTCCAAAAGAAAATATTACAGCTTGTGTCTAACATAGCATCTTAACTCCCTACACAGGTGTGGGTGCTTGATTCTCTTGTACCGTACCCCTATCATCATCATTTCCTTGTCCGCCAGTAAATCCATTCTCTAAAATCTTGTGCTCTGTGGGTAAATTTTTCCTTGCTTTCCTGCTGCCTTCAATTTTCCACAGATCCCATACCCGTGTTTTTGGTGGAGGCACCGAATCTCCAATTGGAGCAACCAGACCAGGCTTCCCATCATCAATGACTCCATCAACCAACCCATATTCCTTAGCTTCCCAAGCATTCATAAAATTGTCCCGGTCTGTATCCAATTCAACCTGCACAAAAAAAGAGAATAGAGAACATGATAATAAACTCTTGACCGATATCACAGGTGGCAGTTACAAAGAAAATGCGAGTCCATATATCATTTTCATGTCCAACCTGCTCTTCGGGCTTCCCTGAGATTCTTGATAGTATTTTGTTAAGCTTGATTTTGTGGTACACCATCTCTCTTATTCGAATGCCCATGTCTGTAGCCTGTGATCATAACGACAGTTTAAACTCCTAATTAGGGGAAAAAGATTCCACTTCAGGCATCAAACTGTGCAAACAATCCGCATCTCTTGACTAGAAAAGCAAAATCCAAATTCTAACCATGCAGGGAGATAAGGGAAGATCTAGGATAATGAATCAGGGTACTACACTGCAAGTCCCTCTAATACACTTAGGTATACAAGAACTTATTCAAATGAGATCAAGTAAAATGGACTACAACAATGCAAGCAGGCCTTGAAAAAGCACCCAGACCAGCTTTAGCCTAATGAGAAAAAAACAGGCCCAAAATCAAACATACTTTGCCTCCAGCAGTTCCAAGTGGTTGATGGATCATCACTCGGGCATTTGGCATGCAGAATCTCTTGCCTTTTGAACCAGATGCCAGGAGAAAAGCACCCATAGATGCAGCAAGGCCCAGGCAAATAGTTGAAACATCAGCTTTGCACAACTTCATTGTATCATAAATTCCCATTCCTACATTAACGATAAAGTACAAGGTTGAGCACTGAGAATGTTTTCAACTAGATTATAAAGCATATTACACACAACCAATTGAAACACATAACATGGCAATATCTCCATTTGTTGTTGAAAAATGACACAAGCATGTCTACTCTGCCACATCCACTGGCCCTTTTTCTTTTGATTTGTCCTAATCATATTTCACATGTTGTTCTAGTCTTCAAGAAGGGACAATCCAACTAAAATCGCACTCTTTGACAAGAAACAAATTCCCATATGATGATTAACTTCACCCCTCATATATAAAATACTAATAATACCTTCTATGTTGCAGTTTACCTCATGAAAGAAAATGAGTTCTCACCATTCTAATGACTTGCTAGGAAAACATTATTTTCTACTCAAAGGCACCAGCTAGAATTGATTGTACTGCAACTCTTAAAAGGCACCTTCTCTGTCAAGGTGCACTAACAGCCTGCTTAATTTAGGGTCATGGCTATTTTAAGTGTGGGTGATGGAATAGCCATTCCAATGTTTGTCTCAAAAAAGGAGGCAGGCTAGTAATTTCAGCAGGTATTCCATTCCTATAACCCTGAAGGGCGCAGCTACTCCAGCCCGGATGAAAATAGCTAAACCACTTCTGTCCTTGAATATCCTGAACTATTCACAGCATAAATATAGTTGCTCAAGTCATCTCATATAAGTTTGTGCTTTGCCCACCCATCACAACAGCTTCCCACTGCAACTCCATTGTTCATGATGTCTCCATGTGTCCACCCAGCAGTTGAATTTTTTTCTTTTGTTTTCTTCTGTTTTTAGTAACCATCCAGCAATTGAATTGCATCACTGCTGTACCTCTGCCACTATTGACACCTTAATCCAGGTGCCAAGTGAGCTCAATCCACTCTGCCACTGAAGCTCCACGGCACTGATGCTTCTTTCTGCCTGTCCAAGCGCATCCATTAGTCTTAAACCACTTAGAGGAGTGCAATTACATATCAGCTATCCATTTCCCGAACCAAAGTATGGAGAAACTTTTCCATTCCTACTCCTACTCCACAGTCTATTGGGATTCTTCAGAAATAGCCACCCCATTCGTATCAGCTTTCATCCCGCAAAACCAACTGTAAACCGTCATATTACAAGCCTACAACACAGATGAGCAACCTCCAAACTGTACTCAAACCATCACATGAAAAACCTTTTAATATCCCCAGAGGAAACTACTACTCTATAACCACCAGCAAATACCAAACGAAAAAAAATGGTTCTTTTAACAGCATTATTAAGCTCCATACTACAAATCTCAAACTCACCGGCAGTAACAGAGCCACCGGGAGAGTTGATAAATAATCTGATGTCCTTGGTGGGATCCTCAGCATCCAGAAACAAGAGCTGGCTTATTATGAAATCTGCCGTCATGTCATCAACCTGTGAAAAACACAACGACTTCAGATTTCCACCTCCAAATGCACTCAAAAGGTAATCTTGTAGACCACCCTGTTATGCAGCTTTCAAGAAGTTTTAATTCAAGTAGCTCTTAAGCTTGTTCCCCAATCATCAGTTTCGAATATTTCAGTCTTTCCCAACCTAATAATTTAGGCCTCCATAACCGGGAAGCTCCAAGCTCGTACTCACTCAATTCGAAACCAGAGAACCTAAGGTTCCAGCAGTGTTACGACAATCATAAAGAATCCCAACTAATCAAGCAACAAAGCCTAATGCAGAAATTACAGACACCAATCAATTCGACGACCTGGGAACCCAAGAAGATGATCCTCTGACGGAGAAGCATGTTGGTGGTGTCGAGCTCTTCGAACCTAGGCAACCACGGGGCCGTCGGAGCGACGGAAGAGATGGAGAAGCCGACGCCGCCGCCCTTGACGTCCCAATTGCTCGACAACGTCGGCCTCGCCGTCGACAAGGAGCTGCTCTTCGCCCCTTTGACTGCACATCTTCGACTTCTCCTGCAACTGCCGGCACAAGCGGGGTTGCTACTGAAACTAGGGATTGGGATTTGAAGCCTCGTTTGCGAAACGGAGCACGCCAAAGCCCCCTCCATTAATTCGGTTCGCTGTACGAATTGCCTCTCTCCCTCTCTCCCTCTCTAGTCTCCACTCAGTGCTCTTCGAGTTCTCTTCCCAGTTCAATTGTGAAATGAAAACTTA
Organism: Rhodamnia argentea; assembly: GCF_020921035.1. Classification (NCBI taxonomy): domain Eukaryota; kingdom Viridiplantae; phylum Streptophyta; class Magnoliopsida; order Myrtales; family Myrtaceae; genus Rhodamnia; species Rhodamnia argentea. The sequence goes on along the minus strand of NC_063157.1, from coordinate 11,412,147 downwards.
AGAGGACTCCAGATCGACTTGGGGATAACGCGAACCGGTCCAAACTAAGCTTAAACCTCGAACCGTTCTGTTTGAGTCGAGCCGGAAAGTGCGGTTCGATTTGATTCGGGCCGGTTCGACATTTTACTTGTGGTGTATATGAACCGTGGATCTCAAAGATCTGTCAAATGAATGAGTCGGGTCGAGTTTGGATTGGATCATAAACTATTCGACTCAAATAGACCCATTTAACTAGTTTATGAGTCATTTATTGTAATGTAAATCTAGTGACACGTATCTAATCCAACTTATTTGTGAGAGTGTCGAATAAGTGAACACGAGATCAGAGTGAAAGCGAGAGAGAATGAAAGAGAGTCGGGATTGGGTCTAAATAAATTGTAAACTTATTTATGACCCAATTTACGACTCATTTATATGCCATTTAATACTCATATTATGTTTAAACTCGTTTATGAACCACCTATTGAATACAACTAACCCTTATAACAATTCAACCCATTATATAAGGGCCCAAAAAATGAGTTTATGACTCATTTTGATAGATCTACAAGCCTTCAATCGATCCCCTTTCGAAAATCATATGCCTATTCCAATTCACCATTTCACCTTTCAATTACGAGTTAATTGATTAGACACACATACCATAGACTTCCAAATACATTAAGAGGGGTTTTTTTGCCGTTCGATGCCTTTCCGTCGACTTCATTTTTTATGACAATCAGATGCAGTAAAGACATAAGTGACGAGAACAAATTAGTTTAAAACATTCGCACGGAAAAGCACCATTGCTTGAAGTCAAATTGAAATGCTTTCATGTTCGGAGAAATATTGATAAAAAGTTGTCTCGAACATGACAAGTAAATAATTTGCATCTTAATTATAGTTATCGTTCGACCAAAAAAAAAAAGGAATTATAGTTATCGAGATTATTATTGAATGGAATTTACCTAAACTTTTCGAAACTTTTCCGTAGAGGTGACCATGATTCTAGGATAAAGCCGAGAACCCGTAGGAGAAACTTGTAGGATCCGATCCGGTTCCAGGTTTCAAGGTATGCATGGTAGGTTACAGGTTCCAAAAATTGAGGAACATGTTCTAACGGGTAGGTTCCAGGTTCCACTACCTATAACCTGGAACCTACACCCTAGATCTCGAAATAAATTTTTATATTTTTTTGTATACGTTTTTGCATGATCCTATAATATTCTATGGTATCCGATGATGAATGTATAATCTGGAGCCAAACAAATTTTTAGGTTTCAGGTTCAAAAAAATGATAAATGTGTTCAATAGATTGGTTTCGGGTTCTAAATGTAACTTGTACGGAACCTAAAACCACTCATCTCTGCTTTTTCTTAGATGTTGTAACGTTCACTCTCCTTTTGCTTAACTAAAAATGAAAATAAAATAAAATAAAATAAATTGATAGGTTCTCGGGTACCCAGAACCAGACCCTAGAACTTGTGACAAGCTAAGTTCCAAGTTCCAAGGTATGACGGTTAGGTTTCAGATTCAAAAAAATAAGGAACCTGTTTCAACGGGTAGGTTTCGGGTTCTAGGTGGAACCCGTAAGGAACCTGGAACCGCTCACCCCTACTTTTTCGTGTATTCAACGAGTAATAAAATGGACTAATATCTATCTCTCAGGCAAATAAAATGTAAGATAATGTCCTGAAATTAAAGATAAAATGAAATGAACTCTTGGGAATAATTTTCTCTCGCATCGTATAAGATAATAAAATATCATGAGTGGTTGTATCTAGGACAAGCCTCCCACGTTAGCCTTACAAATTGGAAGGGAAATACAGCAGGACGGTAATGGCGAAATTCTCGGTGGACGGAGAAGACGATGACGATGTACCCAGCACCAGCAGCTCCGGGCTTGGCAAGAGGCGCCGCTTTCCTTCTTCTAGCCATCAATCGGAACAAGAAGATGGTAGCCGACGCCGACGCCGACGCCGACCCGCTAAAGAAGAAGAGGAAGACCGAGATTCAGACATCGATCGGAGAGACGAATCGAACCCAAGCGAAGAAGAATTGGAAGAACAGGATCGGGGCCGATCGGTGCATGCGAGATGGTACGGTGACGAGTACTCGTACGGTCGTAGTTGGTCCCCTGACTCCCCTCCATATGGCCGGACGGTTGGGTCTTTGGAGGTCACTCTCACGGACCCGGATGTGTTCGACTGCGCCGTCTGTCTGGAGCCCTTGATGAGCCCTGTTTTTCAGGTTCAATTTCCCTTTGACCGGGTTTTCATTTCTTTGTTGATTGCTTGTTGGTGATTCGATTGTGGTTGTTCCTGGGCATGAATTGAATGAGTGATAGCAGAATTGCAGAATTTGGAGGAGAAGCTCGTATCTTTCTGATGAATTTCGATTCTTTCGTGCCTAGTTGGGGGTTATGACTGAATTCGTTTGTTCATTTGGGATCAAATTGTAAGTGAAATTGAGCTTCTCGATTAGTGTTAGTCTATGCATGTAAATTGAAGGCAGAGTAAGGTCTCTGTTGGGATGCCCTTTTTCGCTTCATTTCTGGTCAAAACACGTTTCCTTCTCAGCCTCAATCAATTCAATTTCAGTAACTTGATCGTTGACAAAAGCCTTGTGGTTGGCCTGAGAAATGACCAGATTGTACCGGCATCTATGGGGTGTGCTGGTAGTAGTTAACCTTATTGAGCAATGTTGAATCAGTGTTAACTTTATTGGTTGAGTCGTGTTAGAATTCCCACGATCAGAAGTGCTTTTTGGTGTCCTTAGGGGAACCCAAATTTGGGAGTTGGTGTGGTGATTAATGTAAAATTCTGGCAGGAAATGGTAAAAAGCTAGTGATTGGGATGAAAGTAGGCAATCAATCTTTAGGGTCTTAATGAAACAGAGTGGATATTCTTAGATTTATGTCAAATGAAACGCATTTCTCTTTTGGTGCCATCTTTTGAACCCTTCCACCTGAAAAGTGGAGGAAAGTTGGTTCACATAAAAGGTAAAACCCATTCAGGATCACCGATCATAAAACATCTGCATCTTTTAACATCACCGGCCATGAAATGTTTGCGTCCATGATAAACCGAGGATGGTAGCCTAATCAGAATCCACCAATTAGCCACGCCAAAGTTTGCTCTTCTTGGTGACTCTTTTGGCCCTTCTCCTGTTATGTAATTAGTCCCGACAAGGAAGTCTGGACGTAATTTTTTTTTGGGTTAAAAAAAAGTATGTCTCTTAGTTTTGCACTTTTTTGTTTGGAGTAGGAGACCTCCTGAAACTCATGTTCAAAGCATGAATATCTCGCTAGATGGGACTTTCAGGGTGTTTAGTCCTCGGATCATCTTTCTGCCAACATATATGTTTTTTTCTCCGTGAAGTCTTTTGTCTCTAATCACTAAGCCTCACAGGAGGCTTGATTCTTTATCAAAGAGAATTGAAGAAGGGTCTGCTACTCTCACTGACCTCAGTGTTTTCAGAAAAATAGCAGGGTTTCATTATTGTGTTGCCTGGTTAGTACACTAGCCTTGTTGTTTGGATGATATCTCTTTTCAGGATTAAACTAAAAATTGCATCTCTTTGTGGGAGTATATATGATGTTCTGCGTTTTTCAGATGTTGAGGTTGACCGAATCTACTGTTTTGTCAATTTCTTTTTCACCTTGGCTGTTATTTTAGCCTGTGCCACTTAATCTTATGTTCTAATTGTCATGAGTAAATTCCATGTACATGAACCTTTTTCAGGATAAGATTTTGTATATACTGAGCAAAGTGGCGTTCTTTGTGATGGTTGCTGCTATATGACTGAACTGATAATCCTTTGTCTTCGCATGTTGAAACAGTGTGATAATGGGCACATAGCTTGCTCTTCCTGCTGCGAAAAGATCAGCAACAAATGCCCATCCTGCTCTATGCCTATCGGCTACAACAGATGCCGCGCCATCGAGAAGGTCCTGGAGTCTGTCCAGATGGCTTGTCGAAATGCGAAATTTGGCTGCAATCTGAAGTTTGGTTACCACATGAAAAGTGACCACGAGAAGACGTGTCCGTTCGCTCCTTGTTCGTGTCCCTTCTCAAGTTGTAACTACATTGGCTCGTTTAGGATGTTAGTGAAGCACTTCAGCACCAAGCATGGGGCGTCTCCGTCATCCTTCCGTTTCAACTTCAGCACCTCTCTCTTGATAAACGTCGAGACGGAGGTCCGTCTGCTTAAAGAAGAGAGAGAAGATGTTCTCTTTGTCTTGAAAAACGAAATGGTGGACCTGGGCAGCAAGATTAAGATCTGTTGCATCGGCCCCTTGCCAAAGGCAGCTTATTCGTATGACATAGTCGCAAATTCTCGAGAAAGCTCTCTCAAGCTTCACACTTGCACGAAGAGCGTTTCAGACTTTGAATGTAACCCTAATCTGGAGCCATACCTTTTGGTGCCAAGAGAGTTCTTTGATGATTTCTTGGGCCTCAAGTTTGAAGTGTGTATATGGCGCAGCAGAGCTATAGCTTAATGCTGTTGATATTTTCTTTTTCGTTCTTCCCATTTTTATTTTTTATTTTCTGCCAAATATGCTGTTGATTCATCAGTAGGAACTTTCGCGGTAAATAATCAATTGAATTAGTTTTGTGAACAGGCGTGCTCTCCTCTTTGTCCTACAAGTGAAAAATACTCGGACATCATCTTATGAACCTTACAAAACAGACATCTTTAGCGGGCGGCTATTTTGCGATCAAACCTAATTCTATTGGAACGATTTCGAAGACGTCCTACTTTATTTTAGGTCAATTCAGAACATCATGTTTTTTAATTTCTACGAGCACGAGAAAATCATGGTTGACAACTAAAGGTGCATATGGTAATGTTTCTGTCCGGGGAAAATTTCTGAACAGAAATGATTTTTTTTTAATTCTGTTTCCGGAGACAATTTTTGAGCAAAAGAACGTATTTGGTAACTGCTCTGGGAAAAGAATAAAAATGTGTTTGGTAAGACCCTAAAAAGTCATTTTCCCAATTTTTTTTCAAATAATTATCGAAATGTCGGCAGCAGCGGTGATCGGCGATTGGTGGCGATGAGTAGTGACCGGCAACCGTCGGTGGCAGCGACAACCGGCTTGTTCTATGCATTTCTAGGGCATCTTATTAGTCTTTACTCACGCACGGCCTCTTCTATTTACTAGAGACAATGGTTTTAAATAATAATAATAATAGTGGCCTTCAAAGTCAAACCATCCTGAGATCTTCTAAGTGTTGGAATATACAAATATTAAACCACGCCTTCTTCTAAAAGCTTAAACTTATATAAGAATGCGTTGTTTAATATTTATATATTCTAACACTCCCCCTCACGCTTTGTCTGGTCTTTTTGATTAGTACTAAGCATGGAAATATTCATTGGAGAGGCAAATAGATGCTTGGAAAGATTTGAACTCGGGACCTCCCGCTCTAATACCATAAAAGAACAAAGGTGTTTGATTCTTGATATCAATACACAATTGTTGAGATGACTTTCACTATATAAATGGAAAATAATAATAAAGGGATAATCATATTACAAAAGTTGTTAATCACTTGATTCTAGCATCTTCAAGAATCAGCCCTTGTGATTTTGATTGATATCTTCAGATTCTTCTCCCTTGATTGATAAATCAATGCCTTTACTCCCCCTCAAATTGGGAATGGGAGAATCCCAAATTCCCAATCCCTCTCAAATTGGGAATGGGAGAATCCCAATTTGCGACATAAGTTTCCAAATGTGTTCCTAGATAGGGGTTTTGTGAAGAGATTAGCAATTTGATGCACAGACGGGACATACTTAGTCACAAGTGTTCCAAGAGCCACTTTTTCTCGCACATAATGATAGTCTAATTCGATATGTTTAGTTCTTGCATGAAATACTGGATTAATTGACATATAAAGTGCACCGATATTATCACAAAATAGTATCGGTGGACTTGAGAGATGAATACCCAAATCTCTCAAAAGGAATGATATTCAAGTAATCTCTGCACTTGTCAAAGCCATTGCACGATACTTTGCCTCGACACTAGATCGAGTAACTATTTGTTGCTTCTTAGCACTCCATGATATACAATTGCTACTTAAGAAAGTACAAAATCCAGTAGTCGATCGTCGAGTCAAGGGACAACCTGCCCAATTTGCATCACAAAAAGCATACAAGTCCAAAGTCGACTTGGACAAGATTTGCATTCCTCGATCTGTTGTGCCGCCGATAATATGCAAAATGCGCTTCACAATTTGAAAATGACTCACGATAAGTTGATGCATGAATTGACAGACAAAATTGACCACATATGAAATATCTAGCCGTGTAATCATGAGACATTGAAGAGCTCCAACGATCTTGCGATATAGTGTAGGATTCGAAAATAATGTTGCATCCGTATTAGAATGAGAACTAGAGGCCATAGGGGTGGAAACCGGCTGCATGACAACACTTCTAGAGTAGAATTTCTATTTGAGGAGTAGAAATGAATTTAGTTAAGCAATTTTATTTTCTACTTCTGGAGCATTTTTTTGCTCCAAAGGTAGTTTTGAAACATTTGAAGAATTAAAAAAATCAACTTATAGCCATAAGTTGATTTCTAGAGTAGAAGTGCGTCTCACGCTGTTGAAGAAGCAAACCATTGTCTCTTCCTATGTCGACTACACTCCAGCCACGTATAGGTTTATCACCATCTTAGGCGGATTCATTGACATCGTCAGCATCTGTTGGCAAGTGAACTTGGGCAAGTTGAATGCAGAGATTTCTGGTTCAAGTAACTGCTACATCTATAGCATCGGCACCAACCTTCAACATACCCGCCCAGCTGGTCAGACAAATTAATTTGAAATTAAACAAAAAAATTTGAGAATGTTACGTCGTAAAAATCTTCAATTACTTTTGTTACACATAAGTGATTTGACCTAGAATATAGGATACTAGGAAACCGATGAAGAACTGCCAAAATAAGAACACAGTGGAGTTTCAGGCAATGCTTACCATGACAACGAATAACGATACAAGGGGAAAAAGATCACGACCACAATGACAGTTTCCGTCGGACGTACTAAGAAATAAGCCATCATCAGATTAAAATTCTGCCTTCAAATAGATAAGTGGGGTCAATCGGTTTTTCTCCATCCAAGTTTACAACATGAAAGTTGAGTACGGAAAAAATTGTCAAAAAAGTCCTAAATCTTTCGCATTTTTCCCGATTCAGTCATAAACCTTTTAAGTTTGCTGATTCAGTCTTAAATCTTTTTACCTTTTACCGATTCAGTCCTGTTGGCCGAAAATCGCTAATATAGTACTGCCGAAGCCGACGTGAACAAATTATAATAATTTTTTTAATAATTTCATAAGATAGAAAAGCGTATTTCTAATCGTATTCGGGTCGCTAGCCTTCAAATCCTAAATAAAAAAAGAGGAACAAAATAAAAAAAAAATTGTAATTGTTTCATAAAATTATTATAATTTATCCAAGTCGGTGCCGGCGGTTCCACATAGGATGATCGGCATCCACATTAGCAATTTCCAACCAATAGGACTGAATTAGCAAGAGGAGAAAAGGTTTAGAATTGGATCAACAAAATGTGAAAACGTTTAGAACTGAATTGGCAAAAATATGAAAGGTTTAGAACTTTTTTAACAATTTTCCCATTCAATATGTGTTGGTACATACATTAAGTAAACACAAACGATTGTATGCATAAAATACGTATGAAAAGAAAAGAGAACGTGTTCTGCACTTTTAAGGACAAGAAATGCTCAACAAGCTTCGCCCTCGTGGCCCATGCTGATCCAAAGTTCATCAATTCATCTGCATATGCAGCTTCCCCAAAGCTTTGAAGTGTCAGCATCTCGTTCTTCCTTGTCCGAACTGTTAGCACGCATCCAATGAAATTAGCCGTCCACATTAAAAAATGTCATATTCTCTTTTGCTAAATGGAGTATAAATTGGTACAAACAAAAAGGAAAAACCCAATTCACAGTAAAGCTATCAGTTAGCTCATTGCAATAAAATAGTACAAAGAAGAGCCGGAGAACTTTTAGTCACGGCAGAACGATCAGCTAGCTCATTTTGCAACTTATAAAAAGAAGCAGTCAAACAGTCCTTCCTTCTTCAAGAATCTATATCGACAAGGCTACACTGCCAAGCAACTAGTCTTTGGGTGAAGGCCAGTCATTTATCTCTAGCTTATAACTGCAGAGTATAGGGGTCAATATGGGTTGAAAATGAAAATGGGTCAGATATGGGTTAGTCAAATTCTACAAAATGGGTTATTAATGAGTTTGCATAATCATATACGGGTTGTAAAGCGGTTTATCTTTGAACCCATTTAGCTAGACAAGCCTAGCCTAACCCATTTATCAGTTTATATTTTTTTTATTTTCATTTTTATTATTTTTTAATAAGTTAAAGAAAGAAATAAAAATATAATTGAAAAATATAAAGCTGTCTGCCGTCGCCGTAAATTGCCATCAACCATCGTCCGACGCTGCCGCCATATGCTGCCTCCGACCACCTCACGCCGCTGCCGCCGAAGAAGACAAAGGAAAAGAAAAAAGAAAATAAAAATAAAATAAAAAGTACTTTTAAAAAAAAGTTCATTTCTTTAAAATAATAAAACAATTTTAAATTAGTTTTTTATTTTTTTAGAAAAACAAAAAATTTAATAAATTTATATTGCATGAAATTGTTTTAGCAATATCATTTTTCTTATTAAATTATAAGAAACAAATATTCCATGATTTAATTAAATATATATGTGTTTAAGTATTGTAGGTCGGGTTCGGTATGTGTCGTTAGATTTTTATCACATGAAAATGGGTTAAAACGGATAAGATGGGTCAATATAAGTTTGACCATATTTAATCCGATTCATCCGTTTAACAACTCTACTACAAAGCAGAGCTGCAGTCAATTGACTAATCGAAAGGATATTTGACTGTATCAAGCAAAGAATTAATTGAAACTGACATTTTCCAGAGAAGGTGCAGCCCTCCAGCCAGTACTCGATTACTAAAATTTACCATATGATAAGTGGATCGACAACTAAAGTTTACCATCTCAGACAATCTGCATATCGCATGACCAACAGTGCAGTTCGCCCGCCTGAGTCTCCTAAGTCCAGATCCTTCCCCAAACATTCATTAATGTATATTGATTTATTATATGAATCTACCCTTCAACTATTCGCATTGATGTTCTGCCTAGCTAACAAAAAAATGTGAAAGCAATTGTACGCGTACGTATTACATGTATGACCAGTAGCAATTGCCATGTATCCGGCTCGGTTTGGAGCGTGCAAAAAAAAAAAAATAACAATTTTTCTTGATTCAAGCAACATTTTCAATAATGTAGCATTTCAATGGTTGAAACTATCAGGTGGTTCGGTTTGATTTTTCGGTCCGACCTCGATCTCTCAGTTTGGCAATAATATAACATCTCAATGAGCTCGTGTTGCCTCCATTTAGAATCGGTGCATGCACCCCTTATTTCCAAAAGAACAAACACTCTTAAGTTTTAACTAGGGGGAGAAGAAAGTTTTGAACATTAGATGCTCACCATCACTAACAATCCACGGTGAAAGAAAATTTTTAGCATCTTTGAAAATGAATTTTAGATGTTCCCGATTGCTCTATTGTCATTAAAATTCCCCCGATAGTTGCAATTTCCCATCAGATGAACCAAAGTGGTAAATCTTCAAATTCAAATCCCATTTTCTTCTTCACGCATCTAATTGAGAAAAAAATCAAAAATTTCTCACCAATTCAGAAACACAAGGACCTTTTCCGAACTTCGAAAATAAAAGTGAAAAATCGTCTGAAATCGCCAAGCCAATTCAGAACCAAAACCCAAACAGGAAGGAACTCAAGACGCCCCCTCCCCTAACTCCACACAAGAAAACTGAAAAAAAAAAAAAAAAAAGTCCAATTCATAGTGACTACATTTAACAACCGTATTAGCTTTACATTCGCACTCCCGATTAGTTACCACCTTTTCTATGTTACGTTTTAAACATATACAACATGTCATCAATTAGATTGGAAATGTACATTTTGAAATTCAACAATACGTACATACATACATACATACATACATACATTTTCTTAGTTGTTACATAAACTAATAGCCATTCACACCGGTAGACAACTTCTTGAGAGAGCCAACAACATCTGTACCGTTCTCCTAAAAAAAATAATCACAAGGTAATGATGATACTTATGACAGAATATCAGACGTATGTTTGCTCCAACGGCATTAGCTGAAAAAGCTATAAGACAAAAGCACGTTGGAGATATGCGGCAACTCGACTCTCCCCCTCCATGTCTTGTATTGAATATTTGAATTGCAAGACATGCCCTTGGACATCGAACTTGAAATTGGAACTTTTCTGACGCTACCAATTACTTCAATAAATATTTTGATTTCGTAAATTATTAGCTTTGTTTTACAACCAATTGTGAATTTCGATTTTTTTTTTTTTGTCGTATACGTAAGTGTTGTGTGCTTTTGTCAAAAAAGTCATAAACCTTTTGTATTTTTACGAATTCAATCCTAAACCTTTTAAGTATAATCTACAAATTGTAATTCTTAAGAAGTTTTCAATGAATGATAATGTCAGATAGAGAGATTTATCAAACTCGAGTATTGTCACCCAATTTCTATAACTTCTCATTGATTGTCTAATGAAATCAATGAGAAGATCAATTACCAAGCACATGATAAGATCAATTAGTCCGTAAGAGGCTTCCAAAGCAAAGGAGTGAGATGAAAAGAAGTGACAAAACGCAAGGTAAAGATTTTTCATTTGCAGAATTATTATCAGTGAAGAAAAATTATCTCGATAGAATGTCTTAAATAAATTATAATAATTAAAATATGTGATTTTACTGTGAGAAACATCTATCTTGCACTTTGAAAACTATCATTTAATTCTTGTTTTATAAGATTACTTTCAGGAATATTTATTTTTATCTTTTACAAAATTAGCAGATTGAATTACCAGGCAAACATCTATCTTGCATTTGGCAAACACGCTAAACTAAACCAACTGGTTTATAAAGTCGCTCACGGAGTTATAAAGTCGCTCGAGATTGGGGCTGAAACCAAAGAGCCATCGAAATCATGTCAAGAAACAAGAGTCGGAGAACCACGCCCTTCGCTTCTTCTTCTTCTTCCTCCTCCGCCACCGTCGGCGTCTCAGCGCCCGCCGAGCCTGATGGGACAGCCTCGCAGATCGAAGGTATCGAGCCCTTCCCGCGCTTCGACGTGGTCTCCGACGACTCGGACCACTTCTACCGAATCCATAGCCAGCACATCCCAGCCGCGACCGAGAAGAAGATCATGCGGGAGTGGAAGCTCCTGGAGCAGCACCTGCCGGAGTCCATCACCGTACGGGCCTACGAGAAGAGGGTCGGCCTCCTCCGGGCTGCCATTGCCGGTGCCTCCGACACGCCCTACCACGACGGCCTCTACTTCTTCGACATATCCTTCCCGTCCTATTACCCATCGCTGCCGCCCCAGGTCAACTACCGGTCGTTCGGGTACAAGATCAACCCGAACCTCTACGAAAGCGGCGTGGTCTGCTTGAGCTTGCTCAATACGTATGCTGGTAACTTCTGTCGCTTTCTTACCACAACACATGTTTATAGGAAGCATGTATTTCTAGGTGCATTTATATATGATATCCGAACCGTAACTATATTATATTCCATGATTTTACTCTCTAAGGATTGGATTCATATATAATTTTATAAGATTTCTAATCGGAATGAATTTATTTATCGAAATTAAGAATTGTGTCCAATGTTAGGCAAAAGGAGCGAGCAATGGAACCCGAAGGAGTCGACCATCTTGCAGGTGCTGCTCTCGATACAGGCCCTCGTGCTGAACGAGCGACCCTACTACAACGAATCGTTTCTCTGGTCCTTCAAGCCTGGATCCGCCGGCGGCGAGAAGAAGTCCATCGCGTACAACGAGGAGACCTTCGTCCTCTCCTGCAAGTCCATGTTGCGCCTCATCAAGGTGCCTCCGAGAGGATTCGAGGCCTTCGTTGCGTGGCACTTCCGGGACCGGGCCTGCGCCATACTGCGGGCCTGCGAGGCCTATGCCCAGGGGCAGGTCCGGGTTGGGTACTTCCGGGACGGCGCGCTGCAGCTGGGTTCGTCTGAAGTGGCAGTGCGGGAGAAGTTCAAGAAGTCCATCAAGAGCTTGTATCCGCAACTATTCAAAGCGTTTAGCAAAGAGGGGGCTTCGCTGGCTGGTTTGAGCGAAGAGCTGAGTCTGGACGAGACGCCACCCCGGGGCGACCCTCCTCCGGCGCCGGTCAAGGGGAAGAAGGGTTTAGTGGTCAAAGTAGTCGGGATGGTTAGAAAGTTTTTAGGATCGAAGTAGGATAGAAAATCCACAATTTGCGGAGTTATTTGATACGTACATAAAATTTATGATGCCAAGAACAAAATGAATACTAATGCTCTAAGATGCGTGATTTTTAAAGAGATCGAAGCTGAGGTCGCACTTATATGATTGGCATGCTCTTTGCGCAACAACACTTACGGTGAAGCACAGGTTCGTAGCGACAGGATTTTTCTTTTTTCAGTTTCTTTGCCCTTTCTTTTCTTTGCTTATTTCTGCACACGAGTCGAAAATCTCAACTTCAACAGAAGACAAGACAGGCTTAGAACTCGTAAGTACTTTCTATTTTTTTCCGATTCCATTTGAATTGAAGGTTCGTGGCCGACATGTGAGATTGAATTTCGGAATCCCACTCTCATCGGTGGCTCTCGCTTGGACCCGATTCCATGCACATAGTGCGAACGCTGCCGTTAAACTATGATTTATTATGCTTCGTATCTGTTTTCTTATCGGTCACGCAATATAACTATGTGTATAGTTATAATACGTTTAGAAGCATGGATCTGTTAATGTTTGTATGTCCTTTTTAAGAATTTTTATCAATGATTATGGACTTCTTATTCGGTATGAGATTAGTTTGATAGTCAAATGAGTCAGGGTTTGGATTGCATAAAAAGAGAAAAATGAGTCGTAGCACTAAATAGGGAAAATGGAAGCACTAATTTTGAAACACAACGCTATGAATATATTGAAATGCCCTTACTTCACTTGATCGTCAGAGCGTTGAAGAAAAAGCTTGTAGATCTATCCTCGTTGTTGTATGATTGCCGGTTACAAACAGTTCGTAAATTCTTTAAAGCACTATGTTCACGTTACAGCAAGTTGATATTCCTTGTGATACAAGATAGTTGATCTGCTGACCATCTGAAAAGACTGAATAACAGTTGCTTTTTTTTCATCTTTTCCGGTTTTCTACGCATCGTGTCTCTGTTGTGCCTCCTTAATGTGACTTTTAGCGTAACAGAAGAACATGCAAGTTACAAATTTATGCTCGTTGAACTATTTATTTTTGTTACTTTGTCGAGAAACATCTGTAAATATGATCACTAATGGATCTTGTGGGGGGTGGGTGGTTTTGTTCCTCCGTCAGCGGATGCAAAAGGTTTTGGCGAAGATGCGGTGGAATTGCTAGTCTAGTCTTAGCACGCTACTATTGTCATGAAATTATGCTGAGGAGTTATCTTAGTAGATGATCAGATGGAGGGGTTTGACATGTCAATTGAAACAATCACGTCCAGAATAACCACTTCTCTTCTCCATTGTTCAGAAGAACCGACATTGATCTAAGTCTTGATGGGGATACCACCTGCTCTCTACTGGCCAAAGTCGGCATTGAAAGAACTGGAGACCCGGCACATTTCGCCGAGTCTGAGTTAAAAAATGGAAGGGAGAGTTCGAGTCAGTCTCATATAAATTGTCCCGTGCATGATCAGACAGCATGTATTAGCATCAACTTTTGTAGAAAAATTGTGAGTGCGTTCTTTTGAGAGCATCTCATTCCAATCTTCTTCTTCTTTTCCCCCATTGGAAGGCATCTCATCTCTCACAAAGATGGCCCATCAAGGAATTAAATGCAAAACGCCCCTTCAGTTTATCATGGCCCAAAGACAATGACAAGTCCCATCGCATTTGGAAACGAATTTGTTGGGTCGTAGCGTGCCCACGCCACTGCTGGCGTCACAAATTCAGCTAATTATTTATTGGCATAATGATATCATTGGTTCATAAATTTTAACCCAACGTCCAATATGATTCCTTTTAGTTTGTTTGATGTGATCCATGAACTATGTGGTCCCTGGACTTTTAGTATAGGTTTAATGTTACCCTTCCATTAATTCAATATAAAGAAAAATATTGGACATTTCAGGAACTACATTACACATTAAGTTAAAGTTCAGGGATCACATTAAACAAATTAAAAGTTCAAATACCACATTATATATTGAGTCAAATTTTAAGGACTATTTGCAGGAAAAGTGTCGAAAAAGTCCAAACCTATTGCATTAGCGCCAATTTAGTCCTAAATATTTTTGCATTGGTGTTAATTTAGTCCTAAATCTTTTGTATTCTTAATTGACTGGATTGACTCAATTGACATAAATACAAAAGGTTTAGAATTGAATTGATACAAATATAAAAAGTTTAGGACTAAGTGGGCACCAATAAAAGATTTAAGACCGAATTGGTATCAATGCAAAAAGTTTAGGACTAAATTGGCATAAAAAAAGTTTGGAAATGAATTGTCATAAAAAAAATTAAAATTGAATTGGCATCAATGTAATAAATTTATGACTTTTTCGACACTCTTTCTTTATTATTTGTTAAAGGCCCAAAAACTGGGGTCCTGTTGATTCAAATGTAGGTTCTCACTAGACCCATTTTTTTGGGCCAGTCAATTTATGCCAAGTGTTTGTCTACAAATAAATATCACATTCCCATCTCATATGTAGGAAGGAGTCAAATAGTAAATGCGATAAATTTGAAGTGCAAGGTTGGACGTTTGCTACAACATCACCAACATTCGTCGATCGTGGGGTAACAAAAATTAAGATGGGAAAATGTAGTCTCTTGTCTGAGACAATTTCACTCTTTTTGTCTGTGTCTAATCAATATAACAAAAACGCCAAATGCAACTGATTCACGGAAGGGATTTTGCTCTCATAGGGTGTTGGAGTCTCACGCTTCTATAATTTAATTGGGTCGCGCGATGGTTCTCTCTAAGATAAGAACGTGAGGCCCTTGGATTGATCTGAAGAACCATGCTTTTAACGAGTAACCAATTTCGACCCCCCCGCCCCCCCACCTCAAAAAAAAAATACGAGTAACCAATCGATGATCACGCTTTCTGAGACCGTATATAGGTGTTGGGTCTCAACCTCATGGTGCCGATCAAAAGTCAGTTCAAGAAACGAACTTGCCTGTGTGGATAGATACAAATAGGGACAATTGCCAAGAAAGTCATAAACTTATTACACAGATGTAAATTCAGTCCCAAATATTTTGACGATTTGACAATGTAAACTCGAAAATGAGATATCAAGATTGACCAGTTTCATCAACTTACGAATTACATCGAGCATCGAGAAGAATTTCATCCAAAAACAAAAATGCAAATACTACAACGGAATATTATTTGAAATTGACCTGGCAGTTGTTGATGCATTCGAGTGTTGACAAGAAAGGTAAATAAAAATTAGTAAAAAATAAAAGGATTGTTTTTATTTTTATTTTTTTGTTAGGGATAAGAGAAGTTGGTAGTTTAAATAAGAGATGGTAAGCAAAACTAGGTGGTAACTCAATTGGAGAAAAGTTGTAATTATTCTAATTGCGATTGGCAAGTTCTAAAACAAGTAGATTTAAAGAAGAAGAGGGAGGCAGAGAAGAAGAGGAAGACCGAGATTCAGATAGCGATCGGAGGGACGAATCGAACCCGAGCGAAGAAGAATTGGGTGAATAGGATCGACACCGATGGCGATGGGTGCATAAGAAATGGTACGGGGACGAGTACTCGCACGGCCGAAGTCGGTCCCCTCCATATGGCCGGACGGTCGGGGCATTGGAGGTCACTCTCACGGACCCGGATGTGCTCGATTGCGGCGGTCTGTCTCGAGCCCTAGATGAGCCTTGTTTTTCAGGTTCGATTTTCCTTTGACCGATCATGAAATGTCTGCATCTTCCAAAATCACCGACCATGAAATGTTCGCATCCATGATAAACCGAGGATGGTGGCCTAATCAGAAACCACCAATTAGCCATGATAATGCTCGCTCTTCTTGGGGACTCTTTTGGCCCTTCTATTGATGTGTAATTAGTCCTGACAAGGAAGTCTGGATGTATTGGAAGTGTCACTTAGTTTTGTACGTTTTTGTTTGGAGTAGGAGAGCTCCTGAAATTCATGCTCAAAGCATGAATATCTCGCTAGATGGGGACTTTCAGGGTGTTTAGCCCCCGGATCATCTTTCTGCCAACATATATGTTTTTTCACCTGAGAAGTCTTTTGTCTCTAATCACTAAGTCTCACAGGAAGCTTGATTCTTTATCAAAGAGAATTGAAGAAGGGTGTGCTACTCTCACCGACCTTAGTGTTTGCAGAAAAATAACAGGGTTTCATTATTGTGTTGCCTGGTTAGTACACTAGCGGGACTAGCCTTGCTTTACGGATGATATCTCTTTTCAGGATTAAACTAAAAAATGTGTCTCTTTGTGGGAGTATATATGATGTTCTGGCTTTTTCAGATGTTACGATTGACCGTATCTAGTGTTGTGTCAATTTCTTTTTCACCTTGGCTTTTATTTTAGCTTGTTTGTGCCACTTAATCTTATGTTCTAATTGTCATGAGTAAATTCCAAGTACATGAATATTTTTCAGGATGAGATTTTGTATATACTGAACAAAATGGCGTTCTTCGTGATGGTTGCTGTTATATGTCTGAACTGATAATCCTTTGTCTTCATATGGTGAAACAGTGCGATAATGGGCAACATAGCTTGCTCTTCCTGCTACGAAAAGATCAGCAACCAATGCCCGTCCTGCTCTATGCCTATCGGCTACAACAGATGCCGCGCCGTCGAGATGGTCCTGCAGTCTGTCCAGATGGCATGTCGAAATGCAAAGTTTGGCTGCAATCTGAAGTTTGGTTACCTCGTGAAAAGAGACCACGAGAAGATGCGTCCGTTCGCTCACTGTTCATGTCCCTTTTCGAGTTGCAGCTACATTGGCTCTGTTTAGGATGTTAGTGAAGCACTTCAGCACCAAGCATGGAGCTTGTGCGACATCGTTCCGTTTCTACTTCAGCGCCTCTCTCTCAATGAAGAGGGAGAAGACGTTCTTTTTTTGTCTTGAAAATCGAAACGGTAGACCTGGGCAACAAGGTTAGGATCGGTTGCATTGGCCCCTTGCCAAAAGGCAGCTTATTCATACGACATAGTCGCACATTCTCGAGTGTTCTTTGATGATTTTTTGGGCCACAAGTTTGAAGTGTGTATGTGAGGAGCTATAGCTTAATGCTGTTGATATTTCCTTTTTCGTTCCTTCATTGTTATATTTACTTTTTGCCAAATACGCTGTTGATTCATCGATACAAACTTTCGCTGTAAATAAACGATTGAATTAGTGTTATCTTGCTTCGAATTCTTCACCCACAAGACATTTCTTGATGAACCGATGAATTGTATTCAGAAAAATTAGACTCTGTTAATTAGACTCAGTGGTAGTAGTAGTAAAAAAAAGAAAAAAAGTAAAAACAGAGAACAGGTAGAATTGAGATTTGCAGAGTCTAATGCAACTAATACTAGGAAAAGAGAAACACCTACACGATTCCACATAAACCAAGAAAAAAGAGAGAATTGTTACATAACTATACTTCAAATAAAAGGGAAAAATTAGGAAGATCCCAGTAGTATCAATATCAATGAGCCCCGTCATAAACGTGCCACGAAAATTAAAATGAAAACTAACCATATGTACCAAACAAAACTATTTAATCCATCCCCAATTTTTACTGACTTTACCAAATTACCAATTATCATTCTAATGAGACGGAGCTCTCTGCGGTTTTTGCTGCTTTCTTGCTCGTTTCCTAAATGAGTGAACATCTTCAGCAACCTCCTCCACTATTGTCTCTAGCTTCCTCTTTACTTTCAAATCCGTACTTCCACTTCCGTTCTTCTTCAACGCGGCTTCAACCTACAAAAAAAAAGGGGGGAGAGGGAGGGGGGGGAGGGGGAAGGAAAATGAACCATATGGGAGAAAACGATCTTGGCATCGCTGAAAACTTTCGAAAACCCGGTTAGTTCGAAAAGATATGTTCGGCTCATCACCTTGCACTCCACGGAGCAATACTTGGCGCTCGCCGACTTGAGCCCATACCGGCAAGATTCACACTCCGTGACACCGGTTTTACAGCGGGAATGAGATATCCCAGATCTCTTTTTGTATAAGAAGGCGACGAGCCACCGGTTGAAAGTGTATGGGCAGATATCGGAAATATCCCACAGCTGCTTCAAGTCCTCCATTCTGAAGGATGCCATGTGTGAAGCTTTATATGCCTGAGAAGATGAAAATCCATAAACAAAAAGTAAAAAAAGGGGTAAAGAATTCTGTATGAGGAGAAGAAACCCTAATTTCTCGTTTTCCAGATCAAACGAAGATAGCGAAGTACAATAGTGCACAGTTTTGCGACCCACTGGGAAAAAAAAAGTGCCGTCATAAATAATAGAGACGAAGACGATTCAAAACAAGAAATATTACCGTGATGATCTCATGCTTGGAACGTTCATGTTGCTGCTTGCAATCTTTGCACAAAGCGAGCATGCAAACTCTACAGTAATAATTGCGCTCTTTGGAGCGATGAGTCTCGCACCAGCTGTAAAACTTGGCATCCACGAGCGGCCTCAACCACCGGGGGACGACCTTCTCCTGATCTTCTCCTGACGAGACCATCTTGGCATCAGCCACCGTCATTATAGCCGCTCGTTTCTGTAATTTGACGAAAGAACGAAATCCCAGAAGAAGAAAGAGAGAAGGGCAGATGTAAGGAAACCGAGAGAGAGAGGAAACGACGAGTATCAGTAAGAAACAAGAAATACAATCAACGACTCTGATATATCAAGATTTTCACCACATAACGCGCATAAGATTTTAATTCAGAAAACAGCGCTTCGAAGTCAAACTTGTTATATTTGCATATATTTCGTGATTATTCCAATTGTTGACGTGTAATTAATTAGTTATCATTGCTAACTGAAAGTCATATATTGGTGATCATCTCTAATTGTCAATTAATGAGATAACAATCCTATTTGAAAAAAATAAAAACAAAAATTAATAGCAGGAAGAAGGATTAGCATTTTTTTCAAGCGAGGTTTCATCGATTTTTAAGTTGTTCTGCTGGATTTTTTTAAAATTGAAACCTTTGATTGGGGGCATTGTAATTATTTTGCTACCCACTTTTATTGAGAAATCATTGCATTAAAAATTGAGATCTTCAGTGCCAAGAGAGGTTCTTTGATGATTTCATGGGCCTCAAGCTTTGATGTGCATTTGGCATGGCGGAGCAAGAGATTAATGCGACGATATTTTCTTTTTTGCCCTTTCATTAATTTATCCTTTTTTTTGCCAGAAATGCCGTTGATTCATCGGTTGGAGCTTCCATCGTAAATGATCAACTGAATTACTGTTATTTTGCTTCAAATCTTTCGCCCAAGATAATTTTTTTTTTAATGAACGGATGAACTGTATTCAGATGAATGATAATGTGTATTTCATGAGAAAGATTTAAGGATGTCGGAACAACTCCTGCGATCCAGAATAATTGCATCTTGAGAAAGTGTTATCAAGTACACCACACCACACGTGGGATTCGGAGATTGGTTTAAATTAACAAATGACAATAACGACAATAATAATACTATAGTAACTCTTTTCGGTGGGTAGAACCTAAATTAGCAGAGTTTAACGTAACTAATACCGACGAAAGAAAACCCAAGCACCGATTCCACATAAGACAAGAAAAACATATATAATTGTTGCATTACTGTACTTCAAATGGGAGGAAAGATCAATAGAGTTTATTTCTCTAAATACAAGGCGGATCTAGCGGGTGCTAATAGCACTCTTATTATCTCCCACACACACACACACACACAAGAGAGAGACAGAAATAACGAAAAACGTAGTAGTTTCAATCAGCCGTATTAAAAGTACACCATAAAATTAAAAGGAAAATTAACCATATGTACCAAAACCAATTAGCCCATCCTCAATTTACACCTAATTTACCGAATTTCCGATCTTTGAATCAATCTAATAAAACGGAGGTCTGTGTGATTTTATCTGCTTTCTTGCTCGCTTCTTGAATGAGTGAACATCGTGAGCAATCTCCTCTACTATTGCCCCTAGCTTCCTCTTTGCCTTTTCATTAATACTTGCACTTTCATCCATCTTTAGCTCGGCTTCAACCTCCAAACAACAAAGTGACCCACATGTGACAAAACGTTCTTCGAATTCTCGGAACATTAAAAAAAAAACCATTGGTTCGAAGAGATGTTCTCGATCGTCACCTTGCGTATCACGGAGTAGTACTTGGCGCTCAGTGACTTGACCCCATACTGACAGGATTTGCACTCCGCGACGCCGTTCTTATAGCGGGAGTGAGAAATCCCTATTCCCTTTTTGTATATGAAGGCGACTAGTCACCCATTTAAAGTGTACATGTGAATACTAGAAATATTCTGAAGGACGCCGCGCGTGAAGTTTTATATGCATGAGAAGACTAAAACCTATAAAGAAAATCAGAAAAAGAGAGAGAATTCAATATGAAGAGAAGTAATCTAAATTATTATTTTTTTCCTCGTTATGCCAAGATAGAGAGTATTACATTGCATAGTTTCGTGACCCCACTAATTAAAAAAAAAAAATGCCGTTAAAAAGTCCTGAGATGCATAGGACTCTAAATGGAGATTATTACCGTTAGGATCTCGTGCTTGGAGCGATTGTGTTGCTCCTTGCGATCTTTGCAGAAAGAGAGCATGCAGACTCTACAGTAGTAATTGCGCTCTTTGGCGCAATGAGTTTCGCATGAGCTGTAGAACTATTGAGTAAATAAATGTATGTACGAACCGATTTGTTTTTAAACGAGGTAAATCAATTTTGGGCAACAAATAAAAATGTAACTATCTTTTATACATCAATATGAGAAATTGTCGAAGTCATTACCTTTATATAAGTCACATTGCCACTCACGTTATATTTACGAGTCTTTGTTATTGGTTCATTAGAATCGGCAAAATCATATAACGAATTGATGTTAGCATACTTTTGCTGCGTGCTTAAATGTGATTCATTTGTTTATACTTGCATTAATAATTTGATGACATCATATTGTCAAATAATAATCAAATTTTCCACCCATAAAATTGCTCAGATCAATTAGTACATGCCTTTATTTATTCAATCTTTCTATATCTATCTAGGTTCGTGTGAATAAAAACCGGGTAAGGAACTTGAGAAATCATGACATCATTTTAAGGCCTTTTTTTTTAAATAGTCAATCACTTCTCTGAGTCTCTGACAGAGTATTTGTAAGATAAAGTCTAGTTGCACCTTGCCCACTTCCTAATTGTTCCCTGGCATATCATTTTTTTTAACCCGAAATAGGATGAAATATACAGATAAATAATAGTATAATTAGGTAGGAGAGTCAAATGCTTTTTGCTGTAGCATTACTCATTACATACCGGTCCGACGTGAAGAGCCTCTTCAACGGTTCTATCGTTAAGCCAGGTATAGGAGAGTACGTAGTTATAGACCTACATGGAAAAAAAAAATATTAAAATTTGAAAGGCGAATGTAATATACATCCAATAAAGTGGATCTCAAAAAGAAAATAAATACTAATAAGTTTGCTGCCCCGGCCCTTGACAGAGCCCATTAGTCATTGGATTTCAGGATTAGCAGTTATTTCTAATTCAATCGGCGTACGTTTAAACTCGTTTCATGAATTTTTTAAATTAAAGATCAAAAAAGTCAAAGAAGATTGATACAAATTAATCTATGTCTCGATTACCAGGTGCATTAGTCTAAGTTTTGTCTTTTATTTTGTTTAGCCATATCATGATATAAATTTAATTATTCACTTGGATTGGAGTTAGAACTGATAAAAAGGCTTTGAGCTTAGTGTGGTTGAAAATAACCCACTAGAATGAAGAGAGCCCGAACCTTAATTACCCCATAAATAGAGTCTTATTCCTCACAATTAAGGAGGTCGGTCGGCAGTCAGAATTTGAGATCAACATAAAAACACGTGAGAATAGAGAGAGGGAGGGAGTCTCGGCCAAGGCTCCCCCTTCATGGCCAAGATCAAGCCGACCAAGCAGCACCCCCAACTCTGGTAGACGTAGCTGCAGTTGACCGGTCCATTGCCGTGCGGCCGCAATTCCCCTCGAAAGACGATGAGGCGGCCGCGTCTCCAGGCTTACCGAGTTTCACGACTAGTGCCCGTGCATGAATCTATCCGAGTCCCATCGACGACAGCGATCCTGCCTGTGCCGCCGTCCCCTGCCGCTGCCCTCAACGTGTCTCAGATCGTCCTCGCTGAGTCACTGCTTTGGCCACATCTGAATCTTTCCGGTTGCTGGTTTTCTTCAGTCAAGTTATGGTTCTGACCCAAAAAAAAGAAGTTATGGTCTATCCCAGAGACTTCTAAGTCACTGTTTTGTTTTATTGACTATTTTGTTGAGTCGTCAACTTTTATTTGCACTGGTTAGCAAAACTCTATATTTACTAACTCCTTTTGAAGTTAATAAGCCAAATTAGAGTGACTCACCAACTTTTCTCCTATAAATTTACCATTTAGTATAGGATTACCAGCTCTCATATGAGTTACTCGATGACGTTCATTTGATTTCTTTTTATTTGCCAACCTTCATTATACAAACTCGTGTTTGCATTTCTTAATGCGTCAAGTTTACCAACTTTTTCATAAATTGCAAGCAAAAATTAAAGTGGCTTAGTATCTTTTCGCCGATTAAGTTACTATAGTTTTTTTTATGACCAACTCTCCTTTGCATTAATTTGCAAGTTTATTTTCTTCTTTTAATTACAAACTTTTTCTTATGTTTTACCAACTTTTGTTTACTTTTCTTACCAATCCCTTACACTTGCCAACGTTTATATGAAATTACCAACTTTACTTTAAATAATTTATCAATTTTTCTCCGATTAAGTTATCAACCAATTCTTAATTATCAACTCTCATTTGAGTTAGTTATCAACAGTTATTTGATTTTTTTTTTTTAATTTACCAACTATTCTAGTGGGTCATTAAACTGGAAGAAAGGTTAGTATGTCATATAACAAGGTTAATGATTTCATAAAATTGTTGATACATTCAAATGTTAGTAAGAAAAGTTGGTAAGTAAAACTAGTTGGTAACTCAATTGGAGAAAAGTTGTACTTATTCTAACTGCTGTTGGCAAGTTCTAAAACAAGTTAGTAAATTTAAAATGTCTGTAAATGAGTAAAAATAAAAGTATGAAACGAAGCTCAAGTCAGTGGCCAAAATGTGTGAGATTATAAAGAGTTAAACTTACATTATGCGCGTAAATGACACATGCAGTCCATCTACAAACAAAATCTAAATTATATGAGAGGGACACCCAGAGGGATATTTTTGAGAAAGGTCGTTACCTGAAGAGAGCATTCCCAGACGGCCACATGAGAGCTGCGAACTTCTCGCAAGCTTCAGCTTCGAGTTTCTCATCAACATCGAGTTCTAGGAACTCTGGCTATGTAACCGGAAGGGAACGATTCCCACTATAAATGCAACAGATTACTCAAAAAATATGTCCAAGAACATATTTGAATCACTATCATAGGAGTATGTCATGTAACGGACGCACCTCGTTTTTCACGGATTAAACATTCCCATTGCGACCTCGAGAGATCGTTCGTCCCATTATCACGTTCGGGAGAGGAGAAGGAACGTCGTCGTCGACATCGTTTTCTCTCTTGTTCTGTTCTTTATGCTCTCTCTTTTTGTGGAACGTTAGAAGAAAAAGATGAAGGAACGCAATTCTTTTTAATCACCTTTTGCAATTATTTCAACTCTTGTGTGTTACGAGCTAGGTTAGCCCATCTTGGGCGGCCCAGTACCCATCCACAAAACCCAACATAATTATTTGAGTGAGCGCTATTGGAGTTTCAAACCTTAGTCTCGCGAGGGAGATCGAAGAGCTCCTTCGCGACGCCGGAGATCGGATCACGAAGCTCTCGGAGAGCCTGCACATTCTCATCACAAGCTCTCATCCAAGACTTCGTCCCGTGTTCCATGCTTTCCTCTGAGAAAACTATCACCGGGAACTTTGGATGCCATTTTTAGCTTCTCCGTCCACGCGGAACTTCTGAGTGGGGTTAACGGCTCGTTATCCACTTGCGGGAGCTCGGAGAAGGCATTAAAAATGCTATTCGAACCCCATGATCGACATCAAATTACCAAAGCCAAATTCGAAATTCTTACTCAATGATTGGTTGCGTGAGCTTGCTAATTGTTTGAGTTGAGTGTTTTCATGATTTTGATTATGGAACTTATCGCCAAAGACTGGCGACTAGCAGCCGAGAGCGTAGAACTAGAGGTCCAAGATGGTAGATAGAATAATTAGGTTTATTAACTTTTATTTAATTTGTTATGACAATCCGATACAGCAAAAAAGACAAACGATGAGAATGTATCCGTTTAAAACATCCACACAGAAGCACCTTTGGTCAAAGTCAAGTTGAAATTCCCTCCTATTTAGAAAATCAATGATAAAAGTTGTCTCAAACATGACAAATAATTAATTCGTATGGTATTAATATCAAACTCACCTTAACTATAGGTATCGAGATTATTATTGAATGTCGACAAAATTTACTTGAACTTTTCGAAACTTTTTCCGTGTATCGAACGAGTAATAAAATGGACTAATATCTATCTCTTAAACAAATTAAAAACAAAAAAAAACGTAAGATAATGGCCTAAAATTAAAGATAAAATGAAATTAAACTCTTGGAAATAATTTCCTCTCGCATTCGTATAAGCCAATGTACCTAACTATAAGTAGTAGTATCTAGTTCGAGCCTCGCAGGTTAGCCTAACAAACTGGGAGGGAAATAAAGCAGGACGGTAATGGCGAAATTCTCAGTGGACGGAGAAGACGATGACGATGTACCCAGCAGCTCCCGGCTTGGCAGGAGGCGCCGCTTTCCTTCTTCTAGCCATCAACCGGAAGAAGAAGAAGGTAGCCGAAGCCGAAGCCGAAGCCGACCCACTAAAGAAGAAGAAGTGGGAGGCAGAGAAAAAGACATCGATCGGAGAGACGAATCGAGCCCAAGCGAGGAAGAATTAGAAGAACAGGATCGGGGGCGATCGGCGCATGCGAGATGGTACGGTGACGAGTACTCGTACGGTCGTAGTTGGTCCCCTCCATGTGGCCGGGCGGTTGGGTCTTTGGAGGTCACTCTCACGGACCCGGATGTGTTCGACTGCGCCGTCTGTCTCGAGCCCTTGACGAGCCCTCGTTTTTCAGGTTGAATTTTCCTTTGAGCGGGTATTCATTTCTTGGTTGATTGCTTGTTGGTGATTCCATTGTGGTTGTTGCTGGGCATGAATTGACTGTGTGAGAGCAGAACTGCCGAATTTGGAGGAGAAGCTCGCATATTTCTGATGAATTTCGATTCTTTCGTGCCTAGTTGGGGGCTGTGAGTGAATTCGTTTTTGTTTGGGGTCAAATTGTAAGTGAAATTGAGCTGCTCGATTAGTATTAGTCCCTGCATGTAAATTGAAGGCCTAAGGTCTCTGTTGGGATGCCCGTTTTTGCTTCATTTCTGGTCGAAATACGATTTTTTCTTGGCCTCTATCATTTGATTTCAGTAATTGATCGTTGACAAAGGCCATGCGGTTGGCCTCAGACATGACCAGATTGTACCAGCGTCTCTGGGGTGTGCTGGTAGTAGTTTACCTTATTGAGCAATGTTGAATCAGTGTTACTTTATTGGTTGAGTCGTGTTAGAATTGCCGCAATCGGCAGTGTTTTTTGGTGCCCTTAGTGGATCCCAAAGTTGGAAGTTGGTGTTGTAATAAATGTAGAAATCTCTGACCAAAAAAAACATTGTAGAATTCTGGGTGCAAATGGTAACAAGTTTGTGATTTGGATGAAAGTAGGCAATCAATCTTTAGGGTCTTAATGAAAAATAGTGGATATTCTTTGACCCATATGTAGCTGAGAGCTGGTTGGCCTAGATTTATGTAATATGAAACGCATTTGTCTTTTGGTGCTGTCTTTTGAACTGTTCCACCTGGGAAGTGGGTTCACATAAAAGGTAAAACACACTTAGGATCACTAGATCATGAAATGTCTGCATCTTTTAAAATCACCGACCATGAAATGTCTGCGTCCATGATCAACCGACGATGGTAGCCTAATCAGAATCCACCAATTTGCCATGCTAAAGCTCGCTCTTCTTGGTGACTCTTTTGGCGCTTCTCTTGATATGTAATTAGCCCTGACAAGGAAGTCTGGATGTATTGAGAGTGTCACTTAGTCTTGTACGTTTTTGTTTGGAGTAGGAGAGCTCCTGAAATTCATGTTCAAAGCATGAATATCTCGCTAGATGGGGACTTTCAGGGTGTTTGGCCCCCGGATCATTTTTCTGCCAACACATTTATATTTTTTTTCCTGAGAAATCTTTTGTCTCTAATCACTAAGCCTCACAGGAAGCTTGATTCTCGATCAAAGAGAATTGAAGAAGGGTGTGCTACTCTCACTGACCTCAGTGTTTTCAGAAAAATAACAGGGTTTCTTCATTATTGTGTTGTCTGGTTAGTACACTAGCCTAGTTGTATGTATGATATCTCTTTTGAGGATTAAACTAAAAATTGCGTCTCTTTGTGGGACTATATATGATGATCTGGCTTTTTCAGATGTTAATTTTGACCGAATCTACTGTTGTGTCAATTTCTTTTTCACCTTGGTTCTTATTTTAGCTTGTGCCACTTAATCTTATGCTCTAATTGTCATGAGTAAAGTCCATGTACATGAACGTTTTTCAGGATAAGATTTTGTATATACTGAACGAAGTGGCGTTCTTTGTGATGGTTGCTGTTATATGGCTGAACTGATAATCCTTTGTCTTCGTATTGTGAAACAGTGCGCTAATGCGCACATAGCTTGCTCTTCATGCTGCAAAAAGATCAGCAACAAATGCCCGTCCTGGTCTATGCCTATCGGCTACAACAGATGCCGCGCCTTCGCGAAGGTCCTGCAGTCTGTCCAGATGGCATGTCAAAATGCAAAGCTTGGCTGCAATCTGAAGTTTGGTTACCACATGAAAAGCAACCACGAGAAGATGTGTCCGTTCGCTCCCTGTTCGTGTCCCTTTTTGAGTTGCATCCACATTGGCTCTGTTTAGGATGTTAGTGAAGCACTTCAGCACCAAGCATGGGGCTTCTCTGACATCCTTCCGTTTCTACTTCAGCACCCCTCTCTCGATGAAGAGGGAGAAGACGTTCACTTTGTCTTGAAAATCAAAACGGTAGACCTGGGCAGCAAGATTAGGATCCGTTGCATCGGCCCCTTGCCAAAGGCGGCTTATTCATATGACTTTGAATATAATCCGAATCTGTTGCTGTACCTTTTGGTCCCAAGAGTGTTCTTTGATGATTTCTTCGACCTCGAGTTTGAAGTGTGTATATGGCGTAGCGGAGCTACAGTTTAATGCTGTTGATATTTCCTTTTCCGTTCATTCATTTTTATATTTATTTTTTCCCAAATATGCTGTTGATTGAACTTTCGCTGTAAATAATCAATTGAATTAGTGTTCTCTTGCTTCAAATTCTTCACCCACAAGACATTTCTTGATGAAACGTTGAATTGTATTCAGAAAAGTTGAGACTGCTAATTAGACACAGTAGTAGTAGTAGTAGTAAAAAAATAAAAGAGGGAAAAACAGAGAACAGGTAGAACTGAATTTAGCAGAGTAATGTAATTATGTAACTAATACTAAGAAAAGAGAAACACCTACACGATTCCACATGAACCAAGAAAAAGAGAGAATTGTTGCATAACTATACTTCAAAATAGAAGTAAAAGAAAAATAGAGTTTATTTCTCTAGATCCACAAAAGGGAAAAATTAGGAAGATCCCAGTAGTATCAATGAGCCACATCATGAATGTACCACAAAAATTAAAATGAAAATTAACCATATGTACCAAACAAAACCAATTATCAATCTAATGAGACGGAGCTCTTTGCGGTTTTTGCTGCTTTCTTTCTCGTTTCCTAAATGAGTGAACATCTTCAGCAACCTCTTCCACTATTGCCTCTAGCTTCCTCTTTGCTTTCAAATCCATACTTCCACTTCCGTTCTTCTTCAACGCGGCTTCAACCTACAAAAAAAAAGGAAAAAACAAAAACAAGCGAACCATATGTGAGAAAAAGATCTTCGCATTGTAGAAAACTATCAAAAACCTGATTAGTTCGAAGAGATATGTTTGGCTCATCACCTTGCATTCCACGGAGCAATACTTGGCGCTCGCCAACTTGAGCCCATACTGACAAGATTCACATTCTGCGACACCGCTTTTACAGCGGGAACGAGATATCCCGGTTCCCTTTCTGTATATGAAGGCAACAAGCCACCCATTGAAAGTATATGGGCAGATATCGGAAATATCCCACAGCTGCTTCAAGTCCTCCATTCTGAAGGATGCCATGTGTGAAGCTTTATATGCCTGAGAAGGTGAAAATCCATAAACAAAAAGTAAAATAAAGGGTAAAGAATTCAGCATAAGGAGAAGAAACCCTAACTTCTCGTTTCCCAGTTCAAACGAAGATAGCGAAGCACAATAGTGCACAGTTTTGCGACCCACTGTGAAAAGAAAGTGCCGTTATAAATAATAGAGACGAAGACGATTCAAAACGAGAAATATTACCGTGATGATCTCGTGCTTGGAACCATCATGTTGTTCCTTGCAATCTTTGCACAAAGCAAGCATGCAAACTCTACAGTAATAATTGCGCTCTTTGGAGCGATGAGTCTCGCACCAGCTGTAAAACTTGGCGTCCACGAGCGGCCTCAACCACCGGGGGACGACCTTCTCCTGATCTTCTCCTGACGAGACCATCATGGCATCTGTCACTGTCATTGTCGCGGCTCGGTTCTATAATTTGATGAAAGAAGGAAATCCCAGAAAAAAAAGAGAGAAGGGCAGCGAAGATGTAAGGAAACTGCGCGAGAGAGAGAAGAAACAAGGAGTGGAGAGGACTGAGTATCAGTAAGAAATAGGAAATACAATCCAAGATGCTGATATATCAAGATTTTCATCACACCACGCACAAAAGATCTTAGTTCAAGAAAAAGCACTTTGAAGTCGAAACTTACTATATTTTGCGAATATTTCGTAATAATTTCAATTTGATGACGTGGGATTGGTTTAGTTACCGTTACTCGCTAGATGTCATATATTGGCGATCTTCTCCAGTTGCCAATTAATGAGATAACAATCCTCATTTGTAAAATTTTAAAAAAAAATTAATTACGAAAAGAAGGATTAGCATTTTTCAAACTTGATTTCCATCGATTTTTAGTTGTTCTATTTTTTTTTTTAAATTGAGATTTTTTATTAGCGGCATTGTAATTTTTTTGCTACCCTCTTTTATTAAGAATCATTACATTGAAAATTGAGATCTTTGGTGGCAAGAGGGGTTCTTCAATGATTGCTTGGGCCTCAATCTTTGAAGTGCCCATTTGGCATGGCGGAGTAAGAGATTAATGGCGTCAATGTTTTGTTTCTGTTCCATTTATGGCCCCCCTTATTTAGGCACAATGCCTCTATCTATTTTTACATAAATAATCATATTCAGCATGCACCGATTTTATCCACTTAATTAGACAACAGGTGTTCTACTTTTACTTATTTATTGAGAGAACCAAAAGCGACGCTGGTTTTCCACCTCTTTAGAACAAGAGAAAGCATTAATCCCAAAATAAACAAATAGAATTAATAAGCAAATGACAATAACGACAATAATAATACTATAGTAACTCTTTTCGGTGGGTAGAACCTAAATTAGCAGAGTTTAACGTAACTAATACCTACGAAAGAAAACCCAAGCACCGATTCCACATAAGACAAGAAAAACATATATAATTGTTGCATTACTGTACTTCAAATGGGAGGAAAGATCAATAGAGTTTGTTTCTCTAAATACAAGGCGGATCTAGCGGGTGCTAATAGCACTCTTATTATCTCCTACACACACACACACACACAAAAGAGAGAGAGATAGAAATAACGAAAAACTTAGTAGTTTCAATCAGCGGTATTAAAAATTACACCCATAAAATTCAAAGGAAAATTAACCATATGTACCAAAACCAAGTAGCCCATCCTCAATTTACACCAAATTTACCGAATTTCCGATCTTTGAATCAATCTAATAAAACGGAGCTCTGTGTGATTTTATCCGCTTTCTTGCTCGTTTCTCGAATGAGTGAACATTGTGAGCAATCGCCTCTACTATTGCCCCTAGCTTCCTCTTTGCCTTTTCATTAATACTTGCACTTTCATCCATCTTTAGTGCGGTTTCAACCTACAAACAACAAAGTGACCCACATGTGACAAAACGTTCTTCGAATTCGCGGAACATTAAAAAAAAAAAACCGTTGGTTCGAAGAGATGTTCTTGATCATCACCTTGTGTACCGTGGAGTAGTACTCGGTGCTTGGTGACTTGAGCCCATATCGGCAGGATTTGTACTCCGCGATGCCGTTCTTACAGCGGAAGCGAGAAATCCCTGTTCCCTTTTTGTATATGAAGGCGACCAGTCACCCGTTTAAAGTGTATGGGTGAATACCAGAAATATTCTGAAGGACGCCGCGTGTGAAGTTTTATATACCTGAGAAGATTAAAACCTATAAAGGAAATCAAAAAAAGAGAGAATTCAATATGAAGAGAAGTAATCTAAATTATTATTTTTTTCCTTGTCATGCAAAGATAGAGAGTATTACATTGCACAGTTTCGTGACCCCACTAATTAAAAAAAAAAAAATGCCGTTGAAAAGTCCTGAGATGCAGAGGACTCTAAATGGAGATTATTACCTTTAGGATCTCGTGCTTGGAGCGATTGTGTTGCTCCTTGCAGAAAGAGAGCATGCAGACTCTACAGTAGTAATTGCGCTGTTTGGCGCAATGAGTTTCGCATGAGCTGTACAACTATTGAGTAAATAAATGTATGTACTAACTGATTTGTTTTTTAAAAAAGGTAAATCAATTTTGGGCAACAAATAAAAATGTAACTATCTTTTATACATCAATATGAGAAATTGTCGAAGTCATTACCTTTATATAAGTCACATTGCCACTCACGTTATATTTGCGAGTCTTTGTTATTGATTCATTAGACTCAGCAAAATCATATAACGAATTGATGTTAGCATACTTTTGCTGCGTGCTTAAATGTGATTCATTTGTTTATACTTGCATTAATAATTTGATCACATCATATTGTCAAATAATAATCAAATTTTCCACCCATAATATTACTCAGATCAATTAGCACATGCCTTTATTTATTCGATCTTTCTATATCTATCTAAGTTCGAGTGAATAAAAACCGGGTAAGGTACTACAGAAAAATGAGGGTTAGCCAAATTGATGTATTAAACATGTTTATTTTTCTGATTTAAATTCACTATTCTATTGTTCATTTAAAAAAAAAAAAAGGAATCATAATGGTAATCCACCTTCATCTTGTTCTTCATAATAAAAAAAAGGTCCAACAGAATTCCAAGTCTTCTCTTCAGACGCATTACTTAAAAAGACAATGTCACGTTGCACCTTGCCCACTTCCTAATTGTTCCCTGGCATATCATTTTTTTTAAACCCAAAATAGGATGAAATAAACAGATAAATAATAGTATAATTAGGTAGGAGAGTCAAATGCGTTTTGCTGTAGCATTACTCATTGCATGCCGGTCCGACGTGAAGAGCCTCTTGAACGGTTCTATCGTTAAGCCAGGTATAGGAGAGTACGTAGTTATAGACCCACATGGAAAAAATATATTAAATTTTGACAGGCGAATGTAATACACATCCAATAAATTGAATGTCGAAAAGAAAATAAATACTAATAAGTTTGCTGCCCCGGCCCTTGACAGAGCCCATTAGTCGTTGAATTTCAAGATTAGCAGTTATTTCTAATTCAACCGTCATACGCTTAATCTCGTTTCATGAGTTTTTTTTATATTAAAGATCAAAATTACTGTGAGGGACAATGCAATTATCACGATGAAGTCAAAGAAGATTGATACAAATTAATCTATGCATGAGAATTGAACGTCAATGTCTCGATTGCCGGGTGCATTAGTCTAAGTTTTCTCTTTTATTTTGTTAAGCCATATCATGATGTAAGTTTAATTATTCAATTGCATTGGAGTTAGAACTGATAAAAAGGCTTTGAGCTTAGTGTGGTTAAAAATAAACCCACTGGAATGAAGAGAGCCAGAGAGAGAGGGAGTCTCGGCCGAGGCTACAGCCAAGATCAACATAGAAACACGTAAGAATAGAGAGAGAGAGAGGGAGTCTCGGCCAAGGCTTCCCCATTCGTGGCCGAGACCAAGCCGACCGAGAAACGCCCCCAACTCTGGTCGACGTAGCTACAGCTGACCGGGTCCGTCTACGAGCGGCTGCAATTCCCCTCCAAAGACGATGAGGCTGCCACGCCTCCGGGCTTACCGAGCTTCACAACTAGTGCCCGCGCATGAATCTAGCCGAGTCCCATCGACAACGATGATCCTACCCGTTTGGCCATCCCCTGCTGCTGCCCTCAACGTGTCTCAGATCGTCCTCACCGAGTCACTGCTTTGGCCATATCTGAATCTTTCCGGGTACAGGTTGAATATTGCGCTATTAGTCTTGGAAAATTCGGAATGTTATCTTTGGATAGACTTCTAAGTCACTGTTTTGTTTTATTGACTATTTTGTTGAGTCGTCAACTTTTATTTGCACTGGTTAGCAAAACTCTATATTTACTAACTCCTTTTGAAGTTAATAAGCTAAATTAGAGTGACTCACCAACTTTTCTCCTATAAATATACCATTTAGTATAGGATTACCAACTCTCATACGAGTTACTCAATGACGTTCTTTTGATTTCTTTTTATTTGCCAACTTTTCTTATACAAACTCGTGTTTGCATTTCTTAATGCGTTAACTTTACCAACTTTTTTAGAAATTGCAAGCAAAAATTAAAGTGGCTTATTAACTTTTCGCCGATTAAGTTACTATAATTTTTTATGGCCAGCTCTCATTTGCATTAATTTGCAAGTTTATTTTCTTCTTTTAATGACAAACTTTTTCTTATGTTTTGCCAACTTTTGTTTACTTTTCTTACCAATCCCTTACACTTGCCGACGTTCATATGAAATTACCAACTTTACTTTAAATAATTTATCAATTTTTCTCCGATTAAGTTATCAACCAATTCTTAATTATCAACTCTCATTTGAGTTAGTTATCAACAGTTATTTGATTTATTTTTTTTTAATTTACCAACTATTCTAGTGGGTCATTAAACTGGAAGAAAGGTTAGTATGTCATATAACAAGGTTAACGATTTCATAAAATTGTTGATACATTCAAATGTTAGTAAGAAAAGTTGGTAAGCAAAACTAGTTGGTAACTCAATTGGAGAAAAGTTGTAATTATTCTAACTGCGATCGGCAAGTTCTAAAACAAGTTAGTAAATTTAAAATGTTTGTAAACGAGTAAAACTAAAAGTACGAAACGAAGCTCAAGTCAGTGGCCAAAATGTATGAGATTATAAAGAGTTAAACTTACATTATGCGCGGAAATGACACATGCACTCCATCTACAAACAACATTTAAATTATATGAAAGGGACACCCAAAGGAATATTTTTTTAGAAAGGTCGTTACTAGAAGAGAGCATTCCCAGACGGCCACATGAGAGCTGCGAACTTCTCACAAGCTTCAGCTTCGAGTTTCTCAGCAACATCGAGTTCTAGGAACTCTGGCTATGTAACCGGAAGGGAACGATTCCCACTATAAATGCAACAGATTACTCAAAAAATATGTCCAAGAACATATTTGAATCACTATCGTAGGAGTATGCCATGTAACGGACGCAACTCGTTTTTCACGGATTAAACGTTTCCATTGCAGCCTCGAGAGATTGTTCGTCCCGTTATCACATTCGGGGAGAGGAGAAGGAACGTCGTCATCATCGTTTTCTCTCTTGTTCTGTTCTCTATGCTCTCTCTTTTTGTGGAACGTTAGAAGAAAACGACGAAGGAACGTGATTCTTTTTAATCACCTTTTGCAGTTATTTCAATTCTTGTGTGTTATGAGCTGGGTTAGCTCATCTTGGGCGGCCCGGTACCCATCCACAAAATCCAACATAATTATTTGAGTGAGCGCTATTGGAGTTTCAAACCCTAGTCTCTTGAGGGAGATCGAAGAGCTCCTTCGCGACGCCGGAGATCGGATCACGAAGCTCTCGGAGAGCCTGCACATTCTCATCACAAGCTCTCATCCAAGACTTCGTCCCGTGTTCCATGCTTTCCTCTGAGAAAACTATCACCGGGAACTTTGGATGCCATTTTTAGCTTCTCCGTCCACGCGGAACTTCTGAGTGGGGTTAACGGCTCGTTATCCACTTGCAGAGGCTCGGAGAAGGCATTAAAAATGCCATTCGAACCCCATGATCGACATCAAATTACCAAAGCCAAATTCGAAATTCTTACTCTGATGATTGGTTGCGTGAGCTTGCTAATTGTTTGAGTTGAGTGTTTTCATGCTTTTGATTATGGAATTTGTCGCCGAAGACTGGCGACTGGCAGCCGAGAGCGTAGAACTAGAGGTCCAAGGTGGTAGATAGACTAATTAGGTTTATTAACTTTTAATTAATTTGTTATGACGATCCGATACAGCAAAAAGGACAAACAATGAGAATGTATCAGTTTAAAACATCCACACAGAAGCAGGTTAAAATCAAGTTGAAATTCCCTCCTATTTAGAAAATCAATGATAAAAGTTGTCTCAAACATGACAAATAATTAATCTCGATACCTTAATTATAGGTATCGAGATTATTATCGAATGTCGACAAAATTTACTTGAACTTTTCGGAACTTTTTCCGTGTATCGAACGAGTAATAAAATGGACTAATATCTATCTCTTAAACAAATAAAAAAAACGTAAGATAATGTCCTAAAATTAAAGATAAAATGAAATTAAACTGTTGGAAATAATTTCCTCTCGCATTCGTATAAGCCAATGTACCTAACTATAAGTAGTAGTATCTAGTTCGAGCCTCGCAGGTTAGCCTAACAAACTGGGAGGGAAATAAAGCAGGACGGTAATGGCGAAATTCTCAGTGGACGGAGAAGACGATGACGATGTACCCAGCAGCTCCCGGCTTGGCAGGAGGCGCCGCTTTCCTTCTTCTAGCCATCAACCGGAAGAAGAAGAAGGTAGCCCAAGCCGAAGCCGCAGCCGAAGCCGACCCACTAAAGAAGAAGAAGTGGGAGGCAGAGAAAAAGACATCGATCGGACGAATCGAGCCCAAGCGAGGAAGAATTAGAAGAACAGGATCGGGGGCGATCGGCGCATGCGAGATGGTACGGTGACGAGTACTCGTACGGTCGTAGTTGGTCCCCTCCATGTGGCCGGGCGGTTGGGTCTTTGGAGGTCACTCTCACGGACCCGGATGTGTTCGACTGCGCCGTCTGTCTCGAGCCCTTGACGAGCCCTCGTTTTTCAGGTTGAATTTTCCTTGGAGCGGGTATTCATTTCTTGGTTGATTGCTTGTTGGTGATTCCATTGTGGTTGTTGGTGGGCATGAATTGACTGTGTGAGAGCAGAACTGCTGAATTTGGAGGAGAAGCTCGCATCTTTCTGATGAATTTCGATTCTTTCGTGCCTAGTTGGGGGTTGTGAGTGAATTCGTTTTTGTTTGGGGTCAAATTGTAAATGAAATTGAGCTGCTCGATTAGTATTAGTCCCTGCATGTAAATTGAAGGCCTAAGGTCTCTGTTGGGATGCCCTTTTTTGCTTCATTTCTGGTCGAAATACGGTTTTTTCTTGGCCTCTATCATTTGATTTCAGTAATTGATCGTTGACAAAGGCCATGCGGTTGGCCTCAGACATGACCAGATTGTACCGGCGTCTCTGGGGTGTGCTGGTAGTAGTTTACCTTATTGAGCAATGTTGAATCAGTGTTACTTTATCGGTTGAGTCGTGTTAGAATTGCTGCAATCGGCAGTGTTTTTTGGTGCCCTTAGTGGATCCCAAAGTTGGAAATTGGTGTTGTAATAAATGTAGAAATCTCTGACCAATAAACCCATTGTAGAATTCTGGGTGCAAATGGTAACAAGTTAGTGATTTGGATGAAAGTAGGCAATCAATCTTTAGGGTCTTAATGAAAAATAGTGGATATTCTTTGACCCATATGTAGCTGAGAGCCGGTTGGCCTAGATTTATGTCATATGAAACGCATTTATCTTTTGGTGCTGTCTTTTGAACTGTTCCACCTGGGAAGTGGGTTCACATAAAAGGTAAAACACACTTAGGATCACTAGATCATGAAATGTCTGCATCTTTTAAAATCACCGACCATGAAATGTCTGCGTCCGTGATCAACCGAGGATGGTAGCCTAATCAGAATCCACCAATTTGCCATGCTAAAGCTCCCTCTTCTTGGTGACTCTTTTGGCGCTTCTCTTGATATGTAATTAGCCCTGACAAGGAAGTCTGGATGTATTGAGAGTGTCACTTAGTCTTGTACTTTTTTGTTTGGAGTAGGAGAGCTCCTGGAATTCATGTTCAAAGCATGAATATCTCGCTAGATGGGGACTTTCAGGGTGTTTGGCCCCCAGATCATTTTTCTGCCAACACATTTATATTTTTTTTCCTGAGAAATCTTTTGTCTCTAATCACTAAGCCTCACAGGAAGCTTGATTCTCGATCAAAGAGAATTGAAGAAGGGTGTGCTACTCTCACTGACCTCAGTGTTTTCAGAAAAATAACAGGGTTTCTTCATTATTGTGTTGTCTGGTTAGTACACTAGCCTAGTTGTATGTATGATATCTCTTTTGAGGATTAAACTAAAAATTGCGTCTCTTTGTGGGACTATATATGATGATCTGGCTTTTTCAGATGTTAATTTTGACCGAATCTACTGTTGTGTCAATTTCTTTTTCACCTTGGCTCTTATTTTAGCTTGTGCCACTTAATCTTATGCTCTTATCATGAGTAAAGTCCATGTACATGAACATTTTTCAGGATAAGATTTTGTATATACTGAACGAAGTGGCATTCTTTGTGATGGTTGCTGTTATATGGCTGAACTGATAATCCTTTGTCTTCGTATTGTGAAACAGTGCGCTAATGCGCACATAGCTTGCTCTTCATGCTGCAAAAAGATCAGCAACAAATGCCCGTCCTGGTCTATGCCTATCGGCTACAACAGATGCCGCGCCATCGCGAAGGTCCTGGAGTCTGTCCAGATGGCATGTCAAAATGCAAAGCTTGGCTGCAATCTGAAGTTCGGTTACCACGTGAAAAGCAACCACGAGAAGATGTGTTCGTTCGCTGCCCGTTCGTTCCCTTTTTGAGTTGCAGCTACATTGGCTCTGCTTAGGATGTTAGTGAAGCACTTCAGCACCAAGCATGGGGCTTGTGCGACATCGTTCCGTTTCTACTTCAGCACCTCTCTCTCAATGAAGAGAGAAGACGTTCCTCTTTTTGTCTTGAAAATCGAAACGGTAGACCTGGGCAGCAAGATTAGGATCCGTTGCATCGGCCCCTTGCCAAAGGCGGCTTATTCATATGACTTTGAATATAATCCGAATCTGTTGCTGTACCTTTTGGTCCCAAGAGTGTTCTTTGATGATTTCTTGGACCTCAAGTTTGAAGTGTGTATATGGTGTAGCGGAGCTACAGTTTAATGCTGTTGATATTTCCTTTTTCGTTCATTCATTTTTATATTTATTTTTTCCCAAATATGCTGTTGATTGAACTTTCGCTGTAAATAATCAATTGAATTAGTGTTCTCTTGCTTCAAATTCTTCACCCACAAGACATTTCTTGATGAAACGATGAATTGTACTCAGAAAAGTTAAGACTCTGCTAATTAGACACAGTAGTAGTAGTAGTAGTAAAAAAAAAAAAAGAGGGAAAAACAGAGAACAGGTAGAACTGAATTTAGCAGAGTAATGTAACTAATACTAAGAAAAGAGAAACACCTACACGATTCCACATAAACCAAGAAAAAGAGAGAATTGTTGCATAACTATACTTCAAAATAGAAGTAAAAGAAAATTAGAGTTTATTTCTCCAGATCCACAAAAGGGAAAAATTAGGAAGATCCCAGTAGTATCAATGAGCCACATCATGAATGTAGCACAAAAATTAAAATGAAAATTAACCATATGTACCAAACAAAACCAATTATCAATCTAATGAGACGGAACTCTTTGCGGTTTTTGCTGCTTTCTTTCTCGTTTCCTAAATGAGTGAACATCTTCAGCAACCTCTTCCACTATTGTCTCTAGCTTCCTCTTTGCTTTCAAATCCATACTTCCACTTCCGTTCTTCTTCAACGCCGCTTCAACCTACAAAAAAAGGGAAAAAAAAAAAATAACAAGCGAACCATATGTGAGAAAAAGATCTTCACATCGTAGTAAACTATCAAAAACCCGATTAGTTCAAAGAGATATGTTCGGCTCATCACCTTGCATTCCACGGAGCAATACTTGGCGCTCGCC
The DNA here is from genome assembly GCF_020921035.1 of Rhodamnia argentea. Classification (NCBI taxonomy): domain Eukaryota; kingdom Viridiplantae; phylum Streptophyta; class Magnoliopsida; order Myrtales; family Myrtaceae; genus Rhodamnia; species Rhodamnia argentea. The sequence goes on along the minus strand of NC_063157.1, from coordinate 11,373,428 downwards.
AACTTGAGCCCATACCGACAAGATTCACATTCTGCAACACCGCTTTTACAGTGGGAACGAGATATCCCGGTTCCCTTTCTGTATATGAAGGCAACAAGCCACCCATTGAAAGTATATGGGCAGATATCAGAAATATCCCACAGCTGCTTCAAGTCCTCCATTCTGAAGGATGCCATGTGTGAAGCTTTATATGCCTGAGAAGGTGAAAATCCATAAACAAAAAGTAAACTAAAGGGTAAAGAATTCAGCATAAGGAGAAGAAACCCTAATTTCCCGTTGCCCAGTTCAAACGAAGATAGCGAAGCACAATAGTGCACAGTTTTGCGACCCACTGTGAAAAGAAAGTGCCGTTATAAATAATAGAGACGAAGACGATTCAAAACGAGAAATATTACCGTGATGATCTCGTGCTTGGAACCATCATGTTGTTCCTTGCAATCTTTGCACAAAGCAAGCATGCAAACTCTACAGTAATAATTGCGCTCTTTGGAGCGATGAGTCTCGCACCAGCTGTAAAACTTGGCGTCCACGAGCGGCCTCAACCACCGGGGGACGACCTTCTCCTGATCTTCTCCTGACGAGACCATCATGGCATCTGTCAATGTCATTGTCGCGGCTCGGTTCTATAATTTGATGAAAGAAGGAAATCCCAGAAAAAGAAAGAGAGAAGGGCAGCGAAGATGTAAGGAAACTGCGCGAGAGAGAAGAAACGAGGAGTGGAGAGGACTGAGTATCAGTAAGAAACAGGAAATACAATCCAAGATGCTGATATATCAAGATTTTCATCACACCACGCGCAAAAGATCTCGGTTCGGGAAACAACACTTTGAAGTCGAAACTTACTATATTTTGCGAATATTTCGTAATAATTCCAATTTGATGACATGGGATTGGTTTAGTTACCGTTACTCGCTAGATGTCATATATTGGCAATCATCTCCAGTTGCCAAGTAATGAGATAACAATCCCCATTTGTAAAATTTTTTTTAAAAAAAATTAATTACGAAAAGAAGGATTAGCATTTTCCAAACGTGATTTCCATCGATTTTTAGTTGTTCCATTTTTTTTAAATTGAGATTTTTTATTAGCGGCATTGTAATTTTTTTGCTACCCTCTTTTATTAAGAATCATTACATTGAAAATTGAGATCTTCGGTGGCAAGAGGGGTTCTTCAATGATTGCTTGGGCCTCAATCTTCGAAGTGCCCATTTGGCGTGGTGGAGTAAGAGATTAATGGCGTCAATGTTTTGTTTCTGTTCCATTTATGGCCCCCCTTATTTAGGCACAATGCGTCGATTTATCTTTACATAAATAATCATATTCAGCATGCACCGATTTTATCCACTTAATTAGACAAAAGGTGTTCTACTTTTACTTTTTTATTGAGAGAACCAAAAGCGACGCTGGTTTTCCACCTCTTTGGAACATGAGAAAGCATTAATCCCAAAATAAACAAATTGAATTAATAAGCAAATGACAACAACGACAATAATAATAGTAACTCTTTTCGGTCGGTAGAACCTAAATTAGCAGAGTTTAACGTAACTAATACCTACGAAAGAAAACCCAAGCACCGATTCCACATAAGACAAGAAAAACATATATAATTGTTGCATTACTGTACTTCAAATGGGAGGAAAAATCAATAGAGTTTATTTCTCTAAATACAAGGCGGATCTAGTGGGTGCTAATAGCACTCTTATTATCTCCTACACAAAAAATAAAAATAAAAATAAAAGAGAGAGAGAGAGAGAGAGAGACAAAAATAACGAAAATCTTAGTAGTTTCAATCAGCCGTATTAAGAATACACCCATAAAATTAAAAGGAAAATTAACCATATGTACCAAAACCATTAGCCCATCCTAAACTTACACCAAATTTACCAAATTTCCAATCTTTGAATCAATCTAATGAACCGAAGCTCTATGCGGTTTTATCCGCTTTCTTGCTCGTTTCTCGATTGAGTGAACATTGTGAGCAATCTCCTCTACTGTTGTCTCTAGCTTGCTCTTTGCCTTTTCATTAAAACCATGCTTTCATCCATCCTTAGCGGGGCTTCAACCTACAAAAAGCAAAGTAACGACCTACATGTGACAAAACGTTCTTCGAATTTATGGAACATTAAAAAAACACTGTTGCTTTGAAGAGATGTGTTTGATCGTCACTTTGCATTCCACGGAGTAGTACTTGGCGCTCGGCAACTTGAGCCCATACCGGCAAGATTCGCACTCCGCGACGCGATTCTTATAGCAGGAACGAGAGATCCCTATCCCCTTTTTGTATATGACGGCGACCAAACACCCGTTGAAAGTATACAGATGAATACTAGAAATATCCCATAGCGGCTTCAGGTCCTTTATTCTGAAGGACGCCATGCATGAAGTTTTATATACCTGGGAAGATTAAAACCCATAAAGAGAATCAGAAAAAGAGAAAGAATTCAATATGAAGATAAGTAACCTTAATTTCCCAGTTTTCCTTGTCATGCAAAGATAGAGAGTATTGCATTGCACAGTTTCGTAACCCTACTAACTAAAAAAAAAAATCCATTAAAAAGTCCTGAGATGCAGAGGATTCTAAATGGAAATTATCACCGTTGGGATCTCGTGCTTGGAGCGATCGTGTTGCTCCTTGCAAACTTTGCAGAAAGAGAGCATGCAGACTCTACAGTAGTAGTTGCGCTCTTTAGAGCGATGAGTTTCGCACGAGCTGTAGAACTTGGCAACCGTAATCGGCCTCAACCACTGCGGAACAAACTTCTCCTGATCATCTTCTGACGAGACCATCAATCTATTAGTCACCACCATTTTCGCGGCTTGGCTCGCTTCTTCAAAATTTGAAAAAGAGGAAGGAAATCCCAAAAGAAGAAAGAGAGGAGGCAGTAGCGAAGAAGATGCTGGCAATTAATGCGATTACAATACATTTCAAAAACAATAAAAAGAGAAAAATAAATTGTGATTTTCAAACGGATTTCTTCCATTTTAAATTGTTCTAACTGATTTTTTTTTTAAAACAAGGTAAATCAATTTTGGGCAACAAATAAAACTGTAACTTTTTTTTTATTCATTAATCTGTGAAATTATCGAAGTCGTTACCTTTATATAAGTCTCGCTGAGTCACTGGCACTCACGTTGTATTTACGAGTCTTTGTTATTGGTCCATTAGAATCAGCAAAATCATATTATGAATTGATATGTTAGCATACTTTTATTGCGTGCTTAAGTGTGATTCATTTGTTTATACTTGCATTAATAATTTTATCACATCAGTTTGTAAAATAATAATCAAATTTTCACCCATAATATTACTCAGATCAATTAGTACATACATTTATTTATTCAATCTTTCTATATCTAGCTAAGTACATGTGAATAAAAACCGGGTAACGAACTTGAGAAAAATGAGGGTTAGCCAAATTGGTTTATTAAACATGTTTATTTTTCTGAGTTAAATTCACTACTCCCTTGGTCATTTCAAAAAAGGAATCATAAAGGCAATCCACCTTCATCTTGTTCTTCATAATAATAATAAAAAAAGTCCACAGAATTCCAAGTCTTCTCTTCAAACGCATTAGTTAGAAGGAAAATTGCTGGAACATTTTCATTAAAAGAAAAAAAAACAAAAAAAAACAATGCGAATGAGAATTGTAGCTTGGTATTTATAAGATTATTTTTCAATCTCTGGTGATAGGCTTGTCGAAGTGGTTTTAGAAAACTTGTGCTTCAAGTCAAGTGACTATCCTTCTTTCTAACATCTCAACACATTTGATCACGAATTATGACATCATACATCATAGCATCGATCACTATTAAGTCCCTGTGTATTACAAGTGGTTAATTCCATTATATAACGGCTTATTTCAGATATTTACACTAGCGGTGTTTTTAATAATTATTCTGTAAGATTAACTTTTCCTCTTTAAAAATTTAATCGTCCTTAATTTTGTTGAATAGGCCACAACACTTCTCAAAGTTATACTTGCTTAAAAAGAAATAAGAATGGACATATGTGACACATGTACTAAAATACATCTAGATGGCCAGATCTAATGAGATAAGACCAATGGTTTTCAATATTCAAAATGAATTTTAGCAGCTACATTATTATAGTTTTTCCTCTTGACCGAGCCTGTAACCCTCGTTATCAGATTTATTTTCTGTGGTTTCCCCGATCAAACTGGAGGTTACCAAAAATAGACGGATAGAGAATTTCTATGGCTAGCCAAAATTGAAACCGTCTAGCCCAAAATTCTTGCTAATGGATTTAGTTGATGGGGTGGCTTACAAGAGTCCTGGTCCAAAAAATCATGTGAATCTAGTTATTTAAGGGCTAGATTTCAACAAATGCATAAATTTATAACCGGAAGACAATCGGTAATTTTGTTCCTCAAGTAAAAGTGATGATATTTTTATCCAGCGGGTATAAGTTTGATACATTTTCCCTCTGATTTGGCTTATATTTAAGGGAAAATTTGGGACATCCGTCTCATTTTTGGTTTCCGAAAATACCTAGTGTGCAAAATTGAACCTAGGTCACGGAATCAGAAGGAAGAAAGAAAAAAAAGAGAGTGGGCAATCTTGATATTTTCACATTTTTATGTTTATCTAGTTAAATTATTCACATTTTAAATTAGCAGAGTTTAATGTAACTAATACTTAATAAAAGAAAACACCAGCACCGCTGCCACATAATACAAGAAAAAAATATAATTGTTGCAGTACTGCACTTCAAATGTGAGGAAAAAATTAGAATTGTTTCGTATTAGGAATATACCACTGAAATTAAAAGGAAAAGTAATCATATTTACCAAAACCCATTAGCCCATTCCCAATTTACACAAAATATCAATTTAATGAGACAAAGCTCTCTGCGGTTTTTTTTGCTTTCTTGCTCGTTTTCTGAATGAGTGAACATCATGAGCAATCTCCTCTAACATTGTTTCTAGCTTCCTCTTTGCTTTCTCGGTAATACTTCCACTTCCATTCATCTTCAACGCAGCTTCAACCTAACAAAAAAAAGGACCCAAATGTGAGAAAATGTTCTTCGAATTTGCAGAACATGAAACAACGAGGTTGGTTTGAAAAGAAGTGCTTGATCGTCACCTTGCATTCCACGGAGCAGTACTTGGCACTCGGCGACTTGAGCCCATACAAGCAAGATTCGCACTCTGCGATGCCCTTCTTACCGCGGGAGCCAGAGATCCCAATTCCCCTTTTGTATATGAGGGCGACCAGCCACCCGTTGGAAGTGTACATGCAGATACCGGAAATATCCCACAACGGCTTCAAGTCTTCTACCCTGAAGGATGCCGCATGGGAAGTTTTATATACCTAAGAAGGTTAAAACCCATAAACAAAATCTTAACAAGGGGAAAAATTCAATATCAACAGAAGTAACCTTAATTTCCCGTTTTCTTCATCATACAAAGAAAGAGAGTACTACATAGCACAGTTTTGCAACCCACTTCTTAAAAAAAAAAATGCCCTTAAAATTGTTGGATGGTAGACGATTCTGAATGGAAATTGTTACCTTGAGGATCTCGTGCTTGGAGCGATCGTGTTGCTCCTTGCAATCTTTGCAGAAAGAGACCATGCAAACTCTACAGTAGTAATTGCGTTCTTTGGAGCGATGAGTCTCGCACGAGCAGTAGAACTTGGCACCCGCAATCGGCCTCAACCACCGGGGAACGGCCTTCTCCTGATCATCTTCTGACGAGACCATCAATCCATCAGTCACCGTTCTTGTCGTGGCTCGCCTCGTTTCTATAATTGGGACCAAAAGAAGAAAGAGAGGAGGTGGCGAAGAAGATCTAATGGAAATTGAGCTTTTGCGAGAGAGAGGGGAGGTAGGTGAGACCAGAGAGACTTTGTTAGAACTGTAGGGTAAGGTAAGCGAAGGTGAATGAAGGAATTAGTGGGGTTCAAGTATATATGATAATTCAAAGTCACAATAGGAAATAAAATAAGACATTCCGATATATCAAGATGATTTTGTGCGTGTGGTGTGGTGAGTGGGAGAAGTAGGTTTAATTTAGGAAATTGCACTTTGAAGTCAAACTTAATATATATATATATATATATATATATATATATATATATATATATATATATATATATATATCGTAATAATTCCAATTGATGACGTGGGTTAGTTAATTACCGTTGCCAACTGGAGAGGGTGGCAATTAATGTGATAACAATAGCATTTCACAAACAATAAAAACAGAAGAAAAAATAAAAGATCAACATTTGAAAAAAAACCGGGTTTCTTTGATTTTAAATTGTTCTAACTGAATTTTTATTTTAAAACATGGTAAATCAATTTTGGCAACGTCAGTCTGAGAAATTATCCAAGTCATTTATATTAAAGAGTCTTTCGTATAGGTCCATTATATTCAAGAAAATTATATTATGAATCGATATTAGCGTACTTTTGCTGCGTGCTTAAATGTAATTCAATTGTTTATACTTGCATTAATAATTTTATCACATCAACTTATAAAAAATTAATGAAAATTTTAATCAAAAGTATTACTTAGATTAGTTAGTACCTACATTTATTTATTCAATCTATCTATATCTATCTAAGATGTGTGCATAAAAACTTGGAAAGGAACTTGAGAAAAATGAGGGTTAGCCAAATTGATTTTTGAAACATGCTTATTGTTCTGATTTAAATTGACCACTCCGTTGGTCATATTATTAAAAGGAATTATAAGGGTAATGAACCTTAATTTCGTTCTTCATAATAAAAAAAATTTCCAAAAGAATTCCAAGTCTTCTCGGCACAAAATTCGAATGAGAATTCTAGCTTGGTATCTTTTGCGATATCTTTTGAATATTTGGTGATAGACTTGAGGAAGTGTTCTTAGAAAACTTGTGCTTCAAGTCAAGTGACTATTCCTCTTTTTAATATCACAACAAATATGATCTCGAATGATGGCATCATAGCGATTTTTACTATGTCCCTACGTAATACAAGATATGTATTTTCATTTTATAAGTGTTTCTTTTAAATATTTACACCGGCGATGTGTTATAGTAATTATTATGTAGGTTAACTTTTTTTTTTTTTTTTATCCGAGGATCCGCACGACTTACGCCCGCGACTATACCTCGGGGGAGACTAGCCCAACAACCCACCGCCAGGCCCCCCCACTTAAATCACGAAACGCGGTCGGGAGTTTCGAACCCTTGACGTGGACGAAGAAGGGCACGCTCTCAACCAACCACGCCATGCGTGGGTGGGTTATGTAGATTAACTTTATCTTTGTAAAAAGCTAATAACTGCCATTAATTTTGTTGAGTTGGCTAAAACACTTCCGGAAGATATACTTGGTTAAAAAGATGTATTAATGGACTGAGTGTAGCATATGTACTAAAAAAAGGTGGCACACGGTTGCAAAAGCAAATCTTGTAGCATATGTATTAACGGGAACATCTATTTATGGTGCATTTTTTTTTTTTGGCCGGATTTATTTATGGTGCATTTGGTTGGGGAAAACCTCCATAAAAAAAGAAAGTGATTTTTTAGAAATCATTTTTCAAGAGAACGGTTTATTTTCCTTTGTTTGGTGATATGTTACTAAAAATGTTTTAAGGTGTTTGTTACACATTTGCAAAATTATTTCAATCTCATTACTTTATCTGAGACCAAAAATTTAAATTCGAATTTTAAGTAACTTTTTATTTATATTGTATCATTTTTTCTTTATTTTTATTTTTTTCTTTTTCTTCTTCCTCCACCGATTGTCGGGCCTCAGCGATGACCAACAACTAACCACACGAGATGACCGGCAAGGATCATCTCGCCTAAAGTGGTCGACGAGCTTGAGCTCGACAGGCAGCCGACAAGGGTGCCTGTCATTAGCCATCACCGAGGCTTCGCGGCTAAAGAAAAAAAATTTAAAAAGATAAAGAAAAAGAAGATATAAAAAAATATATTATATATATATTGATATATTAAAAAAATAAAATATTAAAAATTTGAGAGAAGCAATTCCGGAAAGTGTTTTCACCTCTTCGGATTAGGGATTTCACTTAATCGTTTTTGGCGAACCAAACGGGGGAGAGTCTAGAAAACCTATTCTCTGAAATACTTTCCCTCAAACAAACGCACCCTTTAATTCAAAGTAAACAATCCAAACAATTCTTCATTTAGAATATGCATTATGTCCAAAAATAGACAGAGAGAGAATTTCAATGGCTAGCCAAAATTGAAACCATCAAGCCACAAAACTATTTAAATTTTCAAACAATCAAAGATGGACGAACTTCTTCATTATTTGCGGTCCATTTTGTCGGCCGGAGCTTACGTGGCTTGCCAGCACTAACGTGGATAATTTTTTATAATATTATTTTTTTCCTTATATTTCTTTTTTTTTCCTTATATTTTTTTTTTCCTTTCCTACTTCTATCGTGGCCGGCGAGGGTCGCCGAAACTCACACGCTATTGGACGAGGCCGAGCGGGGGCCGCGAAGCCCAAATCAAGGCAAGGCCAGCCTCGCCAGCTGTGGGCAAAGGCAGCTTTGCCGAAGACCGCAAAGCCCTTGCCTAGTGGCCAATGAGTTACAACCCTCAGCAGCCACAATAGAGGTAGGAAAGGAAAAAAAATTTAAAAAAAATTGTTAAAATATTATTAAAACTCGTCCACATCAATGTCAGTCAACAAAGTGACCAAAATTAGTATAATTGTAAAAGGTTTGGACTCAATTGGCAAAAAAAGAAATTGGACTGAAGTGACACAATTGCAACAGATTTAGGACTTTTTTGATAATTACTGCTGCATTTTTCCTCTGATTTGGCCTATATTTAAGGAAAAATTCGGGACATTCATCTCATTTTAGGTTTCCGATAATACCCTATGTGAAATTGGACTTAGGTCACGAAATCAGAAGGACAAAAAAAACATAGAGAGAGAGAGAGAGAGAGAGAGAGTGGGCAATGTTGACCTTTTTCGCATTTTTTATGTTCAATTATTAAAATTATTTGCACAGTTTATATTTGTCTCTTCTTTCATTTCTTTTAATTGGCATCTCCCTAAACAAAAATAAAAATAAAAATGCCATCTCCATTTCTAAACTCAACAAACTATAGATATGTCAAATCTCTAGGATCCAACACTGATCGGATCCAATCCACAGAGGGATATTTGAATATCTCTATTACTAAGGAAGGTTTAAATTAATTCATATTGGAATGATGTATTGCAACCAAACTAGGCAATATATATATACATAGTTGGAGTGATCAGCGACAAGATTTAGGAGAATGACAAAAGCATTAAGTACAAACTTAACACCGATTAAAATGAACATCTGATTATCTTAAAAATTTATGCTATTAAGTTGAAAATTTCTGAAATTTTGAGATAATTTTTGTTTCTCTCAATGGTGGATCTCCCTCAAGAATGGTGGATTGGAAGGGGATGTGGTTGCTTCACAAGGTGATATAAGCCGTCTTGGAAATGAAAAAAGTAATGTAAAATGTGTTGAATAGTTTTGGGCCTCTTTCGTTCAAAAGCTAGCTCAAAGGGAGATTTTCCCTCATACTTATAAACCGACCACCAGTTCATTCCACAACCGATGTAGGACAACTCTAACAATCTCCCTCTCACACATTGGGACATGGGTCGGAACTAGAAATGGTCGGTTCTGCCGAACCGCCGGTTCAGGTTCGAGAACCGACAGTTCCGGTTCCAAGAAAAGATGGAACCGGCGATTCCAAGCCGGTTCCGGTTCCGTTTTTTAAATTTAATTTTTAAAATAGAAAATAATAAAATAAACATAATAAATTATAAATTATAAATTATAATCAAATTATACATCGTAATAAAATTTGGGGAAAAAAAAAGAGAAAGGAGGAATGGGCTTGAACTTAATTAATTATTATTAAGCGCCAACATATCTTCTTGGGGATAAAAGAATCAAAACTCATGTAGTTCTTTTACCTTTGATAACGCCAACTTACCTCATCGTCAATCGTCGCTACCCGTTGTGATACCCGTGGCGGTGGTATCTCCACAATCCTCACTAAAGAATTCATGTTCTCGATCCAGCTCTTGGTGTCGAAATGCTCCTACGCTAAATGCCTTCGTCCAATCGTTGACACAAGCTTGAGCTTCCACCGACTCCGGACTTAATCTTGAATGGCGATAGTCCAAAACTAATCCTCTAACGTTAAATGTTTATTCAATCGCAACTGTTGAAGAAGAGGTTGCTAATATCTCGCGAGCGATGAGGGCGAAAACAAGTTAATCAATTGAGTGACTTTTCCACCACTTCAGGATTTGGAAATCAGTACTATGTTCGGTATCACGAAACTCAAATTGAGTGGTTAAATATTTTCTAATTCAGAAATACTACATGTTGCCCCTTTTTATTTATTTTTTTTTTTTGTCTACTCTTGAGCATATTGTACCCTCTACTAATTAAACTACCAGATTCACTTCGTGATGCAGTAAATTGTAAAGATTCACAATCACTTAAACTATATCTAGTACAAAATTCTCCATATAATACTACTATGGATTCTTTAACCTCTCCTTGTATATTTGAAATATCTATTGCATCTTCCAAATGTAAACAATCATAATAATACACATTCAGATAATCTAGTAAACCATTTAATTTAATACGTAGATCAAAAACAATACCAACTAAATAGACAAGAGGAATTTTGAAATAATAATACAACGATTTTTCTCGCATTACTAAAATAGTCCTAGCTAATTCAGTATCTTTTTCATATTCACTAAAAAACACCAATATTAACACACTCTATTAAAAATAAATGCGAAGTAGAATAATAAATACTAGATAAAGTATTAGTAGCATCATCAAAAATTTTCAAAAATTCTAATTTTTTTTGCAAACATCCCAATGTTACGGAAGTAAAGTAATTTCGAGAATATTTTACGAAATAAACATACATAGTAAATCTTTGTAATAAAAAATTTGACGAAGCAACTCGTAGGTAGAATTCCAACGAGTCGGAATATCTTTTAGAAACCTTTTTGTCCTTCTCCCATGTTGTTTACAAAATTTTCTCCATGCTTTCATAAAATGGACACGACTCCATAAAAATTTAATTGCACCCTTTATTGGGGCGAGAGAAATCTCAAGAGTTCGTAAACCATCTTGTACACAAAAATTTAAAACATGGCAAGCACATCTAAGTGACAAAATTGTCCGCCAAAAGAGAGTTTGCAAATATTTTCTAATTCGAGAATGGAAGCGATATTTGCGGCGGCATTATCAAAATCAATTGAAAATACTTTATTTATCAAATTATATTATTCTAAAACTTGCATAATTATTCTATAAATATTATGAGCCGAATGTTTTTCATCAAAAACTCAAAATGCAATAAGGCTTTTTTGAATGGTCCAATCGTCACCTATCCAATGACACGTGACACCCATCTAAGAATGAATTTGCTAAGGATCACTCCAAATATCGTTACCTAAATGCACACATCTATTGAACTCCACAAAAAATTTTGCTAAAGATTTTTTTTGTTTTTTATTAAGATACAAAAGTTCGCGTTTAAGAGTACTTTTCGAAATAGTTAGTACTTGCGGAACCAACGCAGTATTTATCAAATATTTCAAATTAAAATTTTCACCAGTAGTAAACGGAGCATGATCAAGGGCAACATATTCAGCTAATTTTTGTTTATAAAGTGCATCAGTGTAACAGAATAAAGGATGAGTATTAGAATTGGCGTACCCGAAAATTTGTTGTTGCGTAGTGTCGATCCCCGCTTACGTTGGATGTTTTTTCGTCAGGTGCCAACAGAATGTTCCGTAGCCGTCTCCTTTCGTAAATTTGTATATTTGTGAATAATATTTACAATTTATATTATACTTACATTCACTTTCATCATATACCTTGTCGAAGTGCAACCACAAGTCGAATGTACTCTCTCGGCCCTTCCGTTCCGGCGCATTTTTCATCAACATTTCTTCGACACCAGTAGGAGGATGAAGACTTTCTTGTATTGAGAGGTGCTCGACGTTCGGAATGGGAACAACGTTGATATTATCGTCGTCTTCCCAATATGTATACTCACGAGGATCATATCTAGGAATATGATACTCGGAATCTCCCATCACCACTTGGCATTTTCAGTATTTCTACTTGCACTTGCCATTTTTTAAAGAATTGATCAGAAATCCGATTGAAAGAATTGATGAGGGACCGAGAGAATTGAGTGGATTGAGGGAATTTGAGAGAATTGTTGAGAGGATTTATGAGAAAAATGAAAGGGGAGGATAGATATTTATAGAGAATGAGAGGATTATTTAACTTTAAAAAAAATTACTTTTTTTTTTGGTGAAGCAACTGCCCAAAGAGCCGTTTGGGGGAGGGGGGGAACCGGGGAAGAGCCCAACGGCTCTTTCCCCACCAGCTCCCCCTTTTTAATTATTAAATTGGTCGAAACTGTGGGCTAGGTCAATGGGCCGGTTCCGGACCCATGGTTCAATTTGGCCATGTCTAGTCGAAGCAGCAACAACTCATACCTCTCCCCTATCACTGTTAGGTACAAAATACCAGTGTGTGGTGGTCTTAAACCTCTCTCATTCAAAAGCTAGCTCAAAAAATGAGATTTTCCCTTACACTTATAAATGCTCAAAGGATGAGGTTTCCCTCACACTTATAAATCAATCACCAATCCATTCCACAATCGAGAGACATCTTATGAACCTATAATCAATCTGAAGTCGGGGAGAAATAACTGCGTTGATTGAAGAGTTCATCCTAGAAAGGATCTTGCCCGGTTCAACTGGCGACTTCGAAGCAAAAATAATCCAGAAGAGCTATTGACAAGCTACTAACGGAATTTGGAAACATTTAGCCGACGAAAACTAGAGTCTGCATAACTAGCAAATGCTTTAGTTCTTTTCTAGCAATTGCTTGAACCAATAGGCGGACATCTTCGGGTGTCTAGAGAGGTCCCTAAAGTCCGTGTACGTGATGCCGAACCGAGCGGTGTAGCCCAACAGCCACTCGAAGTTGTCGAGCAGCGACCAAGCGAAGTAGCCGTTCACATTCGCTCCATTATCAATGGCTGCCTTCAACTCCTGCAGATAGCTCCTGTAGTAGTTTATCCTCGTAGTGTCGTGCAATCCCTCCGCGTAAGTTACATTACCCGGGTCGTCCATGCCTGTGAAAGTACAAACAAAGTCATGAGATGCCTAAACCAAAAACCCTAAAAAGGATGCAAGATATGATTAGTAGTAATATCATTTTCCGATACCGTTTTCGGAGAGAAACATGTACGGGTTTCCGTAGTTCTCTTTCACGTATGTAATGGCCTTATTGATACCCCATGGCACTATATAAAGCCAACCTGAATTTGCCTGCATATGTTTGACATTCCAAGTAAAATTAAGCCAATTAGCATATAAACAAATCAAGCAACTTACAACACGGAAGAGATAGTAATGACAACAGACTTGGAAGCATAGCTTTTCTTTTCATGAGCATGTCAAAGAATGTCTACTGCTTTGAATGACAGAATTCCTAAGAGATTCGGCTAACAATGTAGTTCTAAGCTATTGTTTTAGGAATTCAGAAGGTTTACCCTCGGCCCGATTGGAACTCCGTTCTTTTCAACTGCAAATTCAAGCAAAAGAAAAATCAGTTTTGCGAATTAACAATGATGGGCTTTTTTCAGTTTAAAAGCTAGGTCTTACAAGCAAATCCAACATGCCAATCTGCCTGATAGCCTGGTGGAGAGGTTTCAGTCCAATTCGGATTATACATGTAGTAAGATGTGTAGTGGTTAACGCCAATGAAATCAAAACCGCCCTTCACAATCCTGAGCTCCCTTTTAGTAAACTTCGGAAGCCTTTCACGAACTATCTCCTGCATCGTTTTTGGATATTCTCCATAGACCAAAGGGTGCAGAAACCTGTCAAATGACGTTGATGTTAGAAGAGGCACACAACCATTGCTTCAATCGATTCTCTATGTTTCCTTACCAGCCAATATGGAAATCTCTTGCTCTTTGAGCAGCATAATTGTCCTCCAGTGAACTTGTCAAATTTTCGTACCAAACGAAATCCAACAGAATCCCGATTCTTCCCTGTTGCTTCGCCTGTCATAAGACGAGGAAGTTAGATGGAAGACTGCAGGGATAATAACTTTGTTCAAAAGAAAATTGAAGGATAGCTGATAGTGACTCTTACTTGGTATCTTCTGCGGTATCTTTTGACTGCTTCAGCATGAGACAGTATCATATGATGTGCTGCAATATACGGCTCAGTGCCCGAATTGCCTGCCGTACAGTTCCCATACGGCTTGGAGCACCTAGAAGGAGGATTGATTCCGCTATCGAACCCGAGAGCTGCAATGACCCTCGGTTCATTAAAGGTCATCCAGTTCTTCACTCTATCACCGAATGTCTTGAAACAAAACTCAGCATAATCAGCAAAATCCTTCCTGCAGGTGCGAAACATTTTAGTTGAATAATACATTCTACAAGGCAATTAAACCAACAGTAACTCGAAAATGATGATATTAGCAAGACGTGAAAATGTGTTTATCAATTGAATCATTTGCATTGAAATATTTAATTGGGGAAATGAAACATAGTATGATACAAAACTTACACAACATTGATGCTAAGCAATCCCTCGTATCTCTGTTGAAGTGCTAGAGGAAGATCATAATGATATAGATTTGCATAAGGAGTTATTCCTACATACAATATCAAAATGCAAAAGTTAATACGTCAATGCGTAAACTAAAATAGGGAAAATGCTCAATAACAATTTTCAATTCGCCTAAAAAACTCTAATTCTTCAAAAAAGTAGAACTAGATCCTACCTTTCTCGATCAATGCATCGATTAACCGGTTATAGTAACTCACACCTCTCCAATTTACATACCCCGTGCCATCTACATAACCAAATCAACTTAGAATGAGCACATAACAATATTATTCACAATAAATTACGTTTATGGAAGAGTAATTACTCGGAAATATCCTTGACCATGAGATTGAAAATCGATATGCATCGAAATTCAATTTGTGCATCAAATCAATATCATCCTGCATTAGAAAAAAAGGGCAATGAATAGAGAAGATCTCGTCAAATGGCAATTTTGCAAAATTCTGCGATTCCAAGAGATAATACCTTGTATTTATGGTACTGATCAACCGCAATCTCTCCGGAATCCATTTCGGCAATATTTCCTGTCCGACGAATGAATAAACGGATGAATAAAAAGACGAATCATTTCTCAAGTAAAAGAAATTTTCGCAGACGCACCTGGAACTTGAACGAAAGCATCCCAAATGCTAGGACCTCTGCCATCTCCACTGGCCATGCCTTCGACCTGGTAAGCAGATGTGGCCGTACCGAATACAAAACCTTTGGGGAAGCTCGCTCGGCTGAGACCTCCCATGTCGAACTTCACTCTTGAAGAACGAACTGCTTCGACATTTCCTCTGCGCATACACAAAACAAGAAGAAGGAAGAGAACTTCTACAAGCAACGTAAACGAGCCTCCCATGACTACCGAAGACATCAGATGATTTTCGATGCGGTAAGCAGGAAAGGGTTAAACTCTATATATATAGAGAGTAGACTTGCCGTTCTTAAAGACATTCCATCTTATCCTTAAAAAAGATTTTAACCTTATCCAAAAAAATTGAGAAAATCCGTAGGATTGAGTGAATGTCTCTTGTAACCCTATGATCTTAGATGTTTTATTTATGTCTATTTTATTTCAGAGTAATTAAAGCCTTCCTTTAAAATATAGAGGAGCATATTTATTTTTACACTCGATTGAAGAATCCAATTGGGTGTTGAAAAGAATAATAGAAAATTTGTGTTCGGATTCAGGATTAGAATCAAACAATATGTGGAGTATTAATTGCAAAAAATTAACGTTATGACGTTAAACTCGTAAAACCTAAAACTTGGTGATACTTTTATGGAAAATTTTTAATTTTAAGTAAGAAATTAAATGTTATTCTTTGATTAATTTGTAATGATAAATTCATTTCATTGGTAATGTATCTGATATTGTCTTCTAAAGAAGATATAATCTTATCCGAAAAATTGAAGGATAAGTATCTTATCCTAACCATTACCATCTATGCTATCCATCTATGCCTACCTATATAAAAAAAAGGTCAAGCTGTATAACCTTCTTTGATTGCACCACGTGTCGAAATATTGCCTATTCTCCTCCTCTGTAGGGAAGGACATGATTGGTTCATGTGGATGTTAACAGCTCGAAAGGAAGTTTAAGGAAAAATAACCTTAAATATGACGATTTTCCTAGATTTGTGTAACTTAAACAATTATCCAGTACTGTTTTATTGATTTGATAATTTGGATATGGCTCGGTACAGGAGACAACAAATAAGCTACATTCTCTAATGAAAACTTGTATATGTTTTTCTTTTTCTTTTGCTGCATTTATCATTCATAAGAGTGATAACATAATGTTTTTTCAGCTAGATAACCTAGAGTCATCCATATTGTGCATTTTAATTTTTCAAATTATCAGTTTGCCTAAGAATTGTATTTTTGCGCTGAACATATATGATTTACCACAAAATAATTGCATTTTCAGCTTATTCAAAAATATTGATATATTTTTGTGCTCTTTCAGCTATGTCCAACAAGATTGACCATGGCAAGTTAGAAGCATATCTTGATTTTTTTTTCCTTATATATTTAAAATTACCACATGGGATCGTATTACTTCAAAAAATTATTTACGATTTAGACAGATATATCTTTATGTTTTGCATAAAGAAGAATATGCGCGCACAGAAATTGCAAGTGCTCTCATATGCAAAGTAAATAGTCTAGCTCGTTGTTAAAGGATAAGATTATCACGTGTGGTATAAACTAGCTTTTCAGATAGCACGATGCGCGAGTTTTTAGTATAAAACACCTATCACATTTTATTGACATAGTATTCAAATGTTTAAACTGGTTAATTATTGCAAGATTGAGTGATGTATATCAAACAAAGTGAGCTTATGATAATCTTTTGGCATCTATCACATCTTTTTTGCAAAAGTATCCTTAATTTCCCTCTCCTTTTATAATTTTGTTGAGATCCTTTATTGTACACTAAAATCTCATCGCCCGCGAAAAAATCAAAACAGTTAAAGAAATGCATACAAGTTATCCATTCATGCAAAAGATCATAGCAGAACCAATATGTTTTTGCTCAACTAATCCACTAATTAAAAGAGCATGAAAGTAACCACACGCACATAGCATGTGCTCGAGAGCTTGTGTCAGTTAAGAAAATAATTGTGAATTTTAAAAACAAACCTCTAAAAAATATTCAACTTGATATGAAGAGTTGCATGTCTCCTGAAATAGATTATCATTATTATTGTTTCCCACGGTAAAATAAGAAAAATACCAAAATTTGTTTGTTTATGCTCCGTTTATTTCACGAAAAATGTTATGCTTCCGGAAATTGATTTCCAAAAAGTCATCTTCCAAGAAAATGATAATATTTGCCAGAGTTCGACTGAGACTTGGAAAGGAATTGGAAAATACTTTTCGACATTTGATAAAAGGAAACTCTATTTTGATTTTCCACGTCATGGTTTGGCTAGAAATAATGACGTGGACAGCCAGCCAACCTACATGTATGTCCGGTGCTAATGTGGACAATCGTTATAAATTTTCCATTAAAAAAAATTGAATTTTTAATGAATTTTTAATGAATTTTTATTTTTATTTTGTATTTATTTTTAATTTATTTCCAATGTGAACATAGTTTAGGATTTTTTGTGACTTTTTCCCTTAAAAAATGAGTAGATTTCCCCCGATAAACTTTCGCAAGGAAGCTCCATGAAAGCCCGTGCGTAATACCAACATAACAGTGCGTTCATATCTCAAAAATAGGATTACGATTTGAAATTCCTAGATCCTAATATAATTATCATGCAATCCCATAATTGTTTGTCGTAACCAATTTTAAATTCACGTTTGAATCTTTCTCATTTTACAATTAATTGCTTAAATGTCCGAAGGTTTAATATTGTAAATATTTTGATTCACTATACCTTGGAACTTTTTAACTTCTCTTTCACAAACTTATGCGTATGCTCTTCTACTGGTATTATAATCATATACGATTTTATGGAAAGCTCAAAAGCATGCCAAACAAAAAGTTTTGAGTAAATATGTGTTAAAATATGTGCAAAGTTGTCAGGAAGGAACATATACCATACTTGAGAATTTAGTTGATTAGCTAAAGTTGATTAGTGAATCACTTGCAATTAGTTTAGAACCTGTTACAATAGTTTTTTATTGTCGGTCAAAGAGTTCTGTGACCCAGTAAACAGGAAACAACCCAAAAAGTCCACACACTTTCCGGAGAGGGAGGGGGTCGATTGACTCAAAGTTGCCAGCTTCATAGGGTACTTTGAGAAATTAGCTGACACCACAGGATTTACGGCATTTCCCCCAATTAATTGCCATGTGTAATTATATCAAATTTACATATTAGTAAAAAAAAGCAACTACATAATGATTTAATAAATTTAAAACATCACAAATAATTCGCCTCGTTCAAGAGGAGTCGAGTTTACTTGTCACGGTCAAATTTAATAGAATTGGCCTTCATTTTTAATGCACTTGAGATTTTGCAAGTTCGGTTCTTCATTGGTCTTATCCTCGTAATGTTCGACATATTGATGTTATTACAAAAAGAGTTAATATCACGAAAAATCTCAGATTAATATATTTGTGATAAAAAATTTTCAAAACTAATTTTTTGACCACCAAAAACCTCAAATTAGAACACTTGTAATAAATTTACTATCCGTTAGTTTTTGTTAAAATTTTACCATCACATTGTTGAGTTGGATGACACGTGGCGGTTGACCGGTGCAACAGTTTGAAGTTTTACCCTCTGTTTGTCACAAAAGTAGCAGTTTGGGTTTTATTCATAGTACTAATCCAACTTGACGGAAACTACGAGAGGTGAATTTGTCACGAGGTATACCGGTTTGGGATTTTGGTGGTTACAAAATCAGTTTGAGGTAAATTTGTCAAAGGTTAGTTGTTAAAAAATTGGTTTGTGGTAAATTTATCATAGGTGTACCGGTTTGAGGTTTCTGTGGTATGAACCCCTAAAAAAACGTAAGTGAATAATTGACAAAAGTTTTCTTTTGCCATGAACAGAAAATCCTAGACAAGCAATTGATATCAATTATTCAGCTTTTATATTGGCTAGTTAATATGCCTACTTAATAGCCTATTTGTAATTAATTTAAATTTAAATATTTGTAAACAAAAAGGAGCCTTAGTTTAATTGAGAAAATGCAATGAGAAGTGAATGGTATGAGATTGAAATTCATGAATTAAGTAGATGTGTTTTAGAAACAAAAAGTATAATATATATGAGTAAACTTGTGTGTGTGTGTGTGTGTGTATTTATAGTTCTCCTCTCATCCATATATTTTATTTTTATTTTATTTTTGTTAAAGATGCCTCCATTGCACTTGTTAAGAAACCATTTAAAAATAATTTTATAGTTTTCAATGTACTAATTTTTTGTATTATGTGTAATCACTGGTTTAGAAATAAAAAAACATTCCTTAATCAGTATGTCCAGCAAATGCCTGATGGACAATTGTTAACATAACCCATATTCTAAACAAAAATTTGCTCATAGCATTTTGAAAAGAGGAAGGAAAAAGACATGCTTAAAAGTAGAAGGATAGTTTAATTAATTGATTTATCATATTCTTGGAGAACGAAAATAAAGATGACGAAATTTAATAGGCATATACTAGTAAACGCATCATTTTAATTTGTCTAATCAGATCTTTAAACTTTCAATTTATCTAGTTATGCCCTTGAACTTGCAGAAACTTTCTTATTAAATCTTTTTTTGTCTCAGAAATCTAGTCAACGGCAGTCGGGCCGGACCTTAAGGTCAGGCCTATTGCCCAAGCTTGCTAACCATCAAAGTGGTACTTACAAGCCCTCGGGTTGGGTCAAGTCCGGGCGGCGGCTAGGTTTTCTCACTGAATGCCGAAGACCACCCGAAAAGTCTACAGACCCATATGGCTCGGGTCCGCAGCCTGCGATACGGTCTAATCGGAGGTAAAGTGTTTGGTGGAGAGTTTCACATAAAATGTTCTAGTGCATATAATGTTCTAATGCAGTTCGTGATGAGAATACAGCCCATTTTTATGGGTGGAACTGAAAATTTCTCTGTCCATGCTTCCTGATATGATGGTCACCCATCCATATATATTTGATTACTAATCTTATTTTTTACCGTCCTCATTCTGAATGCAGAAAGGAAAAATGGAGAAATGGTCAATCCCGGTAACGAAATGACCGTGTGCAGATGCAACCGCACCTTCACGAGGCGATGGAGGTGCGAATCTGCGACTCACGCAAATCCGAAAAAGTGTCACGCCCTTTGGACTTGGTCAATCGCTTTGACACCTTCCAGACCAAACCAGACTCACGCAGAAGTCCCTGTCTCTGTCTTCCTCATAAAGAAGCCACTTTGTCTCAACTTTTGGAGTTTCATGGGTCAATTGAAGCAAAAGGGTTCCTGTAGCAGATCCCAGACAGTATCACTTGTGTGCTAAGAATGTCAACCAATGAACTTGGTCAACATCAGATGATGAAGGTTCTTCTTTCTAATCTTGGTCCTCCACCTTTTTGGCTCTTGCCCTTTGGTGACCTGTAGTTCAAGCCATGTTTCTTGGCTCATTTGAAACCGAATTTTCTCTGCTTCGCAGACACATTTGCTCAAAGTGCACATTAACTGTCTAGGATGCCGGCGGAAAGTGAAGAAACTCCTCCGGAAGATCGACGGTACTCATCTCGTCTAGGTTTCGCCCAATAGGGTTTACATGTTTCAGACTTCAGGTGATTAGAGTTGGTTTCTTCTGTTTCTTGAGACAATCATCGGCGAACTTACTTAGAGAGTCTCTTGCTTCTACGTTCTGAAGATTGCTTAATGAATGTCCAGTCAGCATTGTAAAATCTATGCATCACAGAACTAAAGATGGTTTAATGGTGCCTGATCAAGTTCCGGTCCCCGTAGTTAGTTTCCTCTTGACATATTCCTTCAATTCCTCATGCGTTTTGTTGGTCTTATTTGCTTAACTGGTGACGTGGTTTTATGAGTCCAGGTGTTTACACGGTACACATTGATTCGGAGCAAGAGTTGGTAACTGTTTCCGGCACGGTGGATTCCGATATTTTGATTGAGAAGTTGGCAGGTTCTGGTAAACACGCAGAGCTTTTCCTTCCAGACTTCAAAACGAATCAGAAGCAAGAAGGAGATGGATCAAAGACATACTCAGACAACGATATACAGATCCTACGTCGAGCGGATACAATGCCCTCCGCATTCTTTGAAGGAGATAGGACCCTTGGAAACTATCTCAACCAGAACATCGGAGAGAGCGCCTCAATGGCCAGGAGGGTTGATGCTCTCCATTGGAAGGGAGACATGAATCCTGATGTCCATACACGAAGAAACGGCCTCGGTTACGCTGGCTTCGGAGGCCATCCGACTGACTACCAAAATCTTTCCGCCGTTCACCACCATCTCCCACAAATGCCGATTTGGGTTCGCCCATACCAATTGCAGGCTCCTGAGATTATGCACGTCCATAACCACGACGAATTAATGGTGAAGGACGGCCCGAGTGACTATAGCTCGTATCTCTCATGGCTTTATGGGAGGCAACCCGAAATTCACTTCACTCCGTGATTGCGATTACAGCATGAATAAGTGCAATGGCTGTCTAGTCTCTAGTCTCTAGATTCTAGATTCTACGCAATAGAAAATCCATAACTCTACGTATTAGCAAATTAAAGCCCATTTAAGTGGTCATTTATCTATGTTGAGGACGTCCCGGTTTTAATCTACTTCAAGTTTAATCCATTGTAGGTCGATTTCGGGTTTGTGTAGGAGAAGATTCTGAAGTCGCACTCCCGCAAATTGATAATATTTTCCTCTAGCTATGCATTTTCTTACTGTATATTACCTTCACAGATGGCGGACGTTTTCAGAGTCATACTTCATGTTGGGTGGAGTGACTAAACGTATGCGAAATTGATAATGGCCGCAGAAAAGTTAGGCTGCAACCTACGTAAATTATGTGACAGACCCATCTTTAACCCATTAATTACTCAATTTAGACCCGCAAAAGTTTCCTGATTGAACAAGTAGATCTCTGCAATCCCATGGTTTGTGACTAAGCAAGCAAGATAATGAAGACTTTGACTTGCTTTCCGCCGCGAAGAAGATTGCTAAGACCCGTGATTTGTGCTGTGTGCGCTTTCCAGATAATTAACCCATCGGGAGTAATTTAGGTATGAGTATTCATGGCTAACTCTCATTACCTACTTCTAAAATTTAAGTTGAAATTTACGATAAGCGAGTTGTCAATACGAAATTTGAAATAAATATATCAAGCAACCCGCGATTACATCGTTGGTGAATAAAATATATTTTATTGAAAATTTTTGCAAATCAGTCCATTAATGGGTAGTAGTATGTATGGTCTCTTCTGATCTTTTAGTGCTCGCGAGAGTAGAAGTGAACATCATATATGTATGGTCTCTTCTGATAAATTAGATCAAATTTCTAATACTAAGAGAAATAACAGGACATGTGTTCTAGTAGCTTGATCTGTCAAATTCTTTAGTAATTTCTTATTTTCCAATTGTTTGCATGATTATTTTTTTTTTTCATTAGTTAATTTTATTTTCAGCATGCTTTTTCCATATATAAGGGGAATATTTGCTAAGAACTAGAGCTCGATTTAGGTTTAGGTCGGTCGGGGTATGGGTTGCTAAAATTGTATCAATTTGCTAAAAAGATAGTTCAATAGGGGTTAATTTGTGTCCGACCCATTTTGGAATCCAAACTTGACCCAATTCAGTCGTTTGACGAGTCTAGGTGGAGACTACCAGTGAGGTAGAAGATAACAATTCGGACCATGATTCCAAATACAAACACGCGGATACAAGTGATAGTGAGCTGTCACAACCCTCATTTTCGACAAGGGCGTGTCGGGAAAATAATGTGTTTACAAATAATGCTAAAGGCGGACCGACAACCCTAAGTTAGGCACGGGTTCTCCCAAACTCCTATCTAGTGCGACAGTCTAATAACAGGGTACTTGTCGGATAACAAGGAAATACAAGGAGACTAGGCAAATTAGAAAGGAACTTAGCAAAGCAATAAGAATGATGGACCTTGATTTTATTTCTTTTGCTGCATTTTATTGTAAGTGACAAAGTCATTTTTTTCTCCACATTGAGCTATAGATGTATAAGTAATCTTTTTGAGTAAGTATATAAATATCGTGTATCATGCATAATAGAGCTAATTTTATGTGGCATTATAGTATTTATACCTATGTCAAAATTTTGATTTTTTTTTCTCGTAGTTGTTTCTAAAAACATTTTTTCATTCTCATAGGTCATTCTTACTACTTATTGTCAAGAGATATTCCTATAAACTTTCAACTTTTTTTTTTCCTGAAAAACTCTTGAATTTTCATTCGAAATAAAAACAAGACCCCCCCTGCATTAAATTGAATGCATTTTATGTGCCAAAATCGATTAGATGGGTACCAACATATACATATAGTCAAGCTTGCTCTGACCCACTATTTTTTCTCAATCTTTTCTCTCAATTCAGATCGAAGGCCAAGCATTAAGATCGGATCTCAAGCAGTGACAAACAGTAGATTGCCAAAGACTTATCGTGTAAGTTTTGCACCATCTTTGATTATTGATTACTTCTCAACTGAGATATAATGGCATTCTTCGAGATTCATCACGCCGTTGACGACTCTATTTCCTTCAGTTGTTCTAAGTGCGTTTGCGCAGGTTAGTACGTAAGTGAATCATTACGAATAATGCTTCAAGGAAGTGAAAGGCAATGCGAGAACTGTGGCCCAAAAAAAAAGTGCAATGGAGGAGGACCGGTTCAAGCGTACGACTAGGTGCAGCGAAAAACCATATTCGTTTTCTCTTTTCTAGTTTCCATTCAACAAACAAGATGTATGCGAACGATATGCGCCTGTGGATTAGGAGATCGGGACTGGTTTGATTTCCTCACGTCATTTGGTGCGAATAATCTCCCATTTTGAATTATCTATTTAGGTTTCGGCTCGCGTCTTATCCGATCCATGATTTTCATTTCGATTTTAATTTTCAGAAAAAGAAATTTTTTATTTAGGTGTACTAAGCAAGTGGCAAGGCGTAAAATACAAATTGCAGTGTTGTCAATTAAAATATACACTATCACTATTTTTTAGACAATTTAAGGAGTTAGAGGTGCAATATCTTCTAATAATTTAACTAATTAAAGTCATAACTAAAATGACTGTATGGTAGGGGTGTCAACGGTACGGTTCGGTTCGGGTTTTTTTAATAACCGAACCGAACCATTATGGTAAACGGATGAACCGAACCGCATTATCACTCGAACCGAATACGTACCAAACC
The DNA here is from genome assembly GCF_020921035.1 of Rhodamnia argentea. Classification (NCBI taxonomy): domain Eukaryota; kingdom Viridiplantae; phylum Streptophyta; class Magnoliopsida; order Myrtales; family Myrtaceae; genus Rhodamnia; species Rhodamnia argentea. The sequence continues at coordinate 11,348,931 of NC_063157.1, read as the reverse complement.
GAACCAAACTAAACCGAATTTTTGGTTCGGTACGGTTCGGTTTTTCGGTTTTCCTAATTGTTTTTTTCCCCTTTTTTAAGAAAAGAATTTACCCTTTAAAACAAGAAAATAACCCTGTTCGGATCAGATCGAAAGGGCTAATCAAAGGCTTGACCCGAAAAGTTTGTTTAAAACAAGAAAATAATCCCTTTGAACCAAAAAAGGGAAAAAAATTTGTTTCAAAACGATCAAGTCGAGCTCGAGTTTGCTTTAATCAAAGGCTTGACCCGACCCGATAAAGGCCCATGTCTCCCCCTCTTTCTCTCTCTCTCTCTGTGCCCGACTCTGGCTCGCCCTCTCGCTGGCCTTCAACGAATCGAACAAGGTGAGAGAGAAAAATGAACTAGCGGGAGTACAGAGGGAAAGTGAAGATCCAGTGAGTGGTGGAAAAATCTGCGCTTTTGACTATCCGCCCAAGTTTTACGTGGGAAGCGAGATGGCGGAGTGAGCAATCGCGCCCCAAGGTGTCCGCCATTGCGTCGTCGCGGGCATCCGCGGAAGGACGAGAGCGATCGGGGAGTTTTCCTCTGGAAGGATCTGGAGTCGGAGATCCCGATGGTGGGCGATTCGAGCCTAGAGTTGCAGGAGTCTGGTTGGGAGGAGCTGAGGAAGGAGGTGAGGATTGTGAACTGTTTGTTGCAGATACGTCGGGTTGAGCCGTAATTGTCGGACTTTGTGGCGAGGCGGCAATCAAGATCGATCCAGAAGATGGCGTATGGCTTGAGGTCGCCGTTCTTCCAGTTGGCATGCTTGATGAGGTGCTTGATGAGGTGCTTGATGAGGTGCTCGACATTGATGATGGTGAGGTCGAGCTCGAGGGGCTTCAATGACGGGATACTAAAGGAGAGGCTGATTAGGTTTCACGGGGACCGCTTTTTTTAGGGGTGAAAAAGAAGAGAGGTATTGTAAAACATTAAGATAATAAAACGGGCCTTTAAGAAGATGGGCCTTTTTTCAGTTCGGTTAACCGCGTACCGAACCAAATCAGTCATAAGTTTCCCGAACCAAAAAACAAAAATGATTTTTTATTTCATTACCTAAACCGAAACCGTACCGAACCGAAATGCGTGAAATTTTCGGTTCGGTTCGGTTAACGGTTCGATTCGGTTTTTCGGTTTTATTTTGACACCCCTACTGTATGGGGAAATGAATTCGAGACACATACGAAGTTGGCGACCTTTTCAAAATTCATAGGGGCAATCCTATCAGAAGTCCTAAAATTTGTGCAATATTACACTTAAATCCTACGATTTTTCATTTCGTTCATTTAAATTTCAAAACTTTGCTAGAAAATGAAAATAAGGAACTTTTTTACTCGATCCCGAGTGATGATATAGTTAATCTATCCGCAATCCCATTGCATGATGTAGCAAAAACTTTAGTCATCCATGCACTTAGCAAGTAGTAAAGACATTAACAATATCTAACAAAAGACTCTTTTCAGTCAAGTTTAACCGTCTCCTCAAATTATTAGCACATTTCATCTAGATGACAAGACTTCTTCTTTTTTTTTTGCTACTGGTCAGAAAAGGAAATTCATTAGCTAACTCAAAAGTTTGAGTACAAAAAACTAGATTCCGAATAAAGTAAAGCTCATAAGGGTCTCGACGGACTAGACAACTAATTAAAGGGTAAAGACCTATTGCAACGGGCTTTTGCAAGCCAGTCCGCAACCGGGTTAGATTTCATGCTACAATGGGCTATATAGCTTTTAAGTCCTTGAAGCCCATAACCAGATCCGAGGTACAGCAAAGATTTTCCGCCATGGTTCTGCTGACGAGATCGTTGGGTTTGGCATCTTTTTTCGGAGAATGGCATTGTTTCTTTCTTTGCAAATTCGCATCTCATGGCCGACACTTCCCCTAGAAAAATCACTCGAATTGACAAATGGGTCTTAGGAAATCTCACCCCCAAAGTCGACCCAGATCAGAAAGCTCTGTTCGCAGGAGTATTGTGGTTGACATGGAAGGCGCGCAACCAGGGGGTTTTCCAAGCCAGGCGACCCAACCCCAGAGCATACGTAGAAGAAGCAATCTTGATGAATAAGCTTCATGCGAAGTCGAATCCGAGAAAGGGCAGAACAGTAAGAGGAAATAGACACCCACCGGCACAGTGGACCTCCCCGCCGACAAACGGCTTCAAATTTAACGTGGATAGCTCATGGTGCTGCTCTACCTTGGTCGGTTCAGTCGCGGGCATATGCAGGAACAGTCACGGCCTCATCACGTATGGATTCGCAAAGGAGATCCACGCCCCTTCCGTCCTTGTCGCCGAAACCCTAGCTGTGAGGGAGGCACTGTCGAGGCTGAAGAAGACAAGAGGTGCACGAACTAAACTGAGTAATGGAACTGATCCGCGCGCGCAAATATCAACAGATAATCTATCAGTGGTGAACTACGTATCGGGCCGACAGGGAACTCCATGGGCTGCTCGAACAATTATAAATGATTGCACCTCACTGTTGGCCCAGTTGCAAAACGTTAGTGTTATATTTGAGCCCAGAGAATCAAACCAGGCAGCGGATTGGGTGGCGAAGGCCCACAGAACAGACTCCCTTCTGCCTTATCGGATTTCCAAACCTCCCCATCCCCTATGGCTGATTTTATGTTTTGACTTCGAAAACTCTTGTTTTCCACCTTCGAGTTAGTAATGAATGAAGTTTGTTTGGACCCAAAAAAAAAGAAACTTGTAGAGGTATGACTAAAATTTAGTAGCCATTCATGAATTCGGTGGACGCCAAAGGGTGAGACTTGAATCTGTATTGCAGGTCCGACCAAATCAGATGACAAGACTTCACGTGAACATGATAGTTTGGATTATTAACATTTACATGCTTTTAAAAATTGGGGTGAATACATAAACCTGATCCTTCCTTACTAGATATAATATCTATATCTATATCTATACTTATACCTAAGGGTGTCAACGGTTCGGTTTTTTTTTTTTTTTCAATTCGATCCGAACCGAATCGAACCGTTAGGGTAAGCAGTTGAATCAAACCAAATTGTGACAAAACCAAATAGGAACCAAAATTTCAGTTCAGCTTTTTCGATTCTTTTTTCGATTTTTTATTTTCTTTTTTTCCCTTTATTGGTTCAAAGGGCCGGTGGGGCCATTGGCCACTAGCCGAGGGCTGCGACACCTCCACTGTCTCTTTTCACCAAAAAAGAAAATAAAATTAAAAATGAAAATAAAAAATATTGGTTATTTTTTCCCTAATTGCTACTATTAAAAAGAATAGAGATTTTCAATTCGGTTTGAAATAACCAAACTGAAAAAAAGAATGGTTACTTTTCAACTACCCAAATCGAAAATCAAACCCAACCGAAATGCACGAAAATTTCAGTTTAATTCGGTTAGCGGTTTGGTTCAATTTTCCGGTTCAATCTTGCAACCGTTGTTTTATCTACATAATATTTTAGAACTTTTGATCTCAATTTTCTCGCTCTCATAGGCCATTTTTACTACTTATCGTTAAGAGATTTTCATCTAAGCTGCTACCCTTTTTTTGCAAAAAAAGAATTTTCACTTGGGAAAAAAGGACTCCCTATGTGATGTATTTGATGTGCAAATATCATTTTTAGTATGATATATTCGATTAGATGGGTACCAACATACATAGTCAAAACTTGCTTTGACCCACTATTTTTCTCAATCTTTTCTCTCAATTTAGACCGAAGGCCAAGCATTTAGATCGAATCTCAAGCAGTGACAGACAGTAGATTGCCAAAGACTTAACCTGCAAGTCTTGCACCATCTCTGATCATGGGTTACTGCTCAACCACTACAAAAAAACAGCGCTTTTGCCACGAAATATTTGCAACGGAAACATTTCGTGGCCAATTTGCGACGCAAATTGCGACGAAAACCAATTTCGTCACTAATTTGCGACAAATCTTGCGACGAAAAAAAACTTCGTCGCAAAATTTGCTACGAAAGCAAAGTTTCGTCGCAACATTGCCACGAAGGGAAAGTTTCGTCGCAAAATTTGCCACAAAAGAAATTTTTCGTCGCAAATGGAGACAAATCAAGTTTCGTTTCCTTACGTTGGGACGAAATGGTATTTTTGTCGCAATTGTTTTGCAACGAAAATAGAGATTCGTGACAAAATTTTCCATGAGAAATCTTTCGTCGCAATATGACCACGAAAATATTTTTGGTCGAAAAATTTGCAACGATGTCTTTATTTCGTCGCAAACTCCTCTGTCTTGTTTTGTGACGAAATTGTGTTTCGTCACAAAATTCTAGCGTCTAGTTTGCAACAAAATATTTGTGGTCGTCGCATGTTTTGCGACGAAGACTTCTTTGTGGCAAAGTTTGGGACAAACATTTCTTTTTGTCGCAATAGTTGCCACGATCATTGTTTTGTCGCAATATTTAACATAAGATATTTTTAACGCAAAATTTGCAACGAACGCTATATTCGTCGCAATATGACCACGAATATTGTTTCTTCATCGCAAATTTTTTTGCCACAAACGTTGTCGTGGCTAAAATTCGTCGCGAAATTCCACCGACAGTTTGCAATGACATTTTTTCGTGGGTAATTTCATGGCTGATTAAAGATTCCCTCTTTAAAATCCACCCTTTTCGCCAAATTTTTTTTATTTTTTATTTTTATTGAACTTATATTAGCATTTTTCAACGAAAGGTGAATTTCGTTGCAAAATTTTCCATGAAATATACCTTTAGTCGCAAATGAATTTAATTTTTTATGGAAATTTGCAACGAAATATTCGTTCGTCCATGAATTTTTAATTTAAATTATATTAGCCATTTGCAACGAGTAGTTGGTTTCGTCAGAAATTTGGGACGAATGTCATCATTCGTCACAAACTATTTTAATTTTTCTGAAAATATGCGACGAAATCCTATTTTCGTCGCAATTTTTTTTTGTTTATTTAAATTATGTTAGCAATTTGCGACGAACTAGGGAAGAAGGCCAGTTTTCGTCGCAAGAGTCAGCGACGAACAGGCCAATATTTGTCGCTAATCTCACTTTCATTTGGCGCACTTTTATCTTTGCCTTCCCGCTCAAAAATGGTGCTTCTTTTAGAATTTTCCCTTCCCATTCTTGTTTATATAAGGCTAGTCCGCTCACTGGTCGCAGCTCTGATCTGGGTTCTTAGAGAGACAGAGAGAGGGAGGGAGGGAGGGAGGGAGAAGGCGGGGGATTTTGATGGTGGCTGAGATCATGGTCGCAGCTCTGATCTGGGTCCCTAGAGGGAGGGAGGGAGGGAGGGCCGAATACAGTTTCGTTGCAAAATTCGTGGCAAAATCAATTTGCCACGAATTTTTCCCAAATTTTCGTTGCAAATTTCGTTGTTAAAATCTTATTTTTTTTTGTAGTGAACTGAGATGGAATGTTTAGAAAATAATGGCACTCTTCGAGACTAATCATGCTGCTGACGACCATATTTCTTTCGGTTGTTCTTAAGTGCGTTTGCGCAGATTAGTGCGTAGTGAATCATTACTGATGATGCCTGCAAGCTAGTGAAGGGGACCTGTTCGAGCGTACACCTCGGTGTGGCCAAAAACCCTATTTTTCTCTCTCATTTCTCATGTTCTTTCGAGATACGAGACGTGTGCGGATGAGGAGAGCAGGACCGGCATGATTTGCTCGCGTCATTTGACACCAATAATTTTCATATTTTTAGCTTTCTCTTTGGATTTTGACTCGCGTTTTATCTTATTCGTGAGGCCACTAGCATATTTGTTTCTATGGATTTATGATTTACCAAACTGGATGGACTTTCTCGCCTTACAATAAGGAAAATAGATTTTTCAAAGAGTGGTGTTGATATCAATCACAGTATAAAGTAAACGGAAAATAATCATTCGTAAGGGCAAGAAGATAAGTGCTGATAATTTTCCGACGTTGAGGTTATGAAGTTTTAAGTGCCATGCTTCAGTTTGCAAGCAAAACATCCCTAAAATCATCACCAAAGACCAAAAGATGAAAGCAAAGTCAAAAGTATCATTAGAATCCACACTCGCCAACCACTTGTTGACCTTTTCAAGCCCTGCGAATTGGTGGCAGAGTTTGGCCCGATTTGCTTGCAAACTGAACCCTCCCGACCATATTTATATATATTGAATCGACGAACGGATTGACACAGACAAGAGAGTCAACATTTCACCTGTATCTAACGAAATCAATGCATGTCTGCTCTTCTAAGGAGCACGTGACTAGTCATGGCCAAATGGAACCTTGGGCCTGGAATCGAAACCGGGCCGGAACCACCGGCTCCGACCAGTTTAATTTTATTTTTTTTAAAAAGTGGGGGGGTGGGGCCCGATGGGGAAAGAGCCGTTGGGCTCTTCCCCCCCTCTCCCCCTCGGGCCCCCTACAAACGGCTCAATTCTCTCAAATTATTTCAATCCGCTCAATTCTCTCAATACCGCATCAATTCTCTCAATTGAACTTCCGATCAATTCTCTAAAAAATGACAAGTGGAAGCAAAAATACTGGAAAGGCCAAGATGGCGATGAGAGATTCCGAGTATCCTATTCCCGGATATGATCCTCGTGAGTATACATATTGGGAAGATGAGATGATAATATCAACGTTGTTCCCATTCCAAACGTCGAGCACGTCCCAACACAAGAAAGTTTTCATCCTCCTACCGGTGTCGAAAAAACGTCGACAGCAAATGAGCCGGAACGAAAGGGCCGAGAGAGTACGTCAGACTTGTTCTTGCACTTCGACAAGGTATATGATGAAAGCGAATGTAAGTATAATATAAATTGTAAATATTGTTCGCAAACATACAAATTTACGAAAGGAGACGGCTACGGAACATTCCGTCGGCGTCTGAGGAAAAAACATCCAACGCAAGCCGGGATCAACACTATGCAACAACAAATTTCCGGGTATACCAATTCTAATACTCATCATTTATTCCGTTACACTGAGACACTTTATAAACAAACATTAACTAAATATGTTACCCTTGATCATGCTCCGTTTACTATTGGTGAAAATTTTAATTTGAAATATTTGATAAATACTGCGTTGGTTCCGCAAGCAGCAACTATTCCAAAAAGTACTCTTAAACATGAACTTTTGCATCTTTATAAAAAATAAAAAAAAATCTTTAGCAAAAATTTTTGTGGAATTCAATGGACATGTGCATTTAGGTAACGATATTTGGAGTGATTCTTGACAAATTCATTCTTATATGGGTGTCACGTGTCATTGGATAGGTGACGATTGGACCATTCAAAAAAGATTTATTACATTTCGAATTTTTGATGAAAAACATTCAGCTCATAATATTTATAAAATAATTAGGCAAGTTTTAGAATAATATAATTTGATAAATAAAGTATTTTCAATTGGTTTTGATAATGCAGCCGCAAATACCGTTTCCATTCCCGAATTAGAAAATATTTGCAAACCCTCTTTTGGCGGACAATTTTTTCACATTAAATATGTTTGCCATGTTTTAAATTTATGTGTACAAGATGGTTTACGAACTCTTAAGACTTCTTTCACCCCAATAAAGGGTGCAATTAAATTTTTATGGAGTCGTGCCCATTTTATGAAAGCATGGAGAAAACTTTGTAAATAACATGGAAGAAGGGCAAAAAGGTTTCCAAAAGAGATTCCGACTTGTTGGAATTCTACCTACGAGTTGCTTCATCAAACTTTTGATTACAAAGATTTATTACATATGTTTATTTCGCAAAATATTCCCGAAATTACTTTACTTCCGCAATATTGGGACATTTGCAAACAAAAATTTAGATTTTTTGAAAATTTTTAATGATGCTACTAATACTTTATCTGGTATTTATTATCCTACTACGCATTTATTTTTAATAGAGTGTGTCAATATTGGTGGTGTTTTTAGTGAATATAAAAAGATACTTGAATTAGCTCGGACTATTTTAGTAATGCGAGAAAAATGGTTGCATTATTATTTCAAAAATCCTCTTGCCTATTTAATTGGTATTATTTTTTATCCACGTATTAAATTAGTGGTTTACTAGATTATCTGAATGTGTATTATTATGATTGTTTACATTTGGAAGATGCAATAGATATTTCAAATATACAATGAGAGGTTAAAGAATCTATAGTAGTATTATATGGAGAATTTTATACTAGATATGGTTTAAGTGATTGTGGATCTTTACAATCTATTGCCTCACGAAGGGAAGCTGGTAGCTCACTTAGTAGATGGTACAATATGCTCAAGAGTAGACAAAAAAAATAAAAAAGGGCAACAGGTAGTATTTTTGAATTAGAAAAATATTTAACCACTCAATTTGAGTTTCGTGATGCCAAACATAGTACAGATTTCCAAATCCTGGAGTGGTAGAAGAGTCACTTAATCGATTACCCAATTCTCACCATCATCATTCGCTAGATATTAGCAACTCCTTCTTCGACAGTTGCGGTTGAACAAGCATTTAGTGCTGAAGGATTAGTTTTGGACTCTCATTGTTCAAGATTAAGTCCGGAGTTTGTGGAAGCTCAAGTTTGTGTCGACGATTGGACGAAGGCTAGATTTCGACATCAAGAGCTGGATCGAAAACACGAATTTTTTAATGAGGATTGTGCAGATATCACCGCCACGGGTAGCAACGATTGACGATGAGGTAAGTTGGGGTTATCAAAGGTAAAAGAACTATATGGGCTTTGATTCTTCTATACTCAAGAAGATATGTAGGCGCTTAATGATAATTCATTACGTTCAAGCCCATTCCTCCTCTCTCTCTTTTTTTCCCCAAATTTAATTACAATGTACAATTTGATTATAATTTATAATTTATTATGTTTATTTTATTATTTATTATTTTAAAAATTAAAATTAAAAAATATGGAACCGGAACCGGCCCGAAACTGTCGGTTCCACCTTTTCGTGGAACCGGAACCGGCGGTTCGGCTGAACTAGCCATGTCTACACACGACAAAGTTTCCATCTCCTTCACTGTCCATTGTTGTACCCCCCTCAAAGGTGAGCAATTAAACGATGTCCGCAACCAGAAATAAGGGCGAACAAATCGACAGGTGACGCCATAAATCAAGCTAATTTTTAGGTTTCAAGTCATTTCATTTATTGAATATAACTAGCTAATATAACAATTTACCCCATCATACGTGAGTTAAGAAATGAGTTTAAGATTCATTTTAATAGGTCTATAGCTTATTTGCCCGAAATATTTGATATGCATAGATGTGGTCTCCATCTCTGACAAATGTTCCTCGTTCAAGAGCGTCAACAGTAGAATAAACTGATTAGCCGAAGATGGCGGGGATACTTTCGATCGACTTAAGCAAAAGTCCTCCGAGAATAATTGATGTTGATCCCTTAAGCACGAGCTGTAAACCCTCCACCTACCAGCAACTTGAAGAGAAATCTAAAGTGGATTAATTTCTTTTCAAAGGGAGGGAAAATAAAGTAACAAGACAGTGTTAGTCCATGAAATGGGTTCAAATTTTTCTTTTTTGAGGGTGACGGCACCGTTGAAGGCGGTTTGGAAATTGGACGGACAGCTAGACGCTAGTCATTGCGACACTCGAGCTTTTAACTGTTTTTGGATGGCTCTTCTCTACTTCGAAACTATTCATGATTCATCTCAGCCAGAGTAATTTATATATATATATATATATATATATATATTTTACAAGCTTTATAACTCACAATTTGATTTGTAATTCACACACACAAGAAATATTCTAGGACATATAAACATTAGCATACAAAAATACTTTTCAATTTCATCACCATTGCGTCACAATCTTGCCTCCCCAAAGGGGCTGTACACACTAAAAATAGTGTGTGTAAAAGGAATATATTTATAATCATGACAAACCCCTTTTGGCTCCTAGTGGGAAATGCTTTAAAGTTGGGATAAGTTTGGATTGGCATGGTCCCTTTCCTCCTTTTTTTTTCAGACTTTCCCTCATCCCAATGCTCCCCGTGTGAACAAGTTCAAGCTTCAAAGTCGTAGAAAGTTAGTGACGGTCCGTTGGAATCTCGCGAGTCCCTTTCGGATTCACACTTGTTTTAACGCCCCCTCAATATCTTATCACTTGATCTCTAGTAGATTACGCGTAGTATTGTTGTCTCAGGGAGATGGGAAACAGTTTGGGAGGGAAGAGGAGGGCGAAAGTGATGAAGATAAACGGCGACACCTTCAAATTGGCGACCCCGGTTAGGGTCGGCGACGTCGTGAAGGACTACCCGGGCCACGTCCTGATGGACTCCGAGGCCGTCAGGCATTACGGCATCCGCGCGAAGCCGCTTGAGCCCCAGCAAGAGCTCAAGCCCAAGCGGGTGTATTTCCTTGTCGAGCTGCCCAAGTTCCCGGAGGAGGAGGAGGAGAACAAGTTCCCGAGGCGGGTCCGGTCCGCGGCCATCCAGATGAGCGCCAAGGACCGGCTCGAGTGCCTGATGCTGTCGCGGAGGGCTGCGTCCGACCTCTCGCTCGCCAGGCCACCGCCGAGCCGGGGGCCGGAGGGCCACAGGCAGCCGCCGCAGCAAGGAGGAGGCGGCGGAGGCGGGGGGCCGTTGACGGTGAAGATGAGGCTGACGAGGGCGGAGATGGCAAGGCTGGTGGAGGAGAGCAGGGACGAGACGGAGGTGGCGGAGAGGATCGTGAGCTTGTGCTACGGTGATGAGAATGTGTTGCGACAAGGCGGGTCGAATTGGACGCATGGTCACGGTGGCACTAGAGAAAAAAGCAGCAGCATCAAGTTGCCCGAGGTAAATCCCCCTCTCAAATTAATTCCAATTTATGACAACTTCACAGGAGTTTAAGAATTAGTGTAAGTAATACTAGAATAGTGAATCTTACTTCAAAATCATATGGATGATTGAAATGGATAACTTGGACACCAGAAGTTTTGCCCGTTCGTTGTCGAAGTCCTAAATAAATGCAAAAGTTCAATCAAGTTCTAGAGTTACTCTAATGTTCAGTCCAAATTTATCGAGAATCATTGGATAAGCCAATCTTTTTGCCGCATTAATCTTCTATCTAGTCTATATATGACTGATTCGCCATAGGGTGCTCGATTTACGTGGCTCGGTTGGTAATTTGAATCGACAAAATGATCCTCTGCGAAGCCGGCACTATTGCGAGATAACTGCGGACGAGGGTGTGTTGATACTCATTCCAGCAAGAATCTTCATGCTTGCAAGCCGTCTCAACACTTTATTGCATAAATTTTGCAGAGGAGGGTGAGATTCAATCCGACGGAAGGAGGAGAGATCCGTCCAGAAATTCAACCCGGGTCGTCGTAAGATCGATACGCGCAAACGGGCGCAAGGATGTCAAGGACGGAGGGAGACACCGTGTTTCGAAAGCGCATATTTCCGGGGGCGGTTGAGCAGCTCCTAAAGGGGCCCCGTTCCGGAGATTCGACTCCGCGTCCGAGTCCTCTTCTCCCCTTTTCACTAGTCGACTTTGAATTATGTTTTTTTTCAGTAGCTTTGATGTTGGTAGTCAAAAGGTTGACTCCGTGATGCAAGTAGTTGCGTTGCATATCCAAGCGTCTATAGCCGATATGTACGGCAGAGTTTCACTACGAAGCCTTTTTGTTTTTCACGGTTGTGTTATACCAAAAGAGTACTGCAAAAGTATAGTCCCAATATTCAAGAAATAGCACCCAGTGGGCACATAGGATCAAACTTAATGCTGCGCTTTATTGGCAGCCTTTGTGACGGCATAAGAACTGTTGAGCATAAGCTCGTCAAATGAATTCTGTCGCATCAAGCTTGTGTCCAGCCATAAATAATCCGACTTAAATATACATTTAACTTGTTTATGACTCATTTATTGCATTCTAGTGATCCATACTCGATTTGTATTCTTCAAAACACTTTCATATTTAATCAAATAAAAAAAAACTCATAGTTAAATTGAGTTGAGAATGCGGAACGAGTGAGCGCAAAATAAATGAGAAAGGATGAAGGAAAAACCATAAAGAGAGATTGAATCTAAATAAATTATAATTTTGTTTATGGCATATTTAAGATCTATTTAATACTTATATTCTAATTATTTAGTAAATATAATTAATCCACACAACTAACTCAATACATCATACTGGCTTAAGAAATGAATTTATGACCCATATTTAATTTAGACTAACAAAGTCGATTGTGCACTTGTCATGTAACCCATCGGTCCTAAGCGAATGAGGTCTCCTAAGATTTTGTAAGGCGAAAACGGAAAAAGCTCAAGAAAAATAAGAAGATTGGCACGGTATAATATAATACATCCATCAATCCTGTTTTTCTTTTTTTTAACACTAATTTCTAAATCGCACATCCAAATCTACAATTGGTTATAAAAGACGATCACATCTACAGGATAATCAAAGAACAGATGATCAAACCAGGAATACTCATGGATAGTATCAACTTGACGTAGGATCGAAACGTCAATCCACAATGCATCCGCCAAAAACGGGCAATACCACCGACAACATCAGCAGCCATAACACGACCGAGGCTTAAGATTGAAAGCACGACGATTCGGGACGAGCCGAGGCGCTAACGTCTTGTCGGACCGACGGAACCTCGCGCCGATCACGGCAGATAGTAGTGAACCCCGAGGAACGTGGGGGTGATGGCCAGGTTGAGGATCCATGGGGAGCAGAAGATGATGACCACGGCTTGCGCCACGAAGTCCAGGAGCCTAACCAGGTCCAGCATCGCGATCCGCACTCTCGTGTCTGCTCCCTTGTCCTTGCGAACCCCTCCCTCACAGTCCTGGTTCCAACCCTAGAAAACTCTCTGCTTTGACTTGGGAGAGATAGGGTGGGACCCATGCTGCTGCGTGTCGTCCTCACGGACAGTGTGGGAGCACACGTGGCGCCGGTGTCGGATGGAGATCCAGACACTCGTCCACAGCACCTCCTCAGCCGGTGGTAGCGAGATCATAGAATTATACAGTTTACCTACGGGAAATATACCCAAAAAAAAAGGAAAAAAATTATTAAAAATTTTAAGGTATTATTAAGAATGTCCACGGCAGTCAATGCCGATCGTGCCACATAAGACGACCGGCGTTCACGTCTCGCAACTTCGATGGACTTAATTGATATCAATGTAAAAATATTTAGGACTAAATTGGACTAATTAAAATATTTATAACTAAATTAACACTAATACAATAATTTTAGGACTTTGATACTTTTCCTGTTTACTTACCGTAATCTTCAACGTACTTCCCCCACTAAAAGCATTACTGGTGTTCTAATCTGGGCTTCGGGTCTTGGAGATGTCACCGGGTTGCCCACCAAACTCCACGATCTGGCCCATAGACCAAACCACCCCCAACCATCCTGTCCTTGGCATTGAATCCATCGATGGTTTTCGTTCATCTGTTGCCACAATCGACGCTAATGTATCCCACGAATTTTACTTATGTATCACCAACATCTGCACATTTCACGGGCCAATCTTGCATATCGACATTAAGGTCGAGGTCCATTGAGACGGTATCTACCTCCGATTTGGAGGAACGAAGACCGTCCATCTATAGATCAAGGTAGTCGAAAACGGCGACCTCCTCACGGACAAGGTTTCGGTTGTATTACTACGAAGTCGGTTAGACCACGGACTTCAAGGTCGCCCCTTTGTTCGTCGATAGCCGACTATACATTTGCATGCTGAACAGACATGTATTATTTTTTGCAATTTCTAGCTGTCAACATCTTGAGGCTTCGGCTAAATTAGGTAATATGAATCCTTTTCTAGGGCATCTTATTGCACCAGAGCTAGTACAATGAAGTCCCGAGAAATTTGCAAGTTTAGGTCGTCAGATTCTTACACCAAACCATCCCAACTCTTACTAGCGAAGGCATATTCGTAAATGCTCGATCAATGCATTCATCACATGGAAGTCAACTAAGAAACCTGTTTATGCAGTGGATGGGACCTAAGAACGTATTCCCCTCTATTTTGAACTAAAAAAATTGGGAGAAATTGTCCCATCAATTCTAAAACTATTATACGGTTATCAATTCGGTGCTAACTTTTTAATTTTGTCAATTTAGTCATAAACTATTGCGCAAAATTCTAATGCAATATTTTCGGTTAATTTTTAACGAAAATTGCTAATGTGCCGGTGCTTCGCGCGCACGGTAACACTTCTGCTCTAGAAATCAACTTCTAGCCCGGAAGTTGATTCTTATACTTCTGCTTCTTCCGAGTAGAAATTGATTGTTCTACTACTGGAGAAAAATAATATTTTTTTTACTTCTTCAAATGGTTCCAAAACTACTTATGGAGCAAAAAACTACTCCAAAAGTATAAAATGAAGTTGTGTAATCAAATGAGTTTCTGCTCCATAAGTTGCATTACTAAATGGATTTCTACTCCGTAAGTATTGTCATGCACGCCCACACGTCAAATATGACTAGACTAGAGGTGAGCGGTTCCCGGTCCGGTCCGGTTCCCATCAAAAATCGAAAACCGAACCGGTGGTCTTGATTCCCATTTTTCGGAATCGTGGATCGGACCAGCCACTCTCGGAATCGAGAACTAGACCGGAAAAAATTATGCACCTATAACGTTAAAATCTCAACAGGGGCTAAGAAAATAGAGCATTGAACATTTACCTTGACGAGACGCGATTGCGGCCTCGATCGGCTAAAATAGAGCGAGAGAGGGAGGCGAGAGTTTAGACTTGAGCTGAGATATTAAGCGAGAGGCGTCGAGCAAGAGAAATTCGATGCGGGCAAGAGGGACCGAGTGAGCCGAGCGAGAGGCTCACGCGTGAGATGGGACCGAACGAGTTGAGGGATGCCGAAGGCATCAAGCGGAGGCGAACGCACGCATGAGAGACGAAGGTTGAGCGGTCGGGCTCCTAGGGTGAGGCATAGAGACAAGATCGGCTACTAGGACTTGCGAGTCACGAGAGAAATGAAGACTGGAGAGGCAAGAAAAGAGGTATGCGCCTGAAGTGAAGCAAAGCAAACCCTAAGCCTAAACAAGAACATTAGGTTTACATTTAAAAAAATCTATAAAAAAAAAAAAGACCGATCCGGTCTTGCCGGTCTTGGGCTCTAGAACCAAGAATCGAACCGCCCGGTCATGAGTTCCAATTTTAGGAACCGAGAACCGGATCAGATCCCTCTAAAATCGGGAACCGAACCATTGGTCCCTGGTTCAGCCGTTTTTTTTGTTCACCCCTAAACTGGACAGCTACATTAGAGATTTTCGACGAAAAATTGAAAGCATTACATTGAAATTTCACACAAAAAGGTTTAGGACTAAATTGGCACAATTGAAAAATTTATGACTGAATTAGCATCCAGATAATACATTTATGACTGATTAGGTAATTTTTTATGGAAATTTGTATAGAATTTGTAGCCCCATTATTGGGTATCACTTAATATTACTTCGCATAATATAGTACGGTTATGCCCCGGGGGGGAAAAAGGACACGTCACTCAGAAAAGTTAATTCGTCCCTAACCCCATTTATCATAACACATGTCACTCCCGAACCGTCTCATTACAACAATTTTTTCGTTGCCAATTCTCATAATTACGACATTAAATTTACTCAATGTGCCACTCAAGATGAACCATAAAGTGCACCCAGAAAGGTCAATAGTTCGAGGTTTGTCAGGATTTTCCTACGTGTTATTTCGGTGACTCTTTTTTTTATTAAATTAAAGGTATAAATAGGGAGCAGGACACTCTTAAGGAAATGGAAAATAAAATTAGCAATAATAATTCGTCAACTTATTACTTAGCCCTACAGATGATTGTTGCTCATTTTTTGTACTTTGGGTGGATTTTCGAAACATTGATGATTTGCGAAACTTAGCTTTTTTCCTTTTGGGTCAAATTTTGACATACTTGGCAGCGATAATAGTGTTGTCAATTCGAGTTTGCATGTCGTGTTCATATCGAATGTGGATTGATGTCACTTTCGATCAAAGCCGCATTGCATCAAGTTCGAATATCTCTTGAGTAAATTCATGCCGAGTTTACGTCATGTTTTATTATCTTGTTGGTAATCATCATTCGTGACTGACAGGGACTCCTATACAATTCATGAGAAACATCACCAAAGACCTCATCGTCGTCAAGGAATAAACTTCTTCGACGAACAAAGCTTGAGACAATGTTTGGACTCATACTTAATGATCTCTGGTCCCACTAATGTTTCTTTGTTTTTTTAAGTTGTTGCTATGACCGGATTATATTCATACAATTCTTTAATCTCGGAAATTCTAGGAGTTGGTAGAAATTGAGGGAAAAATAAGTTTGCCCTTTTGAACCCAAAGGGTAGTAGTTGAAGTGTCGTCCCAATCCAATTTGGGCTTATGTTAATCCATAAAAGGACAGGAATTGAGCAACATGTGAGCTTCACTCCTACTTATGGGAAATAATGGACAGAATTCTAGGGCACGCCTACGTTACTTTTAGTATAAAGGTTTGTCCTAATTTAGGGCAGTGGCTGAGAAAGCGAAAGTTGGCCGATGTTCCCAACCTATAGATGATGGACCCTTTAGGCAAATGGGGGTAGCACCTAAGACCTAGAGGTTTCCTTTGTGGGAAAAAATAAAAAAAAGCTTTGCAAAAGCCCCAATTATGTCTCGATTTATTGTATTCGCCTCTAATCATAAAATGAAATGTGAATAATTCGTCCTCGTTCTTTTTAAAACGATGGATCTTCTGATTTTGCAACGATTTTCTCTTCTTCATTTGGCATTCTCGTGCCTTGGAAACCCACACAGAGGAATAATACAATGTGACCCTTCATTTGTTTAATTTGTTCATGTAGAAGACAAAAGTTGTTCGGAGAGAGAGAGAGAGAGAGAGTTGGGACCTCCTCCAGAACTCCCCCATTTTCATCTATTTAAGTCTTTTGAGTTGTGTTCGGCCCTTTCGTTTCTCCCTCTCAGGTGAAGTCAGTAGCTACACAGAAATGGCAAGCGCCATAAGAAATGGTCGCGGTGCATGTGCGTATGCCCTGGTTATGCTTGTATTCGCTGCATCGCCGCGAGCCATGGTGCACGGACAAGCTATAGTGACGATTTCGCAGCCGCCGCCTAGCGACTGCCCCTATCCTTGTCTCCCGCCTCCAACGACGCCCACAATGTACCCGCAGCCGCTGCCGCCATCTCTGCCGGCTCCGCCGCCGCCGCCACCTACTGAGGTCTACCCGCCGCCTTCCATGGTCTATCCAGCACCGCCTGGCGGGTACTTTCCGTACTATTTTCCGCCGCCGTGGTACCTGGGCAATGCACCTCCCCCTCCTGATCCCATGTTGCCTTACTATCCATGGTACTACAAGCACCCTCTGGTGCCAAACTCTTCGTCGGAAATGCGCCGCACGCGATCCTGGGTCGTGGTTCTCTCTCTTCTGCTGATGATCGTGAGCTTAGCTCTCTTCGGGTGAGTAGTTTTTGCAGCTACATTATGGTCTCTACCTAGTTATAATGACAATGTTGTGCTCTTTCGCCTCAAAGTTGCTGCTATTTCTCCTGTGTAGCAATGTGGCAGGATGCCCAGAAAGTAATAGGATCCTGGCCCTCAAAAGTTCAAATTTTTATATAGGTTCAAAGTTACAAAATGCTGTGTTCTGTTGTGAATTAGGGACCTTGTTTAGTTCTTTGGGATTAATTCTTGCTGCAAATCATCAGGGAAGAGAACTCGGTAGCCTGTTTTAGCTGCATTATGTGAAGAAGAAGCGCTTAATCATGTCAATTCAGGAAAAAAAAAAATTACAAAAACCTCAATGCTGAGGAAAAGCAAAGAAAACAGGGGTCTTTCGAGTAAAAAAAAAAAAATCAGAAGAAGACCAGGACATATAGTTTTGAACTGTTTTTCTCGAATCAAATTAATGTCATGGCGTTCTCGAAATGTCAGCAGAATTGGTTTCTTCTTCTTCAGATAATTCAATCTGCAATCCGCGGTTTTCCTGGTTCTCTGAACTTCCTCTGGTTGTCTTCTCTTCACGAATAAAATATTCTACCGAACCGAACGAGCAAATATGGAGTGCAACAAATTGCCAACAGAGGGGAGATTCCAGGTCAACTTTGGGGAGTGAACCAGGCCATGAGATCAACATACCAAACCGCATTCATTATTATCACCTAGAATCAGGTGGTTAGCTTACGTTATTAGAAAGCAAAGTGCAAGCAGACGAAATAGGTGGGTGGGGGATTCATATTTCAAACACAATCACCTCCTTCTGACCTCTGAGAGCTTCTGATCTCGTCCGATTGTAACGAGTTCATCAAAAGTTGAAAGTCTGAAAAATTTATGGACCCAATGCTCTCGATGTCCTGCGGTCTCATTATTGTTGGATGAAACCGATCCTGAGGCGAGTCGTATGACTCCTGTGGCTGCTTATATGTTGATGCGTAAACTGCGAATTGTGAAGAAGCGTGAGCGGTCGAGATTCGAGGGACAGTGAAATGTATTAAGAGACCCGGACATCTATCTTCCACGGAGGAACTAGGATTTGGACTGGTGCGCACCCATTTTTGCATTTTGTCCCGATTGCTCCAGGACCTGAGTCCTCCGACCTCGAGGTGACGACGATGATGCCTATAACATAACTTGGCAATACAAATGAAACCCGATGCAAAGAAATTCTCTTCCATAGCAAGATATTCTGAGAACATCGTCACTCGGACATTAGAAACTTTTAAGAGGTTTTGAAGCTGACGCCCGTTACAATAATACGTTTGTTTCTTAATCAGTTGAAGAACCTCTGTACACTAATTTTTACTAGTTAAGAAAGACGGATTCAGATTGACTGTTAGAAAGTTGGTTATGAGCTCCCTGTAAGTCGGGTACGCAAATCTTGTGGTTAACTTTGACCTCTGTCAAAAGCCATTCAGCCTTGGGGATATTGAAAAGGTCATTTCTCGTTCCTAATTCAAAATCATGCCTCAATAAAGTAACGGCTATTGGTATATACCTATACAATATCATAATCACATAACACATAAAAATTAGAAAAACAGCTATGGAACCAAACAAATTCAAAAAGCACAAATTCCTCTAACTGAACAGGCATTGGAGGATTGGCCTTACCGCTCACCATTATATACACATGGACCTCCCATCCAATATGACATTACAAAATCCTGCATTTAGGGCTACATCGCAAAGAAGTACGTATACGGCTCAAAAGAGAGAGAGGGCCCCGGTGCCAAGCCTCGAAAGCTAATGTCTAACTAGAAAGCTCATACATTTGTTCCATCTACTGTGCAACAGAACAAGGCGGGGCTTGGTCAGAAGGCATCATCACAGCATTGGGTAACCTGCAAAGACTACGAATATTAGGCAACAGAATGAATGATCCAACTTCTAAAACAGGAAGAAACGCAGGCAGACAAGCATGCATCACATGCATTTTGACCGACATAAGTGGAGACGTCAACCCAAAAACTGCAAAAGCAAACATTAACACTTTGTCCAGCAACAATTCATCGCTCACGGTCACCGCACAAGTGTCCAACAAGGTGGTCGACTATTTTTATTGAGAAAGATTTTATTAGGAAGCAGTAAAAAAATATTCCAAGATTTTTCACCGATCTGTTAAAGAGGAAATGGTAACAGGAGTAAAGGTGTCTTTAAAGATATCCTCCTGAAAATTATCATTAGTATGCATATTAATTGACACTTATATAGCACACATCTAGGAAACTAAGGAAACAAAGTTCAAAGAAAAGTAGCCACCCTATACGATGACAAAAGCTCAGTTAATATGGTTTAAAAGAAGGATTTTAGAAGTAAAGAGTAGAACCTACTGAGGATCAACACGCGGTTTCTTATTGGCCTTCTTCTTGTTCTTGCGTCGCTTTTTACCAGAACTAGTAGCAGCAATAGGCTGCTGTTCGGTACTCGAAGGAACAAAGGAAATCAAGGGATTCCCTACTGCAGTAGCCACTGGTCTTGGTATTTGGAACAAATGATGTGCTTTAGGTACCTCTGAGCATGCCTCGGGAATAGCACGACCAAGAATATAATCAGCTGGCCCGGAAGCTAAAGCTTCTTTATGCTCGGTATTTGAGATTTCAGAATTGCCTCCCACATTCGCTCCAACAGGACATGAATACTTGGGCTCCCGGTATGCAGCATAAAGTTTGCACTTAGACTTGATCGTCCTCAAAAGAACCATTTTCGACTCGCTATCAGCTGCATTACATCCTTTATTAGTTGAATGGGTAGAATCATTCAAAATAAAGTGTAAAAACTGGCATACCATATAGGGATTGAATGGCAGTACGAGCTGCCAATTGTTCAGCCTCCTTTTTGCTTTTACCAACGCCGCCGGTGTAAGTTACACCATTGAATACCAAAGAAGATGCAAAAACTGGAACTGCCCCTTGTGGCTGAATAGTTGTGTAATTGGGCATTTCCAAGTTCATCTTGGCTGCATATTCATTAAGAATGGACTTGCAAAAAATTGCATCCTGTGCAGTAATGAAACAACCAGTGAATTAGTTAAAAAAACAGAAGGATGAATCAAGAATCAAAATATAGCATTGTGAGTGTGAAGCAAAAATCTTGTTTTCTAGTTGCTATTGGTTGAAACAGATTGTAAAATATTGAAGACTACTTCCTAGTGTCTTATTATCTAAGTTAGCACCCAAGTGGCACCTTCATACCTCCTATCTTCATATTCCTCAATGGATTTAGTGGTTCCAAATAGTCGATAATAACTGCCAGTCATTCGATAGAAACAATACCAGGAAAATCAATCTAAAGATCAGACAAGACACCAGGAACATGACAACATGACAAGAACATTTAGATAATGAGAATCAAATGTTGACCTCCTCTGGACATGCACATAGAAGGATAATTATATCATCAACCATAGAAAGGCACGTTCTTGTGATTAGCTTTTATAAGACAATATTAATGAGTAGAAATTGCAGAGAAATCCGCCTGATGTACGGTCATAGCAAGGTCTCAAATGATATGTTGGTTCAGTTCAAGGTTTCCTCAAGATATCCACTTGCAAGATAACAATATGGCCGTAACTCAAAGATAAAGATTTCCAACATTTCAACTATACAACATATGCTAACTAACAATTCAAGTGAATCGCTCGCAATGTATATCAAGATAGCAGCAATAGGTAAAGAATTCTCAAACCTCATGGATGAGAGGACAGCCTTCATCCTTCATCTTCTGCGACAAAAGATCCAATGCAATTTGAGCAACATTTTGCTCAGCTTCCTTTTTTTGGGGAAATGTGTCGGGAGATGTGAAGCTTTTCCCATCTACGAATACCGTTGACCTATATTTCGGGGCATGTTGGGACCCTTCATTAATAGTATTGTAAATAGGAAAATGCACCATTAACTTCTGCGTATACTCCTGCAACCGATTTTTGTACATCATATGCTCCGGAACACCTGAATAAATTACATATGTCATAGATAAGGTCTGCTTTTTGGTTATTAATGATACAGACATCACTAGTCTTTTGCCCACTGTCTAGTAGCATCATCCATTTTCAGGATTTTGACGGTCCTTTTTGACCATTTGGTAACATGAGTGAAAAAGAGAATAAATGTCAGGTTCTACACTCAACTGACAACTAGCAACCACAAACCTTTTCACTTCATAGGAAGGTCATACTAAAGTAAATGCCAAATTAGAAGTCGTTTCTGGATATATGGGGATACAAGGATGTGACACATCAAGCAGGGCAGTAAAATTTCTCGAAAAGCATGTTACCACCTCTAAAGGTAGCAGATCTTTTATTTCTTTTTTATTTTTCAGTTTTTTCTGCGAGTAAGTCAGATTTATCGTTCCAAAGTAGATGAAAGAATCCAAAACACATCAAATAAAAAAAAGGACCCTTTCCCTGAGTATCGAGTCATACATATGAAGCTATGGATTGGTCTCTTTTTACTAATTGTTACATCATTTTTCCCGGTTCACCTTTTAGATTTAACAAAGTCGTTTCAATTTTCTCTCAAATAACCATCATTTGTAAAGTTGCTAAAATTTGTCACAACACCTCAGATATCTATTTATTCCCACATAGAGTCACATTTGTCCTCAAAATTACTTCAATTTTCCCTCTAATTATCGTTCTAGTCAATAAGATTCATAGCCAATAGTTAGTAAGAAAGTTCTTGAAAACAAAGTATTAAAAGTCATGGGCCAAATGTCGACTATTCGAATGGATCTATTGTCAAAAAACATAGTTTTGACCCTATGTGAACACAGTGGGCCATGCAGTACGATTCGGAAAAAACTTGGTCTGTAGAAATCAGGATACATAGGGTACATTCATAGAAAATGAAACAATGGAGAGCAAAGTGAGACAAAGCCCAAAGTTAGGTAAATGTTTAAGCTATACAAGATTATTAACCTTGATTTTTTTACCAAGAACAAGTAAAATCAGATGAGAGACCAAAACAGAAGGCAAGATTTACCAGGAGGAGCACAGGAAACCTGAGTTTCCTCTGAATCTTGAGTTGAAGTTGGAACTAGAGCCTGAGCAGGGATAGCTAAAGGAAGTTCTGGTTGAGAAAATTCACTGAGATCTTCCATTCTGGCCGGTACAACTGGAAAAATGCAACAGACAATGACTGTCATATTGAAAGACAAGGGCTCTCTAGCACTTTTTACAACATTTGATATTAGATCATGGGTAAAAAAGTCATAGCATGAGACAAACAGCCTATAACATGGGGGGATGAATTGGGTACTCCAGAGTGTCCACCCTCCTATTCTTCATTGATAGAATTGATAGCAAGCCTCCCCCATAAAAAATAAAAATAAAAATAAACACCTGTCTTGTTTGCTTTTGGAATGATATAGTAAGAAATACTTAGCCAAGAGATTCCACATTTTCAGACCAAACGATTAGGAGATCATCTTGAAAAATAAAAAAAAAAACATGCACTGTCCTTTATTTCTGCCGCAATCATAGCCAACCTATGTAGCCAATTATCAGGTATGCCGTAAATAGTGTAATCTTGATGAAAAAGAATTGGGAGAAAGAAACATAACGTACAACTTTTAGTTCTAACACCACATTATCCATTTATATCTCAAATGATCCAGTATAGAGAAAAACTAACTGTTAAGCATTTTAGCCACAAAAAAAAAAAATTGGTCAATCAATTTATGTATGCCAACTTCACATTTAATCAGATGATAACCCATTGGAGAATCTAGTGGTTTAAAGTCAACATACATAGTAATATATCCTTTCAATCAGGATAACAATTATTAGTCCCATGTAAGTGCATGCAGAAGCTAATCGTTCTTGATTACGTTATGCTAACGCAAATCGTACTATAAACCAATATTCGTCAGCAAGACTTACGCGGAGAAGGTTTGAACACTGGCGCTTGCATGGGAGACTGAGATGAAGGTGGAGCCATATCCTGAGCAGGCTCAGCATGAGGAAGTTGACTGAGATTGGCCGTTCTGACATGCATAGCTGAAAAAACGAGACAGGTGACTGTAATATTGGAAAATGATGCCTGTGACACACACTTTACAGCCTTCCATTTCAAATCATTGGAAAAAGGAATCATAGCATGTAAGGAACAGCCTTTCCTACTGGGGGATGAAATGAGGAACTATCGTGAACCGTACCCAGCCCCCTATATCATCTCCACGACAAAAGACACGCTATCCTGTTTGTTTTTTGGATGGTTAAGTAAGAAGTAATTTAGGAAAGAAACTCCACATCTATCAACCAACAGCTATGATCAAAACATTAGATGTGCACTATCCTTGTTTCTGCTAACATTGTAATCAACTTATATATCAGGTTTTGAATATATACCTCAACCACATTTGAGATTCCAGAAAAAAGGCAAAACAACTTTCAAGCACCTTTGCCTAAACAAATTGGTCAATCAAGTAATGAATGCAAATTTGACCAAAAAAAAAAGTAATGAATGCAAATTTCTAATATATCCTAACCAGATTATAAACCCTTGTTGAATTTAGTTGTTCAAAGTCCACATATACAGTAATATATCCTTTCAATCAGAATAAAATTATTAGTCCCACTTAAGTGCGTGCAGAAGCTAATCGTTCTTGATTACGTTATGTTATCGCAAATCTCATTATAAATCAATGTTCATCAGCAAGACTTACGGGAAGAAGGTTCAAGCACCTGAGCTTGCATGGGAGCCCGAGATGAAGTCGGAGCCAGGGCTTGAGCAAGAGGAAGTCCCGATTCAGGAAATTGACTGAGATTGTCCTTTTTGACAGGCACAGCTGAAAAACGAAATAGGTAACTGTCATATTGAAAGGCATTGACAAACGATGCCTGTGCCGCACTTTTTACAGCTTTCCGTTACGGATCAGGACAGCCAATCGTTCTTGATTACTTTATGCCATCGCAAATCTCATTATAAATCAATGTTCATCAGCAAGACTTACGTGAAGAAGGTTCAAACGCCTGAGCTTGCATGGGAGCCCGAGATGAAGTCGGAGCCAGGGCTTGAGCAAGAGGAAGTCCCAATTGAGGAAATTGACTGAGATTGTCCTTTTTGACAGGCACAGCTGAAAAACGAAATAGGTAACTGTCATATTCTGTCATATTGAAAGGCACTGACAAACGATGCCTGTGCCGCACTTCTTACAGCTTTCCGTTACAGATCAGGACAGCCAATCGTTCTTGATTACGTTATGCTATCGCAAATCTCATTATAAATCACTGTTCATTAGCAGGACTTACGTAAAGAAGGGTCAGACCCCTGAGCTTGCATGGGAGCCCGAGATGAAGTCGGAGCCAGGGCTTGAGCAAGAGGAAGTCCCGATTGAGGAAATTGACTGAGATTGTCCTTTTTGACAGGCACAGCTGAAAAACGAGATAGGTAACTGTCATATTGAAAGGCACAGACAAACGATGCCTGTGCCGCACTTTTTACAGCTTTCCATTACAGATCATGGAAAAAAGTAATCATAGCATGAGAGGAGCAGCCTTTCCCATGGGGGATGAGCTGAGGAACTGTAGTAACCATATCTACTCTCGAAGTTCATCTCCACAATAAGAGACATTTAATCTTGTCTGTTTATGCAATGGTAATTTAGAAGTATTTTGCAAAGAAACTCCACATCTTCAACCAACAGCTATCAACGGAAACTCCCGTGTCTGCTAACGTTGTAATCAACTCTTAGATACCTGGTTTACAAAATATACCTCAACCGATTTGAAATTCCAGAACAGAGGCAAACCAATTCGCCAAAAGAAACCGATCAATCAATTTACCAACGCCAACTTCTCACACAACCTGATCACCGAAGGTAATGCACAAGGACTCGATGTTCATCAGAAAAATGGACTCAAAATAAGAGCTTTCTAACTTAGGGTTTTCTTTTCCGTCAAAACTTCCCAGGTCATCTCATTCAATCAAACAAATTTCGCAGCATTTTTCAAGCACAGCGTCATTTTGTCCTCCAACGCACGAACAATGCATTTCTCTGGACCGAAACTTGACAACAGGCGTCTTTTCAAGCACAGAGCGCATTTTTCAGCGCGCGCGCGAACGAGAGAGAGAGAGAGAGAATTACGTGAAGAAGCCGACGGGACCCGAAACAGAGCAGAAGCCAGAGTAGAAATCGCACCGGCAGCCGGAGCCGGAGCCTTCGCCGGAGCCGGAGCAGGAGCAGGAGCCGGAGCCGAGCGAGGAAGCTCCAGCCCAGGAAACTGGCAAAGATCGCTCATTTCTCTTCCCTTGCTCAGGGTCTGTCGCTGGAACGGAACGGCTGACGACGAAGGCGAGCAGCGGAGGAGCTCCGGGTACGGCGAAGTTAGGGCGGTTGAGGCGAGAGAGGCTTTTGGGAGTAGTAACTGCCAGAGCGAGCTCAGCAAAATGGGACGAAACGGTACGAATTTATCTTCTCACGTGCACTCTCTCGCTGTGGAGGAGAGGATGACCTCATGACTGACTGACGCGCACGTGACCCTGGACTGGCCAATTTCAGGAATTTGAGATTTGGTCCAAAATAGATTTATGGGAAACACTACGTTTTTTTTTTTGTTTTTTTATGGAGAATCATTGATGGAGAGGATGGGGACGGCGAAGAAGGCGAATCTAATCAATCCAGGGAAGAAAGTTAATTTTTTTATCCATTTTTAGAAACTTTCCGAGAATGCCTTCCGTAGCGTAAGCGATCGCGAATGCGGAAACCCTAATCTGGCGATGAAACGAATTGCCTTAATCGAAATTGACAATCGTTACATGTGTCGGCGGCGCATGGATTGTGATTATGTGATGATTATTCCTTTTTTTATACCATGAGTTTATCAAATAAAAGTATTTTTAATAAATAAGTGTAAAGAAAATGTTGCCATTTTTTTGTCAAAAAAAGATAATGTTTTTATCGAAAAGTGAAAATCTATTATTTTAGATGAAGTTGATGGAGTTTTAAGAAAAATTGAATCTTTTTCTAAGTTGATGGATTTTCAAGGAAAATGGAATCTTTGTTGACTTTGGAAAGAATAAAAAAGTAAAAGGCTGGAAATTAAAAGAATTGAAAATTCGCATAATGGGATTGAAGGTTAAAGGTCAACATAAATTTGCAAGAATAGGTGTTGTTGTGTGATGGATTGAGCAAGAGTACATGCAATGAGGGCAAGGTGATTATTTATATTTTATTGTCGATGCTTATTTTACAAATAATTATGAATTTGGAATCATAGATAATTTCCCGACACTAGCTACTATTATTTGATTATCCATCAGAAGTTACAAATTCCTAAATTGTAGGTGTAATCATCTGGCAATCATATGTTTGAGCCGAAAAATTGTCTTTATTTCCGAATCCCACCACTTAGCAAAGCGGCAGTAACTGGCATCAACGACCCTCATCAATTAGTGAGGGCCCTTGATAGCACATTGTATTGTTTATCACTTTATTAACGAGCTATCAGTCCCTTCAAGTTGTTGATTATTTTTTTAATAAATAATTTCGATGTAAGCCAAACTTTGCTCTCATTGATATGAAAGCAAACTATTTTCATAACCACCACTCTCACCAAAGCCTCCAAAAATCCCTCTAAACATTGGACATGCATGTCTATTTTTAAGTATGGCTATTGTCATTGAAATTTAAAGTTATTGCTTGGTTCAAATCTATATTCCCTTAATCTTTCCAACTCAACCTTCTATTCTTGCCACACCCCTTTACATTTCAAAAGAGCCGAGCTAAAAAAAAAGTTTACTTTCCAAGGGCATGAATAGTATTTGTAGCAAAAATTAATATCAAAGAGGCCCGAAGCTAAAATTGAAAAAAAAAAATCCATTTGTGTCTTTTTGGATAAAATGAAAAAGGGAATCCAATGCACCACCTCAATGTAATAATTTTTATTTTCCAAAAAAGAAAAAGATTGAAAATATATAGCTCGTATAAGAAGTCAAGAACCTATCCGTAGAATTCCTAAAGTTTATAATCATACCGCATTAACAAATCAAGATCTTGCCTATCTAATTGTTGGGTTCAAACATTTTTTTTCTTCGCTTACGACAGCAAGACCAACTTTACAAATACCACGACTAAATAGATGTTGGTAAGAAAAAATATATGAGTAAAAGAAGTTACCGATGGAACAAGAAGAGAGCCGCCGGTACTCTATTCCAGATCGGTTATGAGCCGCTCTATTTTTGCGAGCCGGAGATTTAGGGGTGGGGAGTTTTATAGGAACTTTTACCGTAGGCTTTTGTTACCCATACATTTTTTTTTTCTTTTTGAGATAATCATTTTCTTTCCCGCAATATTTTCATTTTTCATTCCTAATCCTGCAAATCTTATGACAATAAATGCAAGATTTTCTGTTTGGTCATACAAAAAAAAAAAATACAATAAATGCATGATTCAAAGCAAAAGAAAAGGTCAAGTGAATGCAAATTCAACTCGAGGCAACTCGGACGAGGTGGCCTTGTCATAATCATAAAGGCCGAGACAAGACTCCCGTGGGCATTGAGATGCATGAGTTGTTATTTGTGTTTATTATTGATTTTTTTTCCTCTTCTTGGTAATTTATTAGTTAATTTAATTTTTTTCCCATCTTCAATATTTTTTAATTTTATTCACTGTATTCAAAGGTAAATGAGAATTTTTCTTTATAAAAAAAAAAGGAGATGGAAATATATTTTTGTCCCTTAAAAATCGCATGCATTACACGTGCTAACGAAAAAAATAACAGAGAATAAGACCATAACAAAATGAAAATTTAAAGAATATCGTGTAAGAGTTGAAAGTTCGAAATGAATATGTATTATTCACAAGGGAAATGACACAAATGACCATTGAACTTTAATCCAATATGCAATGTGGTCTCTAAACTTTTTATTTGTTTAATATAGTTCATGCACTTTAACTTAGTGTTCAGTATGATCCCTGAATTTTTAGTAAATGTTCAATTTAGTCGTTACAATCACAGGAAAATGTTCAATATTATCCTTGATCTTGAAAAAAATAGAAGGACGATATTTAAGGACTAAATTGAATATGTACAAAAAGTTTATGTACAATATTGAATAAATTAAAAGTCCACAGAATGTATTGCACATTGGATTAAAATTTAAGAGTCATACTGAACAAATTAAAAAATTCATAGATCACATTATATACTAGACCACACGGTTTATGGATGATTCACGCCTTTATCCCTATTCTCAAAGTTAATGGGGTTTTGTAATTTCAACTTCCAAAAATTTTACGGTCGTAGCAATTCAACGATCACTTCCAAGTAGTGATGGCCACGGGCCGGTTTCGGTTCATGAACTAGCGGTTCTAATTAGTGGCCACGGGGGAATCGACGATTCGAGTTCTAGTTTTGAACTAGCGGTTCCGAGTCGGTTTAAGGCCCGGTTCTAGTTCAAAATCGAAAATGGAACCGCCCATTTTAGTTCCCATTTTTAAATTTAATTTTTAAATAATGAATTATAATATAATAAATTATAAATTATAAATTATGAAATAATAAATTATCAAATACAAATTATAATCAAACTTCGGGGGAAAAGGGAGGAAAAATGGGCTTGAACTTAATGAATTATCATTAAGCACCTACATATCTTCTTAGGGATAGAAGAATCGAATCCCATATAATTCTTTTACCTTTGATTACCTCATACTTATCTCATCGTCAATCGTCACCACCCGTTCCGATATCGGTACCCATGGTGATGGTATCTCCATCATCGAATAATTCGATTTCATTGTTGTGATTCATCTGTTGTTTTCGATATTAAGCTTTTGTTAAATTATCGACACAAGCTTGAGCCTCCACCGAATTCAAAGCTAATTTTGAACATCGGTCATCCAAAATGTTGTATCTAGCACTAAATGCTTATTCAACTGCAATTATTGAACAAGGGATTGCTAAAACCTATCGTGAGATAAGAGCTATAATTAGGAATTGGGTTGAATGCATTTTCCACCAATCTAGAATTATGAAATCTGTGCCGTATTCGGATTCACCAAACTCAAAAGAAATAGTTAAATAAGCCTCTATTTTAGAAATATTTCCTATTGCGCCATTTTATTTTATTTTTTGCCTATTCATCATAAGTTTATGCCATCTACTAATTTTACCTAGGTCCACGCTTTGTATGTCGCTAGGTTGGAAAAATCCATTATCACATAGATTATATTTACTAAAAAATTCATTATATAATTTTGCTGTTGCGTTTTCAACTACTGTTTGTATAGCTCTAACATTTACCATTTTAATCAAACGTGTTCATAATATGTAGTCAAATAATCACCTAAACCATCTAATTTGATATGTGGATCGAAAAAAGTAGCAACCAAATAAATAAGAGGAATTTCGGTATAATAATGTAGCTATTTTGTTCGCATTGCTATAATAGTTTGACTTAATTGATCATCTTTTTCATTTTCTTTAAAAACACTAGTAATATTAATACACTCTATTAAAAATAAATGCGTAGTAAGATAATAAACACTCGATAAAGTATAAGTTGCATCATCAAAAAATTTTAAAAATTTAATTTTTTTTTTTGCAAATATCTCACTCTTGTGGGTATTAATTAATTTGAGAAATATTATCTGAAATAAATGCACATAATAAATCTTTATATGCAAAAGATTGATTAAGCAACTCGTAGAATTCCAACGAGTTGGAACATCTCATGAAATTTTATTTCCTTTTCTTCCATGCATTTCACAAAATTTGCTCCATTCTTTCATAATGTAGGGATGTTTCGATAAAAATTGAATTATTGAGAAAAATATTAAGAGTTTTTAAACCATCTTGTACATATACATTTAAAACATGGCAAGCACATGTAATGTGAAAAAATTATCCACCAAAAGTGGGTTTACAAATCTTTTTAACTTGAAAATTGAAGCGGTATTTGCCGCAGCATTATCAAAATCAACTGAAAAAATTTTGTTAAGCAAATAATATTCTTCTAAAACTTGTATAATTATTCTATAAATATTATTTGTCATATGCATATCATCAAAAACTCTAAATGTAATAATTCTTTTTTGAATGTTCCAATCGTCATCTATCCAATGACATGTAATACCCATATAAGAATGAGTTTGCCAAAGATCACTCTAAATGTCTCTATCTATATGCACACGTCCATTAAAATTCATACAAAAAATTTGTAAATGTTTTTTTCCTCTTTTATAAAGATAAAAAACTTGGCGTTTAAGTTTATTTCTCAAAATAGGTTTTGATTGTGGAGTACATGCGGTTTGTATAAAATGATTAAAACCAAAATTTTCACCAAAATTAAATGGTAACGACAATACATCTAGCTAATTCTTCTTTATAAGTTTTTTCATTATAATGAAATAAAGGAGTGTTAGGATTAGTGTACCCAGAAATTTATTATTGCTCGGTGTCAATTCCGGCTTGGGTTGGATGTTTCGCCCTAAGATACCGTTTGAATGTTCCATAGCCTTGTCCACCTGTATATTTGTATGCTGCCCCACAATGTTGACAAGTTACCCCATACTTTTTTGGGCATAAATCAAATCTTTCCTTCTTCATGAAGTGCTCCCATATGTCGGATGTAACCTCTTATTTCGGCACATTTATTGTTGACATTTTTTTTCATACTGATATTAGGATGAATACTTTCTTGCGTTGGGACGTGTTCCACATTGGGAATAATGTTAATATCATCAACATCGATCTCCCAATCTGCAAAATCACGAGGATCATGAGGATAATCGAATTCCCACATCTTGTTTTTTTTTTTTTTCTGTGTCACTATTTCTACTTCCACTTGCTATTTTTTGAAAGAATTGAGCGGAAAGCAGATTCAGAAAATTGAGAGCATTAAGCGAATTGAGAGAATTTGAGAGAATGAAAATTTAAGAGAAATTGTGAGAAAAAATGAAAGATGGAAAGTGGTATTTATAATAGTTAGATAGAATTTATAAATTAAATAAGAAAGAAAAAAAGGGGAGAAGTTGCAACAATCACAATTTGAGAAAAAAAGTTCCCCTTTTTTATTTTATTTATTATTATTTTTTTGTATTGTACTGGCTAGTTTGCCGATTCAGTGAAATGGGGACCCGTAACCAGCCCCTATGGCACGGGCCGGTTTCGGTTCGAAACCGACGGGCCCAGTCAACGGGCCGATTACGGATTTGACCCGGGGCGGTTCCGAGTCCAAACTGGCCCGTAGCCACCTCCACTTCCAAGGGAACCCAGGGGTTATGTTTGTAAATTGACCTGGTCGGCTCCATGTTTCGGCCTGGGCAGTCGGCATGTCTCTGATTTCTTCGCTGCGCCCCCAAGCAGCGCTCATCTTCTCGATGAGGGCTTTCCTACCGTTGCCCTAACCTTCTGCAATCTGCGTAGCTACCCAAGAGATCAATGGCCGGGGACAGAAAGAGACCGTACCGCGATTTCCACCGTGCTCGTTCCCGTTCCCCACCGCCACCATCAAGTTCGCCCTTCGACAAGAAGCGCCGTATCGCTCTAAATTCAAGGTCAAGATCAAAATCCCCCACATGCCCCCGTCCTCATCGTCAAGCCGACCGTGTCACCTCTAAACAAAAACTGGGCAAGCCGCAAACTTTCAACTCATACCTCGACATCCCCGATTTGCCTCCCAAGATCAGGGCTTTGTGCGAAATCATCGCCAAAACCCCCTCCCTCACCGTCGAGAAGGTCCTCGAAGATTCCGGCATTGGGGTCCGGCAAGAAGATGTCGAGGAGGTGCTCAAGTTGTCCTACGGCTTCCCGGGCTCCGCCGTCAAGTTCTTCAGGTGGTCCGGGCACCAGCTCAAGGACGACCACAGCCCGTACGCTTGGAATTTGGTGGTCGACATGTTGGGTAAGCACTCTCTGTTTGATGCAATGTGGGATGCTGTGAAGTCGATGCGTAAAAAGGAGCTGCTTTCGCTTGCCACTTTCGCTTCCGTTTTTAGTAGCTACGTGCTTGCTGGTAGCTTGCAAGAAGCTATTATGACTTTTGAAGTGATGGGCCAATACGGCTTGCCGCCTGATGTTGTAGCGTTGAATTCGCTGATTAGTGCGATTTGTAGGGACGGTAAGACTGTGGATGCAGTGGACTTCTTAGTAAACGTGAAGGACAGGATTCGGCCGGACCCCGATACATATGCGATATTGTTGGAGGGTTGGGAGAATGAACAGAATGTGACTGGTGCTAGGCGAACTTTCGCCGAGATGGTGAGAGAAATCGGTTGGGATCCCGCCAACGTGCCTGCCTATGGCTCATTTTTATGTACTTTGCTGAAGGGTCCTAGTGGGATATGTGAAGCATTGAAATATTTCCGGACGATGAGTGATCACCGGTGTTATCCAGGTATGAAGTTCTTTCGGAACGCATTGGAGGAGTTTATAAAGCATGCTGATCCCAAAGGAGCCAACTTTATATGGGAAGCTATGGTGGGAAGACTTGGGTGTAGACCAGATACAGAAATGTATAATTCAATGATAGCTTTACATTGTTACACCGACCACATAGATGTGGCTGAGAGGCTGTTGGATGAAATGGTCTACAATGGAGCATTTCCGGACGATAGAACTTACAATATTTTGCTTCAGTTCTTGATCCAAAGTAGGAAACTAAAGGAAGCCTCCATTGTGTTTACGGAGATGGTGAAAAATGAATGCGTGCCAAGCGTGGCCAATTGTAAGGCAGCTGCCAGGATTTTTATAGATACAGGAGACCATCACTCAGCTATGAAAGTTTGGAGGTGGATGGTTGAATACTACAGGTCCGATTTGGATGAGACTGGAAATACTTTGATTGTGGGGCTTCTTGATCTTGACAGGCTCCCTGAAGCAGTCAAATATGCCGAGGATGTCATTGAAAGAGGAATTAGATTGTCCTCTTCCACACTGTTGAAATTGAAACATAGCCTTTCCAAGGCCAGAAAGTTACATGCGTATGATGAACTTTTGAGGATGAGGAGAAGTCCTCGTGGAGGTTAAAAATTCGTTCATGTCTTCGTGTTTAGAGGTGACAATTTCAGTTTTGGCCCTATTTTGAATCTAGTCAACTGTATATTCTGTGCCTCCAATTCTTCCGTCCTTAATTCACACTTCACCATCTTGGTTGCATTAACCATCCTCCTTGGTTGTATGGACAATGTTAATCTGGATATCTGTGTTAACCAAAAATCCTGCTTTTTGAGTAATAGACTGTTTCGATGTCCCATTTCTCCTCATTTGGAGAAGAGACTTTTCTCACTAAAGCTAGTTGGGATGCTGAATGTTCTGGCAGTTTTGGGCAATGAATGGATATTGGTGTTTGCAATGGTGCTTATTTCTTGGCGAGTAGATTCAGCAGCCTCTTTCCTCTATCTATGAATGTTGCGTGGCAACCATGTTTTTATGCTAGAGTACTCTAATGTTGAGCTTGTATTCTTGAAGCTCAACACGACCCTTGTTTGTCGGAAGATTGTACTTCTTCTTGGCTGTAATGTACTCTTCATTTTGTATAGAGTAAGAGGTCGATTCATGTTTCGGGAGGCTGCATGTTTTGTTGATTGTTGGATATATCATGATTTGACTATTATTAAGAAGCAACTAGTTGCCAAGAAGCTCAGTTGCATTGATGAAATGGTCTGTGTTGTGAGGAATGCCAAATGCAGAACTTTGAAGCGACGATGACATTTTTATGTTTGCGCTTGCTATGCACATCATCTGTCTTCTGGTGTCTCTCAAATCATTCATACGCAAAAACTACGGCGAATTATCGTCTTTGGATGCTGTTGACAATTTCTATGCAGTCTGGAAAAGCAAAAGGGGGAGATGTGCCTGCTTAGCTATATGTACTCGGACATTCCAATTAAAGAGAGATGCGTAACCCAGTTCGCTCGAGTCTTGGGTGCCTTGTGAAGTCAGTAGTCATGAGGAGGATGCACCGATCGGTGATGCAGTTGTTCTGTCAATAACCAGTAGCTTTTCTTGGGCAGTAATTTTCCTTGTGAATTGGAAATTCTCCCATGATCCTGTGACAAACTTGTTGTAAGCCATTGTGTGTGTTTTTAGTTCCACAAAATTAGTAGAACTGCTATTGGAGAACTATTCATTAGTCAAGTTCTAATTGTTCATTAGAATTATTCAATTACATCGAACCCACGCGGGTGCCTCCGAATCCTCAAACCGAGGCTGGGGTCGAGGCTAATTGAGGTTGATCACCCCAGATGGATCTCGATCCAAGGTTATGAGGGCTCGGCAGCGGCCTTGGTGATCCTTGCAAGGCGGCGGCTACTACCACAGTGGTGGTGCGGGAGGTTGGGATGACCGTTCGACATCCGAGGAGGCAGCGATGGCGTGCAAAGCTGAGATGGGGCAGAGGTTTACGCAAAAGGTGGCGGGAGGGAGAGAAGGGGGACGAGAGAATAATTCTCTTATCTTATTCATGGTACATCGTCGCTTGACATAATTTTAATAAACGGTCTGTCAGAAGTAGGATAGGTTCAGGCCTACCTAACTTTTCCTCTTCAATTTCTCCCTTCACAAGATATTGCCTAGAAAGCACGAATCAAAATCCGCCTGTATAAGCAGAGTGAGCTCTATTTAAAAGGGCCTCACATAGCCATATGAGTTAGAGATGAAACACACACCATGAGGCAAATTAACTAATAGATATGCATGAGGAAATTATCAATAAGTCAAAAGCCTATTATACAAATACTAATTTAGTCTTAAATCTTTGAATTGTAATTTCTTTTTTTTTGGGGTCGTACACCAGCGGCCTTGGCGATCCTTGCGAGGCGGCGGCTGTTCGACATCCGAGGAGGCAGCGATGGCGCACAAAGCTGAGATGGGGTAGAGGATTACGCAAAAGATGGAGGGAGGGAGCGAAGAGGGGAGGACGAGGAGAGAATAATTCTCTTATCTTATTCATGGTAACTTGTCGCTTGACATAATTTTAATAAACGCCCTATCAAAAGTAGGATAGGTTCAGGCCTATGTAACGTTTCCTCTTCAATTTCTCCCTTCACAAGTTATTGCCTAGAAAGCACGAATCAAAATCCGCCTGTATAAGCAGTGTGAGCTCTATTTAAAAGGGCCTCACATGGCCATACGAGTTGAGATGAAGCACACACCATGAGGCAAATTAACTAATAGAAATTCATGGGGAAATTATCAATAAGTCAATAGCCTATTATACGAATACTAATTTAGTCTTAAACCTAGTTTTATTTTAAGCTTTCTGACAATTTGTTCTTTCGAAAAAAGATTGCTCATGGATACCGATCTCTTACGTAGCACAGCCGGAGCCGATGTGTATAATTTTACAATTTTTTTTGAAATTTTTTTTGTGATTTTTAAAATTATTTATTTGCTTCTTTTTTTCTTTCCTCTTTTTTTTTTAATTGTACCCAGCGAGCCCGGCGACCCTTGCTCTAGGATCTTGCACGTCGCGGACGAAGTCGACCCTCACCAAACTTTTTGACAATTTTTCTTTTTGGCAAAAGATTGTTGATGTGGACGCTAATCTTTTGCGTGGCACATTTGGAGACAACGTGAACAATTTTATAATTTTTTAAAGTTTTTTCTAATTTTTTTGAAATTATTTCTTTCTCTCTCATTTTCTTTACTCTTTTCTTTATTTCTTTGTCAATATGGCCAGCGAGCACGGTGACCCTCGCCCCAGAGCCTCGCCGGTTCTCGGGGAGGTTAGCCCACACATCACTCGCCTAAGATCGACCACTTGTGAAAAGAAAAGAAAAGAAATAAAAGGAGAAAAAAAATCACAAATCGTTTTAAAAATGTTCATGTCAACGTCGGTAATGTCACGTAGCACCCTCGGCATTGACTAAATGGCCACGTCATCGATTTTCGGTTTAAATTGATTGGAAGGACTACTTTGAGAAATCGCATGAACTAGGGAACATATAACTCAACGTCACACTGGTTAGCAAAACCCTAGAGCTTCCCTACTTAAAGTTTTATGACTAAATTGACACAATTGACAATTTTGAGATTGAATTGACCGTCGTATAATAGATTTAGGACTTTCTGGAAAGTTTTCCCATAAATACAGGATACACAAAATGAATTTTCCTTTTCAAATCTAAATATGAAGTTGTCATGGCAAATACGAATGGCATTTTTTAAGATGTCATTTAATATTAAATATATAAGGCATAATGAACTTGCTCAAAATATGAAATTTCCATGATGAAATTAAGGGATAAGTTTACTAGGAGTGCCATAACTTTTATATGGCGTTCACTTGAGTGCCATAAATTTTTTTTCGCTCACTTAAGTGGCACGTCGGAGCAAAATCATTCACTTGAGTGCCACTTCTGACAAATCATCATACGTGGACTTTTTTATTAATTTTTCATTGACAAGTGGATTTTTTGTATTAATTTTAATATTTTTTTATTTTGCATTTAATTTTGAAAATAGCTTTTTCTTTTATTTTTTTTCTTGGTCTTCTTCCCCTTGGCCAGTGAGGGTCGTTGATGACCCTCATAGGTCCTGACTGGCTTGCCTAGGGGCGAGGGCCGCCTCGTTCATGGGGTGAAAACATGCAGAAAAAGCCAAAAGAAAAGGAAAATTTTCAAGATAAATAATTTTTTTTTAAAAATGCATGTGTACATTAAAAAAAATAAAAAAAAAACTACTCCGGCAATACCATGTTAGATTTTTCGTTGGCCACGTAAGATTTCCGACCAAATAAATTGGCGATAGCACTTAAGTGATCGATTTTTAAAAGTTGTGGCATCAAGTGAAGGAAAAAAAAATAGTTATAACCTCAAGTGAACCGTACTCAAGCTATGGCACTTCCGGTGTACTTATCCCGTGAAATTAAGATGGGTTAGTCAAAGAATACTAATATCAGACAGTGTAATTATCACTAGTAGAAGGTGAAAATGTTCATTTCTTTAAATTGTAACATGTTTTTTGACATTAATAACTTGTTAAATCTTAACATTAATAACTCGTTAAATCTTCCTCTTTTGAACAAAATAACTACGAAAATTTTAAGTCATAGTATATCAATGTAGAAAGATTTTAAATTTATAATATTAAAGAATATTCAATAGGAAGAGCAAAAAAAAGATGTTAAAGTTTGGGAAAGTTTTGAATAAGGGTTTGAAGTGCCATCATTTTCTTCAATAAATGCCTAAAATGGACATTATTTTAAATAAGAGCCTGAAACTTCATCATTTTCTTAAATAAAGATCCGAAATGGACATTATTTCAAATAAGAGCTTGAAATATTATTATTATTTTTAAATAAAGGAATGAAATGGATCATGTTTCAAATAAAAACTTGAAGTGGCCATATAAGTCTCGAAAAAGGATCAGACCCCACCGGTCGAATGGCATTTTCGTTTTTTACTTTTTTTGAATTTTTTTTCTCTTTTTTTTTTTTCATACGACATAATAAGATTTCCCAGATTGACCAATGATACTATCTCTATAGAGAAAAGAAAGACCGGATGGAGCGGTGTACGGTGCCTCCGTCGAAGCCAAGAGACGAGACGACCGATAAAGCAAAGACCCGCGAAGGAGGCAGTAAATATCGATTACGATGGAAACTGGAGAGATCATGTCACGACACTTGGAATAATTTTTTCGATGATAATGATGAGGGGGAGACGAAAAGTTGGGACACGTTAGCAATAATGCAAAAAGCATGCATGGCAACTGTCATGTCAGCTGGTAAACCGGGCCTAAATTAATTTAATCAGGCTTTGTTGATTCTTGTTTGTCCGTTCGCCAATCTGGAGGGTTAATATATCGACATGTAATGCCTTCTTTAAACTTTCAATCTCATTTATATAAGTCTTTGAACTAATCTAAGATGGTCAACCGTCATCCCCACCGTAACGATCGACTCCAAATCCAATTGATATAAGTCGTTGCACTAGACACGAATAATGTCAATCTTCTTCTCGGATTTTCGAGAGATCGATGAAGCTATCAGGGATAAATGGATGATCAGGCACTCTGCGTCCAGAACCAAAAAAAAAAAAGTTTATATTCTTGTTGCAAGTAAATATTTCTATCTACTTTGATTGATATTACTTTATTTATGTACGGAGCTTTTTTTTTTCTTTTGAGTACCTACCCAATGCACTCAATCCGACCAAACGGATCGGCATCTCTTAGCTTTTTCTCATATATTGATGGTGCTAATCAAACCGAGGGGACTTGTCGATTAAAATAACTCTCGTCAATGTCACCATGAACAATGGAGCGAGCACTGTTTGGATCAATTATTAAGGAACTTGGAAGGACCCGTGTTGGTGTTTGGTCCCATGGTAAAAAGAAGAAGATCTGACTGGACTTGCTTCGATCCTGAATTGTCCATAGGGTCCGAGCGAATCGACTGACGGGAACAGAAGATGATCGGGCGTATAAGCCAGAAAAAATGCAACGCTGTCTGTATCTCAACACCAATCACCCGTGCAAGGCCAACGTGGGAAGTGTCGAAATGCATGTATGAGTTGCGTTAAAAAAGTCGCGCATTGCAGAATTTGTGGGATTTAGAGCTGTTGACATATCCTATTGGCTAATAACTTATCAGTCTAATCTTTTGAGTAAATGTAGTCGTACATCGCAGAATTTATGAGATTTAGAACCGTTAACATATCCTAGTCAGCTCATAACTTATTGATTTGAGCTTTTAAGTAAATATGGCTTCAACTGAATATATCGACGGGCTCGAACTTGGATTTCTTCTCGACAATTTCTCGGGTGAAGGTATCGAACTTATGCCGCATGGTCCAAACAGATCGTAGAGTCTTATGACTATTTTAATGTTTAATTGCCATCCTTTTGCCATCATTACTTTAGAAAAGGGCAAAAGAAAAAAACAAACTAGGGTGTTAACATGTCCAAGGTTATTTGACAACGTGGATCATTATATTCTGATTGAATATGGATATCTTACTTGAATAATCGACGAGTAACTTTTTTTTTGGTAGCCAATGGTTCAAATTTAACGAATTGGAAGCCACATCAGCAAATTTTATCACCTTGAATTAATAGAATGGAAGTACGATATTAGACATTCTTCATATAATCTAGAGACTAAATCAAATATTTACCAATAGCTTAGTTGCTGTATTGAACAAATTAAAAACTCTAGGGACGATGTTACGCATTATACCAAAGTTTAGGCACCATTTGTCCCCCTTGCATGGACGGTCTACATCTCATGGCCTTTTTTTTCATCCATACACGGTGCTAACCAAACCGAAGGGGCTCATTAATTAAGCAGACTCTCATCAATATCGCCATGAAGTACACTGCTAATGACAGAGCAATGTTCGCATCAATCACCAATGTAATGAATAGATACATGCTATGATGTTGGTGTTTGATCATATGGTAAAAGTGAAAAGATCCGACAGGACTTGCTTTGATCCTAAACTGTCCTCAGGACCCCCCACCAAATTGCCGAGCGAATTGAACGGTACAAGCAGAAAGGGATCGAGCATATAAACCCGAAAATGCAACGACGTCTCCATCCCGACACCAACCACACGTGCGCAAGGCCCGCTTGACGATTCTCAACATTAGTGAAAACGACCGAGAGTTTCTCCGAAAAAGACACTGCTTGAGAAAATTGGTAGACGTCGATGAGGATCGGACCGCACTTCTTCCGATCGCGATGAGCTCGTTCGTCTAGTCGTAGAGCGATGGAATCGTCTTCGCGATGCGATTTAGGGAAAAAAAGCAAGAGTTTCCATGAGAGTATCTATATGGTCCTAGCACGAGATCGTTCGCGGTCTTTCGAACTTCATTGCTTAACGAACACATCTCGATAGACAAGCGTACGGCGTATGCACGCAGATCTTCGCTCGCCTTCAGTTCGAGCTGGGTGATGGAAAGTTCAATATGTTTCGTCTACATATGTCGGATAAAACTCTGCTATGAAGGTTATCAGGCGGAAAAATTGTCTAAAAAATTCAAAATTTATTGCACTCTGACCAATCCAATTTCAAATCTTTCAATTTTGTCAATTGAGTCCTAATTCTTTTGACACTTTGCCGGTTGAGCTATCCAACCAATTTTAATCGTAAATCGCCGACTCGAATGACGGTAGTATTACGTAGGACGATCGACGCTAACATGAATTTCTTTTAATTTTTTTAAATATATTTTGTTTTATTTTTCTTTCTTTTTCCTATCAAGTCTGGAAGGGCCAGCGACCCTCGTTTTATAACTGGCTTGATTGGAAAAAAAAAGAGATGATATGAAAGAAACTTGTAAAAAGATTGTCCACGTCAATGTTGGATGTACCGCACGTTGGGTATCCACATCATCGGTTTCCGGCTAATGTTAATTCAATAGACTAAATTGATAAATTATTAACACATTGGGGATTCAATTATTAAAATTAAAAGGTTTAAAAGTGAATATGTCAATAAAATTTTTTGGACGATTGTTCGGAGGATTTGTTTCTCTCCAGTTCTGGTGACCTGAGCTTGCACGCTTCGGCCATGGCAGACGGAATCTCGGCTTTCTCGGCGGGCCCCACTCTGACCTCACAACTCATCCCCCTCTCTGACCTTTTAAAAAAATTGGTTCCTTCCACTTGCGCGAGCCGAGCCCACAATAAACCTGCTCCATTGTTCACGTTCTTGCTTTTGGAGGAATTTTTTTTTTTTTTTTTGGGTCAAATTTGGAGGACGTTTACATGCACCTTCTCCCTCCCTATTATGCTTTTTTTTTTACTTTACCATTATTTATTGAAGTGTACTATGTTCCACAAAATTTTTTTTTGGAAAAATTTTGAATAAGAACCCGAAGCGCTTTTATTTTTTTAAATAAGAGTTCGAAGTGAATTTTATTTCAAATAAGGGCTTGAAGTGGCCATGAAATCTTAAAAAAGGATTTGGCCCGAAGGGCAGCTTCGTCATTTCCCCTTTTGATTTTTTTTTCATTTTTATATTCTTTAAAAAAAGGAAAAAAAAAAAAAA
Source organism: Rhodamnia argentea (assembly GCF_020921035.1). NCBI lineage: Eukaryota > Viridiplantae > Streptophyta > Magnoliopsida > Myrtales > Myrtaceae > Rhodamnia > Rhodamnia argentea. The sequence goes on along the minus strand of NC_063157.1, from coordinate 11,307,536 downwards.
AATAGACATATAGGCTCGCCTGTGGTTGCCGCCCCATCGTTGATGGGGGGTCAGCAAAGGCCAACGACCCCGTGGAGCGGAGCGGCGGAGGGTTGTGCCCTCACCCAAGACATTGGCCCTCGCCTTGACTAGGGCCGTGGTTGCTTGATTCTGGCCCTCGCCCAAGCATCGGTGACCTCGGTAGCCCTCTCACCTTTGTGTGTGTGTGTGTGTGTGTTTTTTTTTTTTTAATAGAAAAAGGAAAATAAAAATAAAAACGAAAAAATCGAATAAAGGGAAATGACAAAAATGCCCTTGAGACTAAGCTCTTTTTTTTTAGACTTCATGTATAATTCAGGTTCTTATTTGAAATAAGATTCACTTCAGGTTCTTTTTTGAAAAAATAAGAGTTATAAAGTTCACTTCAAGCCCTTATTTAAAAAAACAAAAGCACTTCGGGCCCTTATTTGAAATTTTCCTCTTTTTTTTTTTTTTGGATTATGCTTTTGATTGAAAGATTACAAATTTTAATCCCATCCGCATTCAGGTTTAGATTCTGTAAATGGTTGTTGGTAATATCGATATTTAAATTTCATTTATTAGAGTGTTATCATCTAAATTAAAGGCATGCGCCTCGAATCCATTTGAATTACCAATTTCGACGCTCGAATGCCGCACACGTGTTTACAAGGCACCAGCACTAACTTCGTTTTTGATATGGGAAAACGACACATGGGTCACTTAAGTTTGGCCAAAATGTCATCTTTAAACTTTTAGTTTGTTCAATATGATCTCTAAACTATTGGTAATATTTGATTCAATCTTGGAATTATATAAAAATGTTCAATATTATTCTTTTATTAATGAAAATTCATTGACAACATTGAACATCTTCATATAGTCCATGAACGAATAAAACACAGATCAAAAGTTCAGCGACCATATTAAACAAATTTAAAGTTCGGGGATCTCGTTAATCCAACTAAAAGTTCGAAAACGACATTGCACATTAGATCAAAATTCATGAATTGTTCGTGCGATAATACCTTTTGATACGGCTCTTATACGATTGCAAATGTCAACTGAATTTAGATCACTGTTTGCCCTAAGTCACGCATAAGACTTTTTTTCTATGGGTTTAATTACATTTCTTTAGTCTGTTATTTCAGCATGTTTCAGGCACATCCTCATGTTCACCTGGTTATTCTCAAGAAGACCCCCCTCTCAGTTGCATTTGGCTCTCTTCCTCTCTCCCATGTTCTCTGTCTCTTTCCTCAAGCAAAGCAAAGCAGCTCTCGCTTTAAAATATTCCCACCCAACTCTCTGCTTCATCTTCCTCCTCTGCTCAAGACACTTCGATTTCTGCATTATCAGCCCCTTTCCAGGAAAAAAGAAAAGTGAGAGGAAAATGGGGGGATCCCAAGAAACTTGCACAGATACTGAGAAGCCACGCAACGAATCAAATGCTCCAACGCCAATTTCCCATCATCACGCCGACCACCAAAACGAGTCACAAATCAAAACCCTTCTCAGAAAGATGGTACTGGACTTTGGCTTGTCCTGTCTTCGTCCTTCTCCGAAGAAGCAGAGCCGGGACGAGGCCGAGAGCGGCGATAAAGGCGGCCACTTGGAGAACAACAGGGCGTGGTTGCTTGCGGAGTCGACTGGCGGTGGGCGTGGCCCGGAGCTGGCGAACGCCGACCCGCAGTCCGTGCACTCGTCTTTCAGGTTCACCTTCTGCTCCCGGGTTGAGCTCGAGCCATTCTGCGTCAACGCTTCCGCCGTCGGCACGACGGTTCTCATGCTGAATTTGGACAACGGATTGGACGAGTGTGATGCCCAGGAGGTCAAGTGGCGACGGGTCTTGTCGTTGGAGAAGAACATTGCCCCAGTGGCCAATACTTTGATCAGATTCGTCTACAGTGAAATTCTCTCTGCAACTCGCAATTTTTCGAAAGGTGAATACAGTTCAGTTGGCTTCTCTCTCTCTTCTTCTAATTTTTGAATTTATGAAGGAGCTCATTTAGGTAAATAAACCCGACCAATCAAGTTGTCAGGAGCCGCAAGGCAGGAGACAAATCGCATTAATTCGCCAAATAACGAGCTTATTTTCGCTTTCACGGCACTCTTTGTTCTGTTAACTGCTAACCCAGTTCGTGTTCTGGTCTCTGGTATTGATTTTGAGACTTCGAGTGAGAGCATTTGCCACGTTATTCTGCAGGCAGAGTGCTGGGAAGAGGGGCACTGAGCTGTGTATTCAGAGGAAGGGTTGGCTACTTGAGAACAGCAGTGGCCATAAAGCGTTTGGACAGAGAAGACAAGGAGTCCCCGAAGGCATTCTTCAGAGAGCTGATGATTGCAAGCTCGCTTCACCACCCGAACATAGTCCCTTTGCTAGGCTTCTGCATTGATCCGGAGGAGGGCCTTTTCTTGGTGTACAAGTACGTGTCCGGCGGAAGCTTAGAGCAGCATTTGCACAGTGAGTCGTGGTCCGGAGCTTGTCATCGAATCACTTTTCAATTCTGGGGTGGTTTCTTGAGAATTGGTCTTCCTTACTTGCAGATAGGAAAAAGGGAGGTAAGGTTTGCCCAACGCTCCCATGGTTGGCGAGGTACAAGGTCGCTGTCGGTGTTGCCGAGGCAATGATGTATTTGCACAATGGGACTGAGAAATGTGTCGTTCACAGAGACATCAAGCCCTCCAACATTCTCCTCTCCTCCAAGAAAAAGCCCAAGGTAAAAAATTCCATCTTTTTTCAATTTTTCTGTTCCATTATGCTTTTTTTTTTAATCCTCCTCCTGAGTTCACAATGAGTCATACTGGTCAAGAAGAGTCATTCTGATGTACCTACCCCTTGGACTTTGCTTGCATTTTTGCAGTTGTGTGATTTTGGGTTAGCTACATGGACTTCTGGGCCATCAGTCCCTTTCCTGTGCAAAACTGTCAAAGGAACATTTGGGTATGTGCTGAAGTTGAAGGGCAAAAAAAAAAAAAAAAAAGCAAAATAGGATTGAATTGGGCTATCTGTTGTTCAGGTGCATGTTTAAGATGTTTCTTCTACTGATGTAATTCTAACACCTAACCTGGTGCAGATATTTGGCACCTGAATATTTCCAGCACGGGAAAGTGTCCGATAAGACCGACGTTTACGCTTTCGGAGTGGTTTTGTTGGAGCTAATAACCGGCCGGAAACCAATTGAAGCAAATAAGCCTGCAGGGGAGGAGAATTTGGTCCTATGGGTAGGTTTCATCATATTAGCTTCAATTTTTTGCTGCTGTTCACTGCTAATGTTAATGTGTATTTGCATACTCCTCATAAGCAACTTATGTGCGGAAAAGAGGTCAACCTAGAAGATGTTGTATTGATTAAAGTACCTTTAAACTAGGTAAGACGTCTAGAAGTACCTTTAATCTAGCTAAGGAACTGTCGTAATTGAAGTGCTTATAATAAGCTCTATTACTTTTCTGATTTTGTGAGGTTTTTGATTGTAGAGTTCATTTCATTTACTTTTGCAAAAGGAAGCAAATAGTTTGCATCTCATGATGTTGCAAAGCATCAAATCCATGTGCTTTCAGAGTGGCTGGCCCTGAAGTTACTGGACTTTCACTGCGGCAAACTTGGTTTCAGCATTGAATGATCGGACTTTTACTGGTTTTGCAGGCGAAACCCCTTTTGCAGAAAGGAGTAGGAGCCATCCAAGAACTGCTTGATCCCCGGCTTGGACACGCTCTCAGAAGCTCTAGCCCAGTTCTGAGGCTGATTCAAGCAGCACACGCGTGCATAAATAGCGAAGAATCTCAGAGGCCGCCCATGGATCGCGTCGTGGCCATTCTAAGAGGCGAAGAGGAGCCTTCCTCATTAAGTAGGAAGGGCTCTGCCTTTGTGGGAAACGGATGCATCATCGACTTCTACAGTCATCAACTACAACAATCAAAGACCGACATGGACGGGCACCTAGCCCTGGCAATGCTAGGAGTTCCCGACATTGAAGATGACGATCACCTCTTCTGTTGTTGAGGCTTGAGAACAAAAGAAACCCGACAGTTTCCTTCAGGATTTTCTTCTTTGATTATTCGAAGCAACTCCTGCTCCAAGAACGGAACAGAGAAAAGCTGCTGTTAGAAACTTTAGATAGCTATAGCAGCCGAGTTTGGCGATCAATTACTCGTGTATATATGGCAATCGTTTCCCTCTTTTCCGCGAGGAAAGTGTCAAACAGACTCTCATTCGCAATCAGAGCATTTGAGTTGTCCTCTAATTTTGCGAACAGTACCCTCAAGTTTCTTAAACTTTGAATGGTTTCAGTGATGGGATTTCCAGTCCCTTTCATCCATGGATGTTCATATCTCATTGAAAGGCAGGCAACTCTTTGTAAGATGGGCAGCTTTTTGCGAAATGGGTCGGTCCAGTGTCCATCTAAATATGCTAACAAAAGAGATGGACCAAGCCCATATAACTTAGTTGAAAAGATAACACTTAATGGGAAAACCTCTCTATGTATCCTAATATTCTCAAATAGTGACTTAGTTTAGGAGATCATCAAAACATGAACCTCTCTTTCGATTAGCTAAGAGCTTGGTTTCTTAATATTAAATAGATTTACATGTTCAAGATAGAAAATTGATATTGCACACAAAAACATTTCAAAGTCGTTAGATGAATGACGTATTTCGTGTGACTAGGAAAGTATAATTATGTTATGTGGTGCTACCATTTAGAATGGATAAATGTTTTGCGCAACATATTAGAATGATGAGCGAATCGTGTTATCTATATTGTCTGTGTAGATGGCCGAAAATTACTAAAAACATCTTAAATCTATTGCATTTATGTCAATTCAGTCCTAAGCTTTTTAATGGTGCCATTGAGTCTTAAGCCTTTCACGTTATGTCAATTAAGTCCATCCGATCAATTTTGGTCGGAAATTGCTGATGTGAATTCTAGTCGTCTTACATGGCACGACGGGCATTGTCATGAATATTTTTAATAACAGTTTGGTATTTGAACTTAGGGTAGGAATGCCCTCAAGGCATTGGACTCGGGCGTCGTTGCCCTCGTCGGCCATGGACGAGGGCCATGGTGCCCACCTTGCTCAGACTTGAGCGAGGGCCTGCGATGGCCTCGCCTAGGGCAGGTGAGGATCTGCGGACAACTCTCGCTACCCCTAAGTTAAAAAAAAAAAGAGTAAAGAAAAAAATTAAAAATTAAAAAAAAAGTGTCAAGTATGACGGGCAATATCCACGTTAGAAGCCTCTAGACAAAATTGCCTAAATGAACTCGATTGGGAAAGTGTGAAAACGTGTGTGACTCAATTGACACCATTAAGAGTTTTGAGATTGAATTGGCACAAGCGAAATAGATTTAGGGCTTTTTTTTTTTATAATTCTCTTGTGTAGATGCTACATCCACGAGCTATATTATCTGAAGTCAATTTATGCCTTGTTCATTCTTTGTGCAGTAGAGCTTTCACTGTTGTAGACTGACGCGTTTGAAAATTAATTGGTAAATTGTACATTTCATCCACAGTTTCTTTTATTAGTGCGGAGAAGTTGCACTCTTTCATCGTACTCGACCATTCGGTTACGAAGCGTGTTCAATTTGCTTCCAAAAGGACAGTGATGTAAAACGAGACGTGACTCCACGTGCAACGCACGTGACCATCCACTGGTACTTGAAAATGTCAAGTATATATATTGTCAAGGGCTCTGTAATCCATATGAACATGTCAATTCTTTTTGGGAAAAAACAAAATGACGAACGGATACGTTTATTCTATGAAAAATGAATGATTTGAAAATTATTTTTCAAAAATTGATCGCTTAAATCACTTACAAAAATGAATGAACAAATTTTTTTTTCACTGTCCACGAAATTATTTAGACATATATTGATAAGATAATGTTATTTATTGCTTAATTATTTCAAGCGATACAAGCAATCACTTTACAAAAATTATTTTTCAAATTATTCATTTTCTTGTTCTTTGAACAAATGGATCTTATGAGTCTAACTTTTTTCTACTTTCCCTTCACCCCAAGTTAAAGATATGTAACAATTGGGGAAATTGTAAAAAAAACTCATGAATCTATTGCACTTTTATTAATTCAATTCTAAACATTCTAATTTTTTCAATTTTAATCCTAAATCTTTTGCACTTGTGCGGATTTAATCCTAAACCTTTTTTTGTGCCAATTTAGTCCTAAACTTTTGCAATTGTGTCAATTCGGTCAATCCGATCAACTTTGGCTGACTGGCTTTAATGTGAATAATTTTTAGTAAATATTTTTAAAAAATTGCTATTTTTCTTTTTTTTCCTTTCTTCTTCCTCCAGTAGGTTCTTTGGTGTGATCGGTGAGAGGCTAGTGTTGACGAGGTTAGCCTCGCCCAATGCTGGTTTGGGCGAGCTTCACCCGAGACTTGCGAGTTCGACCTTGGCAACGATCGGCTAGAGGAAGAAGAAAGGGAAAAAAAAAGGAAAAGAAAGAAAAGAAATAAAGAAAGTAAAAAAATTAGAAAAAAATATTAAAATGTCATTAAAAATCCAAATTAGTGCTGGCCGACCAAAGTTGATTAAATGGATTGAATTGACACAAATGCAAAAGGCTTAAGACTGAATTGACACAAAAAGATTTAAGATTAAATTATACAAATGTAAAATGTTCAAGACTGAATTGGAAAAATTAAGAGGTTTAGAAATGAATTGGCAAAAGTATAATAGATTTATGACTTTTTTGATAAATTTTCCTCTAACAATCCTTCTGCGTGGGCTTAATTACTTTTCTTTTTCCTTCAAGATTTTACGTCTCTTTGATCCCTATTTGGAATATCCTGACGAATGTATGTGCAACATGCACAAACTAGTCAAAGTTGAGTAAAATCAAAGTTAATTTAAATCAATCTTACATTCTAGTACTTTTATATGTAAATCCATGAAAATTTTACATAAGAAAAAAGAAAACAGCAAAAGGAAGAGGATTATTGCGTCGCACTTTACGGTAGGGAACTTAGGAGGAAAACATATGATCTAACCATTGTGATGAATCGGGCACATACCATCCGATTCAAGCTCGGTATTTTGTCGCCACAAGAATGACTCTACTAAGAATAATAGACACAAACTCTGTGTGAACTTTCTTTTTTTCGGTTGATTGGTTTCGAGATGGGTAGTCCCGACCCAAAAAAAAAAAAAATGGTGTTTAGGAAGAGAAACTTCAAGTAATATAACTATTATTTGGTGAAAATATATCATGTGAATAATCTATGACATAGAAATCAAGGCATTGATCTATTTCCTAGATTTTCAAAGTTCATAACACATCTCGAATACATCTATCTCTTCTTTCAAACAAGTTAAAAATCGATTTGACCCCGGGTCGAACCGACCAAATTGCTCAACCCTAAATTTTTAAACTTCATAAATACTCAAAGACAACCGTCGTGCATTGAGTAGGCAACCAAACTTTAAATTTGGTTGGCCAAACCCGCGGTCCTCGTATACCATTTAATCCAAGAGGACTGCTGGTTGTTGCGTGCCGTGCGTGACCATGAGAAAAAGGTAACCACAGCTTTCCCACTTTCACGGGTGTTTCCTAGTACCGGTACGTACCATGTTGTGCTTGCTTTCCATCCGTGATGTCACTTATTATGTTTCTTTGGATTTACGTGAAAGAAGATATAGCCAGTGGGGTGCTTTTCTTCACACTAGAACTTTTTAAAATGAAAATCTGTGACCATATGTAAATTTACATAGGTCATGAACTCGGGCGTTCTCGGGTATTCCAAAAAAATGACCATTAATCAAGCGACAGGTCGGCTTGTGGTTTTTATCCGTGTTATCACCTAAAGCCCGTTTGTTTTGCGAAGAATGAACAACTTTGGAGATCATTTTCTTGAAAATGCTTGGTTATATTGCTTGGAATAATTAGCCAACAAAGATATTTTCGTTATCGACAATAATTTATAAACAATGATTAGCCAACAAAAAATATTTTTATTATTGACAGTAATTTATATATATACTTTTTTGTGGACAATGAAAATGTTTTCGTTTATACATTTTTCTAGTTGATATAAGTCATCGTTTTTGGGACAATATTTTCCAAATGTGAATTTTTGCCGAAATAAATGGACCCTTGTTGTATTTTGTATGACCTCACGAGTTTACCTTTCGTTTTTATGTAGGTAGCGGTTGAGATCGAGTTTCTTGTGCATCTCATTGTGTTTGGGCTGATTTGTGTATATATAAAACCATAATGGAAGGCAGAAAAGAACACCGAATCAGCAGAAAACAGTCTAATTAAATTGAGGATACTAGCATTTGCAAGAGCACGAAATTGGGATTATACAATCAAATGGGCATTGAATACTAACATCTCAATGATATCACAAAAATCACGGAATGCATACGGCAATAAATATTTGAAGATCGAACCTGGTCTGTTTAGGTCAATTCCTTACAAGGAAAACGGGAAAAATTAAAAGGAGACAAATGCATCAGGATTGAGATTCATTTTCGGGCTATAGACCTGGAGACTCGCACCAAGCATTGAGGCTTTTAGCAATCTCTCCTTTGATCCATTCATTGTAAGCCCTCTTCCTTAACATCGTTGTCGCTCTATTTTTCCTTGTAAAAGATTCTTATTGGCTGTCATACAGGTGGTGAAGAGGATGTAATCGGCCATTATGCTTAAGAGAAGTTATATTTTTTTTTTAGTGGGCTCATTGTAGATCGCACCGATTCTTGAAATATGATTGACTTGATTTAAAAGAGCGAATCTAAGTGGGACTTTCCCGTTTTTCTTGTTACTCCCCTAGTAACTTGTGGGACCTCGACTTCTAACCCTGTGGTGCACCGATTCGACAATAAAAGGATGCCTTAAGCAAGGTTAGTGTCTTACTGATGCTACATATTTTTATTGGACTTTTGAGTGTAATCCATTTGTTTGAAGACCTATCAATAGTTTTCCAGATCACTTATGATATCTTTGGTCGCAAAAATGACTATTACGTTACACATTTTTTTTTTGGTTATATTGCTCGATTATAATGTATGCTTGCCATGATAGCCATCAAAGTGTAGTCCCTATTATGCCAGCCTAAAAGATCACTGCCTTTTTTTTTTTTTGGGTCAACTCACTCTACCAGGGTTAGACTATATTTAAATCTATATTAGTTATAACTAATTTTTTTTATGTTATTGTATCATAATGGCAACATTTATGATTGTTTTGATATAATCACATTATTTATAATATAGTTAGTCATAATCATAGTAGAGCACACGGTCAGTTAAGTTGGCTTCATTTCCAAAAATTATGCGAACTTTTTTTTTTTGGTCAAATAAAAAAAATTATGCTAACTTGATAATAAGTAACTATTTTATTGAAAGATATTCATATGTAATGATTAACATAATATTAGTTGCTTATTGTCGGATATATTAAACGACATTGTTTTTTTGTAATTGACTATTATGTTGTACTTTATATAATAAATAACTCAATTACTAATTTTTGTTTTAAGATAATCACATGTTATGTGTAGTAACTTACATTATCTGATAATGTTTATGGGGTATTAAATTCGTAACTGACCATTAAAATTATTATTACAATATTATCTATCTGAGTTTAGGAATTCCGATGCAAAACCACCCTTATCCCATACGCTATTCAAGGAACCAAACAATGTAATGCATATTATATTACTCGAACCAAACAGCATAATAGTTATTACACCTCCATTACATTATAACGTAATAGCATATTACCATCTTATTCCATCCTTGCAACCAACTGGGCTATTGATACATGAACTGAGTACACTAGTCTTACTATACCTAGCAGTACTCATCGACGCTATCCGATCGCCATGACACATAATTTTCTTTCCTTACATGAACTAATTAACAAGAATTATCAAACTTCACACTCAGACAGGAGCTATCTAAATCCATCTTCCTGATCGTATATGGAATTTTCGTACGGACCCAACCGGTCCATCGCGTGCGGTCCTCGTTCAAACATCTATGGCGTCGATTTCACAATAGTTAATGGCAATTCAAAATGCAAAGAGCGCTGACTCGACCGCATCTTTGCTTGTGTCCAAATTGTGATGTAAACACACATATTTTTCAAATGCCCTCATCAGGCCAAATGCAGAAGTTTCTATCCAACGAGCGTAAATTGCGTCGCTGCTTTACTCAAAAATCAAAATCAAGAAATGGCAAGGCAATTACGGTCGTGTCGCTTTCAGACCATCTTCAACATGGTTTGCTCTACTTAGGGTTTACGCGCTTTCGCCCTTGCGTAGACCAATCAACGATCGCCGTTATCGGGAGTCTTACGTTGGAAATTTTTCGTGCGTTCCCAACTTCCAACATCAATTTTAAAAAAAATCTATCCCAGAACAAAAGCCCGAGGAGATCGTCCAATCACAAGGCAGTGCTATGAAAAAATTAGACAAAAAAATTCAAATCCAACCTCAACTACCGAACTTTTGTCAGTTACTTTACGGTTTCATCTTTCTTGTCCAATTCTTTTTGGATTAACAATATATTAATTGAAAGAAACATAACATAAATCTAGAGTTAAGGGTCCTTAAGTTAAGTACCCTTTAACCAATAGATAATTGGAAAGATAAACGAGTAGCTAATAATTTCTTGGGATTAATGTATTAGAAGTCCTAAAACTTATCATGAAAGTGCAATTGAGCTCTAAAACTTTTAAAAATTTTAATCCAATTCTAAAACTTGTCAAATTTGTGAAATCAAGTAGTTGCACTTTTTGAAAGTTTTAGGACTCGATCGCAACTTCGTGACAAGTTTCAAGACTTATTGCACCTTCAGCACTTTTATAACAATTTTAAAGATTTTCAGTGCACTTGTTCCTAGTTTCTTTTTAAAAGGAGATATATGTACGAAAACTTTATTCTTGAATTGATCTGCTAGAAGTGTCGTTGACTCTTTGGTCGCTGAGAAGAGAAATAGGGAACGTTCCTAAATCAATGTGCCAAATCCACTCAAGTTCCGTTGTTTGCCAAATGAACCCATGTCCCATTGAATACGAATGCACGTGGTTCTGTCTTTCGTCCTTATACTTTCACCTCTCTCTTTTTTCCCTAATTAAGTCTTTATTCGGTTAATTTGTCTAATTAAAACATTTTCACTCACGAATTTTCTGATCAAGTTTCTCCGTCACCAAATTTAACCGAAGTCTAATTGACGTCGGACCACGTCCAAATTTGATGTGGATAAAATATGCTGATGCTCTTGTCGAAGTACGTGAAAAAATTTTAGCAAATGTAGGCGACTGGTGGGGTATACTGCAGGTAAAATTGAGCCCCGTGTGTCGCACACGCTGGAAATTTTTAAATCCAAGTCACCCTGTGAAGTCCTTTGAGCGGCCTTGGCTGACTTTGGCGTCGGGTGGATTTGATTAGAAAATTTATCGGAGTAGAATGATTTGATTAGATACATTGAAAGTACAAACATTTGATTAAAAAACGTGAAAGTAGGCTCACGAAAGAATAAAACCTTTCAGATATTTTATCGTATCGCTCTTCTTTGTCATGATCGACTTTAAAAGTGCATAGACTTGATTGAAAAATGCTTGAAAGTAGAGTGACGAAAACAGAATGTTTTTTTCGAAAACATATTTATCTCATCGCTTTTTATTGCGATGTTAAACTTAGATCGGAAGGAGAATAAGACTTTTAGCGCCGAGGATTTCAAAAGATATTTATCCCATCGCTCTTTGTTGTCATGATCAGATTTAGATACAAGATAATACGACTTTGACTAGGTTTAAAAGTCTCCTCAACACGAGTCATCTTCCTCCTATATATAGAACGCGGCACACAGAGGAAAAAAAAAATTTGCAAAAGAAGCAACGCTCTCTCTTCTCGACAATGGCCAAAAGCGAGGGCTCAAGTTCAATTCCGAAGCCGAGGTGTTCTCTGGGCACCATGGATGAGGTGAGGCTGATCTTTAACAAGTACGACGTGAACGGCGACGGCAAAATCTCCTACGACGAGCTGAGGCAAGTCCTGAGCGCGCTCGGCCAGACCGCGGCAACCCCCAAGGAGGCGAGGTGCATGCTGTCGGAGATCGACAGGGACGGGGACGGCTTCATCGACCCCGACGAGTTCGCCGAGTTCTTCGCGAGGGGGCCGAGCGCGGGCAGCGAGGACGAGCAGCGGGAGATCAAGGAGGTGTTCGACATTTACGACCTGGACAAGAACGGGCGGATCTCGGCGAAGGAGCTTCACACGGTGATGGCGAAGCTCGGGGAGAAGTGCTCGCTGAGTGATTGCCGGAGGATGGTCGGCTCTGTGGACAGGGACGGAGACGGCGAGGTCGATTTCGAGGAGTTCAAGGCCATGATGACAAGGTCAAGCCCTTCTGATTCGAACAAGTGACGGTGACTTGAATCCATGGACGTGGAGTAAAACTCGTTTTGTGCTCTCTCTTTTTCAAGCCGTCCTTTAGCGATTGACTATTTTGTGGGAGAGAATATTCACAAAATCTCCTGTGGTTGGTAAGTAGGTTTTGATGTGAACAGTGTTTATTGTTTTGACTTTGATTAGGGATTGTACTTTGGGGCTCACAAAAAATTTGTCTTGATGTTCGGAGGGGAGTGTGAACATAAGACTTCATGGTAGGTATTGTACATGGTGGAATAACCGACGCGAAGGAGATCATAGGAGATTTTTTTATTAATCTTTCCGAACTTTTTAGGATAGATAGGACCAATCAAAGAATATAGAAGGTATTCAAAATTCTATTTCATTTTTCGGATAGAATTAATGATAAGGGATATCTTTGAAATTTATGTTTAGCGTTATCAATCATAAAAGCAAGAGATCGATATGGATACCGGTCCCCAAAAGTTTACTTTCTGTTCAAGTGAGCATTTATCCAATTTGCATGGTAATTATTTCTAGTGATACGTGTTAATCAAGAAGTCTATTTAATTTGTGACGCCTCTTTCCCGCTTAATGACCGATGTAGAGATGGCAAAATTGGGGGATTGACCTCTAATAAAAAAGGAAGCCGCTACTTACTATCATTATTTCTGATTTCATGATTTTTCAATTAATGAGTACTTTATGCAAAACATGCGGTGATGGTATGTGGATGTATGATCAGAAATAACTGACAAGATTGTTAGGGAAGTATTTTTCAATAAAATATAATTCGAGATGAAGTTAATGAAGCAAAGCTCAATAATGATGGGCTCAAGAACAGTATCCAATTCCTAGACGAGCCTCCTCAAGAACACACGACGATCCATCTTTCTTCCTCCTCTTCTAGTAGCTATGTTGGAAAGTTTTGCCTTGTGAGTTTGCGAGCCGGTGGTGGTGGGGGCTGGAGAGGACCAAGAGAGCGAGATGAAACAGAAGATGGATCGCCAGTGGGGGGTGCCACTTTGAACCTTTTTGGCCAGGCCGCCCGCGGCGGTGGTTCTGACTGACGACGTTGCCCAAAGTTGCTGTTGATCTTGTCGCTTGCCATTGCTTGCCACACTTGAATGTCCTTGGCCCGAAGATGCAGCGGTCTCTCTCTCTCACACTCTCTTCCTGCTCTTCAGCTCTGATCGAAACAGTTGCTTGACAGTTCGATCGAGCTCCGCCTCCATTGACAGCGAGCTGGGTCCTCACGGTGAGTTAGTACTCAAGCGCGACATCGAGACCTCAAGCTCGGGATCTAGTTGTGCTCAAGCACGACATACAGAGAGAGAGAGAGAGAGAGAGAGAGAGAGAGAGACGATGGGTCGGAGACGAGTTTGGCCATGATGACTGCTATGACAAAAGCTCAGCCACAACATGAAAAACCATGATTTTATTGCTCTAAATCTAATCTAAGATGACGAAAGTTCATGTTTGGCGCCCAAAGTTCAAAATTGTCCCACTTTTGATTGAATTCATTGCGGCAAAGCATGAATTTTGTGTCTTAAGTTCGACTCAAGACGACCATAACTCTGATTTTGTCATTTTCAGGTATGATCTAAGGCGAAAAACTTAAGAATTTGTGACCTATGGTCGACGCTAAGGCGACCAACTCGACAATTTATTGCCTCTGGATTTTCGTGCTCTGTCGCCTATGAGTAACTCAAAACAAGGAAAGTTGGCGTCTATCGTCTTCACGGATTTTCCCAATAGTTTTGTCGGATATAAGAAAATTTGGAAATTTTCATACTTCGAAAAAGAGTCGGTAATTTCTTCAAAATGTCTATAACATATCAATAACTCATTGAGAAATTAGGTCACCCCTAATTTTTTTCATCAATAGCTTTTTATACCTATCAACCTTTTCTATTTATCAACTCGCACGCGGCATATAACGTACACGGTATGACTTGTATAGTAGACTAGGACAGGATAGAACCAGAAAAAAAAATATTGCGGGAATCTATCAACAGGGAAAAAGATCCGTCAATTTTTTTTTATAATATCAATGGAACGGTAAAACTGTCCGGATTAATAATGATGGGCTTTATTTATGGGCGTTAGGGTTTTCATACCAATTTCTAGCGATTGAGTCTCTCTAGTTTACAACAGGGCTCTGTTTCTATTCCTTCATCGCATGGAGAAAGGCGAATCACAAGATATATGACAAGAAAGTATTTAGACATAAATTATTCAATAAATTATTCAATAATAAGAATATTTTTCATTGACTAAATATTTCAAACGAGACGAATAACTAATTTAATTTTTTTTTGAAACATTTTTTTTTTCTCATCTAATGGAGTCTCAGAATAACAATCGGTGGAGATTGTAAGTTGCCCGTGTAGTTTATTATCGAAGGATCGATCGTGCGTCATTTTCATTATCCTACAACCACCACAAGTTTCAAATAGGTCTATTATTGGCAACCGGGTATATTCTGTAAATATCCTCCCCAGTTAAATCGGTTCGAGAATCGAAATGCTAACCCTGACCTTTCGAATTGTACCGATGACAGATGTATCTATACATCCAAGTTGGCTTAGTCCATAGATTTCCAATCGTACTTCTACAGTTCTACCCTGCTTTCAAGTATTTGGATACGCATGATGACAATTCTATTTAGTTAATTTTTTATCTTTTTTTTTTTGAAAAACAGATTTGGAATAGAAATTCGTTTGAAACCGAAATTACATTTTATTATTTTTTAGACAAATTTTTTTACTTAGAAATAGATTTAGAATAGAAATAAAAAATAATTTTTTTTTACTTTTCTATTTTTGAAACATAAACAGAAATAAAAATTCTTTTCATTACTCACACACACTCTCTCTCTCTTGCGTCCCTGCCATTGATCGCCATTGGCCGACGGCTGGTCATCTCTCTCGAGTCTTTGCCACCGACCGTTGGTCCCCAGTCCCGGGCTCCTATTTGCCCTTCGCCATCCGCCGGTCGCCGATCACTGTCCGCAATCGAGGCCAAGTGGCTGGCTACTATAAAAATTTTATTCTGGTTATTAAATGAATTTCTATCCCAGGAGTAGAAATTTTGTATTGTTATCGAACGTGTGCCTTTGCTCAGAAATTCGTCTAGGGAATAGAAATAGAAAAATTGCTTCCCACTTCATTACAGTAAAATATCGATTCTCGAAACTAATCGACATCGTTCCAAATTATGGAAAGATGAAGAAACGATTCAATGTGCGAAAGACCATAGATTCACTTGAATGGCATGAGGATTGTCCAAAGAATTTCATAGTTAGTACACGATATACATACTGAAGCAGCTCAGAACACAGCCCAAAGAAAGCCTGTAGGAACTGCAGTGGCAATTGTTGCCGATAAGTATAGAAGCCCTGTTCCTAGTAGTAATGGTAAAGTCAGAAACTATTTCGCTGTCAAAATTCAATCTTCCGGACGGTCGCTCCAAGCTACACTGCCCCGTGAAGAACATGAACTGCCCCGAGGTGCGGTGAATCTACCGAACCTCATTCCTCGCTGCGGGAAACCGACAAAGTATCCAAACGAAGCAACGTAAGATGCAGAATCTTGTCCTGGACAGCTTGTCCGGACTATCCGCCTTTAGTTAGTTCCCTGTGCTCTGGTCAGGAGCTACTCACTGCGCATACCGCTGCAAGAACTATGCCCCGCCTTTCACAACCAGACAGTCCTGATGCAAATGCGTGGTGGCTGTAGGAGCAGAAGATGTGGACACAGGTCCTTCCTTCTGATGCAAGTTATGCGCCGCAGTATCTGATATCTCGTGCAAGCCTGCCGCTTCCGAGATATGAGCCTTTACTTCTTGGAAGCTCTCCTTCGATAGGGAAACCTCCGCAAGGAGTCTCCATGCATAGTCCTCCGATGCATTTTCAAAGTCCTCGCGTCGCTTCAACACTATGTGTCCGCCGATCTCCCAGACGGCGGGATTTACTTGAGTTTGCAAAAGTTCTTGGCTCACTTCTCCCCGAGCTTGCTTCTCTGCGTAACACTGACCCATTGACACAGAGCACAATCAGATGCGTGATCATTAAAAACTTATGATGAAAATACACAACATTGTGCTGTGGTGACCACCAGAATTTACCGAGAATAACTACAGAGAGCATCAATTGTATCCTTAGAAAGAATTAGAAACATTTTCTTACTTGCTCCTAAAACACAACTCTTGACTCAAAATTCACTTCCAGTGTGAGACCTGGTTCTTTGACATTAAACCGTCAATCTGTCA
Organism: Rhodamnia argentea; assembly: GCF_020921035.1. Lineage (NCBI taxonomy): Eukaryota > Viridiplantae > Streptophyta > Magnoliopsida > Myrtales > Myrtaceae > Rhodamnia > Rhodamnia argentea. The sequence goes on along the minus strand of NC_063157.1, from coordinate 11,290,882 downwards.
GGAAAGCAAGAAAATGAAAGCTTACCTGTGGAAATAGAAACACTCTTTTGCCGCAATCAGCGATCAGTACATTGAAAGGGATGTTGTTGCGCTGAAGGCGTATGCAGGAATTAGCAACCGCATCGGACAGATCCTGTAGAGTATGCCCACCCTCGAACACGACTGAACGGACTGGGAATTTCAGGAGTTGTGAGACAACTACTCCATTTCTCTGCATGCTCGCGGAAGTCATTACTCTCAGAGTAGGAACCTTTTCAACCGGGAACGGAGAAGCCAGATAATACGCCTGTAAGAACAAGATAAACGGCTTAAGTAATTAACGCCTATTTGGTGAAAAAAGAAAGGTCAGAATTTCCTTCCATGGAAAAGAAAAGTAGCTCAATCGGCCGGCCAAATCATGGATTGAAGTGTGTTCAATTAAGGTCACCTGGAAGTGAAGATGGTTAATGGTGGCGAATGCGCCTAGACTGTTGTAACCCACTCTGAAGAAAGAATTTGCTGCCTCTCTAGCCAAAGACAGAGCCAGAAAGAAGCTTGCCCGGTCGATCCTCTGAGGCAAGCAGTCGAGAACACGGGGTATAAGGAGAACATGCCCATACTCAATCGGGCTTACCTGAAGAAGTTTAACCAACTTAGACCGTCAGCAATCAGTGGACATCAATTAAGACCTGCATAATGTTTAGTGTTAAAGAAGCAATGAACTTACGTTGATTGCCACAACATTAGGAGAAGTAGGCTTGAAAATGGCGGGGGCACTGGGGAAGAAGTGGCTGTAGCAGTCATCACTCTGTTCGAACATAAAAAGCACTTCCTCTTGGCCAACTTTGGTGAAATTGAACTTCTTCCCATCGAAATCCTGGAGAACTCGATCCACTCGGAACTCAGTCGGGCGCTTTTTGAGGTGGCGCCCCTCGTTCAGCTGCGCAATGAAGCCATTGTCGCCAGGAATAACCTTTTTCTTGCACGAAGTTACGTCGTAGCGAAACAGACCTCGATTCATCCGATCATCCCACTGTCCAAGTAAGAGATTAAGCAGGAAAGACATCTGAGGTGGTTTCAGGGAAAGGACGGATTCTTCAGCGCAATCTTCTCCGGGTACCTTGAATGTGTACAGAGGAAGGTCTGATGCTGCAATTAGCAGCTAAATCAGGTACCAGCTAATGCCGACATTAGAAAACTTGAACCAAACATCCACATCATCTCCCCTCTCACCACACGCAATGCATCTCATATTCACACATATATGTCTATTATTGAATTTACTGCTGCTTTTCGATCCTCTCTGGTACGAGGACAGCCATTATTTTTCTGTAATCTTTTATCCTTGACGCTATAATGTCACTTCTCCAGGCAGTGGGGAATGATTGAAAATCAAGAAAAGCCGCTGGCCGCTCCTATGTAAAATGTGCATCACTCCCATAAGATAAGGATCAGAAAACCTCCATACAACTTGAAGCTTAATCAAGACTTTAGCTTCCAGCACACAATATGGCGACAAAAGAAGATGGTCGACTTCGGTTTATCGCAATTTCACAGTTAGCTTTATACACCAGGAATCAAAAGCTCAAAACCTAACAGTCATAACTTCGCCAGGAAGCAAAGAAAGCCAAACAAAATGCGCAATTTCCTGTCCCTTCTGCAAAGCCTAAGAACCGACCCAGGAATCTTTTCCGGCGAGAAAACTACCCACGGCTGTCGAACAATCAGAACATCAAAGAAATATGCCACGAAACATGTGACAGAACAAAAATAGGATGAGCTTCTCCAAGCTAATGTACCCTATAGTCTCTAAGTAGCTCTTTGTCGCATAAAAGAGACATCCAAATCAAACAATCTTCTGATATCCGCATAAAACGAGAAAAGTTTGATATCATCCGAACCCAACGACAACAATCCAGTCGCGTTCGAACATACGACTAAGCCGCAGACTATCGGCGACAGTGAGTTATAATTCTTATACACCGAAAGAGAACAAGAAAAAGAAGCGTATGATCACAGGGGACGTACCGGCCAAACAGCACTTTCCGAGGCAATTACGACCGCATCCCTTGGCTTCCCCTCCGACTGCAACAGCAACATTATCCTTCTCGCCACCCTCCTCCTGGTAATTCGACACAACCGTCGCCACCCTCTTGATCGTCAACATCTTTTTTAACGTTTCTGTTGCAGCAAAAAGGGTGTCCCCGGGATCCGCCGGCGGCGGAAGGGATCGCAGTCGGTTTTCGCTCTGGTTGTTTTTGTCTTTGCCGCGGGGAATCCGGTGAGAGTTCTCGTCGGGAGTTCTCCGTCCGTCACGAGACCCGTATTTCTCTAGATTCCTTCCGGCGATTCTGCTTCTCCCTCTTTCTTGAGGCGGCAAAATCTGTATTTATAGCTATAGGTTGGCGAAGCGAGACACTTTTCCGAGTTGAAGGGTCGAGAACGAGACGTGGATCATTGGAAGTCAAAAGGGAATGTGGACCCCTCGGATCCCATTCGCATCCAACGGCTGAGAAAGGCTTTGACTTTTTTTTCCAAGAAGATCGTGCCGCTCCATTCCGGGCTACGCCGTAGAGGTGATCAATCCCAGATAAAATTATTAGCTGCATCGGAGCACATAAGGGCAGTAAATGTGATGGCTCAGATCACATGAACGAAAAGTGGGGTCCACACGATCAAATAACTTGTTCAAATGCATTTTTAACCCTGTCAAATTTGGCTCATCAAAGTCTTATTTCGAATATTGGCGGTGAGAACTGACAACAAAGTTCGAAAAAGAGGAGCCTACCGCGTGGGTTGTATTTAGGAGCCCCGTTACTCGAATGTGATAGCAGATTCATTTGAAGGAATGATCCAAAAGGGCTGTGTTTGCTAGACAATTGAGAGTTATCATAGTTTAAATTTATTGCAATTGTGTCAATTCAATCATAAACTTTTTTTTGGCCGATTCAATCCTAAACCTTTTGTAATTGTGTCAATTTAGTCCACCCAAAAAACTTTGGCCTTCCAGCGCTGACGTGGACCCTAGCCGGCCGGTCACCTAAATTTTAATATTATTTTAAATTTTATTAAATTTTCTCTTTTCCTTTTTTTTTCCTTTCCTGTCCCTTCCCTCTTCTTCGGAGGAACGACAGGACTCGCTAGGGGCCGAGGAGGCTGAGCCTTGCCCGGATCTTGGCAGGCGAGGCTCGACCTTGCCGTCGCGGGGCCGGCTCGGCTATCCTCGCCCGGATCCGGGCTAGCAAGCTAACCCTCGCTCGGCCACTATGAGGCTCGGCCTCGCCCGGCTACAACGAGGCCGAGGCGGCTGTCCTTTGGCCAGTCGAGGAGCATTGGTGATTGGCTAGAGGAAGAAGACGGGAGGGAGGAAGAAAATAAGAGAAAAAAAAGATAAAGATAAAATTAAAAAAAATTAAAATAATATTAAAATATTGGGCTGCCGGCCATGAGCCTGTGACTCCTGAGGCTTGGACCACAGCCCCAAGGTGAAAAATTAAGGACAACAGATGCAAACACATGCTACGTAGGCCCATTGCTCTTGAAAGGCCCAATCCCATTGGAGTCGCCAAGAAGTTGCCCTTGTGCGCGGCAGCGCTGGTGTCACTTGCTCCGGCGAGCCACCCCGGAGCAGCACATTGGACGGTGACATGCGTGAACCAAAAGGAAAGCGGACTAAGCTTATCACGAACGGAATGAGAGAGGGGTTCACAGTAGTAGTGAGGAGCCGGCCGGCCGCGGAGGAATAAGTGTAGGACGGCGGCAAGAGCCATGGTGCGCAGAGGTCAGGAGGAGGGAACACTGAGCTGTCCACGTTTTCAGGCTAAGTTATCGTAGAAATAAGTTTTAGTGAAGTGCTGCATTTTGATAATTGAGCATGATTCTCACTAATGCCCACATTAACGAGGGTGTGCTGGTCTCAAGAAGAAGAAGTAATATCTAAAGATGTATTGTCTGTAGTGTAATTGCTTCGAGATGTGGTTTATATTTCTCATCGACAAGAAGGTATGAGAATCCCTTTAACTTTCTGCCTACTCACCGGCTCACCGGAACAGCGTCTCGAATAGTTAGATGATTTTTATAGTTTGAATAAGTATTTTATTAATAGTTTGTATTTAGATTAATGGATAACTGCTTATATATATAATTTCATTTCTTTTGTAATTAAAAGTTAGGGAAAATTTCAAAAAAGGGCCCGAAGTGGTCTCATTTTCTCAAATAAGGGCCTAGAGTGAACATCGTTTCAAATAAAGGCCCGAAGTGCTTTAATCGTTTCAAATAGAGGCCTAATTGAAGGACATTTTTGTCTTTTAATCTTTTAGCCTTTTCTTTTCTATTTTCTTTTTTGTTCTCCTCCCCTCCCCTCCCCTGTTCATCGTCTCCTCCAGCACGTTTTCTTCGACAGGTCCTCCATCCCTCGCACCAACGGGAACTCCCACTTGTTGTGCAGCACATGCGTGATCGTTGCCGCCACGAGGTTGCTCATCGCCAACGTCCCTCCCACCACCACGCACCGCGTCCGCCCGTCCATCGACCGCATCTGCACACGCTCCCGGACGCTAGGCTCTGGCGACGTGGCTCGGCACACCTCCCAGAGCCGGAAGTCGGTCGAACCTGTCCATTTCCAACGCGTCCGCACGCGAGAACAGGAGTGGTGCCGAGCTTGTCAAGTCGTAGCACGGCACCGTAACCGGCTTCGGCGTGTCCCTCGGCGTCGGCTCCCTTCCCGCCCGTCGCGGAAGGACTCCCTCACGAGCCTCTCCGGTTCGGCCGTCGCCGACGACGTGGAGCGGAGCCCCCCGCGGGAACCCGCCCGAGCCGGAGACGGGCCGTGAGCGATAGAACTTCCGGCCGTGGTCGGCGAGAAACTTCCACATGTCGTTTTCCCGGAAAATCGGGCGGGTGTGGTCCTTTGTGGCGAAGAGCGTGGTGGTAAGGATGCCACCTACATCATTGCCCACGGCGACGTCGAAGTAGTCAACGATGTTAGGCGTCGGGTTGTCGAACTTCGACTTGAGGGTGTGCTCCGGATAGGCGAGGGCTTTGCCGGGGAGCATGCCCCGCATGCCGCCGCAATCAACGGCAAGGATGCAGATTTTGCCTCGCTGGTTCTTGATGGCGGAGGGGTTGTTATTGTCCGCATCGGCGTCGGTGGGTGGTTTTTGGGTTCATTTGCTTGGGGACCCAGAGCTTGGGGTTGTCGTAGCCGAAGAGGAACTTGCTCTCAAGGATTGAGAAGATCTCGTAGTTGAGTTTTGTCGGTGTCGATGCTCGGCTCTTCCGGCATCTCCGATGAGTTATTGTTATTGGTCACCATCGGAACGCCTCGTTTTTACGGTTTCTTTATCGCTGGTCCACAAAATCTCTCCACCATTCGGAAACACCCAACGAAATCCCTTCGCAAGACCGGCTCAAAGCCTCACTTCCGATCAATCCATTCGTCGCGAGGGAAAGAAATGAAGGAACGACCCAACCCTTGGTCTCTCTCTCTCTCTTTCCCCGAGTGCGTCGGTAGATGGAAGACGAAGACCACCGTGCATTCAAGTCAGAAGAGATGATGAACGGGAGGCGAGGGAAGGGGAGGAGAAAAAAAGAAAAACAGAAAAGAAAAGGCCAGAAATTTAAAAGACAAAATTATCCTTCGGTTAGGCCCTTATTTGAAATGATTTGAGCACTTTAGGCCCTTATTTGAAACGATATTTACTCTAGGCCCTTTTTTGAGAAAACGAGGCCACTCCAAGCCTTTTTTGAAATTTTTCCTAAAAGTTATAATAGAGAGCTAGGAATTGCTGATTATAGTGCAATTTTTTGATGGACGTAGCCTTAATTGAAGGGTGAATCAAGATAAACCTTGTATCTCGAATTATTTTTCTCGTCTTTACTTTCTATTTCGTTGTATTTGTGCTCCTAATCCCTACCACCATATGCTTTTAGAGCGGCTCGGCCATTGAATGGGTTAGCAATAGAATGAGTCGAGATTTAGTTAATCCAGTCTAACACCTCTGTTCTAATAGCTTCAAATCCTGCAAAATTGTCTGAGAGCGAAAAGAAACTTGTGCCGTGAACGGACATGAGAGAGAGAGAGAGAGAGAGAGAGAGAGAGAGAGAGAGAGAGAGAAGAGAGAGAGAAGCTTCATAATTCCCTGGGAGAGGGAACGTGAACCCAGCGCAACCCGAGTTCAATCTCTCCGCACTCGACGTTGCGGAGCCTGAGGAACATGTTCTGCACCACTTCACCGTTGCTCACCATGATGCAGCTCTCCTCGGACAGGCAATTCTGCCGGTTCGCCGGGATCCTCGTGACCACGGTCCCATCTTCGAGGCCTCCCAGGTCCGCCTCCATCCTCACGGCTTCCAGGAATGGCCTGATATCGAACTCCGCGTCCCCCATTTTGTCGTCGCGGCTGAATCTGTCCCTGTCATATACTTCCTGCGGCGAACGGAAACAAGCAGTCATTACGAAGAAGCGGGAAACCCTCTCTGTCACTCTACTGATTCGATGCGGTTGCAGCAGTCGTCACTCACAAGCTTCACAGGAAGATCAGGATCAGTAACAAGAAGAGTCAAGTTCTCGTTCCACTCGGGATTGAGATTCTTCCTCACAACGCGAGTCTTCACTGTCTGCAAACACATACGCAGAAAGCAGGGTCATCAGTTCAAGCGAACGAAACCGAGGGCCTCGGCCTTTGATCTTAGTTACACCACACTGACTTCATCCATCTCAGACAAGAAAAGCAGTAAACAAAGCAGAACGAATCAAGCGGTAATTGAAAGCACGGTACATTTCCTGTGGCTACGATAAGAATTGCGATTAATGTCATCTTTCTTGCCCTGCACTATTTATTCTTTTTCAGGCAAGAACGCAACTACAGCCATCGTTCAATCTATGACAACAACCGTCCCCATTTGTGCCCAAGATCGCCGTGTTCAATTCGAAACAGCCACAATAAGCACCACTGTACTGTCGACTGGCTCGATCCGGCTAACATCAGAAAGATCAGCATCCCCCACAAGCCAAAGAGCACCGAAAACAGAGAAATCGCCGAAACAGGGGACCAAAAGGAGGAGGAAAAGAACACAGACATCAGTACCTGCTTGCCCATCCTCACAACAACGTAAGGATCGCTGCTTCTGAGGTCTCTGACGGCGAGGTTGATTCCTCTGTGGACGTGAATCCTGAGCAGGCCCAACGTATCCTCCATTAGAACCCGCACGCCGAACGATTCTGGTGTTCAAATGGGTCTTGAAATTCGTGCGGGTGTTCTCGTCGGACGGCGGAAGACGGTGCCGCCTTCGATGCTCCGCTGATGCTAGGCCTTGGCACCGCAAAGTCCGGCTTGATCAGGGCGCTCTTTTATAACCCCCACGTCAGGGAAATAAATCAACATTTCTTCAAATTTTCTTTTCTATAAATTGAACGGACGCGTCAAGGGAGTGGGCCCCTAAATTGACAATTGGAGTCCTACTCATACGAAGCACATTTCCTGCAGACAACTTTCGGAATCTGATCATCTATTAGTTTTTCCAAAAAAAAAAAAAAAATATTGAACAACAATCATTACATGGGTTGTAAATTAGGTTGATACTAAGAAGAATCCCAAATTGATGCACCCATAATAAATTTACCTCAAATGTCCTAAGCTGGTACACATGTGCCCTCTATTAATCGTTAAATATTATCATGAAATTGCTAAATTGGATGGCGTATGGTAGTTGACGGGTGTATCGGTTTAGGATTTTTTTCCCTCTGTTTGTCATAAGAGTACCCGTTCGATATTTTTTGGGGTCTTAACCCAATTTGATGGAAACTAACGGAAAGCAAGGTAAATTTGTTACATATGTATCGATTTGGGGTTTTGATGACCAAAAAATTAATTGTGAGTAAATTTATCACATCAGTTTGATATGTATGATTTATTTGATATTATGGATGATTGGTTATGTAGAAACTGTTTCGTTTTTGAAGGTTGGCCTGGTCGGGATTATCCGGGCGACAAAGTCAAACCAAATTATCGAGCAAGATTTGACAGGTACTAGTCAACAAATCGCTATTTCTAGACTGTCCAATATCTATTTTACAACTTCCATGTGAAAATATTCCATTTTCATAAGGTCTTCTTTTCCTTTCATTTCATACTGAAAAAGAAAATCATAAAAAACAAAAAAATTCCCTCTATCGGAGAGATGACATGACTTGAGCGTGAAAAGAATTTAAGAATTAATTTTCTTTTTATAATGACTAAAATCATTTATGTTGGCTATACATTGGAACCCATGGTTATGGACCCGAATATGAAATAAGAGATTTGGAATTTTTTCTTGATCGGGCAACACCCGGATTTGAACTGGCCAGGGCCATAAAGGCCTGTACGAGACCCTAACAACATCTTCGATGAAGACATAGTTTTTTTATATGAGATCCTAACAACGTCATGAATGAAGACATGGTTTCTCTTGTTCCCGTTGAATTTCATTTTTTTAAATTAAAATAGTACGAGATTTTAGGAAACATAATGGAAAATAGACTATTACAGCTTGCCAGTCTCCACTTTGCAGGACTGTTCCGGGTCTTTCATTGGGATCTCCGCGGGTTCGTTGACTATTTTTGCTGCAAGATTGTTTTGTTTCCTCTTCCTGTGCTACTTTCTGTTTTGTCTTCTACGTCCTGCCATGCTGCGGACACCAGACTGTGCCTTCGGGCGAACGGCCCCGTAGGTTTCTAGAAGCACTTTCAGAAGTTTCATACAACACCGTTGACCAATGTGCCGCCTGAGCCAGGACACTCGACAATCATGTTTTAGAATTCGTTTGTTCGAAAAAGAAACTCTAAATCGATGTACGAAAAACGTGTTTCATGGATTGAAAACGATGTATTTAGATTAGAAAATAACGACTTTCCCTCGTAAACGTTTCTTATGAGCCACAGGTGAATTAGTTTGTGGCATGATGTGCTTATTGGACATCTGGACAAGAAGATTTGAAGTGTTGGAGCGGTCGCTACGACGTACGATATGATATTGGGTAGAGAATGGGGATACGAATCTGTTGAGAATTCATGTTGATAAGTCAAAATCTCTGGTTTGGATCAAGTTGTTAAACGTGCCTTCGCAGTTAACTGCTCTTGTTGGGCTAAAGCTGCATTGCAAGTGCTGTTGGCAATCCCGGACTCTTGATGAGGCTACTACTGAAAGTTTTCTTAATTGTCTTCTGCAAGACTTTATTGAGATTGATCCTGCTGTGCCTTAGCGCCTGTCGCTCTTGAGGACGGAACGACTATGGAGATTAAAGTAGACTACCCTTTGGGTTTTAGTTCTGTGTTCGGAATGCAAGTTAGGATTGAGCATAATGGACCAATCGAATCGGCCGGTTTGGTCCAATTCTCGGGGGCTCCGGTCCGATTCCCGGTGCCATAAAGTTGGAATCGGTTATGGTCCGTTCGGTTCCAGATTCCACGGGAACCAGACCGCTTAGATCGGACCGACTAATATTTTTTTGTTTTAAAGAAAATTCCTAAACCTAAATCTAAGATGCTTAACATGACTTCCGGATTTAGCGATAACGAGATACAATTAACAAGAGGTGGTCCGGTGAATATGTGTCAACGAAAAAAATTTAACGATAAATCACAAAAAAAAAAAATACGACCAGTCCAATTATTACACCGTCAGAAACTGCACCGGATCTCTGTCCTTGAAACTGAGAACCAATCCTCCCGGTCCGATTCTTGGTTCTAGGGTGGGACCAGGTCGGACTGGGAAATCACTCCTAACGTAAGCATTTATTTTTTGGGGAGGGGAAAAGAATTTGGTCCTTCATGACAGCTTTTCTTCTCAAGCAAAACGAGTCTCTCTTCTCTGTTGGAGACACTTCTAGAGTTTTACTACATTGTTGGGGGAACATCATTGTCCACTTACCTGTTGCAACCCATGGAGACTTTGTCTACATTGAACTTCATGTTTTTTTTTTTGTCTTGTCCTGTCTTGTAATGGCATCTAAAAATTTTAGTATTTCTGTGATCCCATCTCAGCAATTGAATTCTCAAATTCATCCCTCAATGTATCTCCTCTTGCCTCCACATCAAGAAGCTTAATTTTCCCTCTCTTTATCTGAAGATATCTCAGTGGGATCTCTTCTTTGCTGTAGGTCCTTCTTCAGGGCCTCTACCTGTCTTTTGGCATTTGAAAGCTTTTCATGTTTGCTCCAATCTGCCAAACCCTTAGAAATGATAATCTCCAGCTTCTTCCTTAATACCCTCTTCAGTTCTTCCACCCAAAACCCACTTTTCTTTCACTAACTTTCAAGCACTCTCAGTCTCATCCTCCAGCCAAAGAGAGCCTTGGATTTGAACTCCCTCTTTCCTTTTAGAACGAGTAGCACTGAAAGAAAGTGACATGGGGGGCTATGATCGGAAGAAGTGGTAGGTAGTGCATTGGCCTCTCTGCATCTGGATAAGATGCCCTGCATTCAGGGTACAAGAACTCTGTCCAATCTTTTACTTTTCTTGACAAAATCATCCCCTTCCCGATCGTTACACTAGGTAAATGCCATTCTTTCTTTGACGTTCCGAAATTTTCGACCACCGTAAGCAAAATCAAGAATTTCACCGTGGAAAATAAATTTAGATTTTAATGATTTAAGAGATGATAATTGAATAATTCCGACACGTCAATCAGAAAAAATTAAGTGAGATTAGTTAAACATCGACTTGTTTTGCTGAGATCCTTCACGTTTGAACCTAGCCTTAACCGAATCCTAAATGTGAAAATCTCAATTTCGCAGTCAGTCGATTGAGCCAAATTATTACCGATATTCATTTTATCAATTTAATAAAATGTCCCTAAATTTTATTCAAATAAAACAAAAAAAATTAAACCTTGAAAAGACCCGTGGCCATCATCTCAGCCGGGAAACCAACCCCATGCCACCACACCCACAACCCCCTCCCCCCTCCCCCCCACAACACACAAAACAAACAACAAACCCCAAACCGCCGACGTGATTCCCCACCCAACCTCCCCACGCCACCTCCCTTCGCCGCCTCCAACTGCCGAACTCCAGTCGCTGCCAAGCCCCAGCTGACCCGACAGCCCCTGCACCCGGCTCCGCGGCTTGTTGCCACCGTGCTTTGGTTGCCAGTCGCCCCCACCTCACCTCGTTGCCACCCCTAGCCGTTGTCCTGCTATCGCGCCGCTCGAGCTCACCCGAGTCCAGTGACGCAACGACCACCCCAGCTACCCCCGATGCCGGCCCGAGCCTTCGGCTGACCACCAGCCCCCTGTCCAAACCACCACCGCCGGCCACCGACACACCTAGCATACCCTAGCCGCTACCACCTATCCCCAAGCCGCCCTGAAGCCGCCGAGACCCGACCCGCGACTCGAACTTGTGTCATCGCCGTTCTGCGAATCTCGTCGTCGTCGTTATCGTCACGCCTGACTCGACATCAACTGCAGGAGTTTGTGAGTCGACCTTAAACTCTAAGTAGGGCATTAACCGAGTTTAAGATTTAGAATAAATGTTGTTAATCGCGGGTTAAATTAATTATTTGAGGTCGGGCTAGATTAGCGATTATGGTTAGGTCAAATTAATAATAGTTAGGTTATAGTAATCGTAGTAAATTTAATTTAATTGCGGTTATCTTCTTTAAGTACGATTAAATTAGATTAATCATAGTTACTTAAATTTAACTATAATTTCTTTAATTTAACTGTAATTACTTTTCAACTAACCGTGATTGGATTAATTAATTAATTATGGTCGGGATAAGTAATGAGTTGTTAATTAATTAGTATTGGGTGATTTACTGCTAGTTGCTATATGCCTTGATTGGGTGTATCCATATGTGGATGTAACAACTGGGTCACTCGTTTATAGATACAAAGTTTGGTGGATAATATGTGTGTTCATATGACCTCGTGTGTATTGAATTTTAAACATGAAAATGGTCTTGAGCCGAGTTTTTTTAGCACGACCATGTATGCATTGAAAGTTAATGCAAAGATATAAACTGGCTTGATTATTTGGCGTGCTTGTGTGGTCATATAATGAATGCATGGTATGTTCGTGCCGTGTCGCCCGGGGTAACACGACTTATCAGATGCACGACAGTCCGTGACGTCGGGCTGATCGGATGCCGGCCACGGCTTGTGATGGACCGACAATCTCTTTAGGAATGCCTATTAGTTATACGGTGTCGATCGGATCACACGACTTAACAGTTGCTATTGCCGAAGGAATGGAACGGTGCCTAGTCCCGCAAGAATAGCACCAACTATCTAGTGTGCCGGGCTGAATGGCCTCTAATAACTGGAACACGTGTGATGCATTATGCATGAGATTGTGATGAGTGTTACGGTTGTGTGCCTTGGTTTGTGTGCTATTATTTTGCCATCGACTTTGTTTTGTATGCTTAGGCTGCCTTGAGCGAGTCAATACCTTGCTTGGACTTAGGCGTTGACTCACCGAGATTTTATATCTCACCCTTTTATTATTGAATATTTTCATATCCGTGATGCTAGTTGTACGTCCGGTGAGGTTCGGAGTCCTTATAAAGTAGTCCTTCGTTGTCACACACCATTCGATTTTCAAATCGGATTGGATATGGGAGTACCATGTGACAACCGTCTGGGTTGAGGAAGGACTAGGCTTTCTGATTCCTCATATCTTCAAAGCTTGGTTTATCCGTCATGGTGATCTCCTATACGGGCCTATCTAAGAGTTTGATGGGCATCCTACTACGACCTCGAGGGTTGAGGCATGGGACTTGATGGACATAGACATCCTTGATGGGGAAGTTGAGGGCCTTGACCATGACCCAAACGAGGACCTAGGGACCCTTGACTATTTTGTATGATGTGAGCCTTAGAGTAGGCCCTTTTGTTAGAGATCTTTTAACGGGAGTTGGAGAGGGTGATGTTGGCCCTTCTAGTTGGAGTTGCTAGACTCGTGTAGATATGAGTTAACCCTTTCGATCCCATATCTTTTTGCCGATCACGTGGAGCTGCCTTAGAGAGAATGGGCTTGTGTATACCGTAGTCTCCCTAGGGTTAAGAAGAATCTATCGCTGTTAATAATAGTCTTTTGCTAAGCTAACTAATGTGTATTCATATTTTTCTATTCTTGTTGATTTATATCTGCTTGGGAGTTGTATGTTCCGTACGCGCTTAATTATTAATCAAATTAACTGGTCAATGAGACTTAAGATGATTTGGTAGAGTTGTTACGGACTCGGGAATCGGGGCATGACACTTACTCTCAACATCCAACAGCAAACATTTATCCAGGAGATCTTGAAAAGTGACCATTTTATAAATTTTTAGCTTGTCTAGCTCCAATCTTCTTCCAATGATAGAGAGCACTTCATTGAAATCCCCCCAAATAACTCCATGGCCAAAGGGTTCACTGTAATTAAGTGCTGGAGTTGATTTCATACCCTCATTCTTTCTGAATAGCAGCAGGAGCATGCATAAAGGTCATATGCATCACATCTCTAGTTTCAGTCAATTCACATATCACACAACACAAAATTCGCCGTAATTATATCAGAAATCGAAGATACTAAATCATTCCACAAAATGGCCATACCACCTATCATACCCACAAGATCTCTGAGAAACATGTGCTGATACTGAACATTTAAATAGATCCAAAGCCGGACAATTCCAATACAATGAACATTCTCCAGTCCCTCTTCGGCGTATTAGGTCCAACAAGTTAAAAAAAAAAAAGAATCAAGCAATGATTAGGAACTCATTCAGAGCTTCTGTGCAGATTGAGTTGAACTCGCATTGATCAAATTTGACAGACATAGGTCCTCCTAGGTGCTGCATGATAACACTTCTCTGTTCCAGAAGTCATTCTGGCAAGAAGTGAATTTTTCAGCTTCTGATTTTTAGCAAAAGTAGTTTTTTCTATTTCTACTTCATAAGTTGATTTCTGATAGAGAAATGCGTTTGATAACTGAAACAAATTTTTACTTCTGACCGGCGGCGACCGGCGGCGGCGGCGGCGGCGGCGACCGGCGGGCGGCGGTGGTCGGCGTGATCAAAGAAGTAATTCTAAGGTGGAGAAGTAAAAAAAAATTGCTTCTCAAAGTTGGCCAAAAATCTTGCCGGAAGTTAAAAATCTTGCCGGAAGTCAATTTTTTTACCAAACCGATTTCTATTTCGGCAAAGTTTTTACCAAACGGATTTCCCCGCCAGATTGACTTCTGGTAGAGAAATCCAAAAAAAGAAGTGTTATCATGCAGCACCCTAGAGGCCCCCGGAACCGGGAATGTCTATCCATTCGAGTTGGAGCTCAACACCCAAAGAGAGAGATAGGGAAGAAAAAGAAAAAAAATAAAAAAAGTAAACACAAACTGGGGCCACGTATTAATTTTATAATCTGGTAAGTGGGTATGATGTGCTAAAAGGTAAGACCCACAAGGGATATTATTGTCAAAAAACTAATTCTCGGAGTGTGGTAGCGAAAGATGGGGTGAACCTAAATTTAAGTGAGTCATAAACAAATTATTTCTTTTAATTTTCTGATTTTTCATAATTTTTTCCTTTTTCTCTTTGTTCCTTTTTTATTACGGGATAAGGCAAGGGTTGCCGGCCGGTTGCCGTCGCCGATAGTCGGTGGTCGCCGGTGACCCTCACCGGACGTAGAAGAAAAAAAAGAAAAGAAAGAAAGAAAAAGAAGAAGGAAAAAAATATTTAAACAAAATCATACTTTTAAAAAATTATAAATTTATCCACAGTGCTTAAGCAATATATATTTTTTAAAAAAAATTGCAAGAAACGACTTTTTCTAAACTGGATTTGATATTGAATTATTTTAGTAATATGAGCAAGAGTATGTGTTGGGTTGGACATGGATACTAGATTTGTAATGCATGAAGATGGGTCAATATGAATCGGATCATTTTCAACTTGGTTCATCTATTTGATGGCTCTACCAAGCGATCTAAAAGGCATACTTATCCACATCAACCTAGTGCATTCAGGATTTTAGTGTTAAAATGCTCTCAACGAGACTTGAATCCAAGAGAAAAAAAAACTCGCTTGTCATTTAAGCGAATACCTGTTGGCACAAGGACTAAATAAAAGGGCAAGGGGACAAAACTATTGTCGGGAATAGTAACTTTTATCTAGCTTTGCGCAGACGGGGTCTAGTCCTCTACAACTACATGTGCATCTAGATTTGTACAAACTATTATGGACCTTTAGCATCTTGATGGAGCTGCATAAAAAGGATTGCCAAATCTAGGACTGTTGATTCTAATCTGAGAGAGAGAGAGAGAGAGAAGGGGGTTGGGGATGGGGGGTTAGTTAAATTGGACTATTGATTCCAATCTATAAGAGGATCTAGGACTCGTTTGGTTAGTAGGAATAAAACAATTAGAATAAATTAAAAAGATTTGCAACCAACATTGGGTAATTAGAATGGCACATAAAGTTTAATTAAGATGTTTGTAACACCTTCTAATTGGGGAAAATTACTAAGAAAGTCATAAGCATGTTTGTAACACCTTCAAATTGGGGAAAAATTACTAAAAAAGTCATAAGCCTATTTGTAGTTGTGATAATTTAGTCATAAACCTTTTTTTTTGTCAATTCAGTCTTAAATCTTTTCCATTTGTGTCAATCCAGTCCTTTTAGACAATTTTGGTGGGAAATCACTTATGTGGCGTGGTCGGCGCCGACATGTCCAATTGTTAATAATATTCTAGTATTTTTAATTTTTTTATTATTTATATAATTTTATTTTTCCTTGAAAAAAAAGGAAAAAGAAAATAAATAATTTTTTTTTAAAATTAAAATATTATTAAGAATTGGCCACGTCGGCACCGGCTGCGCTAAGTCGATGATTTAAGCCAATTTAATTAACACAAATTTAAAATATTTAGGATTGAATCGATAAAAAAAAAATTAGGATTGAATTAGCATAATTGTAATATATTTATGATTTTTGTGAAAATTTTCCCTCGAATTGGTTGTAAGGCTTTTATATTTTGAAATTTTATTAGCCTTTAGCACAACAAAGAAAATGTTAAAAGAAATTTATTCTTAAGTTGTTAAATAAAATAAGTAAATTTGGAATGGGCCTTCATTTTTTAAACGTATCAATTATGCCCCAACTTTTTTTTGGTCATAACTTTCGCTTCGAACGAAAATTTGCCCTACTTCTAATTTTATGTCCAAATGTTGTCGTTTTGTCCAACATGTCATCCGCGTGTCATCTTGTCCTCTTCTTTTTCACGTCAGCTCGGGTTGACATCTTTCTTTCGTTCTTCTTCTCTCTTTTGCTTCCCGCCGTGCACAATTCACGAAAAGCGGAATAATTATGAAAAGAACCATAAATCTATTATAATTATGTTAATTCAATTATAAATTTTATTTTACTAATTAAGTGTTAAACATTTTACAATTATGCCAATTCAGTCCATTTACCCGTCGGAACCGACACGGGGCTACCATCGTTGACGTGGCCAAATTTTAAGATTATTTTTTATTTTTCTTGTTTTTCTTCCTTTTGCTGCTTTTTGTTTGTCGCCGACGAGGGTCGCTGGAGCTCGCCGGCCATTGGGCGAGGGCAACCTTGTCATGGCCTCGCCCACATGATCAACTTCCTCAACGGCCGGTGAGTCGCGAGTGTGACAAACGGTGAGGCCGCCTCGCCCGCAACTCGCCGGCTGCAAATGAAGGCGACCATGGCCTAGCGCGCCTCATCCCGATTAGGGTGAGGGCCGTGACCCTTGCTAGGCACAAATAGAAAGCAAAGGAAGGAAGGAAAAAAAAAATCAAAGAAATATTAAAAATTATTCACGTTAACGTCGATCGACTAAATGGATTAAATTGACACAATTACAGTAAGTATAATCCTTTTAGTAACTTTTCCTACGGAAAGCAGGTCACGATCATGAACACGGAGCATGCCCAGGCCCCGCCACCGCCACGATGGTGTTGTTGACATTATCACCCTTCAGTTTCCCATCCTTCGCCTTCAATCTCTTCACCGAAATCTCCAAATCTTCCGCAATCTTCCAACTATTGTAGAACACTTTCCCATGATTTGGCAAAACAGCCCAAGCTGCCGTCCTCCGCTTCTTCTGCATCTCGGTGCCCTCTTGTCCACAACCGACGACGACGCCTCGTTGGAGCCCGAATTCACTTCCTCTTTCTTGAAGCCGCGGTCCACATAGTCGTAGCCGTCATCGTGAATGGTGGAGGGGGTAGGAATAGATCAAACCCCATTCGAAGCAATGTATGCTTCGTAATCCGCTAATTACCATTCGTTTTCTTGATTGAATTGCAATTAAGCACTTCTTTTAGGTTGGTTATAATTCACATAGCCCATACCCTCAAAAGGACTTCATATTTGTCACATGTTCCATACAAATTTAGGTATGAGCCCATCTAAACGGCACAATCCTTCAACGATTGCATTATCAACAAGACGAGCTCTGATAGGGGCAACGAATTTGATGGCGGTGAGAGCTTTGCGGCCCTAAAAGAGACAACTAGAAGATAGCTCCTAGGGATGAGCATGGTTTCAGAGTAGAATCGAGAACCTGGAACCGAAACCCGTAGGATCCGATCTGGTTACAGGTTCCAAGGTATGTAGGGTAGGTTTTAGATTCCAAAAATTGAGGAACCTGTTTCAACGGGTAGGTTCCAGGTTCCACTACCCGGAACCTAGACCATAGATCCCGAAATAAATTTTTATATTTTTCTTTGTATGTGTTTTTGCACGATCCTACAATGTCCTATGGCGTCCGATACTGAGTGTATAATCCGGAGCCAAACAAATTTTTAGGTTTCAAGTTCCAAAAAATGATAAATGTGTTCTAATGGATTGGTTTCGGGTTCTAAATGTAATCTGTACGAAACCTAAAACCACTCATCTCTACTTTCTCTTAGATGTTGTACCGTTCACTCTTATTTTGGTTAATTAAAAATGAAAAAAAAATTGATAGGTTCTTAGGTACCCTGGAACCGACTCTAGAACTTGTGACACGGTAGGTTCCGGGTTCTAAGGTATGACAGGTAGGTTCCAGGTTCCAAAAAATGAGGAACCTGTTCGACAGTGTAGGTTCCAAGTTCTAGATGAAACCCGTAAGAAACCCGGAACCGCTCACCCATAATAGTTCCCTCATTGGCCCTGGCCCAGGGTAGTGGAGTGGCGGAGGGTCGCCATTGACGACGGTGGCGGATGTGCGGTAGGGAAGCGGCCAGTAGGGACAAATCGAAATATGTTCGAGTAAAAGCAAGGGGAGTCTACCCTCACGTGAGCAAAATCAATGCAAATTTGCAATGCCCCGATCAAACGATTGACGCCTGACAAGTTCTCGATGGGGTTGCTGACGAGACACAAGATCCAACCGTCGACATTGTCAAGTTTACATCTATTGGCCGACGAAGGTATTGGTTTTCCGTGCATAAAGTCACGGGAAGGCAGACTCGCCCAACAGATCAGACATCCGGATTAGATGTTGAAATCTGTTGTGAATGTATTCTATTACTGTTAGTGTTTCATCACCCCTTTTTCTTAGTAAGCGATTATGTCATTCCTTGCATTTTATCAATGCCGTGTCAAGTTGATCGTGTGGACAAAAACAGTTTGACCTGCATTCCTACCGTTGGGGAAACGTAGTTTTCTAGAACTATCTCCGTCTCGAATGCATCGTGCAATTCCTCCCAATTTGATACGCTGAAATCTGTCTTTCATATTCCAAATGTGAACTCCGTTGGAGTTTCCATCAGTTAGAGCTTGAGATACGTCAACCAAGCGCACCTTTGGAGTCTTCGTTCCATAAGGTTCATATGGACTCGGTTTTTCGAAGCTCCGCTTTGCTTGTGGAATGTTTCAGTTCTGGTGATTCTTTCCGAACACCGGTTCATATTCTGATCATCGTGCAAAAAAGAATCGATTTTCGGCTTGCGTAACTAGAAGGTGCGAGTTGCTGTATCTTATCGCCGAAAGCACAATCAGGGTTGGGTTCTTCTGCGTTCCCATAAGGGACGATTTCCTCGGTATGAATGGAGGATTCAGGCGTAACCTCTTCTTCCTCATCAACCACAGCTTCCTTGGAGTGCAAAATCTTCCAAAATGGGCTTTAAATCTGCAATCTCAACTCTCAGCCACTGCCGAAAGCGACTTCCATTTCTCTTCCCTCCTTCAGATTCATCAAAAAACGATCTCTTCGCAGCATCCCACGTGATGGGTTATAGAGAAAGCTCTACCAAAGAGAGAGAGAGAGGGAGAGAGAGAGGATCATTGCTTTCGTTAATTCATGGACAGAAACTAAGAAGCCAGTACTCGCTGCCAAACTGGTGTAGTGACCTGGAAATGATACATTGAAACTTGAAAGAGTCTCATCTTACATGCCCAGTAAGTTAAGTAAAAAATCGAAGAGTGATTAGGAACATAATCAGAGCTTTTTCTGTACGTCGAGTTGAACTCGCAATGATCAAATTTGACAGAGCTAGTCCTACTGCAGGCCCCTGGAACCGGGAATGTCTATCCATTCAAGCTGGAGCTCGACCTCACCGCGCTCCACGCCACGGAGCCGAAGCACCATGTCCTGCACCACTTTGCCGTCGCTCCACACAATACAGCTCTCCTCTGCCAAGCAGTTGTCCTGGCTCGGCTTCACTCTGGTGATCAGGGTTCCGCTCGGGACATCATCCAATCTCATCCTCAACGCGTTGAGAAAGGCTACGATGTGGATCTCAGCGTCCCCCATCTTGTCGTCGTGGCTGAATCTGTTCTTGCCGTACACCATCAACTTTATGGGGAGGCTCGGGTCGGCGATCGAGAGAGTCAGGTCGTCGTTCCACTCCGGATTCGTGTTCTTCTTGACCACCCGAGTTTTCAGTTTCTGCAGGAAGCATCAAGAAACTAATTGGGTGAGCTCAGCTGAAAGCAAATTCATACTCCAAACCACTTAAAAACAAGAGACGCAGAGATTGGACGCCGGCATGATTGATATACCTGTTTGTCCATTCTGATGACAACATAAGGATCGCTGCTTCGGACATCTCGGATCGCCAGGTTAACTCCTCTGCAGACGTGAATTTTCAAAAGTCCCAAAAGATGTTTCATTTCTTATGAGACAGACTTGCGCTTGTCCTTAGACCCAATATGAACTACGTGCTTCTGATATCTTTTTTCTGCGTGATGTAGAACGGAGACTGGGAATTTGCTCGGTTGTCTGATGGCAATTCGCCATGTCTGGTCTGGTCTTTTTATACTGAAAGGTTCAAGGCACAAAGAGGTTGACCACCGCGTCAAATGGTTCGCGTACACGCCAAGGTAGGCTAAAAAAGGCTATCTACGCGCATTCGCCATGTCTGGTGAGAGGGACCATTTGAGCTTCTCCATCATCCTTGAGCCCTTTTTTTTTTTTTTTTTTGTTTGGTGACAGCATTGTCGGAGTCTGCATCCGATATATTTGGCATTCCACGTAAGTCGCATGGGCTCATTGTCGTTAATAAAAGGGTTTTATTCTTTATTGGATAGCAGTCTGAACATGGTGCCCGGATGGATGATCGGTTTTGGCACACTCAGATGGGTCCACATCTCCGACCAATGTAAAATTTGCGAGATACCTTTAACCGGGAAAATCACCAAGAAGAACTAAAGCCTGAGCCCGTTATCAATTTCAATTGGATCGACCTTCACTCAAAAATTTAAATCAATGAGCTATGAAGCCAATTTGAATTTATTAATTACTCCAAACAACACTGGGCCGGTGTGGAATTTTTCTAACACAAGTCACGCGTACATTCCAATAACTAAATCCAAGATCACAGTAGAAGAGCAAACTTAGTTGTCAGTTAAGCCATTACTTGTTGGCGTGAAGAGTCAAGGGGACAAACTGTTTTCAGGAATAGGAGATTTATCTAGCTTTGTGCACGGGGCTACATGTATATCTACCTTTACACTATTATGGACCTTTAGCGTCTTGACAGAACTACATAGACGGGGATTGCGAAATCTCGGACCTTTAATCTATGGACAATGCCAAATAATCATGGTTTAAATCAAACATTTCCTTGCTGGTCTAGAGTCCTTACTGTTAGTAACCTAGAGAGTTAGTTTTAGTTAAGTCAAACTATGGATTCTAATCTCAGAGGATTTAGGTCTCGTTCGGTTAGTTGGAATGAAACAATTTGACTGACGTCCTGCTCATTCTATAATAGCGGAGGGGAGAGGAAATGGTTGGGCTACGCGGGAGGTTAATTCTTTTCAGTGTGAGAGTTTATACGAGTCCGTAATAGATGTGATTTTGTGTAGCTATTTGGAGTATTTTCTTCAAAAAGGTAGCTACTATCGAGAGCTCGCATCAGATTTCCAATACCTTAACCAGGAGAGATTGTTAAGGTAGTGTCCAATCTTAGCCTACCAACATATCTAGTTTGATATACCTTCACTCAAAATTTAAGTCTATGAGTTATAGGCCAACTAAAACATTTAACTACTCCAAGCCACACCAATTCTCCATTGTGGGATTTTTTTTACCGTAACTTGCACGTGCATCTTAACAATTCTCCACCATATGAGCTTAGCATTAGGTTTGCTCCCAATTAATTCAGGTATTCGGCAGCACCAACATGTCTCGATTTGAATCTTCAATGCCCACATTCATTCCTAGTCTCTTTCTCCAGCATAATGAAGTCTGACATTGAAACCACATTGCTGCATCACATCGGTCACCTTCCAAATCTCTTTCACAAGATCAAATTATGAAGTTTGTCATTAGAACCGCGTTGCTACACTACAATGCTCCACCTTCATCCAAGTATCTCTAATGTCCAAATTCATCCCCGGTCTCTTTTTCTAGAATCATGAAGGTTGCCATTGAATTCGCGTTACTGCACTACATTGCCCACTTTTAAAGTCTCTTTCACCGGATATCAAAACCACCTTGTTATACCACAATGCCCAACCTTCATATAGGTATTTCCAATGCTCACATTCATCCAAGGTCTCTTTCTCCAAAATCATAAATGTTGCCATCAAGACCGCATTGCCACACCACATCACCCACCTTCCAAGTCTCTTTCACCGGATCAAACTATGAAGGTTGCCATCGAAACCACCTAGTTGCACCACAATGCCTCACCTACATCCAGGTATCTACAATGCTCGCATTTATCCTTGATCTCATTCTCCAAAATCATGAAGGTTGTCATCAAGACCTTGTTGCCACACCACATCACCCACACCCACCTTCCAAGTCTCTTTCACTAAATCAAACTATGAAGTTTGCCAATTAGAAACCACCTTGCTACACCACTCACCTTCCAAGTCTTGACAGCGTTGGTCGTATTCCTTTCTTGAGATATTTACCCATGACAAATATAATTGAGTATATGCCATTAATCAATCATCTGCTATGATACCATTTGTCAGGAGCTGCAGAAGAATTCATTAGGGGAGATGGCCAAGGGAGAGCCCAAATTTGAGCACATTACCGTCAACATATCCAGTTGGACCCATATTCATTTAAAAGTTTAAACCAATGAGTTGTGAGCCAACTAGAATATATTATATACTCCGTACCATACTAATTCTTTAATGTATGGCTTCTTTTCTAATGCAACTTACACATGCATCTTATTTATCACAATCCACGTGGGCCAAACCCCTAAAAAGACTTCGCATTTGACATATGTTCCATAACAAATTTAGATTTGAGTTTATCTCAACCGCGTTGGCCATCGACAATTGAGTCATAACCAGCTACAAGATCCATCTAGGGAACGAGTTTGACGGTGGTGAGAAGCTTTGCCACTCGAAGAGAGACAACGGCAAGACAGGCCTACCGTTGCATGGTCGAGCGGCAGAGGTTGCCTTTGAGTCGTTGACGATGGCAGTAGATGCACGGAAATAACGCGGTTGGCAGAGACAGATGGGTTCATATTTGAGAAAAAGCAAGGGAAGTCAATCCTCACATTATCAAACTTAAGGCAAACTTGTCATGCTCCCATTTGACGATCGATGCTATCAAGTTGAAAATCAAATCGCTGAGAAGACACGAGATCCAACGATCAATGATGACGAGCCGAGCAGATCGACAACCGAACTAGATGTCTCAGAAGTGTTTGTGAATAATATTTGGTGCTACGATTTGAGACTAGGAAAGTCTTAAGTCTTCTAGAATTTGTACAAGAAAGTTCTTCCAGTACCTTAGAAAAAGCATATTCAACCGTAACACTATTATACTCTATCGTCATCATCACTTTTCTTGGTAAGCGACAAAGTCATTCCCGACGTATTATCATCACCCTGTGATAAGTTGATCTTGTTGAATAAAACAATTAGACCTATCTTCATACCGTTAAAGAAACAAGGTTTTCTAGAACATCTCCGCCTCTAACTGCAACGAGAAGAAAGAACTAACGGAGTCCCTTCCATTTGTAACGTTAAAGTCTTTTTTTCTCACTTCATTCTTGTCATTCAAGTATGGCGCGGACTATTCGACCCAAAAAAAAAGTATGACATGGACTACGTGGATACATCGGAGAAATTAGCAAAAAATTAAACTTACTATACTTGTGTCAATTCAGTTCTAAACTTTTTAATTTGACCAAATTAGTCCTAAACATTTCATTTTACCCCTTTTTTTTTGTTAGAAAGGAGATATTTTACCCATTTAGACCTAACCATTTTAGACGATTTACCAATTTAATCCTAAATCTTTTGACGATTTGTCAATTTAGTGTTTATAGTCAATTTTGGTTGAAAATCACTGACATGACGGCCTATTCAAGGATAGCTCTCCTATATAAAATGGCCGCCGCTAACGTCGATAATTCTTAGAACTTTTTAAAAAATTGATTTCTTTTCTATTTGATTTTTTTCTTTTTGTTTCTTATATTCTTTTTTCTATGCTTATTTTTCCACCCTTGGGCCACAAGGACCTCAGCCGAGACTTTGAAACAAAAATATTTAAAAAAATCCAATAAAATTAATGACAATTGCAAAAATTGTCCATATCAGTGTCGATGCCATGGAAGACAATCGATGCCGACTAAACCTCAATGTCACCAGTTTCTGATTAAATTGATAAATTGTTGAAAAATTTAGCATTGAATTGACAAAACGTCATATGGTTTAGTATTAAATTGGCACAATTAAAATGTCTAGCACTAAATTGGCAAATTATCAAAAATTTTAGGATTAAATTAACACAAATGTAATAGATTTAAGAGTTTATTGGTAATTTTTTTATAGATGCATTAGACATAACTATTTGCCTCTATAAAAGCTTCCTTTATTTGTCTATAGAACATTTTGATGCGGGATATATTACCGTGTTTATTCTCGTCCCTATAGGGGTGTCAGTTCAGTTCGAATTTCGATTTTTCTTCTTCCTTTTTTTATCCTCCATAGCTCAACCTATTTGCAGATGGTCAAACTACCTTGCGAGCAATGGTGGGGATGGTGTCGACCGCGCGAAAGAGGCGGTCCGTCTCGATAGAGTTCTCAACGTAGGTCTCGAGGAGAAGGCTGTATATCTCGGAGTGGATGTTCTCAATGGCGATTGGAAGTAGTAGAAGGCACAATCCTCGGAGAGCTGGACCTCCTTCATGAAGCAAACAACAAGGTTCTCTAGGACGATGCCCGTCGGAGGCAGAAAAGAAAGCGAGGATGTGGGCGATGAAGTGGCGCTCGTCGATGGAGAGGGAGTGTGGCGGAGGTCCTAGGAGTGGTCTGTTAACACATAGAGGTTTTGAGGAAAAAACGTTATTCCTCAATTTTCTATATTACTTCTTCCATATCTATTACAATGACCTAGAGTCATATATATACAGAGAAAGGAAAGACTCTTCAAAAAGACATAACCTTTAATTTAACTAATTCTATAACTCATGCACATATTTTATAGCTCATTCTCACCAGATCGACCTCCTTAGCAGTCTCGAAGGAGGCCTCGGCCTTCTTGTACATCTCCTAGAATTGCGGGTAATGGATAGGGAACATGCAGAAGCAATCGGGGTTCGGGGCCAGCAGGGGCTCTTCCTCTTGGATGATCGACGGCATTGATGTGCCTCTGGGGTTCGAGCTCTCTGCAATTGGTTGATCTAGGGTTTCATCTAGCTTGGATAGATTGAGAGAGACGGCAAAGAGGATTTGGGGATTTTTCTTGGAGGATGTCAATTGAGGGATTTAGGGGTTCGAACCAACAAAAAGAAATGTGGCTTTTTCCATTATCCAAACTAAAAACCTTAATCGAAAAATGCACAAAATTTCGATTCGATTCGATTCAGTTTTTCGATTCAATAATCTAACACCCCTACTTTCCTAATACTATTCTTCTTAGAGGTGAATTTGGTCAATTTGTATTTGTCTCTAGTTATACTTTAAAATTTATCCATCTGATTAATGTTCGTGGATTTTGTTTCGGAATTATCTCGCGTCTAAAGCAAAACATGACTCGAAGCAAACGTATAGAAAGGTGAAAACCCCTGGTTGCTTCTCTGCCATTTTCGCTTTGTTTTCAGCACTCACCTGTCCTTTTCCAAGATGGGTAATGCTCCAGACTGAACCCTTCAGTTACTGAAATGACTCAAGAAAAGAAATCCGAAAATAAAACTTCATTCAATCAGTAGCAGAGTACAGAGAAAGTCCATCCTCTGTTCATTTAGCAAGAGCCGTATTAACATAACATACAGCAAAGGCCTGGCCACTTCTACAATCCCCTGGAACCAGGAACCTCAATCCACTGGAGCTGCAGCTGGACTTCCCCGCGCTCCACGTTGCGGAGCCGGAGGACCATATCCTGGACCACCTTGCCCTCGCTCCACACGATGCAGCTCTCTTCGGCCAGGCAGTTGTCCCGGCTGGGCGGCACTCTGGCGATCACGGACCCGCTCGGGACTCCGTCCGTCGGCACTCTCAGGGCTTCCAGGAACTGCTTGATGTGGAACTCCGCGTCCCCCATCTTGTCGTCCGGGCTGAAGGTGTCCTTGTCGTACACCAACACTCTTACGGGGAGGCTCGGGTCGGTGATCGAGAGAGTTAGATCGTCGTTCCACTCCGGGTTCGTGTTCTGCTTGATCACCCGAGTCTTCAGTTTCTGTGACCCACATCGAAACTTAAAGATCAGACGGAGCCGAAATCACAACAGAATCCTACTATGCGTTTGATCAGATAATCCTAATTAGAGAGCAAAGCCCTGGAGCGATTATGGTCACCGGTGTCGATTCAATTGACCAAAACTATACGGTACTCGCAGAAGCAGAAACTAGTGAAAATCACCCAAAAAGGCAGGGTAACAAACAAAAAACCACTAAACAACGAGATGGGTGTTCCAACAAACCCATCACGGACCAAAACAAGAAGCGGGAAATGGCGGGGACGAGCTGACCTGTTTGCCCATTCGGATGACGATGTAAGGATCGCTGCTCCGGATATCTCGGATCGCGAGATTCACCCCTCTGTGAACATGGATTCTCAAGAGCCCCAGAAGATGCTCCATTCACGGAACTGATCGCCGGGCCTTGGTCTAGAGAGGGAGATGGAAATTGAACGGTTGGGAGTGAAGACGATGATGGGTGGTTGCTGCTCTGTCTTCTGCTAGTGAGAAAGCAACCTGATATTTCACGAAGAAGAAGCTGGGCAGTCAATTTATACGAAGGGGCCTTCAAGGCGGTCCATACATTAAAGTATATAATTGTGCTTTGACTTTGAATACTGTAGCCTCCTCCGATGATCACGCGCTTATTCTTCTATTTTTTCTTCGTGGACTGCTTCTACGAACCGAATGTGGGCTTTCCTCTTTTTCGCGTGCGCCGTCAGCATTTGGATTTGAAAAGGTAGTCACAACGATGAACGACACAGACAGACAGACAGAGAGGGGGGGAGGGGAGGAGCACTAGAAATGAGAATGAATCACAATGAGTGATTCTGAACTGGGGGAGGCTTTTACTTGCCGTTGACCTTGACCTGCAACTCTTAGGTTTGATTTGACTGGTGAGGTGGATACGTATAACACAGTGTGCGTATGGTATGATCGATTGTGTGAGCCTTTTACGTGTAGATCTGACACACTTTTGTCAGACGTGGGAGAACGACTCAGCTGTTATGACATTGTCATGCCTTCGAGAAACCAAATCGCTTGCGTTTTTTCGCGTGGACACTTTTTATTTATCCAACATGATTTTTGAATTTTTAATATGAGTCCGACGTAGTTCATGTGTTGTATGAAAATTTTTAATGTTGTACTTTCATTAATTCAATATCAGGGACAATATTGAATATTTCATATACTCCATAGACTATATTGAGCATATACCAAAAGTACGAGGATTACGTTGAACAAATCAAAAGTTTAGGGTCCACATTGCATAAGACCGTATTGAACAAAATTAAAATTTTAGGGACCAAATTATACATTATACCAGAATTCATTGACCATTTGAGTTATTTTTCCTTTCATTTTCCTTTTCTCATGGACAAAGCCTTGTCATCTTTGGTAAGGAAATTACAAACAGACCCTACTATAACCAGACATGAGGTGGAAACCTTCATCTATTAATGGAATGAATATGTCCAGCATAACCAATTACTGTTTTCGTCAATGCCATAACCCCCTTCCTTTTTTCTCTTTCATCAGTGCCTTAACTAGGGGTGACCATGATCTGGGTCGGTTCGGTCCCAATATGAAATTGGGGACCGAACTAGTAGTCCTGGTATGAAATCGGGGACCAGACCGGTAGTCACGGCCCCCAAATTTTTAGGACCAAGGACCGGATCGGATCGAGACCGGTGGTCCGATCTAGGTCCCGACCCAGTGGGACCGCTAAAATCTAACCCTTGAAATACAACATGTTTCGTTGCATGTTAATTTACAATCTATACCCCCGATTGAATAAAAAAACACGCTGGTCCAATTTGCTCATATTCATAATAAAAGCGTGTCTTCACATAATTGTAGGTTTAATAATGACATCGGTCTAACCGCCGACACATTAGAGATATATAAAGGACAGAATCGAGATTTCCTACACATGTGACGTCGGCTGCACCACAAACCAAAAACAAAAGGGTTAGTGCACTAAAAATCTCAAAACTTGTCACAAAAATACGATTGAGTTCAAAAACTTTCAAAAAGTGCTATCAAGTCCTAAACTTATCAAGTTGGTACAATCAAGTCCCAAAACATGTTGACATTTTTTGTTTATCAAGTTGGACGGCGCTAATGAAATGACTTAATTTTATCAACTTGAGAAATTTTAGAATTTGATTGCGCTTTTCGAAAGTTTTGAAACTTAATTACATTTTCGTAACAAATTTTAGGATTTTCGAAATACTAATCAAAAAAATAAAAATGAAAAACTGATTTATTTGGATATGTGCGTGAAAAATAGAACCTCGAGTAATATGGAAACAAATGAAAATCATTGTTAATTCCTCACGGGCATTAACTTATTCAATATTAGGCATTGCTAGCATAATAGTATTTAGCTAACCGTGAAAATAACAGCATGTTGTGGATAATAAATTATCGAAGCAGTGAATCCGACAATAATTTATAATTATTTGTTACTTATTAGAGCAAGTTATTAATCTCACTTCGAATTAGGGACTCTCGAATCGGTTATCGATTATCGCCTTGATAAGTTATTACTCCATAAGTATAATCATGTTATCATTTCTCTTCCATATTATAGCTGGATTCGAAACACGTCATGTTCCTAGGCGGCCTCGGAGGTCGGGGTAAACGTCTAGATGGCGGACACGGTCATCAAGAAATCCAAAAAAAAAAATTTTAAAAAAAAAGCGCTCAGGGAAAATTGAAATTACTCGTTCGCCCTAGGAATTCTCGAGGGCAACGTCTTGTAGAGTCAAAGTCTGAATTGGTGATGCTACCAATCAATGTGATCCACGTGGAATTTGAGATGACATAATTTAGGCTCATCCGATGAATAATCATTGTTGGTAATTAGGACCAAAAAAAAAAAAAAATCGCTGTTGGTAATTGACTCGGCAATCGAACAGGGAAGGAATTGCATTTTGGTGGATGTCATGTCAGATCTAAAAACAGAAAGTGATGCACGAGTCAAATTGATCGTGACGCGAGAAAGATCTATAGCCTCGCACCTCATTTATCTTATCACTGGCAGATCCAATTTGGTTCATCAATGGGCCCGCCTTGCTTTTTCTTGTTATATATGTAAATTTTCGGGTTAATCCCCTAAAAATAATCTTCACTTAACATTGATTCTAATTCCGTTCCGAACTTTTTTTTATCGCAAAAAAGAAATCACAAACTATAACTATAATCCCAAATTTACCACACATCCATATATTGCCACTAGTTCTTTTTCTAAAATTATCATTGTTAGAGTCAATTGTAGGTTCATTACTATAATATCCATATTCATGAATACTCTCACCTTCGTATGAAACGAGGCCTCCCGATGTTGATAACTTTGAAGAAAGTAGTGACGAATTTGAATGCGGGGCATATTTGAGGCTATAACAAAAGGTTATGATTTTTTTTTAGACAAAAAAAGTTCAGAGCAAAATTGAAGTTGAACTAAAGGTAAGGGTTCCATGACCACTTGCATTAGTATTGCCTACCATGTATCAGCTTAATTGAAATTGTTAAGCTCGAAGGAGGGGTCGCAAACACGCGCACATAGTATCCTTGTTAATTGTTGCTCATCCCCTATAAGTGCAAAAGTTGTGTAATTGAACGAGTCCAATTTGTAGTTGGCCAAATTAACGCATCGAAAGCTTTAACATAGGCAAAGTTGGTTCAACGTAAGAGTTTGGCACTCGGGAATTAGAGGTCACCCATATCAAATCTTATCAATTTCGTGCAATCAGTTTTGGGTCTCGTTCAAATGAAAAGGTCAAGTGCTTGGAGTTAACCAACTTGTGCACTTTGTTGCAGAGTGTTCATTAAATCTTCAAGTAGTCAAGTCATTCCAATCATGCCCCCTGAATTATGAAAAAGAATTAAGGTTCCAATTTGTTTGGGCTCTATCTATTTCTTTTTCTTTTCTTTTTTTGAAGGATTTTTACGTGGATGAGGACAATGAGGTGAAAAGAACAATGAAAGTGAAGAAAGGAAATGTGAAGAGGAAAAGTTAGGTGTTGTTTGAATGAGTAGGAAATGAAACAGTGAAAACATATCTGGATCCACGTATCTCTCTTATATTTTTTACTTTTGCTCTATTTCTTTACAAAGCTTGGGACTCGAATTCTGTATCTATGATATTATGGTCCCCATCCCTTAAATTACTTTACCAATGAGGCCGCATGCCTGTTGACTTCCTCATCTCCTT
Organism: Rhodamnia argentea; assembly: GCF_020921035.1. Classification (NCBI taxonomy): domain Eukaryota; kingdom Viridiplantae; phylum Streptophyta; class Magnoliopsida; order Myrtales; family Myrtaceae; genus Rhodamnia; species Rhodamnia argentea. The sequence goes on along the minus strand of NC_063157.1, from coordinate 11,260,613 downwards.
TAGAAACATTTTTTTTTTTAACCTAAGTCAATCTATGTATCACATTATTATAACATGAAAAAGTCCAGGCAGGTTAATGGAAACCGAAAAGAGAAAGGCCAAACATTCTGGAAGCTGTCCCCCTCCGAGTGGGAACTCCACATTTCAAAAGTCCTTTGCCCTTGCAGATCTTTTTATCACGAAATGGTATGCTCCGAGTTTTCCCCTGATATTCTTCTTCTTCAGTCAACGTGGGAGTGCTTAACCATGGTTACTCTTTTGACCAAAAAAAACAAACCATGGTTACTCTACCTTAACCCCCACAAAAAGTTGTATTTGCCATCATACCAGTTATTGACATTTGACTAGGAAATAACCAGACCAGATACTGCGTATGGTTTTGATGGGGGCATACATGGAAGCTTATCTTTACTTTATAGTGATGTCATGCCGGATGTAATTATCGTGTGATGCTCCATGTGGTTATTGCCGTGTCATCGCGGTTTGAAATACGCGACATGTTTTTTGTCATGTCCTCTTCTCAATGTGTAATCTCTACCTTCCGGACACGAAACAACAAAATGATGTCATTGTTCGGTAATGTGTAAGAGTTTTTTTACTTGGACTTACATTAATTGAAATTGACATTTACCGTTTTATGGGTTGGTCCGATAAGATGAGATATAAAGATCCTTAATCGGTTTAATATGAACTGGATTAGTGTGGGTCGAGTTTGGCCCGGCCCACAGTGAGAGGGACCTACGGTCGGAAACTCTATAAATAGGCTCAAGTCTCTCCTTTAGCCCTCTAATGCAGAAATTCAGAAAGTACCTTTTCGTTATGATGGTGGTTGTCTCATTCAGCCAGCGAGGATATCAATCCTACCAAAGCCAATTATTCTAGCATGAATCCAGAGCATCTTTCCCTTGCTCAGAAAGTGAAGCATTTGAGTTCCGATTCGTCGCCATTCCGCATCAACTTTTCGACGGATTCTAAATAAGGTGCACACCATTCCTCTCATCTCTAATGAGGTGTTTTTGATTTCGATTAGACGATTATTGAGCGTGCCACATTCGTGGCCTTTCATAACAACATTAAATAAATGGTTTGGTCATATTTTGTAATCCTAAAACAACATATCACGCATGCGTACGAAATTAAATCACATGTGATTTAGGACTTAAGGGAACGGTACAAAAAGGGTGTTGTGGGATGCTAATCCATCCGATGCGTATCTAGTCCCCGGAAAGATCTATAGGTTTCATTTGACCAGTTCCTTCACATATGCCCTTTTCATCGAGTCATTTCGTTTCGAGTGACTAAGCATTGGATGCATCCATTCGTTATTAAGTGCTTGGATTATGCCTTTGACGATTATCGTGGGGTTGACATATCTACTGATGTGTTTCAATTTATGATGCTTAGTTTGAAGTGTCCTCCTTAGTAATTGCATTCTCTGGTTATGTTCGCCAGACTGGCATTGCATGGGCTCGCTCTAAACTTCGGGTATCACATAGAACATATAGTATTTAAATTTAAGCTGTTAGACGTTTAGTTTGAACATTTTGCCTAGTACTCTAGATGTGGAATATTTAATTTGGGAGATAAATGAGGCCTCAAAAGGTTTGATCTTAAGACCTCCTACTCTAATACTATGTGAGATTTTGTAGGATTGTCACCAACTGTTCTAAAAGCTTAAGCTATTAAATGAAGGGATGGTTTAATAATTAACGTACATTTAAGCTTTTTTCTCGTCATTATGCTGTGTCATTTACTCATTGTATTTGAATTACGTAAATATTGTCTGATGCTATATGGGATCATTGCTATGTCATCGCGGTCTAAAATACCAAACTTGCCATGTCCTTATCGTGTCGTCTTGTCATTATGTATGAATCTTGATTTTGCCATATTATTGAATCTAAATGGACATTTTTCTCGAACACTTGCCCACATTAACGTAATCACGCCTATACACACAAGAAAACGGCCTCGTTGATCAATAAGGATTGGATGCATCCATTAGTCAGTATGTACTTGGATTATGCTTCTGATGACTTTCGCGGGATTGACATGTATATTTTATTAACGTGTAATTATATGTATATTGGGATATTTCTATAATTGTATTTATTTATACCCTTATTGTAATGAATCGCTGATATAAATACATATTATACAATCTTAGTTTGGATTAAGCCACCATAAACACTCTGTCATTATTTCTCTCTGACTTTAAACATCAACACGGTATTAGAGCATGAAAACGCATCACGTTCTTCAAAATCTTTGCCCCAAATCAACACTTCCTTTGCTCCAATTACTGTCTCAACAATGTCTGCGAAACATCAACATTTCTTTGTCCATCATTTTCTCTTTCTATTAATCCCAATTTCCCATCATCTCTCAATAATGTATCGCCCAATTTCACCTCTTCTTCTCTTTTCTCTATTGCTCCAATCTCAGCTCTTGCTCCAATCTCTGCTATTGATCCAATTTCCGTGTCCGCAGAGGCTTATCAATTATCAGAACGGTATTGTGGTGGCCAATCCCTCTTATTCCATTTGGGTCAAGACGGATCAATGCATTCGCAGCTTGATTAACTCAACCCTCACAATTGAGATTTTCTGTTAAATTCACGATCTTTAGACATCTCGGGAGATTTGGCTCGCTCTAGGGTGACGCTTTATTGATCGATACACGGCCAAGGAAATTGGATTAAAGCTTGATTTTCAAAATTCCATTAAGAAACCCCATCAATCAATGTATGATTCTTCAGCATCCCAAGTCAATTGCGGAGTCTCTCACCGCAATCAATTGCTCATTCTCCGATAAGGATTTGGTAATTCAAGTCCTCAATGGGCTCCCATCAGAGTATGATCATTTTGTCACGATGGTCACCAATGGCCACCAATGGCCCTACTATTCTTTCCTTCAGCGATCTGCGGTCACGCCTTCTCATACAAAAAGAATGATTTCTCACGAAAATTGAATGCTTCATCTTCATATGATATTCATCATGCTTTGATTGGTCATGCCACTTCACCCAATCCACCGTTTCGAGGGAGTCGTGGTGGACGTAATTTTAGGGGCCGAAGATCCGGTCGAGGACAAGGTAGACGGTTCTCGCATGATCAATCGGTTTAGAAAGCCTCCAATGATAGATTTAATTTACAATCGGCTTATGCTGATCGGTCCTCCCCTTCCTCTAGTAGGTCTCGTGGTAGTTCGAGACCCTATGTTCTCCCATTCACCCGTAGAGGCATTATTGGACCTTGGCCTCATCTTTCTTGTCGGATCCGTAACGGAGCCAAGCACACTACTTTACAATGTCGGCAAAGATTTAACCATGCCTTCACTACAACTAATCCATCATACTCTTTCTCGTCTCTCTCGATAGGTGAGACCTCCGATCCAATGAGGTATCTTAACAAGGAAGCGTCGGCATACATGACTAGTGACGTCATTAAAATTCCAAATCCTAGACCCTTTTATGATTCGACAAAAATTTTAGTTGGTGATGGTCGTTTATTGCCTATTAAGCAAATCGGTAAAGTCTTTTTTACATACTTATTCTCGATCTTTGCAATTATCATCTGTCTATCATGTCCCTAATTTTTCTCATGATCTTCTCTCTATCACTTAACTTTGCCGTAAAAATTCTTGTGTTATTAATTTTAATGGTTCATCCTTTTCTTTGAAGGACCAATGAATTGGGAAAGCTTTCCTCCAATCTGATTTTTCTAATAGTCTTTATCTGATTTTCAATTCCTTGGTGTCATCTTACTTGCATCCTATCTTGTCTTCTTTTGCTTCACTCACTCGTTGACATGCTCATCTTGGTCAATCCAAATAAACAAGTTTTGAGTCATATTTGCAATTCTAGTTCTAGACCGGTATCATGTGAGTCCTGTCTTGTGGACAAATCTCATCAATTGTCTTTTGAGTCCGTTAGTCATCGTGCTTCTTTTCCTTTAGTTGTAATTCATTCTGATGTATGGACGAGTCCCATTTTACCCAATTCTGGTTTTAAGTATTTTGTGTTATTCGTTGATGACTACTCTTGGTTCACTTGGATTTTTTTCATGAAAAATAAATCCGAAGTGCCTACTCACTTCCACTGTTTCCATTGTTTTATCGAAAATTTGTGCAATACCAAAATTAAATTCCTACAAACTGATGGGGGAGGTGAATATACAAGTAATTCATTCCAAATATATTTACATGAAAATGGTATTATTCAACGTTTTTTTTATCCAAACACCCTATCTCAAAATGGTCTGTCAAAACGCAAAATCAGACATTTAGTTGAAATGTCTCAAATCTTACTAATCCATGCTCATGTGCTTCCTTCATATTGGGTCAATGCTCTTCTCGCTGCTGTTTACACTATTAATCGGCTTCACACTCCTGTCTTATCAGATATTTTCCTTTTTCATTGTCTATTTGGGTTCTAGTTTGATTATTCGTTCTTTCAAAATTTTGGATGTGCTTATTATCATTTTCTTCCATCTCGTGTCTCCTATGAACTTGCGTCTCACTCTATGCCATGTGTATTTCCTGGGTATGTGTCGAATCACAAAGGCTATCGTTGCCTTGATTGGTCAAGTGGTCTTGTTTTTATCAGTCATCATGTTTTGTTTGATGAGGAGAATTTTTCCTTTTGACAAAGTCTTTCAACTCTTAGTTCTATAAATAATTCTTCCAATTCAATTCATTCACTTGTCGTTTCCTCCAATCAATCTATTCTTCATTCTACCTCCTTTGAGCATCAAGCTCCTTATCCGCCTTTCTCGACTTTTGTAGCCCAACCTCTTAATATACCTCTCTCCTCCTCTCAACCAACCCAATCTGGTTGCAATTCTTTTTAACCCCCACCGCCTCTCCTTTTGTATCCACTCACTATGTCCCAACCTAACTCTGCTTCTAATCAAATTCCTCCTACATCAGATTCACAAATCCTCTCTACATCTCTACCTAGCTCCTCCACTTATGTATCTTCTCTTCCCACTCATCCTATGCAAACTTGTGCTAAATCTGGAATTTCTAAACCGAAAAAAAAAATTAATCTCTCTAATTCTTTTCATAAAGAGACACCGACTTACTATTCTAAAGCCATTCTTGACCACGTTGGAAAGTGGCCATAGCAGATGAATTTAATGCCTAGGTCACTAATCACACGCGGGATCTTGTACCACCTAACCCTTCTAAGAATTTAGTCAGTTGTAAATGAGTTTTTAAGATTAAGGAAAAATCTGATGGAACAATCGAACGCTTCAAAGCTCATTTAGTTGCACAAGGATTTAAGCAACATGCAATATTGGATTTAATCCAATGGAACTATCGAACGCTTCAAAGCTTGTCGTTAAAGCCGCTACAATTCGACTTGTTCTCTCTATTGCTATTTCATCAAGATGGGCCGTGCGTCAACTTGATGTTAAGAATGCCTACTTGCATGGCATCCTTTGTGAGGAAGTTTACATGAGCCAACCTCCCGATTTCTCTAATAATGAATATCCGAATCACGTGTATCATCTCCAAAAAGTCATTTATGGTTTCAAGCAAGCTCTACGTTCATGGTTTCATTGAGTTTCATGGCGAGTAAGGCTGATCCCTTGTTATTTGTATGTGCTTCGTCTCAGTGTCATCTATATATTATGCTATATGTTGATGATATCCTTGTCACCGATGATACTCCTTATTTATTACGGTTTTTGATTACTCGACTCTCGCAAGAATTTGCTATGAAGGATATTGGACCACTTCACTATTTTCTTTGCATTAAGGCTCATCACCAATCTAACGGTACACTTTTATCTCAAGACAAGTATGTTGATAGCCTTTTGCGTAAGTTTGACCTTATTAAGGTAAAGCCTGTATCTACTCCCTTAGTATCGAAGACTCTATTGTCTGTTGATGATGGTGAGCTTCTTGCTTCTCCAATGCTATATCGACAGATAGTTGATGTTTTACGGTATGTGTCCATGACTAGACCCGATATTAGTTTTGCTACAAACTTAGTTAGCCAATTCATGCATCGACCCGCATTACCTCATCCGCAAGCTGTCAAGCACATATATCGATATTTAGCTGGCACATCCACCCATGGATTACTCATTGAGCGGTGTTCTCTCATTTCATTGACAGCTTATGTGGATGCAGATTGAGCTGGTTGCTCCGATACTCGACTTTCCACATTTGATTTTTATGTATTTCTAGGCACCAGTCTTGTTTCATGGAGTGCCAAGAAGCAACCCACTGCGGCTTGTTCTAGTACGGAGGCTAAGTATCGTGCTGTTGCTCGGTGTGCTATTGAGACTAATTGGATTCGGCACTTACTTCGTGAGCTTGAAATCCCACTTTCCGCTCCTCTTACAGTTTATTGTGACAACACTCTGCCACATATTTGGCTCTCAATCCCGTATTTCATGCTCGCACCAAATACATTAAGTTGGATTTTCACTTTGTTCGAGAGCGGGTTGCTTTCGGTGATCTATGTGTTCGCTATGTTCCAACCGCGAATCACCAAGTGACATATTTACAAAAGGGTTACCTAGTTTGTGTCATGTGCTATTGAGATCCAATCTCTCGGTTGTTACACCTACTTCGAATTGAGGGGGAGTATTAACATGTAATTATATGTGTTGGGGTATTTCTGTAATTGTGTTTATTTATGCTATTATTGTAATTAGTCGCTCATATAAATACATATTATATAACCCTAGTTTGGGTTGAGACACCATAAACACTCTGTCGTTATTTCTTTCTGACTCTAAAGATCAACATATTTGATATGTTTCTATTTGTGATGTTTATTTTGAAGTGTTCTCCTTAATAATTGCATGCTCTAGTTACTATACACTGACCAATTAGAAAGTTGAGTCATGGCCTAGCCCAGGGAATCAAACCAAGGAGTAGATTGGATCACCAAAATGGAAAGTCCTCCCTCCCAATTGGTTTGTAGTGCCACCAATCATTTGTGTTCATAAACACGTAACCTATGTTATCCTTTGATGTTTAATGAATGGAATGCTTCATATTGACACAAAAAAAAAAATTAGAAACATCTAATAGGGGAGGCAAATGGGGCATGGAAGAATTTGAATTCAAGGCCTCATACTCTAATATCATGTGATATTTTGTGGGATCACTGCCAACTATTCCACAAGTTTGAGATGTTTCATAGAGTAAAGTAATGTATTTTTAATCTTGGTTTGATGACAGACGGACAGAAGTCTCAATTCAATCTCCCTCGATGGGGGTAATTGCTCAAGGAGCCGAGTAGGTCATGGCTAGTGTCCCATAACAATAATTATGTCACCGATAGCATGAATTCACAGATATCTAAAAACACAATTTGTTCAATGATGTAAATAATCACTTATACGTATGCATATATGCAAAAACAAAAGCAAATATGTCTTAGTTTTAGAAGGCAACAAATTCTGCATCAAATTCAAATCACACTCATGCTCCGTTTCTTCCACAGAAATGAAATATATTGAAAATATTTTCCTAAAAATGATCGCTCATATCGTTTAAAATAATTAGTTAATGAACTTTCTTTTTCACTATTGACAACAATTAATGCCAAAACATTTTTGTAGACAACAAAAATATTTTTCATCGAAATATTATTGTAAGCTATACATGCGACCATTTTTAGAAATGTATTTTCCAAATCATTTATTTTTCTCAAAACAAAATGGACCTTCAAGCTCGAAGTTGGACACTTAGCGTCACAATACTATTCCTACATAAATTCTTCTATGTTGCAGTATTTATAAGCCGACGCAGCTCACTCTCTCTCAACATCGTCGTCCTCAATACTAAGGTTGTTGGCGGTAGAATCTAAATATGCTTGTCACATACCAACTCTAGCATTATGTTCTCATGCGTAGAACTCTAATGCACTTTTACCATTGTGTTTGTTAAAACATGGGTCTTATGGTGTGCCACCCATGCGGGCAACCACACCTAACCCACTGCAGATAACTGTCGAGGCGGTTATCTACGGTTATTTTTTGAAATGTGAGAAAGTTGCGTCTTTTGGTTGACGTAAGTCTCTCCCTCTCCTTTTCCTTCTGTCTATCGTCGATTAGATAGAATATACACTAAGAAAGAATGACGCTCTCCTTCTATACTGTTGAACCGCAATTGAATCGAGGAAACTCTCGAGACCGCAAATGTGACATCTAATTTGTGGACAATACGATACGTCCCTTGTGTGATATATCGTTTGATCGGTGATTCAAGTTTTCAATGTTTTGGGCATGTTTATGCACGTTTGATGTTTAGAATAGAAGATTTATTATTCTTCATTGGTATCAGAGCCTGTTTACTTATTTTCCCGATTATACGCTCACCGATTGAACCATGTTTCATACATTGCTATTAGAAGCGTTCTTCGTTAGTTTTCGTCGTTATATTGTTCATGCTTTTTTGGAAAATTGGTTCTATAAAAACTACAATGTGTCTATATGGTTAGAATCTACTTGTCGATACAAGTCTAGGAGTGGTTGCCCGTCGTCGTCAGAAGCCGGACAACACCACATGCGCCACAAGCGCCATGATAGGGCGAGGCTCCTAGGGGACCGCAGCAAAAAGTCATAATTTCGTGAACTTTTGTTAAAATAAAAAAAAAATGCATTTTGATTATACCATCAAGACGGTCTTGGCCAAATGAGCATTTTGAGGGGTGGAACGTCTCTGTCGGATGACGGATGGAGCCGCACGCATCGGTAGAGTGGTCTGCACGTGGGCCTCATGCACCTACGTGCATCGCACATGCCCGGAATCGTCTACAACCACTATTGACGTGGCAATGACGTGGCTGGCTACATGGTTGATGACGTGGCAGCTCGACTCGAAATCCAACCTGGTTCGTGGCCCGACCTTGTGGACAGTTGATAGTTGACCGTTGACTTTGACCGTAGACCATTGACCCCCTCCAAAAAAAAAAGAATCTTATTGGGGTTCGTGCGAGAGCGTACATCTTCCGATTGGTGTGGTTTTGGTACCAATGTGTTTGTATCAAAATTTCCTACAATGTAGTATATTTATTTTACCATATTATACATCATGGATTATGATTAATCTTATTTTTTCCACATTTGTTGTAGGAAAAATGCCTTGGATGATGCCAACCCCCGTAAGAGTGAAAACCGATGAACAAGCGAAAAAAATCGTAACGCTTAGAGTGCCTTAGCGCTTTACCGCTGGGATGCTCAAGATGACATGATGTCACATATAAAGAATGTCAATAAAAAGATTCAGAAATCATATGGAATGGTTACATAATGCGCAATGACATGAGGGTCATAGCGCCGAGAACCACTCTTCCCATGGAGTGACATGTGGCCATCGATGGTTTATGGGATGCCAACCCCCATTCTTACAAGAGTCTTGCGATTAGATACCTAAATGAGCATGTGAGCATGGGGATACAAAAGACGTTGACCGTGGCTGTGAGTGGGTCTTGACAGAGGTAAAATGCGTCTTGACGTAGAGCGAGTGGGACCTTGAAAGCTTTGATAAGGGCGCCTTGTAAACTCAATGATTTTCCTGGCTTTGACGAGTTTGTGGAGTCATTTCCTATTATTAGAAAACATTACTGGAGAGAAAATTGATGCTTTGTTTCAATTCCTTTAGTTTCTAGGTTTGTGAATATCTTAATCATGTTGTTGTTGAAGTTAGTTTGTGAGTCTGTGAATACTTTCTACTGTTGTTGGTTGTGAACATTTTATGAAATATTTGTTTGTGAGTGAAATATAAATTTCTGTTTTATAATGCTTTAGTAGTATTATATGTTTGAATGGGGAGTTCTAGAGAGTTTTAGTGACCTTTAAAGAACTCAATTTTACCTAAATAATTATATTAATGATCATTTCAAATGAGGATCCTTAGACAATGATTGAAAACTTAGTGAACTTTCGAATCTAAATCCTTATGTGAAATTGTACATTAGTAATTAGTTAGGATAAAACATATCCCTAAATATGAGGTATTAATAATTCGAGCAAAATATCTAAATTACCTCATATTCAAATATAATGGCAACGGCTTCAAAAAAACATCTTGGTTGAGCACAACAAGGACTAGAAATTAAACCGTGAAAACTATGAGATCCCCATAGTTTTGTTACACCGCAACTTGACCCTTGAAACTATTTTGCTTCATCACGAAAACAATTTCCGTCACGTGCGGAATCGAGTTCCCCACTGCAAAGTCATACTTGCCACGTGGCCCGACATCAGCCAAGCAGATGGAATTCGCTCACGGTTCACTATATTTCTGCCACGCACTGGTATTGTCCGCTGAAAAGCTTCAGTTCCACAAAGAAGCTCTTCTGCGAGAGCCGAGAGTAGAAGCTCTCTCGAAGGCGAATTCTGGGTAAGTGTTTAAGACTTAAACCTCGATTCATCTTAATGCTAGTGCATTCGATTTACATCGAGCGTGCACTGTTTGTCAGTAGCTTCACTCTGCATTCCCAGGGGCTAGACATTTCTTGATTTTCAAGCAGGTGGCATCTCATGTTTGACAAAATGCCTGACCGGTGCAAAAGGATTAAACTTTTAAATTGATTCTTGCTTCTTAGGTAGTGGGTAACTCCAAATGGAGAAGGAAAGCTGATAGATAATGTGCATGTGTTCATTTGCATTCCAATTTTTGGAAAAGAGTTTATTTTCAACCTACACAAGATGACAACTTACAATCCTCGTGGGCAAACTTTACTTGGATTTGCACTGGATTATTATAAAGGTAATAGAGTCATCGACTCTTGAGGTGTAAAAGCTCTCTGGTCTCCTATGTTTGGTAACTCTGCAGATTCGATATTACATTCTCAAATCTTGTAGTGTTTTTTCAATGGAACTGGGAAAAATGTTATTGCTCACACATTGAGTTTGGGCATCGTGCTTCAAGTGACAAACCACCTCTATTGTCAAGTGTTGTTTTGTATTTGGTCCCGTCAAAACATAAATTTTGTTGCAGATGCAGCCAGTCACAAAAATCTTCAGCGATTGTTATACATGTATGACTGTTGTTCGAGAACCATATAAGGTGGTTTTGCATTCTCATTGTCGAGTGTCAATAGTTATGAGTCGGCGGAAATGAGGCTCCTAACCCTAATTTGTGTGGCAGGGGTGGGTTCAATGGAGATGAGCATTGCAAGGTATACATGCTGCACATGCATCAGAAGAAGTCAAGGAGTATATTTTATTTGATATTATCTTGGTTTTTCATGTACTTAAAAGATGTCCATGATGGGACTAAACTTTCGCATAAGGTCCTAATTGTTTAGAAATTATGGTGAGTCCTTTGGGGTTTTAAAATGCAACTAAAAATGATTATACTACATAGGGACAGGATGGCATTAGATAATCCCTGTGGACACTTCACTAAAGACAAACCTGCTATGTTTAATTTCCTTTAGGTGATGTCATATTGTCTGGTTTATGAAAAACATAAAAGAATAAAACTTAGTAACAAGGTCTGGTTTTCATTGCCCAGTATGACAAGGATAATCTGTTTATGTAAATAAGGTGCTGTGAATACTAGTTTGTTCGGTGAATGGTTCATAGCAAAATCTTTACTATTTTCTGCTCTTTGAAAAAAAAAAAAAAAAACAGAGGTTGTCTCGACAAACAAGTGTTCCAGCTTTCATCAAAAGCAAGAACGTCTCATTGGGAGTCTACTAAGAGAACTTGGCATACCGTGACCTCTATTTATCAAATGCTCAATCAGAGTACATCATATTATCCTGAATCTTCTCTTAAGATGTGCGACAAACACCTTAAGCAGTGGAGGGCCTTTTCAATTCCTGTTAGCGTAGATGAATCGTTTCCATCTCAGTCAGGTGATGATTTTGTTAATGAAGAGGATTCTCCTGAAGACTCCCCAGAGAACCTTCTTTCCAAACCATTGAGTAATGAAGAGGTGAGCTTCCACTCTTTTGATTTGTGCTCGTAGTTAACTTTGTTTCTCTTTACTACTATTTCATTCTCAAGCAAGGTACGGTTGTAAATGCGGAGTATTGCTTCAGGGCGTGTCTGGATAGGCTTTTACTTTTCACTTTTTGCTTAACCCATATCTTTCGATAAACGCACTTTGACTTTTGACTATCCCATAACACCTGAAACTTTCACAACATAGAAATCTCGACACATTGATTCACATATAGTTTTCTCATAATTTTTGGGTATTTTGAAATATCTATCTATTCCCCCTTGCGCAATCCCATTCCCCCTTCAAAAACAACTGATAAGCAACAAGTGAGCTACAAAAGTTGAGGGCATGTTTGGTTATGCTTCAGCGAAAGCAAAATTGTGAGAAAACTATATGTGAATCAATGTGACTATATATATACCCTCCAAAAACAACAGATAAGCAACAAGTGAGCTACAAAAGTTGAGGGCATGTTTGGTTATGCTTCAGTGAAAGTAAAATTTTGAGAAAACTATATGTGAATCAATGTGACGATATATACCCTCCAAAAACAACAGATAAGCTACAAGTGAGCTACAAAAGTTGAGGGCATGTTTGGTTATGCTTCAGCGAAAGCAAAATTATGAGAAAACTATATGTGAATCAATGTGACACCCATGTACTTCGAATTGGAGTTTTGGGGTTTTGTCCTTTTATGTTCATGTTTAACTAATGCAAATACAATTGATTTCGGCCTATTTAACTTAGTTGTTGTCTCTGACAGTTTCCCATTAATAAAGCTCAGAATTATCTCTCATTTATTTTAACGTTGTTGAACAGTTAAAAACACTGCTTGCTGACACAGAAAGAGCAAGACTTATCAGAAAACTTAGTGAGGCCAATCAACAAAACCGCTTCGTCAAACGGCAGGTTTATATCTTATGCCCTAACATGTCTCTTCGAGCATAATGAATCATGATTGAATTCTCTTACATCTGTTCATATGATTCATCGACTAATGATTATGCGTTACACATTATTTTTAATTCCTCTCATCTTGTGGGATGTTGTACTATTTAAAGGTACTGTTGGTCTCTTTATATCTTGACTGTCATCTAATATGCTAGATACATTCGTCAAGATTTAATAAGCACAATGAAAGATCCAGCTACAGTCCTAGGACACTTGAACTTCCCAATGTTGGAATATACTACATTTGGATTTGTTCTCTCTCTCACAAACTTCTATCAATTCAGAAACTATGTTTAAAAAAATTATTAATGCAATGTAGTTAATTCCTGCTTTGATTTACGCATACACACTTGATATTTGACAAAGTTTTCTTATAAGAGCACTTCAAGTTCTCATACAGTGGTATACACAGAGCAGAAAACAGTTATGCTTCCAGTAAACGTAGAAGACTGCAGAAGCACTGAAAATTAGACTGAATCATCTATAAACAGAGTTGCTTTGTTCTGCTTTATTACCCCGTTCAAGAGACTTCTTGGGAATGTAACAGCATATTAGGGTGGAGTATATTAAAAATGTTACTTTTTCTTTGTAAGTATAGTGAGCTTCTTCTGCAAGGAAAGGAAATGCGAGAACTTGGCTGATAGACTCATCCCAAGTTCTCAGAATTTTGATTTTCTTCGCCTTCTTGACGTTTGGGTTGAACAAAATTTGACAACTTAGAAAGAAAACTTATGGAGAAAGGCTAAAGAAACCAGTTGATCGAGGCAGTGGACGACTTGACACATCTCTGGATGCCAGTAAACCCTACACTGGAGACGTTCTCGTAGTTTTCTAACAGTCTTTTGCTAGTCCACTGTTTTGCAAGATGTGAGGCCATTGGCTAGCCAAAACTTGAATGATGATCATGAGTTTCTGCGCTCAAACGGAGATTGGAATGTAACGAGATACTTAAAATCAATAAAAAATGCTCTGTGACTGATGGTTCTGAATATACACTATGGAAGTAACGATGCTTTAATTTCCGCTCTGTACTTGTCATTTGATGAGTTTATAATATGTCATCAGCAAGTCACCTTATGAGTGGAACTTCTGTGGCGGAATCTACTATTGCTTTTACTGACCTATTGCTCTTATGAGTGTCTGGTAATTATGACTGCTTGTATTACCAGCCTTTAAGGTGACCGTATGTTTCAGGATTTCTTTCCTCTTTATTCAAAGAGAAATTCTATGGAACTTCCAACTCATAATGATTTTTATTTGCAGGAAAAGCTTCTATTTAGTAACTGTTAAGTGTAGTTTTCAAGGAATCTGATTTCTGACAATTTTCAGTAGGATAGCCTTGTTACTTACGTTCTCTATCTTCCACGTGTCAGCTGCATGTGAAGGAAGATGCACTGGTTACCTTCAAAAGTGAACTGGCAGTTATGGAACTAGAAGTACAGGTTTGTCTTAAAAAATAACTCTGTCCAGTAATTTATTATGTCATCCTTCTTGAGAGAGATATTATGGGCATAGGAAGCAGATTGCCTACAGTTGTAAGGCAAGTTAATATCTGGGGGTTGGATGGTAAGGTGAGTTAAGATATGGGGATTGGATACGATGGAAAATGACTTCAGAAAATATTACAAATGCAGACATTGTGTTAATTAAGATCTTTCCAATCTAAATAAAGTGGGACTGATGTTATGGTTCAATTGATTTTTAATATAATGGAGTCTACATTGGTGATCAACAAACTTGATTTACTTGGAGTGTGAGCAATCACTTGCAGATGCATTTATGGTCAATTTTAAAATGGGGGGTGCCTTAGAATTACGTAAAATATATTGGTGCCAGCTATCCTATTTTGTGCAAGGACTTATCGGAAAAGAATGCTTTCAGTTAATTTGAGAATGAGTTTGACGGGTTTTAATGTGAGTTTTTCTTTCAATGATATGCTAAACAGTTCCATTAATTTAGCATGTGTTTGCAAGAACAGCTATGGTTGAATGATTTCTCTCTGTGTTCAAGAACAGCTAGGTTGACACAACTGGGGCATCATTTTGGTGTTCAATGAACAGGGTTGTCTAGAAAACAATCTGCATAAAGAAAAACAATCTAGATGGATTTTCAAATTTTGCATAACCTTCAGTTTTGGAAGAAAGAGAGGTTGTTCAAGAACTCCTAATCAAGCTCTTGTGAATGTCATGTACTGGGCTTGTCCTACTCATTATTCTCTGTGTCAATTAAACTATGAATTTCGACCTTAAATCTAGTTAGTTGGTGCCATAAAAGTAGTTTTAGCAGATCTTTTTATCCTAAATCTGGCACCAGTATTAGTGCTAGTTCGATCAAGCAAACTAATGTTAGTTTTAAAGAGCTTACTTTTGGCCAACGACAGCCTTATCACATTTTTTTGTCTGCGACATTATGTCAAAAATGCTAGAAAATAAATTTAACACGGAAACATCCTGTTTAAATTCAGTGGTAAGGCTGCATACATCAATTCCTTCCCTGATCCCCATAATGCAGGGAGCCTTGTGCATTGGGACGCCCTTTTCTGTTCATATTTCCTAGAGTCGGTCAGTGTTGTGCTGTGTAATTTTTTTGAACTGATGCGGTTGTTGCCCCGTTAACAGGCTTTGGTTGCGCTAGCAGAAGAAATTGCTAAATCAGAAATTCCTGTGGGGACAAGAAAGATTAATGGGAAGTACATCCAGTCTCACCTTCTTTCACGGTTAGAAGGTACTGGTAGTATATGATTTTTTCTACTGAGCTGGATGGGTTGCATCAACGTCATTGATTTTTGCATTAAGCTGGATGGGATACATCAACATCATATCTATCACTCCCCCTTGGTCCTGTATGATGATCTCCAGCTATATTTTAAAGATCCTGAGAGTTACAGTACATATGATTATTCCAAAGATATCGGGGTTAAAACTAAAGTTGAGAGTCTAATTTGAATAGGCCCTTGGGGGAGCAGATCCTTAACTCGTCAAAACATTCTTGTGGCTTCTTTGGTCTAATTGCCTGCTTTGTAGGAAACTCTTTGCTGATTTGTGTGCTACCTAGGTGTTTACTGAGCAAGTGACGGGTTAAGGTTCAGCACCTTTATGATTTTAGCTCTCGTTTTTCTCCCTTGAAGCAATTTATGAAAAGCTGAAAGAAAAGACGAAGGATGTTGATGCTGCACGGTCCAAGGAAGTCCCTCTGTTTTGGTATGGTATGGCTGAGGTACGCACACTCATTCCCTCGACGAGTATATAGTTTAGGATCTTTTTGTTGAAGTAGGGGTAAGGATCCAATGGATATGCCGTGTTTTTTTTTACTACCATACCCAGCAAAACTAGAATTTCAGACTATCGAGATTGGATCAAAAGGTTAACTCATACCTAATGGCGAAGGATACATACAGTTTGTGTACAACTGATGAGCATTGCAACAAGGCACAATCTTACAATTGTTCAGAAGCTGTTGATCCTGTTTAATTGATTCTTATTGTGGAATGAGGTAGGTATGTGGTTACACTTCAAGCCAAATGGTCGGGTCATTTCAGTTTACCAGTATAAGTAAAAATAACCCTCCTCCCCCCACCTTATATAAGTACATGAATAAAACCACCACAAAGACAAAAACCGAAAGACCAAAAAGGGCTTCACAAAGAAAATTTTATCATGTTACAGAGTGTGCAAGTGATGGGCACATTTGATGGTTGGAGTCAAGGAGAGCATTTGTCTCCAGAATACACAGGTTCCTTCACAAAGTTCTCTACAACCTTGATGCTTCGACCTGGAAGGTATACAATGTCCTCTCTTTTTTTCTCTTTTTATGTTATTGGTTTCTCTTCCTAACAGTTCATCTCAAATTCCATGATGGAGGTATGAGATCAAGTTCTTGGTGGACGGGGAATGGCATATATCTCCAGAATTTCCAACCGTTGGCGAGGGGATAACCAAAAATAACTTGCTAATAGTTTTATAGCTTGGGGAATGCAAATTTCAGGCATTTTGAAACATGGGACTGCTAAGCTTAGCGCTTTATGTTCTGCTATCCTTGAGACTTGCAAAGTAGTCCTTCACAGTGTGAAATGCGAACTGGAACTGACTGGAGCAGCAGCTCCTGACAAATCGAAAGGCAAAAAGAGAGGAGCAATACCATGTCTGTTACTGTAACCAGTTTCGGAGCCCGTTGTTTTCCATAGTGCCGGGCCGTTCATCTGTCTGTAATGGACACAACTATTTTCTGACCTCTTATGGCCTTCGATGTGTATAAATCTGTGTTTTCAGCTGTATACTCTGCCCTACTCCTTCAGTTATATTAACATTATCAAGAATATTATCTGCGGGATAAAAAACCTGGAGAGAGAGAGAGAGAGAGAGAGAGAGAGAGAGAGAGACTCGGTACTAGTTGTGCCTGGTAGCAATCTTCACTATAAGAAAAACTCCATTTCCAGGCGATGCTCGCTTGGACACGAAAGGTGTGATAGGACCCTCTTCTCCTTTTCCTTTTTTATTGTTGGGGGCGGCAAATTAGTTCCTTTGACTCTGCAACGCGTGCTAGCAAAGCAAGAATTGCACGTTCCATGCTTCAAATATTTTCCATGGGGAAGAGGGTTAAAGGTGTTGACCCTGGCCTGGATAGACAGAATGCATAAGTCAAGGGGCTACCGTCTCTTTCTCCGCATGATCCGAGATTATCTCGATGCATTCCGACTGACCAACTCCATTATGAATGAAACTCGGTCAGGACTAATTAATAAATGGATGGTGCTAGCGTCACCGTTGTCCTTACCTAAAATTTTTACGGTGAGATTTGAGAGAATTTCCCTCATTTTTTCTTAGAAATGAATCTTATTTCGAATAGGGCTTGAAGTATTTCATCTTTATTTCAAAGAAGGGCATGATCAAAGACATTTTGATCATTTTTTATTTTTTTTATTTTTTTCCCGTTTCTTTTTACTTTCTTTGTTACGGCCGGTGAGGGTCACCTTACCCGGGCCCCTCGCTTGCCGCGGCGAGGCCACCCTTGCCCGATCGGGCAAGGGCTCGCCTGGGTGAAGCGACCCTTGCCTAGTCCTCACCAATTGCAAAGAGGTGTCAAAATCATAGTCAATCATGGCTGCAAAGAAGAAGATGATGTGGCAATCTGGCAAGGGTCGCCTCACCTAGATCCGGTGAGGGCCGATCTCACTTGCGGCCGACAAGGGCTACCCTCTCCGGTGGCTAGCCATCGCCTAAGACCAACCACTGGCGAAAAAGGAGGGGAAACAATAGAGAAAAAAGAAAGAAAAAAAGAGTAAATGACAAAAGTACCCTTGGTCAAGCCATTTTTTGAAACAATAAGGGCATTTCAGATCCTTATTTGAAATTTTCCAATGAGATTTTGCTCGCAAGTTTCAGTAAGGGATGGGCAAAAGAAAGGGGTATCTTTTTATTTAAAGGAACAAATCAAGAGTGATAAGGATCCATCAATAAATAATGGAAAAAATAACACAAATGGTCCATGAATATTTCCCTAATGTATAATATGATCCATGAACTTTTAATTTATTCAATATGGTTTCTAAACTTTAACCTAATATGCAATGTGATCTATGAATTTTTAAATAATTCAATGTGATCCCTAAACTTTTGGTAAATATTCAATTTAATCCATAGACTAGATTGAATATAAGGATATAATAATTCAGAGACAAGATTAAACATTTACCAAAAATTCGGAGACTACATTAAACATATTAAAAGTTTAGGATCCCCGTTGCACATTGGGTTAAAGTTCAGATATCTCATTAAATAAATTAAAAGTTCAAAGACCACATTGTACATTATGACATAGTTCGTAGACCATTTGGGTAATTGTCCATAAGTAATTTATAGGAAATTGAAGTGCAACTTTTTAATGGACGATGATCGGAATTTACTCAAAATAAATATTTCCAATTACATTAATAATCTACATTTTGACGATACTATTTTGATAATTCTTGTCATTTTATTTGGGGCCGCGCTATTTCCACTCCAATTTTGACTTTGACACTCCTTGTTACAATATCTTCACCATATTACCCCTATTGTCCCTCTTTTATTTAATTATTCCCTTTTCTTTCCTTGCGGGTCCCCCGTCCTTCCTCCTCCTTCCCTGTACTTGAACTTTCTCCTTTCGGCTTGTGGTGACTGCCCATTTGACCGCGTACCTCCCATTATTACTCTGTTTCCGATCTTCATCTGTGCTTTTCCTTTCCTTGTTGTCCCTCTACTGGGAAGAAGATAAAAGAGCTAGCCTCTCTCTTCTCCGAAGAAGAGCGACATGCATTCAAATATGGAAAACGGCCTTTCTCTATGAAAAGTCATCCATGCATGTCAGTCATCTACCTTCCTCTACGATGGAGCAACTACTGCAGAGACCACTTTGAAGGCGATCGCTCTCTCCTCTCGGAAACACCACGCTCCGACACTCCTCACATGTGACCTGAGACTCGAGGCCCTCAGTGTTTTCCTCTCCTCCTTGCACGCCCTCAGCTTTGTATTACTCGTACAGGATAGCGATCCTCGATCACGGTGGGAATCGTGTACAAACCCTGAGCAAAGATCCTCTGCCAATGGAGACTATTTCAATTTTTTTTCGGTTTGAAAAGACAAATATTTCCCTTCACAAAGACATCTTCATTTGAAGGATCTTGAAAGAGGGAAGAAACATATCCCCTACGTATATTATTACATTGTCGAACAAGATCAAATCTTCCTTTTCTTTCACGATTCTCCAAACAAGATCAAACCTTACTAAAACATCTCTTTGGCCGATGCCCACTGCGGAGGTGTGGAGTGGATGATGAGTGTCCACGTGCACTTCGCATTTCTTGTTCTCTTGGCCCTGCTCTAGGTGAACCACTTGGATAGGTTAATGTGAACCACTTTTGTTATGGTCACCAACCGAAGCACCCTTTGGCTCTTGGACTTGCTTGCTGCCACGGGGTCCGTCGATCATCTTTAGGAAAGCTGCGAAGGCTGGATGCCGACATGTTCAGCTGCCAGAATGACAGGGAAGAAGGGATCCGGCACGGGTTCCCTTTCGGGATCCCCACAAAGGTCGACAGTTCCCGCTGAACGATCGTGCGTCCTTGTTCATCAGCATGATAGCCTCCGCAATCTCGCTGGCGACCTCACTGCAGGAGAAATCGAGGGTAATGTTGCCTCAGATCCCCCCCTAACGATGCCCAGCCGGTCGTGTGACTCTCACTAGTTTCTTCGAGAAAATTTCTTTCGCAGGCGGTGCATATCGATTACAACATTGGATCCTTTTGAAAGTTAGAATGCAACGTCGTGAAGCTGGCAAATGCAGCTTCCATTAGGCACAGGTTCTTTTAGACAGGCATCACCATAAGCTGAAAGGAGAGAAAACAAAGAGAAGAATGTGGGACCCGCAAGGGGAAGGAAAAAGGCGTAAACAAAACAAAAATAAAGAACGGTAGGAGCACTATGGGAAAGACACCATAACCGGAAGTGTCAAAGTCAAACCTAGACTGCAAATAGGCCCGGCCTTTTGTTTTAGTAATTAACTTTTGCAGATTAAAAATTCGTCTTCATTCCTTTTATTTATTTATTTATTTTTCTTATATAAGGAACCCCAGACTTATGCAAATCCCAATTGACATTTGCCTTAGTTCGTCGTTTCCCTCAATAAACCCAAGTTGAAAGGTGGTGACGAGAAGTCAACCCTTGGGAATTAACCTGGATCATAGGTAACAGATGACTCCACACACCATATGTCAATGGCGTTAAGTAGGTATTCGCCAAGAATATTCCCACGCCACCCCAGGAAACCGATATAAAATGCGGGAGGCGTTAGATACAATACGTAGGTGATGGCGAGAACGTTCTTTTCCTTCCATTTGAGAAACGGGGGGGAATTTTATGGAAGACAACGTCAGAGCGTATGACTTGCTGGGATGACAAAGAAGATCCTCTTCCCATTGCAAATCCAATTCACATGTCCTAGAAAAAAACCGATGAAGCCTTGCCATCATCATCATCGACCCCCACTAGCTAGTGGCGACCGGCTTTCAGTCCGGTCCGGTCCGGTCTCATCTATGAATCAGGAACCAGTAAGAAAGATCGGTTCCTAGCTTTTAGGACCGCGACCGAACCAATCCCAGTCCAGCTCCTGAACAATCCAAAGGAACCGATGGATTATTAGTTGGGGAGAACAACACGGACTTTAATTTTAATTGATCCAGTTCCATCTGAAATGGGAAACTGGTTAAGGCACCCTCGAGAACCGGAGCCGGTTCTATCCGACCCGGGCGACTCCCCAGCCACTCCTCCTCCCTCTGAGCAGCAAAAGAAAAGAAGCTTTGGTTGAGCCTTTAAAATTTGTGACAGATACTCGACAGGCTGCAACTCAGTCCGAGGATCAGACACACGTGGCCCAATCCTATGTGCCAAGTAAAACTTCCACAGCTAAATACTATGTTGTCCTATGACAAAAAAAAAAAAAAAAATACTATGTTGTACATGAGAAGCTTTTGTCATGCTCTCTGTCTCTGTCTCCGTCTCTCTTTCTCTGCGTGGGTATCGTTCTTTGTGGCGAATACTTCTCTTTAAGAGGCCCTAGCGCATAGCGCTCATTTCACCTTTTCTTCGCGTTGACAGAAGAGAGAGCTGGCCATACGCATTAGCAAGGTCCTTGAATGGTGGGAACCATCCATACCTTCATGCCCTTTTCCTGTTCCATTCTATTCCTCCCGACCTCCTCCTCTCCTTCCACCTTTGGCTCCTGCAAACAAGCCTGGTACTATCGCTGCCTTGGCCTCGACCCGTCTATGTGAGCTTCCCGGGTTCTTCTTCCCCACCCCCACCGGCGGAGGAAGTCCGAGTCAAGTGTTGTTTTTCTTCGGTTTGTTCACATAGTCCCGCGAGACATCATCCATGGATAAAAGGCAAGAAAAGATGAAGAGGAGCGTGTCTGAGAAGTCGATGCTGATGCAGAGGCATAAGAAGAAGAATAGCGGTGATGATCAGAGCATGAACAAGAACAGGTTTCTGGTAACTGTCAATGTCCTTGGAAGTGCGGGACCGATAAGGTTCGTGGTGAAGGAGGATGATCTGGTCTCCGGGGTGATTCAGACTGCCTTGAAGACTTATGCCCGCGAAGGCCGCCTTCCGGTTCTCGGCACCGAAGTGAACAACTTTGTTCTCCATGCTGCTGCAGATTCAGATGGTAATATGTTCATCTTTCTAGCAGATTCAGATGGTAGATTTACAGTCCTGAATCCTGATCAATTCCACTGTCTAGGATTTAATACAGGAGAATGAAAATGTGTGAAGGTTTGATTCAATTCTATCTATCTCACTTCCTCTGATCTCGAGAACAGAAGTTCTGGACTAGCCTCCATCTGATTATCAGAGGCAATCTAATTTATCTGTGCATCGGTCTTTGTTTTTCCTCTATCGGCATGTTGTGCTTCACTTGGTATGCATTCGCATTCATAGTGATGTCAGTGGCCGATAAGACATCCAGATCCAGCATCAAAACAAACAGATTGATGAGTCTTTCTGCTTTTTGGGACATAACCCCGAATCTCGACTAACTCCTGCGATTTTTCAATCGTCAGCCTTGAACCCATCGGAAGCCATAGGATCTCGGGGAGGAAGGAACTTCGTGCTGTGCAAGAAGCAGATTCAGCCACAGATGACGGAAGCCAGGTCCGAGATGATATCGCACAAGAGAAGCGGGAGTTGGAAGGCATGGTTCAACAAGAGCTTTAGTTTCAAAATACTGTCCCATTGAGATGTCCCTCCCTGTACCTTGTATGTCCTATGTCCCTCAGTCAGATTGTCCTAAACTTAAATCATAATGTCTCCGCGGTCGTCAGACAAATAAATCACTGATGTCCTAATGTCATAGGCAGCAGCAGCAGCTGAGGCACATGAACTGTTAGGAAAACGCATCCCAGTTTCATGCTTGTAATCGATATGGACACCACATATGGCATGTATGTTTGCTTTTTCCATCATTCTGTTGTTTGACTTGTGTGATCCCTTTTCCAAAGTGCAAACTTCACTTTCCAGTCACAGAATGATGGAATACATAGGAGTTGGACAAGAATATGATGAAACACTAGGAAATATGTTACCTGGGGACGGTGGGGAAACTAAAGAAGTATCCCTTCCTTTGCTTGAAGAATAGGAATATGCAGCTTTGTGGAAATCATGTCGGCGTGCGCGCACTGGCTCTATGCGAGCCAGGGAAGTCCCGGTGTGCAAGAATCTACTGCGTAAAGCGTTCAGGATTAATTCTAAACGGGCAATCTCAGGCAATCCTCTTCCTCTGCTTTTCCTTAGCTTTCAGGCTTTGCATCTTGGCACAGTAGCTTAGGGCGCGCATGGTAACACTTCAGAAATTCCATTTCTCTGCCGGATGCCCATCCGGCAGAGAAATGTGTTTGAAAAAAACCCGATGGAAGTAGAAATCCGTTTGGTAAAAACATTGACTTCCGGTAGAATTTTTCACTTCTAGCAAGATTTTTCACTTCTGATAGGATTTTTGGCCAATTTTGAGAATAAAAAAATTTTAACTTCTCGGCTCCAGAATGACTTCTTGCACCACACCCGCCTCCGTCGACCACCGTTGCTATGACCGCCGGCCACAGACCACGGCCGCCGCGGCCGCGGTCGGCCGCCGCCGACCGCCGCCTCCAACCGCTGCCATCGCCTCCGCCAACCACCGTTGCTGTGATTGCCGACCGCCGACCACGGCCGCCGTCGAACGCCGCCACCTCCGATTGCCGCCAACTGCCGCTGCCGCCGATCGCCACCTCCCGCCACCGTCGACCGCCGCCGCCCGCCGCCAACCACCGCCACCATTGACCATCGCCGCCGAAGATTTTGTTAATAATGTTTTAAAAGTAGAAATTTCCAATCGTTACCAAACGAATTTTTATGATCAGAAGTCAATCTGGAGCATAAGTAGAAAAATTAACTTCTACTTTTGAGGAGAAGTAGAGAAATCAACTTCTGATTAGAAGTTGATTTCTCATGGAGAAGTGTTTTCATGCGCACCCTTAGTGATACTCTTTGTATTCCCTTCCACCTCGATTTCCGCCAAGCACCAAATCCAGGGTCCTTCCATGAACGGCCTCACCACACCAGGGTACCGTACCGACCTTGTCGCATTTGCCGCAACACAACTAGGTCCTCATCAAGCTCCCGGGGTCACAACGAGATGCCCTCCACCGCCCGCCTTTCGGACACTCTTTCAGAATTTCAAGCCATCTGTTCCTCCGAGGTTAATCCCAAACACTCGCTTTCGGACAATGAAGTTGCTGTCTTGGCCTACTCGGAAGCGAAGTTCCACGGGGCTGGTTTTCAAACGGTGTTAGTGACCACAAATCTGCACCCTTTACGGGAAAAGATGATTTAGGGGGTGCATGAATCTCTTTCTATTTCCCTATTTTTTTTGTTTTTTTGTTTCAGGAAATAAGTTTGAAATAGAAATACGTTTGACAATGCAATATAATTATTTTATTTCTGGGCCAGATTTTTGGCTAACAAATAGATTTGGGTGAGATTTGAGAAATAGAAAAAACTGGCTTTTTTGTTTCTGAAACAGAAAGTGGAAATAACTTTCTCTCTCGTCGTTCTCTTTCCTCGCGACGCAAACGCAGAAGCTTTCTTCTCTGGTCGTTCTCTGCCTTCTCTGGTCGTTCTCTGCCTTGATTTGCGGATCGCCCTCGGATCGAAGCTTTCTTCTAGATCGAAGCTTCATGCGGCGTCTCGAGCACGCAGATCGTGCTCTCGCTAAGGCGCACGGAGGGGCTCCGCAAGTGAGATCCGGAAAGGGAATCGCGAGACGTTGCGGTGCGGCGGAGGAATTGTAGAGTAGAGGAGAAGAATCTTCAATACCCAGGTTTGTCTTCGCATTCGCTTGCAATTTTCGCGCAAAGCTTTACCTTCCCCTCTTTCTCTTCCAGAATCAGAGTCAATCGATTTCCACTTCAAAGTTGGGTTTTTTTGTTAGCGTGAAGACAGAAAAATGGAGTGGAAAGGCCGATAGGTGGTGTGGACGGTGCGAATCGTAGATAACCTCGCACAACCCATTACTCCATTCTCGAATCTCAAGCTCAATTCACCCAACCCTCTAACCACGCCACCCCACCTCTCTATCACCGCTGATATCTCTGTTGTTACATAGTCTTGTTCTGCAACTTTCATGCAATACCTGCTTATTCCTCACTGGAAGCCTCTTTTTTTGTTCTGCAATGTTAGGTTGCTGTTACATACGCTTGCCCGAGTCAGGCCTTTTTTTTTTTGTTCCGCAATGTTGGGTTGCTGTTACATACGCTTCCCTAAGTCAGGCCTTTTTTTTTTGTTCCGCAATGTTGGGTTGCTATTACATACGCTTGCCTGAGTCAGGCCCTTTTTTTTTTTTTATTTCCGCCCCTGTGAACTGGTGAACTAGTTATGATTCATTTTTTATCATGGTTTAAACAAACGGAGCTTGTGAGGAAAAGAAACAGGTAATTGATGTTGTGATTTTAATTTGCTGCAGTAACAATGAGTTTTCTGTGCAAAATTGATGTTCGGTTTGCCAAATTGTGTTTTCTGTGCAAGTAGTCCATGTACCGTTTTGATTTTGTTTGGTGATACCTTGTGGTCATTTTAATTGCCTTTGATGTTAATGTAACTGCATTTGATGAGTGGGCTCATTTGATGGTCACTAATTAAGGTTAAATGGCATCCACATCCCATAAAGAGACATTTATAGCAAAGTGGACCGAACCTTTGTCCAATCTATTAGTAAGTTTGTTGGTAGAAGAGGTCAAAAACGGCAATCGCACCACCTCTACCTACAACAAAGCTGGGTGGAAGAACATACATGCAGAATTCAATAAACAGACAGGATTCCCTTACACTCTAGTTCAAGTGAAGAACAGGGTAAACAAACCGAGGAAACCGTACATGAGTTTCAAGAAGCTTCTTTCTCGGACTGGATTTGGATGGGATAATGTAAACAAAACGGTGGTTGCGAATGATCCGAGTGTATGGGAGACTCATGTCATGGTATTACTTTACTTGGGTCATTTTTTTCTAATTGTGGATATAAGCTTTGATTGTGTTGATGACTTACGTTAATTGCAAAAATTGCGGGAGAATAGCGACTGGGCTAAATTCAAGAATGAAGGGTTTCCTCATTATCCTAATCTATGTATTGTGTTTCGAGATACACATGCTACTGGGGATTATGCAACGGGCAATGCACAATACAGGGTGGTATCGGATGGAGATGACAATGGCGGTGATGATGACATCGGTGATGCAATAGGTGATCCGGAGCAATTTAATGAACACCAAGTTGATGATGGAGTATTTATATCTAACGTGGCTGCCACCCCGGTTCGTGAGAAGCACGAGTTGGATAGGACTCCAAATTCCAAAAGAAGGAGAAAGAGTAACACATTTGATGCTAATACCCGTTGCAAAGCCATTCACGATATGATCAAATTCAGGACGAGTCAATCAACAACAAGTGAGTCCGTCACCTCACATGCCACATCACCTGTAGACTCATACTCTATAGCAACAGTGATTGCTGTCTTAAATGGCATGCCCGACTTGGAGCAGAATCTCTACAACAAAGCCGTGAACCAAGCATGCCTTAATGCCACCCGGAGAGAGACTTTCATCATATCTCTGCCGGAAAGGAGACGTGGACTTATTGAATCTCTTTAAGTAGATATTGAGAACCATGTTAGGAATTATATTTAGCTTTGTCACTCTATAACTTATGTATTTCAGACAGTGTGATTTTTTTCTTTATGATGTAACTATGATGACAATGTCGGTATTGTAGATGTTGTTGATGTCACTCTATGACTTATGTATTTCAGACATTGTGGTTTTTTCCTTTTCGATGATGCAACTATGATGACATTGTCGGTATTGTTGGATGTTATTAGATTCTTTACTTATCCGTTATGTTGTTCTTTTGCATGATGGCATAGGTATTATGGAGGGGGATGAAAGTAGCCTTTACGATGGTCGGGTAGCATCGGTTGAAGCCGTTCAACTAGATTTTGATGATGTTGATATTGATATATTGATAGCATGGCTGTGTACTTATATGGTGGATAAGGCCTTGCACATGAGGGAACCTATTAGGGATAGTGTATTGTCGGGAGCTGAATGGGTAAGGGAGGTTCTTTATGGACATTCGGATAGAGTATATGAAGCTTTTAGGATGGAGAAACATGTCTTTCTCAACCTATGTGGATTGATGAAGGCAAGAGGTTGGTTAAAAGATAGTCTATATATTAACATAGATGAACAAGTTGCAATTTTCTTATATACAATTTGTCACAAGAACTCCAACAGAAATTTATGCGAAAGATTCCAACGGTCGGGACAAACTCTCGGCAAGTACTTTGCTAAAGTGTTGCAAGCAGCTCTCCATCCGGCAAAAGAGATTATCGGACCATCTACTTTTGATGTTGTCCCAGAGGAGATTCTTTTGAATCACAACCATGAACCTTACTTCAAGGTAGGATTTTTCATATATTTCATTACACCAAAAATTTCACTTTGTTGATAATATTGTATAAATCTAATCGTTTTGATAAAATGACAAGGCTGCATAGGTGTTATTGATAGCACTCATATTCATGCTTCAGTGCATGTGTCAAAGCGGATCCCATTTAGAGGCGGGAAAGGAATTACCACTCAGAACGTGATGTGTGCTTGCTTGTTTGATATGAGGTTTACTTTTGTGTATATTGGTTGGGAAGGATCCGCCAACAATTGTCGCGTGCTCTCAGCAGCACTCGAGACTCCTAGCTTGAAATTTCCTCGGCCACCACCAGGTATTTGCTTATGACCGATGGATGAATACCAGTAATTTTCTGTATTTATTCTTGCAACATGACCGATGTATGAATATCATGTTATAGGGAAATACTACGTGGTAGACTCGATTATGCAACACTATGCGGGATTCTTAACTCCTTTTAAAGGTGAAAGGTATCATCTAAATGATTTTAGGGGTAGAACAAGACGGCCAAGAACAGCTAGAGAATTGTTCAATCATAGGCATTCTTCACTAAGGAATGTCATCGAGAGATCGTTTGCAGCTTTAAAGAATCGCTTCTTCGTTTTGAGACACATACCTCCATTTACATTTCAAAAACAAGTATATATTGTAATTGTATGTTGTTCTATCCACAATTACATTCGCGATCAAGACAAGATGGATAAGAACTTTTCCCTATATGGAGATCCAGAGTACTCATTTGGACCTACACAAGATGATGTCATAGACGATACATCAACCGCGGAGGGAACCGAGATGAACACGCTTCGAAAAGTTATTGCCAATCAAATGGCAAGGGATCATGATATGGTGGAGATTCCGTGAAATTGTGTTCTCGACTTATTGTAATGTATTTCCACTATTTGTATTTTGGGTTTTCCTACCTTGTATGTGGTAGTGTATTTTTGTACATGAGGATTTCCTTTGTTTCCTCCGTCTGAGAGCCCGTGTTAGACAAATCGGACTCTGTTTTGTAGAAGTGATCATTTGTGGTGGTACTCGGTTTGTTGAGTTTGAAGTCCAACATGATCACTTTGTCTGTAGTGGTACTTAGTTTGTTCGTATAAAAGCAAACAAAGTCTACTTTGCTTCTTTGTTGTTCTATTATGTCCTTGTGGTTGTTGCCGCTGGGCTCTCATGTTGCTTCTGCTTCCGCTGTGGATACTTCTCAATAGATAATATCTGCTGCTGCTGTGTTACGATTCCCGATACATGTTATACCGTGAGAAGCATATACTTGTTGAGTGGCTTCTTTGTTTCATGGACGCCTCCCGATGCTCGACTTTGGATATATGCTGTGATCCAACCTTGGCGTAGTGCTGCTCTTTTCTTTCCTTTGTCGCTTCGTCTCTTCTTCCGGTTTTTAGCTGCTATTTAGGTGCTGGTTATCGTTTGTTACGACTTTGGGCTAGTTTTGGTCTTCTCTTGCTACTGACCATTTGCTCTCCTTCTACTTGGGTCGCCTCCCCTGTGTCGGTTTACTATTGAACCGTTGATTTCTTGGTGCTGTCCTGCTGCTCATTGCCTGCCACCGCTCTACTTGGTTTGTTTGCTGCCCGGAGGTTTGTGAAATTGCTGATTGGAAGCCTTCATGCTTCTTCCGCTTCGGTTCTTCCTTGTCGTGTTGCTGCTTGGGACTACATTGTGGATCTTCCGCTCGTTTGCGGCTTCCCCGGTGCTTCTGCTGCCGCCCCTCCCCTCTTTGTCTAATGACTCCACCGCTGCGGTTGTGTCGCCGACGCCGGTCTACCGTGGATGCCTCTGCTGCTATGTTGTAATCCCTTTTGCGTTATTGTTTGTGGGCTACTGTGAGATGCTCTTAGGTCCTCTTGCTTGGCCCTCCCTTATTTGTTGTTATTATGGTTCTGCCGTTAGGTTTTTTTGGCCATCTGTTTGGCTGTTGCTCTATTTCTTGTTGCCATGTTTGGCCCCCTATTTGTGTTTGCTCTTGTTTTGACTTTCTTGCGACCGGTTCACCGTTGAACTCCCTATGTCACTTGTTGTGCCATACCGAGTTCATGATTTTTGTGTCCGGTTTCCTTTATACCTAGTGCTTTTGAAAGATCAATACATATTTACCTTACTAAAAAAAATTAATTTTAGACATAATCACTGAAAAATCATGATAATGGAATGTTTGCATCATAGATTAATTTTTGCGGCAAAAAAAAAATTGATTTTTATTCCAGAAAATAGAAATTTTATACTGTTATCAAACGAATTTCTATTCCAGAAACAGAAATTTGTGTCATTATCAAACAGGCTTTTTGGTCCAGAATTTTGTTCGGGAAACGGAAATAGAGCCAGGAAACAGAAGGGGTATCATGCGCGCCCTTAGACTGCTGCACGGAATAAGCAATCGAACAATACAAGAAAATAAATCGAACATCAGATGTACATGATTCGGTCGTAGAGACATACGTTCATAGGGAGAGCAACAACGAATTTCATTATAGATCAAACGATACACGGATATTACAAATCACACTCGAATCACTCAAACACTGTCAGTGTTTTTCAGCCCCAATTGCATTTAATAACTCGCATAGTAGTTGGCCCTCAATTTCTAGCGAAATAATCTCTCAATCTCACAAAAGAATTGAACACAAATCTTATCACTAGATTAAATCGATCAGAACACTCGGTATTTTGGATGCAATTCGTGAAAGATTCTTCAATAACTAGCACGAGAACTCCAACAAAATGAACGACATCCAACTCTGCACAATCACGGTTTGACTTGCAATACGCACGCAACTCAGAGCACTTAATACCAAACCCTTCGATATATATTTATACATAAACCACCAGAGAAGTCCATCTTTGGAATTGGTCAAAATAAGGCAACCCAAAACAGGATAGGAATCAAATTGGACGTGTGACTTTCCAGTTGGACTTTCCTTCGCTGACCTCAATTCGGAATAGGAAGTTAACGTGCTTTTCTTTGCGTCGTTAAATTTCGGACGCCCACAAGAAATCCAAAAATCTGACTTTCCTTTAACCAACCGGACTTTCTTGTAATTCATCTTGGATCGGGTTTCGTGCACATATTCAAATTCGAGACATATTTTAACATAGATAATGCTTACATCTTCAAACGGTGCTGTCGCATACTAACATTGAACGAGTTTGTGGCAACTGTCTGCCTGAAAGTTTTGGAAATTTGGGTGATTCACAAATTCGATAATCCACGGAAGTTTTGACAAAGAGACTTAAATTATCGCTTTGAGAACGGTACAAGGACTAAAACAAAAATGAAATGAAGTTTAAAATTCAAATGGAGCTCCGCTGAAACCACAACGCTTAATAATGTGATTCGCCCCTTTTTCCCCCTTTCGTTAGGAATTCTTTTGGTCTCTTCCTCAACTCCGGAGTCGGCATTCTTTACCATTTTCTTTATATAAGTCAGAGAGCAGGAAGGGACGATCAGCATTATCGACTTCCTTTAGGTGTTGCCATCCACACTTACTACTAAATGTTCAATTCGAGTTACATCCAATCCACATTATCTACGAACTGAGATTTGAGAGCTCATCACCGTAGCCCCACCAAGATGCTAGCAGTCAGGAAATCTTTTCACGACGTGGCAAGAAAAGAGGTACAAGCAATTCAAAGATTCGCTCACAACACGAATCGAACAGGTGATCCGAAAGAAAATTGGTGGTCCATTTACTACTAGACTAACCACTAGGTTTACATATTTATGCGTGTCTACAGCTAGCGATTCGAAATTTAATCAGGTCTAATATTCACCCAATCATAAGAAATTATCAAGCCTAACCTACAGTTAGACCTCCTAGTCGAGTTAAGCTCGCGCTTTATTTGGTCCATGAGATTAGAAATATATTTCATATGCTCAACATTGACATACCCCCTTTTTTTTATAGTATCTATTTCTAAGCTCCTATTGTTATCATCATTATTAGTGTCATTAGTTACGTTTTGTAAAAATGACCTTGATTTACTTGGATTGTCAGCAAGGGAATGCCAAGGTTAGTGATCAACTAGTGACACTAATAATGATGATAACAATAGGAGCTTAGAAGTAGATACTATAAAAAAAAAAAAAAAGGGGGTATGTCAATGTTGAGCTTATGAAATATATTTCTAATCTCATGGACCAAATAAAACATACATATATATATAATATATAAAAGAGAGTCCTCGGCCTTCTTTCTTGTTCAAGGGCTGCTCGCCTTTTTTAATAGAACGAAGGGGGCTATGCAGAGGTGATTTCGGTAAACCGACGCATGAGCTGAGGCTCCCGTGTCCCGCCGACGTCTCCGCAATTATTTCATAATAATAATATCGGCATTAAGATGAATTAGATTATATCCATCTTCTTTATTCTTAATAGGAGTAGAAACCCAACCCCCCAAACCACATTCGACCCATTCTCGAGACCACCAATAAAAGTCATTTTGGAAAACTGGATGTACCGGAGGGGTGCCGTAGACTTACCTAAAATAAGGTGCTGCCACAGAATTAAGTTTAGCATAGGTTTAGCACGTGTTCGCAAGCCGCGGTTGAATGATTTATCTTTGCATACAGGAACAACCAGTCTTTTTGACCCCATATTGTAGGGTGGATCTCGAAAGATATGAAAGAAAGATCTCCCTCCAAACCGTACATACGACTTTCATCGAATACGGTTTTCTCTCTGCATACAGGAACAACTAGTCTTAACACAACCGCGACATCATTCATTTCGGCATTCAATGAATGTTGTCACTCGAGAGAATCAATCTGGATGGCTCTCCGAATTTTTCATGACCTTCAATTCTGGAAGAAAGAGAGGTCGCTCGAGTGCTTCTCCTAATCAAAGGTCTTGTCCATGTCGTGTACTGGCTTTCTCTTACTCGCGATTCTCTTTTAGCATTTTTTTTTTTTTAATCCTGAATCCGTTATCTGTACTGGAGAAGTGGTAGTTTGATCAGGCAAATGTTTAAAGAACTTTCTTTTGTTCCAGATCCCAGTAATGTAGCAAGCCTTGTGCACTGGGACGCCCTTTTTTGTTCGTGTTTCCTAGAGTCAGTCGGTATTGCGATGTATAACTACCAGTCGCCAAACCTGTCAAACGGGTGCATTAGGTCGAGTTTAGATCGGATCATAAATGGTTCGATCCAAATTGATCCATTAACTCATTTATAATCCATTTATGCATAGTGCAAATTTCTTGACACATACCCGACTCTTCCCATTTTACTAAAACACTTCTATATTTAATCCAATCTAAGCAAACTTATTTCTTATAAATTTTTGGAAAAAATATAATTACTAAATCATTGTGGACAATTTTTATATCTTTTTAAATTTTAAAAAAAATCTGAATTTTTTATTTTCATTTCTTTTCAAAATATGATTATTTTTATATTTTAAAATTTTTATCCTAATTTTTTTTATTTCTTTTAAAAATATTGTGTTTTTATTTTTTCTGTTTTTATTTTTCTCTTCTAAGATCGGCGAGGGCGGCCCTCGCCAATTGCACCTCATTGGTTGCTAGCAAGGCTCGTGGCCCTCCCCAAGCAGCCACTAGGTGAGGGCCACAACCCTTGCCCGCGACCGACGAGGGTCAACTGGTGCCCTCACCGGCTTCCTTATACAAAAAAAAAAGTATAAGAAAGGATAGAGACCTCTTAAATAGGTTGTCTTAAGTGGGTTGTAAATGGGTTCACAATAAACCCATTTACAGTCCATTTATTTCGGCCTCTTTATTTTGTAAACTCTTTATGTCGGATGGTGTCGTATATGATTGCTTCCGTGTCATTCATTTTCGCATTAAGATGATGGATAGAATACATCCATGTCATGTTGATCACTCCCCCTTGGTCCTGTATGACAACCTCCATTTATCATTCCATTTAACTAAGGTTATGTTCAAGCATGCCGTATACTGTAGATCCTGAGAGTTAAACTGCATATGATTGTTCAAAGACATTCGAGGTTAAAATCAAAGTTGACATTGTCATTGTCAAGTCGTTTGGATTGTACATATGTTCTCTGCATATGAGTGGCTCGGTACCGGTTCACAGGCAGCAAAAAAAATTTCGTTTCCAGGAGCATTGCTCGCTCGGACACAAGCAAACTTAGTTCCTTGACTGTGCAACACGAGCTAACAAGCCAGAATTACAGATTTCATGGTCCAAATCTTCCACTTGGGAAGAGAGTTTGAAAGGTGCTGAGTCTGCTGACCCTGTCCTGGGAAGGGCAAGAATGCAAAAAAGTCAAGGGGCTGCTGTCTCTTTCTCCGCGTGTGATCGGATCCCCGACGCATTCTCATTGACCAAAGCCATTGCTAACGGAACTCGGTCAGACACTAAATTAATAAAACACTAGTTGAACGGCGGTGATGCGAGATGTCAACCCTTCTGAATACGCAAGAGACGTCTCAACGCCGTTTCCCAATTGCAGCAGTAGTTAATATTCGCCGAGGAATATGCTTTTGACGCCCGGGGAAAACAGTATCGAATGGGAGGTGCTAGATACGATCCATATCTGGTGAGCAAAACGTCCTTTTCCTTCATTTGAGAAACAGGGAGTTTATGGAAGACGACGTCACACAGCGGATGACCTGTTGGGATGACTAAAATGGTTCACCTGCCCTGGAAAATAACCATGAAGCCTCGTCCTCATCAACCGGACAGATGACAAGAAGGAGCTCTTGTTGAGCCCTTCTAAAGTATGAATTGTGTGACAGATGACAGGCAAATTTGTAAACTGGACAGGCTGCAACTAACTCCCAGAATCAGACGACATATGTCCCAATCCTATGCCATGCCCGAAGTAAACCTCCATTGCTATATAAACAAGCGTGAATTGGGTATCACTATCTGTGCAAATAACACTCTTTTAAGAGTCCCTAGAGCATAGCGTTCGTTTCGACTTTTGTTGGTGTGAAAGAAGAGAGCCATACGCATTAGCAAAGTCTTGAATGGTGGGCACCATCGATACCTTCATGCACTTTCCCTGTTCTATTCTATTCCGCCAGGACGAGGAAGTGCGTGCCTGCAAACAAGCCTGGTACTATCGCTGCCTTGGCCTCGACCCGTCTATGTGAACTTTCCCAGCTCCTCTTCCCCCGCCACAAAGGAGGTCCACCGTCAGTGCTGTTTTCTTCGGTTATTCCATAATCTCGTGAGAACAATCATGGACAAAGGGCAAGAAAAGATGAAGAGGAATGTGTCTGAGAAGTCACTACTGATGCAAAAGCATAGGAAGAAGATTAGTAGTGATGATCAGAGGACACATAAGAACAGGTTTCTGGCAATTATCAATGTCCTTGGGAGTGCAGGACCAATAAGGTTTGTGGTGAAGAAGGATGATCTGGTGTCAGGGGTGATTCAGACTGCCTTGAAGACTTATGACCGTGAAGGCCGTCTTCCGGTTCTCGGCACCGACGTCAACAACTTTGTTCTCCATGCTGCTGCAGATTCTGATGGTAATATGTTCATACATCTAGCAGATTCAGATGGTAGATGATGCTATTGTCACGATCGATTCTACTGTTTACAATCTCAAAATGTTCTGATAAGTGCATTATGCAGATACATTTTCTGTGTATTTTTCAGATTGCCATTGTTAACAAATTGAGGTGAATATATGTGAAGGTTTGATCTGGTTCTCTACAACCTCACAGCCTCTGCTCTCAAGAACATAAATTCTGGATTAGCCTCCATCTTATCCAGCATCAAAACAAAGATATGATGGAGACTTTTTATTTCTTCTGTGAATCTCGACTAACTCCTGCGATTTTTCAATCACCAGCCTTGATCCCATCGGAAGCCATAGGATCTCAGGGAGGAAGGAACTTCGTGCTGTGCAAGAAGCAGATTCAGCCACAGATGACGGAAGCCAGATCCGAGATGATATCGCGCAAGAGAAGCGGGAGTTGGAAGGCGTGGCTCAACAAGAGCTTCAGTTTCAAAATACCATCCCCTTGAGATGTCCCTATCTCGTGTGTCCTGTGTCCCTCACGCATATTGCCCTAAACTTAAATCATTATGTCTCCGGCCGTCATCTGTCGAATGAATCATCAATGTCCTAACGCCATAGGCGACCGGGGCACACGAACTGTTAGGAAAGCGCATCCCGATTTCAAGCTCTTGATCTGTATGAAGGATCCACCATAGATGGCATATGTGTTTGCTTTTTTATCGTACTGTTGTTGACTTGTGTGGTTCCTCTTCCAAGTGCAAGTTCACTTTACAGATCGATAACAGTATGAACCGAAGTCCCAGTTCAGCTTCCCTTAATGGGCCGGGGCATTGCTCGAGGAGCTCAATAGGTCATAGCCATGGTCCGGCAACGGTGTACATGGCCTAAATTAGAGGCGCATTCACATATAGTCACCGAGTTCGAGAGATGTGAAATAAATGATCTGGAAAATACGATTCTATTCTATCGCTCATATCGTTCGGAGAAATCTGTCGATGGAAGAAAGATGTCATCGTTATCAACAACATCCGGTGCCTAAACATTTCTGTCGGTCGTAAAAGTTATACTATGTCCGTTCATTTTCATAAGCGATACAGACGCTGTCTTTAGTAAAAGACGTTCCAAATTGTTGGAGGTGAATTTGGAAAATGGAACGACCGTAGGTGGGGAAACTGAAATCTCACGAAATTGAGCGGGTTGGAGCTCTGGCTGGGGTCCAAGTTCTTTGGGTCGTTTCTGGGCTGGTTTGGGCTTTACATGTGCCGTGTACCGCCTTAACTTTGCCTTCATTTAGTCTACAAGATAGCCTGGAAAACCTTTTGTTATTTCTTCTTCTTGTGTGTACAATGTTCGCCTTCATCAGTCTAGTTTTGAAAGCTCCTCTCTCCCGTTTCAGGAAGTTTTCTTAATATATGTTTTCGGGATTTCGCTTCTTTCGGGTTTCGTTAGCGTGCAAGTTCAATTCCGAAGGAGCTTCGTAAAGGTCTCGCTCTCACTATCAGATCCGTGCTCGTTCAACCTTTTTATTCATGCTCTAGTATCAAGTTCGTTAATGTTGATTCTTTGTGCACTCGCCTTGGGATAAACCGAGTGATAAGGTTGCTTTGGTAAGAAGTTATAGCAACGGCCTCCACAGAGAATGTTACGGCAAAGGGGTTGTATAGCTTTTAGCAGAACTAGGATAATATTATCGCGTGCTCATCCAGGCAACTTCGGATTCGAAGGAGGGGGCTCACCTCACCACACCCATAAAACTCACCCTTGCATGTGCATGCTTTTCATGGGATACTAAAGGTCGAGGGTCCAAGGCCCCCACTATACGTTAAGAAGCAATAGAACAGTTATCTAAAAAGTCTTAAATTTGTTGTACGGCAGCCAATTCATTCATAAAAACATTTCAATTGTGTCAGTTTAATCCTAAACCTATTATCTAGATATTTGGCCGGAAGAGCTATATTGGCAAATCATCAAAAGGTTTAAGGCTAAATTGGCATAATTGAAAGGTTTAGAACTAAATTGAAAAAACATCAAAAATTTTAGGACTCAATCGGCACAAGCAAAAGGGTATAGGACTGAATTGGCCTCCATATAATTGGTTTAGGATTTTTTAGACAATTTTTCCGGGAAGCAATGATGCGGTGAAATTGCATAAACAGCACATATGCATACAGGCGTGCACAAAAGGTTCCACACACTCGAAGGGAAATAGATTGATATGCTAACTTAAATGGGCAAAAGCACAGAGATAACGAAGAAAATTACCAACGGGCTAGAAGCCGCGCCGAGGACGGCGAGCATGCAAATGGAAAACGGTCTCGAAACGCTGCAAAACCATGGATGATCCCGAGACCGAAAACAACCTCACCAACGAGCTCCTCGGCTCGGCCGCCTGGTCATCCTCAATTCGCCGCCGATGAACTCAACAAATATCTTGCTCCGCTATCCTCCTACGTACCCGGAATGGCCACTTCCAAATGCTTGACAAATTACATTGTGATGTCACGGTCCATATCGCACCGAGGCATTGAAATCCCATGAGCTGCACCCAACTCTTCCGAAGCAGCCAAGCTCACACCAATGAGAGAAGCCACTCATGACCACAATCGTCCGTTTTTATGAATCCGCCTATTAATCGTCCGTTTTTATGAATCCGCCTATTAATCGTCCGTCTAATTACCCAATCATGCGCGCGGCAAAAGCCTCTCGCCTTTCCGCTCCCTTCTTCTTTCCTCAGTCGTCGAGATTTTGTAGAATCACTTTCAATTATTTTAGAAGTTTAACCTTTTAATATCAAGGCATAATTTAATATTTAATTATTGTATCACTCCCATTCACGCTTAGTCTTATCTTTTCACCCAATACTAAAGGTAAAAATATGTAATTGAGAAGACAAATAAGGACCTGAAAAGATTTAAACTCCGGACCTCTTGTTCTGATAAGATGCGAGATTTTGTGGGATCACCGTCAATGTTTCTAAACACTTAAACTTTTTTATATGAAGGCATGATTTGATATTTAATTGTTCTATCAGTCGCAGTCCTTCCTCGACCGCAACTGGTTGAAGTTGATGATTTGCACTCAGAGCATGTAATTAAATTATACGATTAAAGAGCGGCCTTTTCATTTGGGGGGGAGGGAGATTCAGTGGAGATATACTCATACCCAATTACTCAAACCCCACATGTAATAAAAAGAAAAAAACTTTGTGATCTATGCAATTACTTTTCTTTTGTGGTTTTGCCTTTCTAGGAGTAGTTGTTGAAAAGAGGGAGGGGGGCCAACACTTAAATGTGTGCAAATGTGAAGGAGGTCTCATGCATTTGTGGGCGGGGACCATGGTTGTCTGCCAAAAGCAGAGAAAAGAGGAAGGGATGAAAATGAAAGGTAAGTTGCTTAGCTTGGGTGGGGATTGTCAATGATCACCATCATGGAGCCACCACCCCCACTAACCAGTCAATTCCACATCGATTCTGGTCTCTGTAGAACTAGATTAGATTGAGATCAATCGCCCCTAAGAAAGATGAAAAAAAAATAAAAAAAAATTAGAAGAAAGTGAAGTCTGTGCGACGCGAACTCTTTGATGGTAACTTTGCACTTTTCCGTAATCAATCGTGTGAACAGTCCTATGTTGACTTGGCTTCTTTGATGGTGGTGGGAGAACCCACTGCCAATCATGACCGCTCTGTTCCCCGTTACTTTATGGCCGCCGATTTGACCCCCCAACTCATTAACATCTTCAACTTATTAAGGTTGTTGTTGTTGTATTCATGAAATAGGGATGGTGAGAAAAAAAAAAAAAGTTTAGAGATTTAGATTTTGGGGGGCGTGGATTGATAATTTCCCGTCGAATTCATTAACAGCTGTGCCCGTCTTATTATCGTAATCTTCGGGCGCGTTTCTCGATCATCGTACTTCGCATCGTCGGTTGGTTGGATGTATGTGAAAACATAATACATCGTGTTTCAACCATGCACACACCGGATGTCATTTGCAATCGCGAAGCATTTATTGAGAACCGGAAGGTTAATGAGCGCTAATCACGTGTTCGGCTCTCGTGTCCCTTTCAATTAACGAGCGACATGACATGCGACGACTATCGAATAGCCCCTCCTTCCATATTCACCTATAGGCATACATTAGTGCGCAAACAAAGGTTGCATCTTCGTGCTAGTTTACCAAAAGCATGTGTTGCAAGCGCACAGCAGAAACTCGATTTCTCCATTTAGGGAGATCGTCAAGAGAGAGCTCAGATCCGAATCCGTTAGCATTACTAGTTAGACTCACATTCACTCAAAAGGTTAAACAGAAACATGCCGTCATACATGTAAGTCCACATCATTCGAGTCGGGGGCAAACAAGACTCCATGGCAAGATTTTTCAAAAAACTTCCTTCCTTAGATATTATGATGAGAGGGGGGACTTGATGGTTGCCCGAGGCACACTTGCCTGCCGT
Source organism: Rhodamnia argentea (assembly GCF_020921035.1). NCBI lineage: Eukaryota > Viridiplantae > Streptophyta > Magnoliopsida > Myrtales > Myrtaceae > Rhodamnia > Rhodamnia argentea. Next base: position 11,221,288 of record NC_063157.1, on the reverse strand, counting down.
AAGCTCCCACCCTCTTCCGACCTTTCAATTCAAACCTCCAACGGCCGGTCTCAGCACGACAGTTATTGCCCGATTCAATAACAAGCAAAGGTTCGAGACATCGAGTCGGTTGCATGCTCTTGGTTAGGAACATTACGTACGGCTTGGGATTCATGTCGTGTTCATTGCATTGATAAGACTCGACGCTTGCTTGGGCAGACGGGTTAGATGCGTTCGGACTTATCAGAAAACGAGGCGTGATAAACTGGCATAAGGTGAGGTCCACCACGGACTCGATACTTAAGATCGTATTCCATTTGAGTATACAAGTAACTGGATTAAGCGAGATATCCATGACTTCTAGGGTTTGGCATGTTCGAGATGTAACGATCCGATCCGACGAGAGCGTGCGGGCTCTGATGGCGAAACATAACGGTGAGTGACGCGACTTGTGCGGATGTCGAAGGGGGCATGACTGAACCGAATTCCACACCTCCCGAACGTGGCGAGATGAAGTTTTATATATGGGATGACACTTGTAATAACTTGCGACGAGGCCTTTTCTGGGCGAAACCCAGAACAACAATACCGTGCGAGCTTCGGTCCAAAGTGAACAATATCGTTGCGAGCAGGACTCGAACATCACGATTCAGTCAAAGACTGCATTAGTTACCCACCATTTGAGAGTCGTGAAAAAAGCGAGATTTAGAGATACATTGATCGACCAATTAATCGAAGTCATGAGACAGCAATTTCAAGAATAGATCAAAAGTCAGAAGAAGTAGAGCAGCTAGGAAGCTATAATTGTGGTCATTTCAAAATCGGGTTTTGACAAATCCTCCATTACTATGCTCTAAGTTGATACCGTAATTGACGTATGCCTTGTGAATTTATCTTGAATCGGGATCTTTTGATTAAACGTTTGAAAAATAATTTCTTTTTTTAAGACGACACGAGTGATTATTATTAAAAAAAATATTTCGTGAATTATTTATTTTTTGCAAAACAAGCACATCCATAATATAAAATGATTTACATGTTTTGTTTTTTCTTTCCTTCTTTCCTCCTCGTTTAATTTGAAGGTGAAAGTAAGTCCACCAAATCGAGCCTCGGTTGTCCCCAAGAATGCAAACTATGGTCCCGGCAGAACATGTGAAGATTTCCATCCTTCCCATGATAATGTCTTCAGAAAAAACTCTGCAAGCCTAGCAAAATGGCCCCTACATGAAAAACAAGACATAATAAACAAATGAGCCCGAAATAGTAAAATTTGTCGTAAAAGTGCAGTCAGACCTTGAAACTCTCAAAAAGCACAATCAAATCATAAAATTTATCAAGCCTGTGCAATTTCGTTCTTTCGGTAACTTCATCCAATCCGCCTTACGGCAGGTATCAGCAAAATAGAGGGCGACAACTCCATACATTGGGTTCATCTCATCAAATTTTTAGCCTCCCTTTTTTCTTTTTTCTCAAAAAACACAATCGGTATTTTTCCTCACTCAAATCATACGAAAATAAGACTGAGCTAACGTAGTTTTTTTTTTTTTTGGTCGAAAAGGAGATACTTATTCACAACAATTTAACCAACTCTTAAAACTTAACCGTATTTTATCGAAAGATTTAGAACTCGATTATTACTCGGTTGCTCGGAAAATCGAAACAATCCCTAGGTGCAATTCTTTCACCGGGGGACAATACTTGAGATCGGATCACAGAAGCTAGAACTCTTTCTACGCACCGTCCCCCTAATCCAAACGCCAGGCTAGACTCGACACGTTGCAGAAAAGCTGACGAGAAAACACCGTTTCAGAAATGAAAACGAGCAGGCCAAGGACGCTGGCATCTTTCTCCAACCCTTTTGCATGAAATGGCAGTATAAACCTCATCGTTCAAGCCTCGACTGGTTCGATTTTTTACCCAGTAAAGGAAAGCAGAAGGCGCTCTTTTTTCAGCGTCGTCGTCACGGTTAGCAAAGATGGGAGATGAAAACACCGTCAGGCCCCCTGCTTTGAGGTTTTTTTGGTTTCAGGGCTTTTACCCCGATAGCTGCTTCGCTCGTTGCCGCAAATGGAAATGTAATCATCCATGCTCTGGCGAATTATTACTGCTTGGCTCCTTTCGGGTTAAAAATCGCTGCTTTACGTGTACCGTCGCTTCGCAGTTGCAGAGGCTAGGATGGGAGGGAGAGTGGGTGGTTGACAGCAGAGACCCCGGATTTCGATTCCCAGAACCCTCGTTGAGTGTACGGAGGCTATGGTTTTTGCTGTTTTCGTTTCGGGTTTCAATGTGATCTTCTGCTAACGCTACCGAGCCCGATATCTGGACCTGCTAAGAGTTGATTCTGAACAATTCATACTCGGTGAATGAATGATCTTGCCTTTCACAGAACGATAAAGGAACCCGACCCGGAAAAGGTTTTGCCTGGTGTTTGCCCGTAAATCATAAGTTTCTCCAATACGCTGAAGTCTCTAATGGATTGTTCGAAGAAGAACCGTGGTGGACTAAGCAGCATTTCTGATGATTCGGTTTCCTATGGTCCTAGTTCCTTCTAATCATCATCCACGGGGCTATATGCTTCTGCTATCGGACTTCCACCATCCTTAAAGCTCAAAACTCAACTCGGCCATCGTTATCATGAGTCACAACGTTCATTAGAACTCGCAGTCAAGTTCCCGTCTTATCACTCGCAAACACCATCCCTTCCCTCGCGGTTCCGTACCGTCACGTCACGTCATTATCCGCGCCTAACGTTAAGCTCCCAGGACAGCTTCTCACACCCCACATGAGATTCTTAAGGCTCTAAGACATGACACGGGAGGCTTGGATGAATACCCAGATTGCGGATTCACAGGTTGCTCTTCCCAATCTTCAAAAAATTCCATCCCTTGTTTCTCTGTTTCATCAGAAGTTCAAAGTGGTGCGACAAACAAACCAGGAGTCAAATGCCAGTTCCCCCTACAAAACACCTGAACGACAAAGTAAAACAGCAATCGCACATAGTCTGTCAACCCATATGAGCAATGAAAAGCAGAGATCAATTTGGCACACAAGAAGTGATACAAGCAAAAACCCCATGGCCTGCCAGCGAGAATCATTATCTTCGTCATCATCATCATTTTATTCCAAAAGTTAAATGCAGAGGATACACATTCGCATTCATCCAACCTTGAGTAGAGGCCCAAAGGTCTAACCAAAACCAAAATTCATGAAATAAATCAATAAGGAAGATTGGAAGATCTTGCAGAAGACTACACAGAGGCAAAAAACAAGAAGTGGAACTACACACTCTTGAGGTTGTTTCGTAGCCTCTCTCTTAGCACCTCCCCAACTCAGGCAAAGCGCTTTCAATCACTGATCAACATCTAAGGGGGTCGAACCCACAACAGGATCTGTCTCAGTCTCGATCTAACTCAGCTGAATGTCACTAGATTCACTGAGTCGCAGCGAGTTGCCACGCCGAAGTCGCGATCAGAGGCCTCGTGTGCCAACCGAGCATGAGACAGCCATTGTTTTCCTCTACTCTGTAACCTTCTCCACCTGCAAACAGGGCCAGTAACATGCTCGCCTGCTTGAACGCGTTGGACCCCAGATGGACCGGGTCGAACCCAGCCGATCCCATCCGCGCCTGCCACTGTGCCAACGTCTCGTGCCGCTCCACTCGATCCGGCCCCTCGCAGGCCACAACATTGCAAATCTGCCGACCCAAGTACATCTCGGACATGACCAGGTCCTGGCTCGGGGAGGTCACCCCAGACCCTTCCAGCGAGTCGAACAGGCTGGAGTAGTAATGCAGCGCTTCTGTGAACCGGTCCACGAACACCGGGCCATTGTGATCCGCCTCCTGTTCCACCATCGTCACAATCTTAGGTCTCATAGCCTTGATGGAGGACAGAACCTTGTCAATCGCCCCAGATCGGGTGAGCAGCCGGTGGAGCTCGAACACCGAGTTGACCGCCACCGTCTCGACCTCGGGAGGGCGGATGTCCAGCATGGCAGGCTCGAGATCAGCCAGCGAATTCGCAACGAACCCCCGGAATTCGAACTCGACCCCGATAGTGTCGGCCAACTGAGCCAGCTTCCAGCCGACCCGCTGCAAAGCGTCGGTGTTGTCTGGCTGCGGTGGGCCAATCCCCGTGAGCCGGAAGGCGGGCGGACCGCCGGGCCTCAGGGCCAGAGCCTGCATGAGGGCCGGCCACTGCATACCCTGCTTGAGGCCGAAGTCGATGACGTGGACGCGGCTGGCGTTGGCGAAGGCTTCCAGAATCGCCTGATTGGCAGTGAAGTGGGCGAATTTGAGGTAAGGGCAGGTCTCATAGAAGTGCATCTGGAGGATGTCGTTGCTGCACGAGGAGTCGAGGCCGCCGTCGTGGGGGTAGATTCGGTAAATCCGGCGGGCGAGCGCCTCAGCGAAGTAGGTCGCTACCTTGCGCATCGCCCCGTTCTGCGAAACGGCGAGCAGGCCAATGTGCTTGACGAGCGCATCGGCCAGCTTCAGGTTCTCCTGCTGGACCGCCTCAGCGCAGGCCATGAGCGTGTGGACGAGCCGCACCCCTGCCTCCTGCATGTCAACCAGGACGACCGGCCGAGTCGACTCGGAGGGCGCCGCCCCGGCGGCCGACGAAGAGGACGAGGACGACAACGAATTCGACCCGCCGTTCAAGGTCTTCAACCTCTTCCGGGCGGTGCTCTCGAAGTCCGAGTCACTCTGCGGGTAAGCGGCAACGCCGGGAATCGCCCTCAAGTCGTACTCGGAGTCGTCGTTGAAGATGACCTGGGACTGCGTCTGAGTCTGAGACTGAGACCCAGTATGCGAATGATGGTGCTGTGTGACGGTGGAGGACGACTCGGCCGGAGCGAGAACCGGGTGGGCGAGCTGCTGCGGCGGAGGGTTGAGCTCGGAGAGCATGCTCTGGACCCAAGAGGAGAGATCGGAGGGGTTGTAGTGGACGGTGTCGTAGGAGAGGTGGGAGATACCGTCCTCCTGAGCGGTGCCCATCACCATCTCGAGCTGCTCGAGCTTCTGGGCGACGTCGGCCATGTCCGAGGACCTCACCTTGTAGCCAAGAGCCGCGAGAAGCTCGTCCATGCCACCCCCGCCCCCGCCGCACGGATCCTGGCCGTCCTCTCCCCACATCACCATCTTGGCCTTGCCAGAGGCGGGTATTGAGGAGGACAGGGACTCGCCCTTCGGGGCACCGCTACCCCCACCGCCATAGGCGCCATTACAAGTGTCTCCATGATCCCTCTTCATCTCTCTCTACCTCTCGCTCTCTCTCTCTCTCTCTCTCTCTCTCTCTGCTGTGGGTTTCTGGGGAAGGGTGCTTTGATTTCAGAGATTTGGGAGGACTGCGAGTGGGGATCAAATTTCGTTCATGGCAGTGGCAGGGCCGGGAGGTTTTGCTGGCATGTCTCCTTTTTCCCCCTCTGCTGCTGATTCTTTGATAAAAGAAGAGTCTTTTAGTTTTTTTTTTGGAGGAAGGATGGTGGGAGGTCCAATGGAGGAACAGCAGAGGCTGAGAAAATGGAAGAGATAAGGAACAAGTGAGCCCATAATAATGGCGTCTCTCTCTCTCTCTCTCTCTCTCTCTCTCTCTCTCTCTCTCTCTCTCTCTCTCTTCTATTTTTTTTTTTAATTTTAATTTTTTTTTCTCTTATCCTTTTTCTAGGAATTTTCTTTTTTCTTTTTTTTTATTCCTTTCATTTTGGTTTCTAAAAATATAAAATTCCACTCTCATCTTTACGTATTCTTTATTAAGGGGCTTCCCGGTTTAATTCTAAAGCAGCAGCAAATTTTTCCCCCCAACTTCCTAAACAATCATCATCTAACATTTGGTCCCGTGTCTTTCAACTCTTTTAACCTCTCCCCTCTATATTCCAGTCTCGCCGATCGAACTAACCGGAAAGGACCAAACTGTTTTTGCAAGCCCTCGACAGATCGCAGTGTCTTCTATCGTTCCGTTCCCCCCTCCCCCAAATGATGCGCGACGACTGACTCCGCTCTACACGTCAGTCAATTCGAACTCCCTCCACGAGATCGCGCTTACGGTGAGGAGCGCTCCGAGCATCGGCGTCGATTCTTTGCCCGACACAACATTAACCGGCTCATCAACTGATCTCCCATTCGCAAAGCTGGGAATTGCTGTACAGTGTTAGGCTTCGATGTCATTCATAGGCTCATGGCGGCTTCGGACCGTTCCTTACAATCACTGTAGTCGCAAAAAAGGCTTTCGACCATTCTCATGGAATTTCATGTTTCGGCGTACATTTAAAATTATTGGTCCGGCAAAAACTAAAAAAAGAATCAAGAGGGAAAAAAAAAAAGAGAGAAACGGAAACGGAAACGGGGAAGAGCCGTAGCAGTACCGCAACGGCGAGAGAAAAAAAAGGAGATGGCGACGGCAAATAGGGTCACAGCTCGGGCACGGAGTTAATCAGGGGTGGCCGTACGATCTGATCAATTGCGGAGATTTTTGGAGGACTCGATGTGGGCCCCACCTCCCCCCCCCTCCCCACTCTTCCGTTTTATGGGATTCTGCCCCTTCCCCCAATCTGAAATGATAGTAAAACCTCCGTCCCACCGCCCTCGTCACCGGCGTGCTGCACACCTTCCGGTCTCGTCTCTTCACAAATAATTTTGTCGTGATTAATTATTTCTAAGTACGATGAATGACTTTTCATTCATTCGTTAATTTATGCGATGCTTTCATTTCGTGAAAAAATAAATAATCCTAAAAAATGTTATTTTTCAAAAAATAATTACTTACAAAAATGTCGTAGAAAGAAAAATTTATTAATCTTGATCTTGCCAACCCTCGAGTTCAACCTATCCTTAAGGCTGAATATTAAAGTACTTACGTTTTAAACCACGTATTAAGTTTTAAACGGTTGACAGTGATTCAACAAAACTTTTACAAGCATGGCTCTTCACAAGAAGCCGGCACCGGGATGCCGAACCTTCTCTGATCTAATCCACCGTAAAAGATCCGTTCATTTGTTGCGGTTTTTAAGACAAGCTAAGAATTTTTAACTCTTCCAATATCGTATTGCATTGATTTTACCAATATTTTCTCGCAAGAAAGTTTTAGGGGTTTGAAATGAAAGAATGATCAATGCTATCAGGTTCAAAGAAAAACCAAAAAAGTAAAGAATAAAAGCCACTCTAGACAATATGAAATTTATCGATCTCCAAAAATTTTATTGACCATGTAGTGTGAGCGAGACTACTTTCATATCGAATCGACTGAAGTCCATCGTAGAAAATGTTGAACAAAACGTTAAGATGAATTTAAGTCATAGTAAAAACAATTTTGATTCAAAGTCGCCTCTAGAGATCTTTTCTTGCAAAGGTAACTGCATTTTCTGCACAATGAGGAAAATACTAGGGTGAATTTGGCTTGTGGTCAATGAGTCTTAGTGCATGTTGTGACCATACTAGTGTTTTTCTTTTGTCGAAATACTAATGTAATTTGACTTTATCTTTTTTAATATATATCTTTTCATTTTGCAATATTCTCTCTCTAGCGATCGCGCCACTTTTTTTTTTTTGTCTCGTGTATTAGAATATTTTAGTTCGAAAAAAATTAAGAAAAACAATGCATGCTCAAACACATATATTTGCTCATCTCATTCCTAAAGACAAGAAGCCTATTCATTCTAACGATAGATTACTGTAAAGCACCAAACATTTGCTGACATAACTAGTTGAGAATTTGACTTCACTGTATATCTACCATTGTCTCCCTCTTAAATGAGCCTCGAAAGCTTATTCGCGATACAATTTCTTTTTCTCTTGAAAAATTGAATAATGCAATAAAAAAATGTTGTTATTCTAACCGTGCTAAAGGCACGGTTTATCGTTAGTATTAGATAAAATGTGTTTAAATAGTGAAGAAGTGACGTGCATGCTGAGATTTTTATTTTAATGCTTTCGTTTCACTTTTTCAAATTTTTACACTTACTTATTACTTTAGAAGAGACAGGATAAGGAACTTCTCCATATGGTAGAGAGATCTCTCCATAAGTTCCCTTCACATTCCCTCTCTCTAGGAAAGAAAAAGTTATGGAGGGAACTTAAAGGCCTATAGCCGAGGAAAGGTAGAATCGAAGTCAACTTAGGTTTGCGATTGCTAGATAAGCAGGTGCAATAGCTTCCTACTCTTGGAGTCATGTGGGGGCACTTCGGCTTCGTACTAGGAAGACCTGTGCTTTGTACAGTGTCTGGTAATCGACTTGTCCTCGTAGTACCCCTAGTTAGTTTTTCATAATTTCACACTTAATTATTACATTATTAAACTTGATATTTTTGAATATTTTAATAAAATAAAATTTATGTCCTATTAAAAAAGAACTTTAACTCGAATTATAAGTTGATTCGATTTCTCTTTTGTTTAATGCGCATGTTAATCTTGTCACTTTTTGCACAATAAGAAAGTCACATACATGTACTTTAATATATCATTTCACCTAAGTTCAACCGCTCATTATACTTCATCCTCAAATTTGAAATAAAATTTCTCATTTTTTAATGATCCTATAACATCTGTATGCCGAATTACACAATCTATCATTTACAAACTCTGAATATTCCAATTGCAATATAATAATTTAATTGATTACGAGTCATTTCATACTTTAGCAATATCAATACAAGAAGTTTCGTGAATGATAGTTTAAACACGATCATGAATACCAGTTCGGGGATATTCAAAAAATTGAAGACGACAAATTGAAGTAGGTGGGACAAAACGAAATGAAGTGAAGCAGGATCTAAATGTTGGATAGGTAAGCGTCTGTTTTTTAATAAATTACTCGTGATATACGGGTATATGGTTTTCCTGTTAATTTAGCATAGATTAAGACAATTTTTAACTTTTGTTTAATTTCGTGTGGAGTAGAATATATACAGAAGCGGCGCGTGGTCTCCACTCCGCAACGCCTCGAGTGCGGCAAAACAGTCTGCATCCCACGTGACCCCACGACGAGGACGAGGAGCAACCGCAAAATAATGTCGTCAAGATTTTTCGGGCAAAATTTTAAAAGGCCCCACACACCCGGAAAGAAGGGTCAACTTCGACCAGCGGACGCGCAGGCCCGGCGAGTGGGAGGGAACGCGCCAACCGCTGCGCGGATCGTGGCTCCGAGGCGGCACGGGGCGCCGTTGGCAGCGCGAGTGCGGCACACGCGCCCGGGCGCGTCGAGCGGGGGGACCGGGACGTCACCCTAGTGTTTATCTTCTGCGGGCGCCCCCACGCTAGGGGGAGATTCAGACGTCGACTTCGGTTTTTGGGCCCATCGACCGGGGTGGGTCCCATGAAAACTGCGGCCCGAGGAAGGGTTTTACGGAACAACGTTAACGCCGTTTTTAGGAGAGGAGTTTTTATTGTCCACGGAACTTTGACAAAATGTCTTTCGTGTATAATATGTAAAATCGATAGGATAATTGAAAAGTCAATTTACAAAAACAAGAAAAGGCATATTAGCACGGAAAAACAACTTTCTATTTTCTTTTTTGTCGTAAAACAACTTTCTATTTAAGAGGAGATTTTCGACCAAAAAAAAATAAACAGGAGCTTGAGCACCGGTAGAAAAATTTGTGGGACCCACTCTCGATTATTTTAGAAGTTCAAACCATTGAATAAAGTATAATTTATTACGTGAATACTTCGGCACTTACTTATCCTCTATACTTTGTACGAGTACCAAGTTTGAAAATATGTAATAAGAGAGGCAAATAAATAATGTTTAAAGTTTGGAATTCGGGGCCTGTTGTTTCAAAACCATGCAAGGAAATCCAACCCAAAATCGGAAAGAAATAATTCGTTCAGGGCAGGACTTTCGAACGCCGGAAAAATAAAAATTCGAAATCTCATCGACGGCCTGCTTTATTAATAAGTTTCTGACAAGTGTGGAAGTCAGCCGAAAGACGATTTCCTCGCGCGTATCATTTTCGGACGAAATTCGTTACGTTTTTTTTACGCAATTTCCTTGGGCGAAAATGCATGATCCATCGGGGAAAATTGGACTCGCATCCTATTTGTACCCTAAAATTAAGAATCGGCTTGCTTGCGATTTTTTTTTTTTTTTTATTCGAATTTTTTGCTTGGGAAAGCAATTGGGAATGGAATCGTCCTTTTCTGTTATTTTTTTTTTTTTTTTTTGGTTGGGGGGAAGGGTCTCTCCATACATAAAGACATGCAAAGGTTAAAGACCAGGTTGACTGACACCTCCTGCTTCGGTGGTACTGTGGTAGTACCCCGTCCCACACCATGTGATCCCGCCACGTTCACCCAGATTCTCTTCCTGTGGTCCCCCCCCCCCCCAAAGCTCCCACGAGTTCCAGCTTTGCCCTAAAAAAATTAAAAATAATAATAATAATAATAATAATAATGATGTCATCTTTTAAATTTTCGATTACGTGCAATGAGATCTCTGAAATTTGGCCCCGGCGCGTAATGTCGAGCCTCGGCTTTAAATTTCTCGATGTAGATCTGTGAATTGGGATTCGATGTTTAGTATATAATCTGTAGACTGCGTGACAAGTGTTGATCGCTTTGAACGTTGGATCGAATATCTAGAGTCGCGTCGAATGAATTAAAAAGATATTGCACGATGGACCAAAGCTCGTGGATTATAAAATTCGGGGACGGCATTGCGCGTTTTGAATTAAAGTATACGAAACCATCCGTGTTATCGTCCCGGCGAAACTAAAGAATTGAAGAGAATATTGTCGCGCAATTCGATTTTCTTCGGTATTGTCACTTCTCGATATTGAATAACGTACTGAATAATTATTATCGAGGAACTTTATAATTTAAACGAGGTTGCATGGACTGCAGAACTCTTTTAGGAACTTTTGGTAGAAGCCCAAATAGTACTATTTTTCTTTTTTTGGGTCTAAAAGAGCAATAGATGTGCTGCGTGAGGTGGTGTAAATTTAGTAAAAAAATCACTTTTTCAGCAAAAAAAATAACTTGTCACCTTTCCAAAAAAAAAAAAATGTGCTTTGCATATCTCAACTTTGATTGCTCGTAAGATGGCCCAACAAAAACCTTTTTGGATTGTATAAACCGGAAAAAATCAACTATCATGAAATAACCTTACGAATTTTCTTGATTGGTTTCATTCAGGTCATCAATCTCTAGAAACGACTCTGAATCATGGCAATTTGTCCACGAGTGATAACATCCTAATTCACGAGCTTCGATTATCGTGTCAAGAATTTCCCCGACGCCTTAATTAATCGCATCGGCTCCGGATAACGCGAGCTCCTCTCACCCGCAAAGATTAGAAGTCCACAATCTATCCCTTGCCATTGATTTATGCGGAAGGTTAGTTTTACCTAACTAAAATGTTTTGATGGACTAAAGTAGAAAGAGAGCAAGAAAACGAAAGAACACCCTCAAAGAGGAATAAAAAGCCTATCATGGTCCACTAAAGGTGGCACTTTTGTGGGTTCATGGTCATCTCGTTACACACCCAAAATTGAGCCAATCATCAACTTTTCTTGAGGATATTTGCCCTTATCCTCAAGCTAAGTACCACTCTATAAAAGCTACACAAACCCTAATTTCCTTGAATTTTTCACCTTTCCCTGCCCATTCTACTCTATGGACTATTATTCTCTGATGCCCTGTCTGCAAGTTTCAAATCCAAGATTAAAGGGCCAATGGAATTGATCCTCTCCTCTCCTGTCATAAATGGCCTTCCCAAAAGGACCTTAAACATAATTCTCCTGTATTTCACAAAACAAATAGGTCAATTTTTTTCCTAGTACTTTTTCTTCTATTCCCCCTTTAGAAAATTTTGAAGAAGTTTTGTGGTAACATATCAAGAACATTCTGGCCAAGTTAATTGACCGACGTTATTGTTTTGGAATTGGAAAAATTGACATAAACGACCCCCGAATTTTGACTCGATATGTAATGTGATCTTTAAACTTTTAATTTAACCAGTATGGTCCTTGAACTTTAGCCTAAACTTTCGGTTTGTTTAACGTGATTTTCGAATTTTTGAAAAATTTTCAGATTAATTCCTGAACTATAAGAAGATGTTCAAAATCGTCCTTGAACTTGAATTAATAGAAAGACTACACCGAACATCTTCTTATAATTCAGGGACTAAGGTGAACGTGTTTGAAAAGTTCATGGACCATATTGGTCAAATTAAAAGTTAGGGGCCTCATTACACATTGGGCTAAAGTTCATGAACTCTATTGGTCTAAGGATCAAAGTGCACATTAAATTAAAGTTAAGGGATCATTTGTGTCATTGTCCCTTTTAGAATAACTCGTTTGATGTTTCTTTTCACGATGAGGAAATCAGCTTTATAATGCTGAATATGTTGGGCAATTCGAATTAAACGCACAAAACTAATTCCATATAAGCTCACAAAGGACATCTTAAAGAGAATCCGGAATAGCATCTTCTTTCGTAATGGCATCCATCTTAATTAGCGGGTTAGAAGATCTATACTACTCGAAATTTCTTGCGACGATCAATTGATTTTTTTCCTTTGCTGCACCCGTTTTAACGAGTGGATCAAGAAGCCCACCCTCCCAAAGTAGATATGCATGATCCGACGACGATCGACTTTCATTCACCATTTAGAGTTTAGCGCCATAGCGACTCGGTTAATTTTCGCTCTTTAAATGCAGCTTATACCGATTCAAGATGGAATTTGATTATTCCACCGGAGTTTCAAAATCGGTAACAAAACTCCCAATTAAAATCTGCAGTACATCTTCCTTTTTCTTTCTTCTTCATATAAAAACACAGATTGTTAGGAAATTAATGAAATGTAAGTAATATGTGTAGTGATCTCTAACTCTAGTTTTTTTTTTTTTTTTAAATAGAGTTTGTCTCCTTCCCAATCTGTCCCAAATTATAATTGGCCGGCCTTTGTCAGTATCTCTGTATATTTTCCTAAACTCCCCATATCTTAGGAGCTAATAGAAGAAGCAAATAGACTTGGTCTGTCTTGAATTCATCTTTGTTTTTCGAAAAAAAAAAAAAAACCTTAAACAAACAAATTGGCGTCTCTCTAAATTGGCTTGCCTATTGTCTTTTTCTTCTTTGTTTATCTCCATTATTATGTACCGCTAGACCAACACCACGGGGTCTAGTACGAAATGTTTGTTCAGCTCCTTTTGGGTGCAGAAATACGTTCTCTCATGTTCTCGACTTGCGTCGCTCCCTTCTCTGTTGTCCTGACTCCCGAGTCAATCCAAGCACATCGATGTCTCGAAAATTTATAGGATCCATCTCAAAATCGAGAGAATTTACGGGCAAAAGATCCATCTCAAAATCGAGAGGCCAAAAATAAATTTCTAAATAAAAAAAAAAAGGGAAGTTAAGAAGACTTGGTCATGATTAAATCACAGATAGCCATAATCATATAAGTCCACACCACCACGTCTTCATCATCACCATCATTGACTGGCCCCTCTCTATTTTTTTCACATGCAAGCGCCCAATTCCATCCATTTGTCATAAGCATCTCCACCCTTTCCTTAAAACAATCCATTTTACAAATTTTCCTTTTTTTAATCCCTCGTTCAAATGCAAGTCAATAAGATTCCTTTTCTGTAATTTAAGATCCGTCAGATGTACAACACATTTCCCAATTAAATTAACCTCCCCCCCACAAAATAATAGATTAACAAATTAATTAATCGTTTTTCATTAATAAAAAAATGGGGCAAATTTCGAGGGGACCCAAATTATTTAATGCCACGTAAGAATATATAACATTCATTGCACTGATTAATATAATAATTGTGGGCAACATTAGATCGGTTTTGCTTAAGTATTCCCGCCGGTTGCGAGCGCTAAAAACCAAGTGCATATTCCCAAGTGACGAGAGAAATAAAATAATTGCTGCATCCTTATCTAGGCTCTTTGATTAATACTACTTGTTCCTTAGAACCAAGTTCTTAATTGGGATTATAATTGAAATGGTCCTTGAACTTTGACCCAATATGCAATGTGATCCCCGAACTTTAACCCAATATCCAATGTAGTTCTTGGATTTTTAATTTGACCAAGATGATTTTTTAACTTTTGGAACATATTCGACGTAGCCCATTATCTATAAAAAGATATTCAATGCAGTCCTTCCATTAATTCAAGTTCAAGGATTGTATTTGATATTTCCTTATAGTTTAGGAGCTCGGTTGAACATATTCCAAAAGTTCGGGGATCACATTTGACAAATTGAAAGTTCGAGGACTGCATTGTATATTGGGTTAAAATTCGGATACCATAATAGCTAAATTAAGACTTCATGGATCACATTGGATCAAATTCCAGTCATTATTTGTGTCATTTTCCTCGAAATTTATTAAATTGTGGATATTATTATATCGTTTATTATTGGGAAGTTGCCGAGGTAGCTGATATCACGTTGAAAATAAAGGGGAACTAACTCCAGCCGAAAAATAATAAGATAATAATAACCATGGGTTCTTAGCGTTGGCGGACGTTGGTATCATTATTGATATTAACCACGGGAAAAAAAACAAAGCAAAACAAAACAAAATAAAACATGTATAAAATGTTCCCACCACGAGACTTGGTGATGGCGATAGAGTTACGAGAACTGTTCATGGTCTCCTGCTGTTTGTGTATCCAAGAAAGGAATTCATCAGCGTACTTAGCAATAATAATAAAAAAAGAAAGTTAATACCAATGGTACTTTGTTCAAAACAACTGTGTGATTGAATAAGTTATTAAGTTATCCTCTACCCGCCGTCGCTGCCGGTCGAGGACTCGTTCCGATTCCCCTTATTCAAATTTCAATTTGCATGGCCCAGCCGCGCCCAAACTTTGCTCGCGCAGCTCGTACGGTTGTGATATATATGTTTTTACTTGGTCGATAGCCCGGGAAGCATTTCAGGCCCAATTGAGGGCTCCACGGGGACCAGACCCCGTCCATTGATCAACACTTGAATCCAGCACGGTAAAGGGTTTATTTAAAATTTAAACGAAATCCTTCGTCAAAATTTTACAGGGTCTCTCTTCTTTCAAATCGAGTAAACAAAAAATAAAATAAAATTGACGGTATTACAATTAGGTTTCACATAATAGATATGTCACTCTTATATGTAAGGTTTTTGTAAATTTGATAGCATTCTTTAGTTACTTTCCATGGACTCCAAACACGCCCAAATCGAACCCTCGAATATCCAAATGTATCATATCTTATAACCACGGTCGTTTTGATCTTGAAGGCGTCACGGAATTTTTAATTTTCATGAAATGAGATTTCTATGGAACAAATCACAAATCTTTTCGATGTACAAAAATTCATCTCAATCAAACTTAGAAAATGGACCAAAATTCAATGGTCAAATAATATGTTCATCGTGAAAGAAAACAAGATAAGGAAAAAACATCTTGAAAATCACTTAATTCATTCATTTTATGTTCTCGAGTTGTAAAGTCCATTTTCCCCATAAAATAAAGAACCACTTAATTCTGACGCTGAATTGAAAAAAAAAAATGCTTATTTAAGTTCACATAAAAAAATTCTAAAAGAGTAAACAAATCGATTTTCGATATTTTGGCATTCCCGAGCGGTCGGGGCTGGTAATTCTATAATCCCTTTTTTAGTTTATAATAGTCGTTGTCTACTAGAATTAGGGCATAAAATACAAAGGTTCTAGTCATTATAGTGACAGAATTAATTTAGGAAAATTACATAGTTTCTATAGTAATTAAATTGCCACAATTAGATTTTAGAATACCCTAAAAATAGTATTGCTACCCTAAGTTGAGTACGTTGGTTGTTTTCACCCTGGCACGTAGGTCTCACAAGAGAACCATGTTTTCACATTAGTAATGAATTGGTTGATGACATGCTAAATCGCCACGATAAAAAAAAAAAAAAGAATTACGTGGAATTTTCACTTCACATTCCTAAGCTAAAGAACCTTTCCCATCAAGTCCTTAATTTTTTTTAAAAATTTTCAGATTAAATTCTTAAAATTACACGGGTTTTTTTAATTAATCATAGAACTTACTTTGTCACATGTTTCGAGTTAGTTTCGAGATTTACCCAAATTCCACATATATTCTTAATTAATTGTATTAAGTTATTATTTTTAATGACCATCATTTGTTATTACAATCCATTAATCATAACTCTTATTTAGACGCACGGAAAAATATGAAACATTAATTCATCAGACGTGAGGAACACTGCAGGATTGTGCGGATATGTAGGACGAGAAAAATACAAAAACGTGTTCCAAATTCCAAGTTTCAGCTCTTGAAATTTGGAGTTTGCTCTGCAGATCCTGAAACCTATCATGTTTCTACCGATTTGATTCTCCAGTTCTTGATTCGCGAGCGTGCAAGGCTTAAGCTCTCGTGAACGATCCCGGGCAGAGAAATCCTCGGATCGAGGATTCGGATCCGGACCAGAGTTTGGAGAGAGAGAGAGAGAGGGAGAGCATGTTGAGAGGGACCGGTGATGACAAATGGGTGTCAAATCAGAGAGCCTGTGAATCACGTTTGGGCGGAGGCTCGGGACTGTTTCATTACACGGGGGGGAGATGAAAACTGAAAAGAGTCAGTGGGCTGACCGTGTCCCGTACCGGAGGTAGCCCCCCACCCCCCCTTTCTTCCATCATTGGCACGCCATGCCCCTCCCCTGGTCCGATCAACTCAACAAGACGATGATGAGAAAGGAATTGAGGACGAAAGCACCGGCACCAAAGTTGAAAACACAGATACAGAGCTGAGAGCCCCCCCCCACACTGTCATTTGGGGGGGCGGGGGGCGACATTCGAGCGGTGGTGCTGTTTCGATCCCACGCTCGCTTATCGTGTTCGGATCCATCCTCGAGCATTTCCGCCCGACTTACTCGACGGGGGATGAGTGCCCCGACGCCCCCCGAGCATCTTTGAAGATAGGAGAGAGGACAAAAAACAAGTACCAAATTGTCTTTCTGTTAGACTAAAATTCGAAGCAAAGACAAAAAAAAAAAAACAGTAGCTTTTCATTGAAAAGAACTAGAAATGTGCTCTGGAACCAAATCAAGTTATTTGGGCAGACCAACGATACTTGACAGTTGACATGAAGATGATTGGTTAAGAAAGATACCGTAACTTTCTATTGTGCCCACTTTTGCTTCGGTTATAAACTATCTAAATACGCCACAAATGAAGTAGTCGAGTTACGAAACGACCGGATATACCGAGACTCTCTAGCTGTGTAGCCTAAAAATCACTTCCACACAAGTTAGCGAACGATGCCGAATCGAATCTCGCACGATCTAAAATATCGCGCAGAATCGAGCCGAGGACGAGCGCAAAATCTTTCTCGGGGGATTGAGGGTCCCTAGGACGAAATCCAGGTACCAAAGGAAACGGATCTCGCAAGGGGGTCCAGATGACAATGCGCAAGATCTCTCCCATGTGCAGCTTGTTCCCCCCACCCCTCCATTTTTATTCTCTTGCTTCCAAAAGACAACACCATCAGACTCTCTCCTCCTCTCTTTCCCTCCCTCCCTCCGTCCCTCCTTAATTATGCAGTGCTTCTGCCATTGATTTTGAGGCAGTCCTTCGCCATTCATTAAAGGCGAAAAAAGGGAGGACATGAGATGGTGGCCCCTTTTTTAGGGGCAAGCTCGGTTGGCCCATGTCCCTTCGCATGTGACTCGGGGACAATTGTCCCTCTGAGGTCCCCCCATTAGGTGACGAACGATAACAATGCATCCGTTTCACGTAGGACGAACGGGCGCGAAAGATCATTTTTCATCGAAATGACCACCTGTATCGGTCGAAATAGTCAGTCGATGGAAAATATTTTCGTTATCGACAACGGATTGCGATCAAATGTTTTCGTGGACGGCGAGATTGTTTTTCGTTCTTTTATATTGGTAGGCGATGCGAGCGATCGCTTTTGTGGAAATATTTTCTTAATCATTCATTCTTCGCGAAGCTAAAAAAAAAAGGGGGTCCATTTGTTTGAAGGAAGACTGTTTTTGGAAAACTATTTTCCGGCTTTTTAGGGCCTGCACAGTAACTATTCTCATTCTCCGATTCCGATTCTGGGAATAAAAAAGGATGAGAATCGCGTTTGGTAACGCAAATAAATTTGATTCCGATTCCGTTCCGAGAATCGGTTTTAAAGAATCGAAATCGCTTTTAAAGCAAAATCCAAAACAAAAAAAAAGTTGGTTTTGGAAAAAGAATCACTTTTGAGACTCACAAAACAAAATGAATTCTCACATCTTTCACTTTTCCCTTTTAGTTCTCTCGTCACTTTTCCCTCAACCTAATAAAAATAAATTAAAAAATAAAAAAATTGGAATTTTTTTTTAAAAATCACCAAAAATTTAGAAAATCCCTAAAAATAGAATAAGCTTATATTAGACTAGTTTGATCTCATTTTCATAAATTTGGGCCTAAATTTCCTAAATTTCATAGATTTCACTCTTCCGCAAAAAATATCACAGAAGATGATGGCATCCAACATGTGGATGATAACATATACACTCGTAGCCGTGAGTCACAAAATGTAAACATTTGCACGTAGAGCTGAAACTAAACACTCACTTGGATTTAGGACAAAAGCTGCAAAACAATAGTGAAGAACTTGTACTTCGTGTCAAGAAAGATAACTTGTTTTTTGTTTTGTTTTGTCGGTGGATAATTTGATTATTCGGCTATTATGTTTGTTTGTATTTTGGATAATGCAACATTTAAAGAAAAAAATGAGTTCTTAATATGGGAACTTTCTCATGCTTCAATCGAACTTTAAACGTAATGTATTAAAATTTGTATTTTATTTATGACATGCTAAAAAAATAATGTATTTTAAATTATTTTAGTGTGTATTGAAAATTAGTCTTCAATTTAGAATGAAATTTTACAAGGTAACTACATAGTTATTTGACTTAAATGAAAAAAATTAGGAAGAGAAACAATTTTTTTAAACATAAATTTTGTACACTTATCAAATGCATTTCTATTCCAAGAACAAAAATTTTGGGCAATTATCAAACCCGTTCTGATTCTCTAAAACTCATCCAGGAACAGAATCAGAAAAAAAGTCATTTTAATCAGAGTCAATTTTTCGGAATAGAATAGTTACCATGCGCAACCCTAGTGTTTGGACAGCGGAAAATCAATCGATCTACCGAAAACGTTTTTCACGGACTGAAAACAACGAGCTTAGATAAGAGGAAAACGGCTCCCTCTCCAGAAAAGTAAGAAATAACCGTCCCTAAGCCACTGAACAAATGAAAACTAACCGTTTTCTCTTTAAAATAATTTTCATGCAAGAATGCTTTTCTTTGTCGTGAAATTTTCAGTGAAATAAACCAACTCTAAAGTGTGTTTGTACTAGTAGGCCAAGACTGACGTCCCTCGCTTTGATTGCTCACTGACAGAATCTTTTGGGTCGTTGGGCGGTTCAATTCGAACGGCCCAAACTGTATCTCTTTACTTCCGGATCTTATGGCGAATGGTTGGGCCTATAGGTGCTCCCTAGCCCGAAACTACAACTTCCTCCTTTGGGCCCCCAAAAAAAGTGGGAATCACTCTCCAGTGTTCCCTCCATTTGGGTTAGACGTGGCCAGTTCCGTGAAACCATTCAGGAACCGGCGGTTCCGATTCCTAAAAAAGGTGGAACCGCCGGTTCAGGTTCCGAACCTTCGGTTCCTAAACCCAACGGCTCTTTTTTCCCGGGCCTCCTCCCTCTTTTTTTTCTTTTAAACCGGGTCGGAACTGGCCCGGAACCGCCGGTTTCGGGCCGGTTCCAACAATTATGGAACCTTGGGCCCGATCAACGGGCCGGTTCCGGGCTTCGGTTCATTTTGGCTATGTCTAATTTGGGTAACTCGGAAAGTATTTTATGTATTGAATACGCCATACGATCAATTTATGGTACGGCGAAACCGACCAATCACATTGCTCATGTGCTACCAACTTCTACGTTTGAGTGTTGAAATCAAGGCGGGGGTGCAATGATTTCCGAGACTCCGATTTGATTGTAATTTTCAGTTTGTGCCTTATCTGTCTGATCGAAGGGCTATCTTAAAAATTGATGCGGTTTCGTTCGAATGAAATAGTAGTGATTGTAGGTTTTTTATTCGTATAAAATGGAAATGGTAATGAAACTTTTGGAAATCGACTTCCCTAGTAAAATTTTTTGACTGAGTCGGGGCTTCACAAAATGGAAATGTTCTTTCGATTTCACACGATGAAGCTTACATATGAATCGATATCATGTCGGGCTTTGTGCTGTGTGAGCCCAAACCAGCAAGCAAGAGGGCGACGAATTGGTTTTTACAGAAAATTGCAAATTGACTTTGTAGAATCGACCTCAATTGAAAAAGTCATGCTAGTACTCGCTATGTGAACTTGCAATATGAGAAGCTAAATTAAAATTAAGACATTGTTGACATTAAATTAGATAAGACTTGGGATATAAGTGTTATTGCAACCAAACTTAACGTGAAATTCGATATCATGTTTCGTTTCGGAAATGGCATTTCACAGCTCTTTGCTTTAGGTTTAAGTCCAAGTTAACCATCGTGAGCGCCTCTATTGCCAGACGCGTGGGTTGGGTTGGGTTGGATTGGATTTAGGTGGGTCTCAAATAGATTAGACCAAATCCACCAAAAATCCTTTACTGTGACACATTTACTCCAACTTTTTTTGTGAGACACCAAAAACCCCAAACTTGAACTTGCGCGACACATTTGATCCAAATTTTTTGTAAGACACCAATAATCCTAAACTTTTACTCACATGACACATTTATCCTAAGTTATTTTTTTTTGTGACACTAAAAATCCTAAACTTATAATTGTATAACATATTTATCCTAAAATTTGAGGTAAATATGTCACACGGATGCAAGTTTAGGATTTTTGATGTCACAATAAAAAAATTCGGGGTAAATGCGTCACATCGGTACAAGTTTGGGGTAAATGTATCACATAGATACAAGTTTAGGGTTTTGGGTGTCGCCAAAAAAAGTTTGGGGTAAATGTGTCACGGTGGATATAGTTTAGGGTTTTTGGTGACTTTTACCCAAAAATATATAGACTACAAATAAAAGAAATCTGCAAAATTAACTGAATGTCCTTTCCTATACTTAAAAATGACCTGCCCTTTCCCTTCTCTTCTTCGATTCGAGTTATCTGATTTCATTTTTCTTTTGATTTCAAAATTTTCTTCTTCTAATAATCTTTTTAGGCTTTGGATGGATCGTAAAAGTGTTTGTTTGTAGACCCACTAAGACCTTCTTCTAGTCTGGCGGGCATAAATTCTACTCCAAGTCGATCAATAGATATCGTTTAATTTTGTTTAGTCCCATGAGAACAACACGTGATTGCGAAATGACTGAAGCGGACGAAACGTACGTTCGATTTCATGCAAGTTTATCAGGATGGTGAATAATTCGAAGTCAAAGTGCTACTACAAGGCATCATATGATTTCATGGCAGCCGCTTTCAAGATTAGCGGTTCATAACATAGGGTAGACGTGGCCGGTTCCGGTTCCAAGGCCCAATTGCTCTTTTCATCCGGCCTCCTCCCCCTCTTTTTTTTTTTATTTTTAAAAACGGGTTGAAACCGTGGGGCCGGTCAACGAGCCGGTTCCGGGCCCACGGGTCCATTTGGCCACCTCTAACATAGGGTAATGTCGTACATTTTATGTCTTTAATTATGTGTATCACTTAATATTTACCACCGACGTGCATAATCATAGCATACTTGATTTGGATGCAACATTTCAATCACCGTACGGTGATGAGATATTTTTTTAACTACGATTCTATATGATGTCCATTTCAAATAGATGTGACAAAATGGGTATAAAACCCACATTTATCCTATATTTGATGACGCATGTCATAAATTAGTTGTCTTAAGTGTTGAAAATAAGTTTAAGTTTGCTGGTTACACGCAAGGGTTGGCCGATCCTCGCCGGCCGAGGGAGAGGCGAGGGTCGCGGTCCTTGCCGTACAGCCACTAGGCGAGGGCCGGGACCCTTACCCGTGGCCAACAAGGGCTTCGCGACCCTCGCCCGCAGGCCACCTTCGCCGTACTTAGAAGGAAAAAAAGGAAAACAAAGAAAGAAAAACAATAAAATGAAATAAACATTAAACATAAAAAAATTCATATATATATTGGAAATTGTCCACTAAATCTGTTTTGCATGGAAGGGTTTTAGCGATTCTGGTCGGGTTGGGTATGTGTGGGGTCGCTAGATTTGTATTGCATGGAAATGAATCAAATCGAGTTAAATGGATTAATTTGGGTCCGATCGTTTTTGACCTGACCCGACTCACCTGTTTGACGGCTCCAATTGCAGATCAGCATTTGAAGAGCTCAATAAGTTACTTTCAATGCATAGATGCCAAAATTTCGACACGAGTCTTCCACCCCTCTGGTATTTTCTTCTCAATTCCCCGGTGTATGAACCTCTAGGGTCGGCCTATGCAGGGGTTTCTCTATAGTTGCAGACAACCGCAATGATCCAAATAATAGCTATGTCAAATTGAGCAGAGCAAGACCTTGCTTCCTAACGAAATACGACTAGCACCCTAGATTGATTTCGACATAATAACGGTCTATTTTACTCTCGAAATTTTATTCCTACTTTAGCGGCATAACGATAGGGTTTCCCGATTTCAAAAATTATCTCAACATTGTTACGACCTACACATGCAAGCTTTCTAATTATTGAGAGAGACAGCGGGTGCGAACCTGAACCGGGGGAGCTTCGACGCCTGCAAAACCACAATCACAAGCCAAGAAGGACCTCAAGTGGGAGAAATTTTTATTCAAGAGAGCCCAAGTTACAAGAGAGGGAGCTTAGACAGAACTTACCTTAAAAGAAGAATTCATAACGCAAAGCTTAGAAATCCTTGGAAAAGGCTCAAAATGGCCCCGCGCAGCTGACCCTGCAAATGCCACTTGATTGTCGTGGGTTAGTGTACTAGAAATCTTGCAACTTGCCACGAAAGTGCAATCGAGTTCTAAAGCTTTCAAAAAGTGCAATCGAGTCATAAACTTTTCAAAATGTGCAATCAAATTGACCTGATTCTTTGCGCCCATGGAAAGCTCCCACCCGATTTTTGCGATGATGCGGTGCGATTTCTGAAAAGGTATCATGAGCGATAACAGATTTCCACAAGCCGAGCAAAACTGATGATCGATATGAAAAGTCATGACATCCCTCTCTTGGAAAACCTCCGATCGAAGCAATTCCTGAGGTGTCGGTAAGCTCACCGCCAAATTTACGTGATCTCATCAACCGATATGCGAAGATCGTGATTGTCCCGACTCCATCTATATTGTGCAATCGCGGTCTAAAATCACGATATACATCTTCGAGGCCGTCTGATTTGGTCAAATTGGCTGTCGTTAGAAGGCTCTCACAAAGCACGACCTGATTGTATTCTTTGATCAAGATATGATGAGGTCGACTTCCGATGAAAATTTGGTCGAAAATTCCAAAGAAAAGATTAGGCGTCTACCGCCTCGCAATACCATATTGGAATTTTTCTGATAGCAAATCATCCTGAAACTTGTTAGAAAGCGTTTTTGATGAGAAATGTAATTGCTTGTTTACAGTATTTAAAGCATAAGAGGTCGTCGA
This sequence comes from Rhodamnia argentea, assembly GCF_020921035.1. Taxonomy (NCBI): domain Eukaryota; kingdom Viridiplantae; phylum Streptophyta; class Magnoliopsida; order Myrtales; family Myrtaceae; genus Rhodamnia; species Rhodamnia argentea. The sequence continues at coordinate 11,197,691 of NC_063157.1, read as the reverse complement.
CTAGGAACACTAATGCTCAGCTTGTTTCGCAAAAAATAAACGATATAGAAAATATTTTCCTAGAAATGATTACTTATATCGTTTAAAATAATTAGTTAATAGAAAAAATTTTCATTATCCGCGAAAATGTTTATATATAAATTGTCGCAACGGTGAGTGTTGTTTTGAGTGAGTCGAAGGACGTACGGATACATCAGAGTGTATGGGATGAATGTCGATGGATAAATGCAAATGCAGGATAGATTGTGATCGCTACCAAGACCCAAAGGATATGCCATCAGTCAATGATAAAGATCGAGATTAACAAAGTTCACCAATAAGGCTTAAAGGATGAATCACTCGCCAATAATAAAGGACTAACTACCCGCTAATGAAAAAGGACTTCAAGATAGGAGAAACTCATCATCAGGGCCTAAAGGACGAACCATAACGAAGGATAAGAGGGTCTCTTGGTCCACCATCAAGGAATAATCCCCTTCCCAAGGATAAAGGAACCGGAATAGGAGAAGCTCACAGTCAAGGCTTAAAGGAATTTCCACCAGCCAAAGATAAAGGGTTTCTTGGCTCACTACCAATGAAGTATCCATCTCCACGGATAAAGAACCGCGATAGAGATTCGCTTATATAGAGGAAAATATCGTATATTCAAGTCTTCATCTTTTACAATAAGATTACACCTCTATTTATAGAGATATTGCTAAATAGAAGAGAAGACTCTTGGGAAATTCACCTAATTAGGACTCTTGAAAGCAACAATACAATAGAGACTCATAGAAAGCCGTGAATTAAAAAACAATAACTAAATGCATTTAACTAGCATAACATGCATTGAAACTTATTAGAGACCCTCCAAATTCGTGCATCAAACTTGGAAGCCAAATAATCATTGTAAAATGTCATCAAACGGCGATCGAAATCGATTAGAATAGCTTCCAGTTATTATGTAGTCAATTCGGATACTCGAAATCGCCGACGAGTCTTATAGATCGACAACTACTTCATTCTTGAACCCACATAATTAAATTGCAGTAGAATGGGCTTTTGCTTGTATGAATAGCGAATGTGTTAGTTCAATCGATGAAACTTGAGTTAAGCTTGAGGATAGATTGATTTAGCCTAATGCTTTTGCATCAATTCACTAAGTATAATTATTTTTAGAAAAATATTTTCCAAATCATTATTCTGTGTGAAATAAATGGAGCCTAAGTTTGTTCATTGGCTTCATAAGATCGCATGGCAAGTTGATCGAGGGAATTCAAATGCAAGAAGGCCTCGATTTCCTTTGTTAGCGTTTGTAGGCCGAGGACAATAATCATAACGTGGCCTAAGGCCTTCAAATACCTTCTTACTATGCATGCTTTGTTCGTTTTGTGAAAAATGAATAATTTGAAAAATATTGTTTTTTAAAAATGAGTACTTATATCGCTTATAAAATGAATGAACGAAAAATATCATCGTTGTCCATGAGACAAAAGCTTTTGTTGACAAATGAATACATTTTTCATCGGCTAATTATTTCATGTGGCATAAACGATCATCTTTAGAAAAATGTATTCTAAACCATTCAATTTTCGCTAAACAAACATAACCTTAATTACAACCGCCGACACCTAATGACGGTTGGATAAAGCAAATTAGGCTTCTCTCTACTTTTTCTTTTGTCTCGCTAAATCGAGAGGCTTTACAAAGAAACGAGAGCGGAAACATTATTAGATTGGCTTTAGAAATTATTCCGAGTTTATTAAAACCCCGTTAGAAATTGCATCAACCGATGATCTCGCTGTTGGTTAAAGATTGCCTTTTGAGGCACCTTGAAACTGAAACTTGATCAAGAACTGTTGTGGCAATGACAAATTTCTGTAAACACAAAGCATGTAATAATAAGAAAGATGAAGATAAGCTAGTGGGAGATGGCTTCTTGAAAGTAATGGCAGAAGAAGAAACCCAGAAAAACCTTGGATGGAGGATGAAGCAGAGAGAGAAAGAAGAGGAGAAACATCTAAGATTTTAATTCCCTCACTTATGTTCACGTCATGACACGTGTCAGTTCGTGATTGGTGAACAGTACGTGCTTGCCACGTTGTCGGATTTTTTTTGTGACGATTAAAAATAAAATTTGGAGTGAATGAATCTTTCGGACCCAAAAAGAAAAGAAAGAACAAAGGGAAGATGCTTCCGGATGCTGTCCTCGTTGTCTTCTTCCGGTTCCTTCACCCGCGATAAGCAACGCCTGCGTATGTGGCTCCGAATTTGTCCTCCCGCATCACAGGCTCGCAGGCCTCACAGTCCCAAGTCCCACTCGGCGCTTTGCTGTTTCTGCGTGCACTCGCAGGCTCGCAGCTCCTGCCTCTTCTCTCTGCGCAGGTTGGTTTGCTCCCGTCTGACCTTTCTTCCTCATCTTTGCTTCCACATCTCCCCCCCTTCGCCATCTCCACTTTGTTCTGTTAGCTCTACAGAATTGGCACCGTTCGTAGAGCCCCAAATGACCATCTTTCCGGGAGTTCCCCACTTTCTCTATGATGACTTTATGGCAATATCGCCGGACTGATTACGGGGTCGTATCGAAATGTAGATGGGTTCGCGTTGGAACATTGTTGTTTATTCGTTTCTTCCATTTGCTTTTTGGGTAGTTGAATTGGGTTTTTCTTCTTCTTGTTAGAGATTCTCTTTAATTTTGTTTTCTCTGCTGTATATTGTTCGCCTAGATTAAACAGAGTGGTTCAATTGTATTGTCGTAACTTAGACATGAAAGCTGTTATCATCCACCCAAAAAGGAAATAAAGAGAAAAAAGAAGAAGAAAAGAAATGCCATTCGATTCACGGGCTTTGAGTGTGAGTGGAAGCTGAATTGGATAAATACCTCAGACCCCTTGTCTTTCACAATGTGCTCTATCCACAATGGAGTTGATAGTTTTTTTGTCTTTTTTTTTGTGGTAAAGACAATGGAGTTGATAGTTAGTAAAGGAAAAATTACTTAACCTTGCAAGATATAAGTTGACAGAAGATGAAGGGGATTTTAAAACTGTCAATTAAAGTTGCGAGGGAATGTTTGTGTTGGGGGAAATCTTTGAAAGGAGTGGAATGCGAAGATATTAAGGTTCGGTGGAATGGAAATGGAGAAGGGGAGAGAGAGAGAGAGTTTCACGTTTTTTCTACCTCTTAGATGAAGGAGGAAAGGACACTATGCATCCTACAATATAGAATTGATTATACCGTTCGATTTTGTGGTTTCAATAGTTACAACTTTGCATATATTGACAGGTAGCTGCAGAAATTCTCATCTCTTGGACGCAACCGGAAGCGAATATCAAATGTCGACCACAAAAATAACACCTACAGCCTCTGTCCTCTCTTCGACGATAAAAACCCTGGGCTTCCCAAGCTACACCATCTTACCCAACAACTTCAAGCAGCGCTATGGTTGCTTCCAAAGAAGACTGTGCATAATGGCAAAGTCATCCGCTTTGAATCCTCTAGAAGTCTGCGCCAAGGCTTCTGTAACCATTCCTAACAAGTTGGGTGACTGTGAGTTATGGTCTCCTCCCTTTTTCTTCTAAATGCTGCTCATACTCTGTTTGATTATGGGGAGAGTGAGCCAAAGTGATGGACATTGATGAAATTGTTTAAACAGTGCATAACTTGAGTAACCATGTTGTATGAGATTGCATGTTGCGAGTGAATTGTCGTGCATCTTATATATACATGTCATCGAGTAGCCAAAAGGGAAAGAAGAGAAGAAATTGGTGTTTTTCTTTTCCTCGCTGCTGGAGAAAGTTGATAGTTCCTGTTGTTATCCCGGTATATTGGTTCTCTAACTTCTTCATAAGCTATATTTGAATAGCTTAATATGCTTAGGCTGTATTAGTTGATTCATGAAGGGGGCAGCATTCATAAAAGTTCAATTATAAGTGAATGGGAAGCTGTTAAGTGCATCTTGGAGATTATAATATTCTTCTGCACTTGGAATTGCCCGGATGATTGAATGAGATAAGTTGATTGGAAGTTGATAGTTCCTGTTGTTATCCCGGTATATTGGTTATCTAACTTCTTCATAAGCTATATTTGAATAGCTTAATATGCTTAGGCTGTATTAGTTGATTCATGAAGGGGGCAGCATTCAGAAAAGTTCTATTATAAGTGAATGGGAAGCTGTTAAGTGCATCTTGGAGATTATAATATTCTTCTGCACTTGGAATTGCCCAGATGATTGAATGAGATAAGTTGATTGGAAGTTGATAGTTCCTGTTGTTATCCCGGTATATTGGTTATCTAACTTCTTCATAAGCTATATTTGAATAGCTTAATATGCTTAGGCTGTATTAGTTGATTCATGAAGGGGGCAGCATTCATAAAAGTTCTATTATAAGTGAATGGGAAGCTGTTAAGTGCATCTTGGAGATTATAATATTCTTCTGCAGTTGGAATTGCCCAGATGATTGAATGAGATAAGTTGATTGGAAGTTGTCTTTCACGTGCCAATCTATGGTGCAGGCTGTAGGTTCTCACATGACACTTGGAAGAGACATTTGAGCTATTTCCTTTACTTACATCCATGCAACTTTTTCCTGTCCTGAATTTAGCAAATAAGCAAAGACGATAGCATGATAATGTGGTTGCCTGGTATCAATCTAAGCACCATTCCAAATGACATCTGTAATTCATAAGTTATGTATACATATCTTTCAGTCGTCGTGCATGAAATGCGTTATGTGTGGCATCCTAGCTGGAGTGAGTCTGCATGCGAAACTAATTATTGGCTCCCTGAAATTCCCTCTTCAGGTCCCTTTTGTCAGAGGGTACTACTGACCATGGAGGAAAAACATCTTCCTTATGACCTCAAATTGGTAGATTTCGGTAACAAACCAGAATGGTAATCTGTGGTTGCTTCTCGGTTTAGATACCTGTGCTTCTTAATTTCAAGCATTTGTTTTTGGAAACCTCTTTGTCCACAAGCAGTTCTATCAGCTGGTTCAATTTTTCATATATTTTCATCTGGTGTGTAGGTTTTTGAAAATCAATCCAGAAGGTAAAGTTCCAGTGGTGAAACTTGATGAGAAATGGGTTGCAGATTCAGATGTCATCACACAATCCCTGGAAGAAAAGTACCCTGATCCTCCATTGATAACCCCAGCTGAGAAGGCTTCAATGTATTATTACATTATTATTATCATTATGTTGGGCTTTTCTTTGCAAAATAATCATCTTACTGATTATTTCTGATGATATTCGTAGTACTGTTATATGATGCTGTATGTTGTTTCCATTCTGTTTTTGGCTGCTGGATGGATCAGTCGGTTCATCAAGTTGAGTGGTGTTTTCTCATGTCATGTTTTCTCTTTACTGCATGTGGTTGTGCATTTGCTATCCATCCCAATTGCAACACTAAAAAAGATATGCTTGCTCCGATAACAATAAACAACCATCTGTTTGATATCATTGACAAAACATGACAAGAGTTTTATGAGTTGAAATTTCTAATTGAGCCGTCATTCAGAATTGTAATGCTTTTTGGTCTTTGATATGTTTAATTTGGTATGACCATGGATTTGAGCATCTGGAGTCAAGAAACCCGTCTCAGCTTTTCCCACTAAAATTTAATGGTTTCCAGCTGTCACTGTCATCCAAGGCCATTCAATATATTTATTTCTTCTTCAATTGATTTAGCCATCGCCATGACTTCATTATGTTTGGTTTTTTATTGCTCTGATTCATTTCTGAACTTCTGCATGCCTTTTTATCAGTTCTTGGATACAGTCTACTATATTGCCAATACCACCTGGCTTGAATTGTCAAGGTGGCAACAGAAATCACCGTAGTGTCTGATATTTTTAGTAAAATAAAGGTGATGAACTAAGCTATATGATGTACTTCTTGTGTGTAGTGGGTCGAAAATTTTGTCAACATTTATTGGTTTTCTCAAGAGCAAAGATTCCACTGATGGCACCGAGCAGGCACTCCTTAATGAGCTCAGTTCTATCAATGACCATATCAAAGAAAATGTAAGTCCTCCTTTGACTCTGTTGTAGGTACTCAACTTTTACCGTACAGATGTTATCTAATGCCTACCTGAGCTGGCAGCAATATTTGTTCTTACCTTTTGAAAACATTGTTGGCTGCCTGGTATTGATGTCTTTTCCTTATAGATGATGAACTGATTACAAAGACTGAGCCTCCGAATAGGATTGCTTCTCTTGTTAATTATTTCCTTCAATAGATTTTACATTAACCAGGTGTGAATTTGTATGAACATTATCAAATGTCATGGGAGGAGTTGGGGCATATGACTGGTCTCGATCATATGGGTTACATCTTTATTGCAACAAACAATGCATTGAGGAAGTACCAGATGCTTGTTTGCCCAAAAAAAAAAAGGAAAAAAGAAGAAAAAAAAAAAAAGAACCGGATGATTAGTTTGGGGAACTGGTATGAACAGTATAATCTGAGTTAAAGTAAATGATGCACTTGAACCTCAGGAATAGTAAAATAATCCATGTCGAATTTGGTTGATGCAGGCATTAGTTAGAAAGCACGTAAGAATTGAGAAAGCAGGGGCAGCGTAATCAGCAATAGATAAATTCACCTGTAAGGGCATCTAGAGGTTTGTTATTGGATTTCAGAATTTTTCATGTGGCCAAATAATAAAAGAATAGAGAGACAAGAAGGAAAATCAGAGTGTTTTTATTGACTGTGTATGCTGTTAGCATACTTTTATAAAATGAGCCAAATTTGCTTAGAGTAGGAGTGGAAGAGTCGATTTCTATACTTTTAACTGTGATAAATCTACATTGGGCCTGAAGTTTTTAGTGCATATGCTAACCGAATCATTACACAGATTTTGATCTGTTAATACCACAGTAAAGACTAAATAGAGATAGACCAGCTGTAGAAAAGTGCTGCATAAGTACAAGTTTTGAAAGTACAGTCTTTGAAGTAACAGAGTATTACTTTTTGAAATGACAGTGCATGAACTAGTTGTAGTGGCAGTTTAGCTTCCGATGAATGCCATGATAAACGATGAACAGGGACAAGTTAAATTAGAGATTGAACAGCATAGCGACACTCTACTGTCACTACATAGCGTTGAATGTCTTTCACAGCTTGTTGCTATTGAGCTGCAGGGCATTCACATAATTCTGTTTCCTAATTCCCGCCAACTTGTCAATGTTAATTCAATTTCTTCTGATCCTCTAGGGCCCTTTTATCAATGGGAAGGAGATCTCTGCAGCAGACTTGTCCTTAGGGCCGAAGCTATACCACATGGAGATTGCTTTGGGTCATTATAAGAATTGGTCGGTGCCGGACTCTCTACCTTATGTGAAGTCTTACATGCTGGTAACCAAAATCGGTCTTCCGCTAGTATGACAGCTACTTGACTCTGACAAATTGATTCATTGTGAAAAGCTAGTGCTCAATATCCAATAATGTCCTCAAATGAAGATTCTTATGATATTCCTATTATTGTACTCTTTCGCCTATGCCTGCTGCCTAATCAATTTTCCCTTAATCCTATATGTGCTGCTTTGTCTGGACAAGTTTTGATGGCAGCAATGATTCCTTGAAATTTCTTGAAGTTTTTCCCATTACAATGATATTTTCTCGTATTCATCGGACTTATAATTGGGGTTCTCTTTTGGTAAAATTTATTAGGTGGCTGATCAGCTTATATTTCCCTTTTATACTCCTGCCTTATTCTAATACTGCTCTGTTTTTGGCACCCAGAGTGTCTTCTCAAGAGATTCATTCGTCAAAACACGGGCGCTCAAGGAGGATGTTGTAGCAGGATGGCGTCCGAAAGTTATGGGTTAAACATATCTCCCAGCACTTTATGCCATTGCTGGTGATTTCGCATGTGTACATCCCTTACCCTAGTAGGCTTTGCAAAACTACATCGATCGACATGCACTGATTTGTCGTGCTTTTTGCTGGTGGAGTTAATTGGTAGAATCGGCAATGCTTCTCTCTTACTTTTTGATGTATTGTCAAGGCGATGGACTTGTAGTTCATCGGTGACTCTTTTAGCCAGAGTTCACTGATTTGGCATAACAAGCATTGTATCATATGAGGCTTAAGGTGTTGAGCCTGCTTCTGGTGCAGCGCTTGATTGGTTAGTTCCTCGTGATATTCGAGTGTTATCATGTGAATCAGGCTCTATCGTATTTGTGAATCTAACCTCTCCCTGTTTATGTCCTCGTTATTTCCGGCTGCACGATTGCAATTCGCGAAAATAATGATTTTTACACCCATAGCATCCGGTACGGTATTAAAGCACTTTGTCTATTATGCAAACATGAAGATGTAGGTCTCATGATAATGAAGAAAGTGTTCGAGGGCCAACTTATGACTTTCAAATTGAGAATATTTTCATCTTCATTTAAAAATATTAAATGATATTAAAGGCAGAATTTATGTCTTGACAATTTGAGGTTTTCAAACTTTGAACTAGTCACAAGTCAACTATCACAAACACGCTGGTGAGTGTTTGGGAGAGTCTATGCAAAGATGATTAGGCTACAAACTTGATACAATAGATCTAGTTCATCGATCCAAAAGCCTTGAAAACTATAATTTATGTAAGGATAAACATCATCGAAAATCTCAAATTATGTTAGCTTAAGATGTCGCGAAAAGTTTGCACGGAGGCCGGGTCTCTTGAGGCAAATTAAGGCTTACAGCCGTGAGGTCGAAAGTCCAAATGTAACAAAAGTGAATCTTGCATATTAGAAATTGAGACATATAGTGAATGGGGAGATCGATTTCAGGATGAGTAGGTTACGGACCTGGAACCTACCCTATTTTTTGTCCGATTTCACGGTCCGCTCGAGAACTTATTTTTTTTTCCTTTTATTTGATTTTTTTTATAGCAATGTAATATGAGCAACAAAACGGCTCAAAGTAAAAGATGGTCAACATAAATCTCTATAAGCCAAACACGTGGTCACGTACAACTATAGAAAATGAAAATTTCAAAACACATAACCCCGTATAATTGCAAACAATAAAAAGTTCAAACGCGTGACATAAAACACAAATTATAAAACTCAGTTCCTTATATATGAAAATAATTTTTTAAACTCCATTCATCCATAAAAATATTGCCCCAAAGAATAGAGAAATAAGAGATAAAGAATGGAGAAGAAACAAATGAGGCGATGCATAGTTAGACCAAAGTTAGAAAAATTACGTTGTTTTTACTCTAGCGAAGAACCTGTTCCAAAATCGGTCCGGTTTCGAGTGGGTCTTCACTTGGAACCGGAAATCGGACCTGTTCAATCCGGTTTCAAAAATATGGAACAGGGAATTGGACTCGTTTTTCGGGCAGTCCGGTCCAATTCCTGATTTTTGGTTTTGCTCGGTTTGGTTGCACACCCCTGTTAATAAGCCAGTTAGTGTTCTACGTATCCCGATACCGCTTTAAAGGTTGTATTTGTACCCATCCTTACATGGAGGAAAGCGATATGATTGATGGGTCATGATCTCGAGCATCGGCCACGGATTTAATTCGAAAAATTAATATGAATGGCGGAGGAAAAAAAACACGAAATCTTTGTTCCTTTTTCTTGTTGGCTTTCGCCAGCGCATGGGCTCAAGACTCAAAACTCTTGGTCTCTGTCCTAACATCTCAATTCAAAGGCTAAAGAACAGAGAAAATTCCCGTCCTTTGCCCTTCACATCTGATGAGAAAAGTACATAAATCTCAATTTTTTGGACGTGGCATTCAATCTAATCCACAGTTCCTGGTCCAGCCGAAGTCCCACCGTGGAAGATTATCCGAACTCGCTCCACTTCATCACCGTGCATACCGAGCCCCTCCCTCCCTCCCAATAGCGACAACGTAGTCCGTCCTTGTTGTCTCCTTCCCATGCCGCGAAGCGCTAGGGGGCGTCTCCCCGGGGGCCACATGTTGAACGTGTGGCTCCAGATTCGTCTTCCCCACTCGCTTTCCCTCCCTTGGCCTACTTCTCTCTCTCTCTTCTCTCTCTCTCTTTCTCTCTCGAGCACTCTGTGCTTGCGCGAAGCTGGCGTTTCCTCGCAAAGGGGAGATTACGATCACCCCACTCGTTTCGCCTGCTTTGCAGAATTGCGGCAGTACCCTCGTGTAAGTACGCAGTTGTTCTTCGACTGCCTGTTCCTGAGCAAAGGGTTGTGATGCAAATGTGCCGTCTTTGCACACTGTAGCGGCTGAACTTGGTTCAGTCCGAGAAGCTGGTCTCTCTTTCAAAAATTTGACTAGGCTGCAGGAATTCGTCCCTTCCTTCTCCTTCTTCTTCTTTTCCCGCAAGGCTGATAATTTATGATGGATACCGGTCGTTTTCATCGGTAGTTCGGTCTGGTTTGGCGATTGGTAAGAGGCCCATTATTGTTTGTCCATACCCGTATTATGTGAGCTTAGTTTGCCTGCTAGTCCCAGTCTATGCGTATCAAATTAATGCGCTTTTTGTTCTTGCCGATGCTTAGATCAAGCCTCCGATAGTTGTCTTAGCCTATATCCGTTTGACTGTTGCGGAAGTTTCTCCTCGGATCTTGTACAGCGTTTATGTATTTTATTCTAACTTGGAGCTAAACAGGGTGTCAGGCAAATCCCGGCTCCTTTTCTAATGGCGCTCACAACCAGCAAGCTTTCTCGAAGTCCATCATTGACTGATCGGAGTACCATCAGTAGATCATGTGGGACAACACCCTCTTTCGAAAGTTCGATCCAGCTTAGTCCTGTCCACCCGAGTCAAATTGAGCATAGGCATTTGCGTAGAGGACGTCTCTTGTCAGGGAAACTGAAATCAACAAAGGATATCCTGCGTCACCTGTGTGGGAAACCTCTTCATACTCGTGGTGGCACTCGGGGATCGTCAGTCTTATGCTTTTCCACGGGAACACCTGATACCGAAGCAACGGAATGTGCTAGACAGTCTGGGGATTCTTCAAATATAACTAGGTAAGACAAGTCACCCGATTCTGTTCGTATTGTCCGCCAGATTGCTCATCACTTTGTTGAGTTTTATTTCTCGTTGAGAGAAGCAAAAAGAATGTCATGATGCTATGTTTGCTAAGCTGATGCGGTTGCTGCATATGGAAAACTTTGACAGCTTTTTTCGCTGAAGATTGCTGTAGTTAGTCCTACGCAATATCTTGTTCCTTTTATTTTGATTTTTTCTTCCTAGTAGTTGCCATGCTCAATTATTAGCATGTGGTATGAAATTTCCTTCTCAATTTGCAAGTTGCTGATATACCATAATACTTTCATGATACTTCCATTTAAAGTTTTGTCTACACAGTCGTTTATTTACTCTTGAGTGAGTAATGCTCTTCTCTGTGTGTAATTTTCAGTTCACAAATTGGAGAAGACAAAGATGACCTGCTAATTGCACCATATGGCACTACCCAATCAAGGCATGGTTTAGCTGAAGCTTGCAGATTTGTTCAGAATGATGCAAAGTTCGTCAATGAAAGGGCTCGCAGTGACATTGTCTTGCTCTCCCGGTAGTGTTGACTGTCTCGTGTCTACATACTATCCTTTTAAGAAAGCATGGAAAAATAATTAGCAAATCCCCCTTGCATTACTTAAGAACTCTGTGCCTTCCATAAGTAATGCGTTGCTATCTGCTCATTATTTACACTCCTTATCAGTGGCATAATGAGATTGGATGCTCGTGCACGTCAAGATGTTGCTATCCTTAGCTCAGAGTTTCTTAAGCTCGATGGTAAGTTATTACACCAAATTCTGACCTCATGTGGTGTGAGCTACAAGTTTACTAAAATGAGAACTTGAGCTGCCCCAAAACCTGTGAGTCAAAAGCGAACTTTTAGCTGTAAGGTTTCTTTGGAGTGGGTTGGAGGAGGAGGGTTAAGTGCTTTATCTGAATCATCAACTATACTGCCAATGTGGACAGATTTTTGCTTGATAAAATAAAGGGAAATTTGGTGGCCAGGGCATCAGAGCCACCTCATGTTTCCTTGGTCGACCAGTGCTTTGCTAATATTATCCTATCCTTCCTAAGAAAAGATGTGAATTAAATCATAAGAAAACAGTAGAGTGATATTTATTCCGATTCACATTTACATGATGAAGTTGATTGAACTTAACAAGTGGAGGAGGGTTAAGCACTTTATCTGAATTATCAACTATACTGCCGATGTCGACAGATTTTTGCTTGATAAAATAAAGTGAAATTTGGTGGCCTGGGCATCTCATGCTTCCTTTGTCAACCGGTGCTTTACTAATACATCCTATCCTTCCTAAGAAAAGATGTGAGTTAAAGCATAAGAAAACAGTAGAGTGATATTTATTCCTATTCACATTTACATTATGAAGTTGACTGAACTTAACAACTAAAAGGGGTAAATTCATTGTTGTAGGATTTTTAGAACTTTTTTGTGCAAAACAGCGTGTGAAGGATGAAGCAGTGTTTACATACTAAGTATCTTATGCAGAGCGAATATTTTCTATCAACAGATATGTAAAGAGAGTAAAAGATAAAAGACATGGCAAAGTAATTTATAGTGGTTCGGTCTTTCTACTTGGCCTGCTATACTCTCCCATCTCTAATAGCCCAATAACAAGGCTTAAAATCTACTCTACAAGTACTTTGCTAAAAAATTAGAACTGAGGCTCTATACAAGAATCTTATGCAGAGCACATATCTTCTATCAGAAAAACCTTGTAAAACCCTTGAGGCCTTTGACAGCGATTGTAGATGAAGTTCCCTGAACACCGAGGCACCGTAGCTTAATCTACAAGTACACAACCTTCACTCAACGCTGAAAGCACTCTGTTACAATAATCACACTAAAATCTCTCAGAAAATGCACTCAAATTGCACAAGGTTTTTCTCAAAGAATGAGCACGGGAGATAAGAACAAGTGTCAAAGCTTTTTGATCCCCTCGACCATTTTCAACTTTCCCTTATACTCGTATATATAGTCCTCCAAGCTTTCTCAACTCTTTGGAGAATTCAAATAGGTCAAAGTAGCTGTTGCTTGATTGTCCATATCTTAGAACATCTTTCTGCAGCCAGTCGGTGGACTTCACTGAAAAAGATAAAACTGTCTCTGCATCCGGTCCAACGCTTCCTCTGTTTTCCCAAAATTAGCAAGCCCTGCTTTGACTTTTCGAGAATGTTCTTTCCATGGATTTGAAGGTCTGAAATTGGCTCCAAAGCACCAATTTGAATTTTTATGTGAGTTCAAATTGATTTAGAGCTGGGTCTTGGTTTTAATGTATGTGGAGTATCATCCACTTTGTCCGCACTGTGAACTTCCTCCACAACATGGTTCATCTAGACTTTGCGATTTCACCCAATCCTAATCTGTTTACCTTTTGTATTTAGTTTATTCCAAGCATGTTGATGTCCTCAATGTTATCCAAGTTCTTCTCCTTCTAATTGATCCATCCAAGCACCTCTACAAATACACATCCCTCACTTGTTCACATAAATCTAAAGGTCTTTCTGACTCTTGACACTTTCCGCTCAGTATCTTGTTCTCCATTTGCAGAGTAAGGAAGCTCTCCACCAGCACAGACGTCCTGTTGTTAGCGTCATCTGCATATGAGCTTATGTATGCAGAGTTCGCGTGCACACTCAAAGACACATACTTGTTCACACTTAATGTTTTGTCACCTTCAAAATACAGAGGAGTTTTCCCAACAGATTAAAATTTCTAATGTGAAGATCTCTCTGCCTTATTAGTTGTCGAATGTACAGTTAAAGTGTTCAAAGCTAGTGGTCCAGTATCTATTAACCAACTCCTGTTGCACAATCGTGGCCACTTATTTGCTCGTGTGCGTGCTTTTTTCCAAATATTTTGGTTGAAACTAAAGGGGAAAAAATCATGATGCTTATCTTGATCTTCTGCTGGCAGCTCGGGCGAGAGAGGATACTGAGAAAATTGACCGTAAAGTGAAGAAGAAAGCTGAACGGCTTAGTCATATTGCAACTGTATGTGCAAGTTATTATGTCTCTGTCTTTAACAATAGACATAGGATGCTTGGTAGCTTCTGCCTCCATCTTATTCGATAACATTCTTCCTCACTTGTATTTTCTTTTTTCTGGTTTAGATCTTGAAAAACAAAGCACAGTCTAAACTAAAAACTGCTGCAGACCAGCACTGGAGTGACGGGGCTTTGGAGGTTTGTGTACTTCATATTTTTCTTTCTGTTTCGTTTCCTTTAATCATTGATATAATTGATTCATTTATTTGAAGATAAATGCTAGTGTTCTGCACTGGACATTCTCCCATGATTTGTATTAGATTGCAAATGCGAGTGTATGCTAAACATCCCTTGAAGCATTATTGAAGGTTTGCCATGCATGGGATGAGCTATGGTGAAGAAGTGTTTGGGCTTGTTTGACTCCCATAGACAGTGGGCTGTCATTGTACATAAATTCTGGAGGATGGATTTTTTGTTATCAGACTTTCTAGCAGGATCTCCTTAGGTCATGCCTGCTTGATCTACAAAATTAGAATAACCGATCATTGTAGAATTGATGTCATGTATCTGCTAAGTCTATGAATAGCTTGCAAACTGAGCCCTCATCAATATGACTGGCAATTATCTTTTGGTTCCATGCTGTTGGTTGGCCCTATTGTTATAGTTGCTCCTGCATCAAAGCACCTTATCAAGTTTAATCCACCACGTTATGTTAATGATATTTTTGGTGTGTCCATTGCTTCCTTTATGCCTTGGGATCGGGTCATTAATGTGAATTACTGATGCCCTTGACCGGATCTTTTTTAGTCTTATGTCACTTATGACATCCACATTGTGCCCACTCAGTTGTACGAACATAGTTTTCTTTATCATACAAAACTGGGTTTTGAAGGGCAGCCCTTGGTGCAACGGTAAAGTTGTCGCCATGTGGGTTTAGTCTTGGAAACAGCTTCTTGCAAAAATTGCAAGGTAAGGGTACTTACCTTAGACCCAAAGTGATCTGACCCTGATCACCTATAGCATCGTGACCTGGGCTCCTTCCCCCCGTCCCAAACCCACAAAACCCAAAAAAAAAAAAAAGAAAAACGAAACAAAACTGGGTATTTATATAGGAAGTCCTAACAGATATTGCGTCTAGAATGGAAAGAATTCATGATCTGCTCTCTATCTAATTGAAATAACAGGAATAAGATTTCTCTTGGTCGACATCATTGTTGGCAATGAAGAACTTGTTACTTTTAGGTGTAATTCATCTGTAATTTTTTTTTAAACTCCCTTTCTGTCTGACTCTCTGTCAATGGCTGGGACAAGTGTTGGACTAGTATCTGTATGGCGTTCCTTTTTTTGCGAATCTGATCTTTAGGTGTGTGAGAGAAAAGCATATGCGACCCATGCATGCCTGTGTGTAGAGCAATGGGTTAGATATCCCTGTGAATGGTGTTAAGGGTAGTGCAGAATATTATTTTGCCAATGTTGTTGTTTTCTCACCGTCTTTGCTTCTCAAAGGGATTGAACGAGGGTTCAGGGTGCAACTATAGTATCTATGTGGATATTTTACCTAGGTGTCATTCCAAAAGTTTGTTTTCTCAGTTCTGGTCAAATAACAGTTAAGCGTGGAAATATATTTGTCTGCTTGTCTGTCTCTCTCCCTGGCTTTATGCATAGGAAGTTTGTATGTTCTAACTCTGTCTTGAATAGTTTACATTTTGTTTTGTATGTAAAGATTGACTCTCAGCTTTAAGTTCTGTTTAATGGAGTTGTCACTTCCTTTTCTCATCACAATGCTACTCTCAGGCTGATCTGCGTCTTGCTGACTTCCGTGCAAAACAGCGTGCCCTCGAAGATTCCCTAATGGCTTTGGAGGTGCGTTAATCAGCTCTTTGATTTAGGTGTGCTATGATTTGCTTCATAATATATGTTCGTAAGAGTTTAATCTGCTGATCAACGAGGACAAGATAATGGCCATATTTCCTTTCTTGTTTATAGCCCCAAAGAGTCCTTTTTAAGCTTTAGTTAAATTTTTTCTTAATTAATGAATTTTGCAGTTTATCAAAAACATCCATGACAGGATGGTGAGCAAGATGTACAAATTGTAAGTTCGACTGCTGATAGCTTATTGTTCAATGCCCAACCTCCCCTGGGAAAAATTGAGCAGAAGAATAAAAATTTGAAAGCTCTCATCCTTAACATTTCATGTTTCTCTGCAGTCCTCTGCCTTCAGAAAATGATTCTATATCATCTAATGATGTGATGGGCCGCATAATGCTCGAAAAGAATGGGAAAACGCTGGATTCCTTCCCAGGGGAAGTGTCTGCTGACCGCATCAGTGCTATCCAGGTCCATTTTTGAAATGGTTGTCTCTCGATTTTCTTTTCCTATTAGCACCATTGAAGGATTTGAACTTACACCATTAGTTTGATGTAAGTAGGGAGCTTATTGGAGTATGGCATCTGCACTATCCGAAGCTGATGGAATAGACTACACTGATCCTGAGGAGGTCCGAACATCATCTAATTCCAAATGAATGTAATCTGTTCTTAAATATGCTCTCAATTCAATTGGCTTGCTGGCGGTTTTCTAACTTGTATTTTGGGGAAAGCAGCTTGAGTTGCTAGTTACAACCCTCATAGATCTTGATGCTATGGATGGTAAAAGTAGTGCGTCATTGCTGGCAGAATGCTCCAGTTCTCCTGACGTCAGGACTAGGTGAGCTATCTTGCTCATGTTAAAACTTTCAAATTCGGGCGTGACATTACAAGGATACACTGTGAGATCTGAAGAGTAATAGCCCTATAGTTTGTTCTGCCTTTTAAGGATCAGAATCATATACATTTTAGTTTCTTTATCTTCTTAAACAATTGTTTGTCCTATACGTCTTTTGCACTCTTCAATACACAGAAACTGTCTGAATAATTCTATCTGAAGCCTACTATTTGAAGATATCACTGGCCATAAGGCGGTTTAGTTTGGGATTCTGGTTATGCAGATACGGATCTCTGTATATAGACGCTAGGAATCTAATTAAGGAAGCTGCTAATATACTTAACTTTCCCCCTCATTGGTGGTCTAGACGTGCCCTGGCCAATGCATTAGCAACAGCACCATCCATGTGGACACTTGGAAATGCAGGAATGGGAGCATTGCAGGTAACTATTTCTCATATGACCAAGCTAGTCATTTTTTGAAATAAGATAAGTTCTTTGATTGGATATGTAAATGTTCTACATTAACAGTAGGAACCCTGATGTTTGATTTCAATTGCAGAGATTGGAAGTTCCTTGATTGGATATGTAAATATTCTACATCAACAGTAGGAACCCTGATGTTTGATTTCAATTGCAGAGATTGGCACAAGATAGCAATCCATCAATTGCCGCCGCTGCTTCCAAAGCCATGTATGAATTAAAGAAACAGTGGGAAATAGAGGAAGGAGATAACTGGAGGTTTACGATGGACAAGGACCAGAAGGTGGATGATGCAGACACTTAGGTTTCTGGATACTCCTCTTGTACATATATGGGAAAAAGAAAGGCCCAAGTAGTTTTAGGATGAACGCATTAATTGGACACACCGAATTGCGAAGAAGAAAAGAAATGGGTGCTCATTAGTTGTCAGCTGACTCTGCTTTTTCCTGCTCTTTCATTATCAAGCATGTCAAGAAAGCTAGGCAAGCTCATGATCTTTTTTCAAGAGGACGCAGTTGCATACATGGTATGAAAATGTCTTGATGTCATAAAGTTCAGAAACACTATTAAATCAGCCAGCTTCTTATCTGTAGGAGAGGCAAATAAGACCAATAATTGGCCTATTAGAATGTGCCTTTTAGCCTCATGTAGTACCTGCATGTAGAACCAAGAAGCATCCTTTTCAGGATTATGGAGTGAATAATGATTTTGCAGAGCACCTCTACTAACTCCTGCAGCTAGTTATCCTTACTTCTCTGGTTTCAATATGCACACCGCGGCTGCGAATTTCCTCTTGTCAAAGCCAATAACTCAATTCACTGGCTATTTCTGCCCATGTAGTTCGAGATAAAAGCGGACTTCATAAATCTGGGATGGTATTGTTCGTTGGGGTTGAAGGTTAAAGGCCTGGTTCATGCATGTAAATCGCCTTGATTGAATGTGATGATAGTATTGGAAGGAAGACCTCAGTGCTTGCATCATTACTTTGTTTGGGCCTACAATAAGTTGGTTTGTCATGTGATCCTACTTTCCCTGGGATCCACTCCACATAATGAGATGCCATCTTTACATAAGCCGGTTGCGACTCAGCATAATTGTGAACGACGTCCAGAATCTATTTCGAGATCTCAGAGACTCTGCAATATTAGGAAAATGGGCCACGTTTTTGGCTTCAGATAGTATATTTTTTTTATATATCAGCCCTAGGAAAAGAAGCTCTGTTTAAGTCTAAATGTTTAGTTGGTTCATACCAAACTCCATTGAATTTTAGACTTTACATCCAGGAGAAGCTTTTCTAAAAGCAGGGGAAAAGCAAAAGCTTGAGGCAGAGGCCTTGACCCCAGCACTTTAGTTTGTTTCTTTTCTTTTTATTTCTGTACAAAAGCTCTAGGGTCAGAATCAAGGTTCCTGGTTTTGGTCCATTATCTTTCACTTTTTCTTTTTCAAGGACTTCCTCTTTCTTAACTTTACCATGATGCCTGCCACTATTTGACCCCCCATGTTTCATCATTCTTGCCCCTTCACTCCCATTTTTAAATCCTTGCAAGTTGTAATGATGCTGTAAACATGAGTAGAACCCCATGAATTGGAAATGGAAACCTGTACAGGACTTATGATGCACCCTAGGTGAAATGGGACAGTTTCGACATTGAATTTCGTCGGTTGTCTTCATGTACTGTCTATCCTTTTGTTAGCAACTCCTGCTGGTTCTTCTTTTCCAAATGGTAAAAACTAAAGGTGCCTAGGGACAGCAATCAAGATCTATTCCGCCAATATGACCAAGAAAGAAGAAACCTTGCGCGCTCTAGGGAAAGGGAGCGGCTCAATGACTGATACAAGGGATGGAAGTTTTGTATACACGGGGAACTTGTTTCCCTGGGATGATTATATAGATGATATCCGAGTAAGCCGACAAAGCTGTTGTGGCATCGAGCGTTTGCCATGCCATGGCGTGGCAGGTGGGCCTATGTTGTCTGTTCACCTTTACGATCCCGCGTGAAGCAGCGCTAATCAAGCTCCGTGGAGCTTGATTCCAGGAAGTGTGTGTTTCCACCTATCAAACCTATTCCTAGTTCGTCCTGTGGATAATGTAGACAGACATTCTCTTTCCATGGGCATGGACATCCCATACTAATGCCTGGACACGTTAGAAATACCACACTTAGAAATGGAACTGTGGCATTCACCTGATAAACTCTTGACACACTGTAACTAGGCAGCAACACTGAGCCACCTCCTCTCTCTCTCTCTCTCTCTCTCTCTCTCTCTCTCTGTGTTCTATGTGGTTGGTTTAGACAAGACGACGAAAGCCACGGACATGGCTGCCAACAAGTTTGCAACCATGTTGCACAGGAACACCCACAGAATCATAGCTATTCTGGTATATGCTGCCCTCGAATGGGTTCTCATCTCAATGCTTCTGCTGAACTCTCTGTTCGGCTATCTCATCTCAAAGTTTGCCCACTTCTTCGGCCTTAAGCCCCCGTGCCCATGGTGCTGCAGAATCGACCGCGTATTGAAGCACAGCAAGAAAGCAGATTACTCTTTTGTTGACGAGATGTGTGAGACCCATGCTGCTGAGATTTCCAAGTTGAGTTTCTGTTCAAATCATCATAAGTTGGCTGAATCACAAGGTATGTGCAACAACTGCTTCGCCTCTAGGCCGGTTCCAGACACATCAAACGGCATGACGAGGACAGCATTTGTCTCTATGGTAAGGGAGGATACATGCCAGAATGGAGATGACATTTTAAGCTGCTCATGCTGCAAAGAGAACTTAACGGGTAAATGGCACCCTTCTTGTTTGCTATGGAAGCCTTCTTGGAGCACTTCGGATGTTATCCAGAAAGGAGACCTCTTAATCGAAGAAATGGTTGATGAGAATGCAGGATCCAAATGTGAACAGCTGAAGAAACCTGATGGACTGCAAAATCAGAGGGAAAGTTTGCGTGAGATAGAAGATCACAATGACGAAGCCGAAGGCGTATCGGAGGATCATCAGGTACTTTCTGATGTTGATAGTTTTAGTTTTCGAGAAGCATCCGAGGAAGATTATTCAAAGTCCTTGTCGAGCATACTGTGGAATGAAAAGGAAGACGGTAATGAGGACATTAAGGAAGCTACTTCAGAGGTTACAGAGAAGTACTCCTACGGCGTGAGCAATAGGAGTCCAACTTCCAAAGGAAAGAGTACAATATCTTGTCGTGACGAAGATGATTTACTCAATGCCATTGATCTGCAACACAAGGACTGTGATGCTTGTGATTGGCATCGGGTGATCCCTGTGGATCTGATAGATTATTCCACCAATGAAAACACGAAGTTCCACGCCTTGGTAGAGGAACATCTGCGCAAGTGCGATCATCAGCACGATGCAGCCTTCACTTCGAATTTGGTTTTCGAGACCGAAATTGGTCTCTTAGGAGAATCATTCATAGTGGATGACGAAATAAAGAAGTCGGCCTATGCCGAGATGAAGGAATTGGGAATTTACATGGTTGATGTTGAGAGCGCTTCAATTCTCCCATCTGAAGAGGGGAAATTAGAAAACGAAGACGCTTCAGTTCCTCGAGCAGCTCAAACATTGGAAGCTGATGATAGCAAGGTTGAAGCAGACGGGATGGAGGAATTAAATGAACCAACAGGTACTGGTATAGTAGGCTCTTGCAGCATCTTACTTCGTGTAGTGTTGCATTTATTCTGAACTTATCCTATACTGGCCCAAAGACAACTAATCCTTACCTTCCATAAAAATAACTTTTTTTGCGCCAGGTGCAATATTGAAGGATGAAATGGGTTGCATGGAAATAGCAGCAGATCTCACTGCCAGGAGTGCAAAACTTCCCACTTCTGATCAGTCACACCCTCAAAAACTACTTACTTCATTACAACTCTCGAAAGAAAATCTCTCTCTCGTTAAGGGACAGAATGCCGACATCACTGACTCCTTAAATGAGTTTGAACCTCAGGACGGACATGGTAAGCGTCACATTTCCTTCTAGTGCAAGAACTGAGTACTTAAACGGTAAGTGTATAGAGTTGATCAGTAAGCAGATTGTCATGTAGGTACGTTCCCTCCAGGCCCGGCAGATGCAGGAAAGAGTTATGTGCAAGAGACCATGTTGACCGCCGAGAGTCAAGCAAATCCAATCAATTTCCAACCAACGGAGATTGAAGCTGAGGAAGAAAAGTTTCCTGAAACACCAACCTCGGTGGAAAGTCTACATTGTTTACATAAGAAATTACTGCTGTCCGAGAAAAGAGAATCTTCTATAGAAGAGTCGTTGGACGGAAGTGTGCTCAGTGAGATGGAAGTTGGTGATGGGGTGATATCCATCGAAAGGCTCAAGGTGGCTCTAAAAGCAGAGCGAAAAGCTCTGAGTGCATTATATGCTGAACTAGAGGAGGAGAGGAGTGCCTCTGCAGTGGCCACCAACCAGACCATGGCTATGATCACGAGGCTTCAAGAGGAGAAGGCGGCAATGCAAATGGAAGCACTGCAATACCAGAGGATGATGGAAGAACAGTCCGAGTACGACCAGGAAGCCTTGCAGCTTCTAAACGAGCTCATGATCAAGAGAGAAAGAGAGAAGGAAGAACTTGAGAAAGAGTTGGTCATGTACCGTCAGAAAGTTTCGGATTATGAAGCCATGGAGAGGATGAGAGCAATGAGAAGCACCCGCCCTGAAAATTGGAGTAGTAAGAGCTCATCCGACTTCGGCAATAATGCAGAAGACAGTGACAATCTATACATTGATCTGAACCATGAGTTGAGAGGCAATGATGCTGGCCTCCTCTGTGGCCACCAAGGAACTAATTCCCCCAACAATGCTCCGACCGATGAAGTTTCAAATTTGGAGGAGATGGCGCTAGATTGTGTGAAGCACATGACTTCTCTTGACGACTCCTTGGCAGAATTCGAGGAAGAGAGACTGTCCATTCTCGATCAACTGAAGGAACTGGAGGAGAAGCTACTCATAATGAGTAGTAACGAAGAGTTCATGGATGACAAGAACTTGAATGAGCAATTCTCAATCTATGACGAGAATGACTCTGACGAGCGTCACAATTTTACTTGCCCAGAACACAATGGGGTTTTGGACACACTTCCGAAAGAACCGAATGAAAACTACCATCCTGAAAAGGAGACAATGTGCTTGATGGCGAAAAGACTGCTTCCTCTTTTGGATGCCAAAGAAACTGAAATTGAAGATGGTATGGTTGTTCAGGATCCAAGTGAAAACATCTCCAAGTTTGAGGAGGACGGGAAGAAATTAGCCATCGAGGAGGAGGTCGACCACGTCTATGAGAGGCTACAAGCCCTCGAAGCAGATAGAGAATTCCTAAAGCATTGTATGAACTCCATTCAGAAGGGCGACAAGGGGATGAATCTTCTCCAAGAAATACTGCAACACCTCCGCGACTTGAAGGGCGTTGAGCTCCGTTCGAGGAATACGGATGAGGGCAACTAAGGTGACGATTTGCTCAATCAATCTCCTGAACACGTGTGCTTGCTCTTATTTATCTTTGTTCTCATCTGTTTCGCTTTGCTGAATTGCGAAGCAGGAAATTTTGTCAACCGAATCTGTTCATATGTTTCATCCTCAGGTCATGACATGTTATTTCATAGATCTTGGTTGAATTGAGTGGTTCAAGAAAAACGAGGTCGCTCCAAATATTAGAGTAGAACTACTTGGCCGTGTTCTTCTACATTGTAACATTAGGAAAAAGTATGTCCGAATGTATCTTTCTGCAGAGTACATCAATCTAAATCGATATGTATGACTGATCGATCATTCTTTGAGAAACTGAGTGCTGCAATCATAAGGTATGATCCGATTTTCTCTCTCTTTTTCCAACGTCGACTGAAAAAATGAGATGTAGACCTAGTCATTGCAGCATGTAGTTGCATCTTCTGACTGCACCTTTCCCAATCACTGTGGTTAGCATCTGCCCATAATCGAAACATGTAAGTCTGATAGGAAGGACATTTTTTAAGCAGAATCAACAAGAGATGGACGGAGTGAGCGGCAAGCATGTCAAAGGGCCTCGATGACAGCATTTTCATCCTTGAAATTGCAAGGCACTTTTCCTCGCATTCGTGCAACCTGCTAAATCAATCCTAACCAATTTCCTTAGTCAAACGCGATGCAATCAGACAGACAACAAAATCAGATACCAGTTGAAGATGTTCTCTCATTGCCTAATCATCTCCAGTGACATGACTAACCAAGCAGTATAAACTAGGCGCATCAAATAAGGGTTGCTCTCATCGCTTGCTGGTAAGCAACTACAGATGGATAGGGCCAACTCCTAGTCGAATAGATTCGTTTTTTTTTTTTTTCAAATCGGACATGGTTGATTCCGGTATGCACACTCTTCCTTCCAATGGCTAACAAAGTAACGGTCCGACGATGACCAGCATTAGGTTTGATATCAAAAGGACATTCAAGAAAAACTTGAATGTCTTGCACCAGCTACTTCAAATGGCTCTCTCTCTCTCTCTCTCTAGGATAGTGGCCAACTATCACTCGGAAGGTGAAGCATAAAATCAAAGTTTTGTCCCAAGTGAAGCCGCTTAATTGTGGGGGAACCTAATCAATTCCACACCGTGCAGAATTCTCAGTTTCTTGTTGTAGTATGGAAAACTCAGGCAAGTTCAAAGGTGATATAGTGACCAACTATTGACTCGAGTCAGTCTCCGGTGAAGAGTCCAGACATGATGCAATCCTTGACCGAACCCAACCGAACGGTTCCTTTTTTTTTTTTTTTTTTCGTCCAGCCAAAATCGTTTCTTTGGTAGACTAGACGTTTCATCACGAGCTACCCTATCGAGATACCCGATTCAACGAAAGGGACCATAGACGGTTGGACTAAGCTAGAATCGAAAGCCCGGAATGATTTCTGATTGACCTGCTCCGGTCCCTCTAAGATCCCATGAAATAGCGGAGAGCGGAATCTCAACCCCATTCGGACTGACCAAGAGCAATCGCAGCTGAGCCAACCCTACCCATCTCCCCCCGAACATCGAAGGAGTGCTTATTCGGAATAACTAAATTCGACTCCACGTAAGACTGCCGGTATCCAAATGGTCTAAAGTAAACACATCGCATGAGAACGTCGGCGATCCACATGAACATGATCCGAGGGAAACGCCTGTTGGTGGGTGGGGGACCATTTGACACTGAGCGACAAGTGATGCCTTAAAAAAAAAAAAAATTCCTCTTTTTTATAAATATTTATACACAGGAGATAACCTTTGTATTTACGTATTCAAATATTACTTTTTTTATTTTATTTTCTGCCCGAACCTTTGTATTATATATAAATGCCACACACACAGTCCAAGCTCGTCTGTAATGCCCCTGCCACGTCATCGATCTGGCCGACCCCTCCATGGCAGATCACACGCCCTTGGATCAAAGTCGCCATCGCCATCCTATCCGTCCATGTCTCCAGCAGAAATTAAAACAGAAATTCATAATTTAATGCCCTTAAAAGCAATCCACTTCCCTCGTCTCTCCTTTTTTTTAATCTTTTCGTCTTTTCTTTTTTGGGTCTTTCCTTTTCTTTTGCTTTTTTTTTTTTTTTGGTTTTTTTGCTCAAGTCTAATTCTACTGTTCTTGAGGAACCACCTCTGCGGGTTGCTTGTAGCTGCTCGGTGGGGACTGCCTTAGGACTGTCGTAGCTCCAGAGTCTCTCTTTCTCTTTCTGTCTGAGAGTGAGTGTGTGTGTGTGTCTCTCTCTCTCGGTCTCTGCAACTTTAATGGCTGCTGCAGAGTTTAATAAGCCTCCACCACTCCCTTCTTATCCTGAGGTAAACATCACCCTCTCTCTCTCTCTCTATCTCTCTCTCTCTCTCTAGCCTCCTGTAGAAATTAGCAGAAAGGCAGAAATTTTCTTGCAAAGACCATGTCTTTTGGGGTTTGTATAATGGAATCAAAGATGGGTAGTTGAAGTATGGCTTCGTTGCTGTCATTTCAGGGTGGTCTGGGGGTTTTGGGTATTTTCCTGTGATGGGTCTGGGAAATGCTCGAGCCGAAAATTTTTCTTTATTTTTTTTGGATTTTGACGTCTCGTTCAAGATGGCATTTTTGCTTGGCGTAGTATCTGTTTCACGATCGTTTGCTTCGATTTAACTTCACAAATTCTTGATATACTGGCAAATGAATTTTTTTTTTCTCTTTTGGGTTTGGGTGAATGTCGCAATCTGGATCCGAATTGGGGCGTGCTTACTAAATCGAGCTAAGGTTCGTCCACATTTCGGGGTAAAAAAATGAAAATCTAGTGGAATTCACTGGGTTGATCACTTGATCCAACCCTAAACCTTTGCCCCTCCAAGATTGAGGTCCTGCTAATTAATTTTTATTTCCACCCTGACTCTTTCCTTTCTTGGTAAATGAAAAATGCAGTAATGGTTCAGATCCTAGAGAAATTTTTTTCCTGTTTCTCTGAATCCTTGTCATGGAGATGAAGATCAAGATTTTTACACTCTCAGTTTGCTTTCTCTGTCTAATGATACCCTTTGATTCTTCTTTGTTTTTCCTTTTCTTTGAGATGTGTCATGACAGATGATTATGGTAGCACTGGACGCATTGAAGGAGCCGAATGGGTCCAACAAGACATCAATCTCGAAGTACTTAGAATCCAAGTACGGAGACTTACCAGCAGGTCACTCCCAACTCCTGTCGCACCACCTCAACCGTATGAAAGAGAGCGGGGAGCTCGTCTTCTGGAAGAACAACTACACGATACCCGACCCCAACGCGCCGCCCCGCCGTGGCCGCGGCCGGCCGCCGAAGCCCAAGGAGCCGTTACCCTTGCCCACCAAAGCCGCCCCGCCGGGGCCGGCGAGGCCTCGGGGCCGCCCTCCAAAGGACCCGAGCATGCCAAAGCCAGTGAAGCCCAAGGTCTCCACGGGCAGCGGGAGGCCGAGGGGGCGGCCGAGGAAGATGGCGAAGCCGACTGGAGGGTTGGGTGGATTGACGGAGGCGGCAACGGCGTCTGCTGTGGGGACCGGGAGGCCGAGAGGCAGGCCCCCGAAGGTGAAAGCGCCGATGACTGAAGTGAGTGTAGAAAATTAGGATATGAGAGGGTTTGCTCTGTGGGGTTCTCAAGTCTGTTCAGGTCTCTCTCTAGCGTTGGGCTTGGCATTAGGCGGTCGGTCAACTAATTTGTTTGTGTAACTCTAATGTGCAATGTCGATGTGGTAAATGGCTTAGTAGCATAGCAGTAACGACAATTCGGGTCGGGGAGTCTATTTCCACGGTCGATTCTAAACTCGTAAGTTCTCTGGTGTCATCGTAGGATTGTTCGCTCTCTGTTTTGCCCGTCTAGTGGGGTTGTTCTTGTTCAATTATGTTTCTGGGTGTTCCATGAAACGACTGGTTTGTGGGATTGCAATTGCATGCAGTTCATTTGACCTGGATCGGTTGTGAAGGAAAGTTGGCCCGCCGAGTCGAGCCAAACTGTTTGATGATTGATGACAAAGTGATTGTGAAAGAGCAGACAAACCTCGTTGGTACCAGTACCACTGATCTCTCTGCTCAACAGAGATCAACGTTGTCCGTACGAGGAGCTGTTCTTGTTTGGAGCGGCGAGGTGTTGTCTTGTCGCTCAGGATTTTGGGCCCACCTCGTTGTGTTGGATATGTAGTACGAGAGCATTTGGGGCCGGCATTGCTCGGTCGTGAAGTCAGCATTGAGCAGCAATCTCTAGGAGAGGCAGAGTACGACGCGAGCGCGTGTTGATCT
Source organism: Rhodamnia argentea (assembly GCF_020921035.1). Classification (NCBI taxonomy): domain Eukaryota; kingdom Viridiplantae; phylum Streptophyta; class Magnoliopsida; order Myrtales; family Myrtaceae; genus Rhodamnia; species Rhodamnia argentea. The sequence continues at coordinate 11,170,830 of NC_063157.1, read as the reverse complement.
GATCTTAGAACGATTAGACAGTCTTGAGTTGCAAGCAAAAGCTCTGCTTCATTTCGAGATATCGGCAAAAGGCTAACCAGCATTTTCTTATCGTGGGTCCGGAATCACAAGGCTCATTCGAATGGCTTCGTATTAACCTAATTATATTAGTGGATTGCCCATGATTTATGGGTTGTGATGCACTGGGTTCATAGAACTGGAAAACAAACGAAAATCCAGAAATCAAGGTTCATCATCAAAGCATGGTGGCAGGAGGTAGGCATACGCTTGTTCTTCAAGAATAAATCAGTGACCGCGTCTAAGCAAAAGGATCGGCAGCTGATTACCAAATCACACATCATCATTAGCGATGAGGATACCCTGGGATCTCCATCTGTGGTTACAATTTGTGTTCTAGCGTTGTGTTCTTAGATTTGGCGTCCCCAATACTATAACCATATGAAGAAAATAAAAACATGTCGAGCAAGCTCAAATCGGAAACCCGCGAGAGCGATCTTTTTAGCAAGTGTGAGACGGCAGAGCATATGACAAAAACATGTTGAGCGGGCACAAATCTGGCATGTGTGCTGTTGTGAACGCCATCGAAACCGGTGACATAGTGCTTATTCATTAAAATTGGTAGATCTAGGACTATATCGGGAAAGAAAAGCTCCCAGATCCATGATCAGGAAAGCAAAGCACCTTGACCTAGAACTAGACCGGAGTAGAGCAATAAAAAAGAGAAAATAAGAGAAACAAAAAAATAAAAAAGAAACCAAAGAGGGAGGAGAGGAAGAGAGATCTAGGGCCTATTTAGTTCAATATTTGCAAAGGACTTTGGGGCTCTAAAGTCCCTTGGCTAAATACAAATAGCATTTGGTTTGTTTTTTTGATCAATTTTGAGAAAATGTAATTGCATTTTTAAAAGCCCCTAAAGGCCTTTAGCCTAAAGTAGCTCTGAAGGTATTTTGAAAAGTTGCATTTCCGGAATACAACTAATTTTTTTTTTCTTTTAACTTTGTCACCTCCACCTCTCGCCATATGTCGTCTACTGCCGATCGCCGCCCGCCTACCACTGCTGTCGCCGCAGCCACCCGCCGTCCGCTATCGTCAATCGACCGCCTTCACCATAGCCCCCCTTCGCTCGCCATTGCTCGTCGACCGCCACTTGCCGCTCATAGCCGCCGCTCGATGACCGTCGCCCCCCGTTGCTCGTCATCACCCGTCGACCTCTACATGCCGCTCACCACCGACTACGTTCAACTATCGCCCATCGACCACCACCCGCCGCCCACCGCCGCTCATTGATTGTTGCCTACTGTCGCCCGTTGACCGACACCCGCCACTCACCATCGTCGCTCGACGATCGCCGCCCCTATTGCCCGTTGGATCGCTAACCGCCGCTCACTGCCGCCCATCGACCGTCGGCAATTGGCCGTTGCAAGTAGTTCAAAAGTTTTTTTTTAAATAGTAAAAATTCTTTTTTTTTCAAAAACTAAAAATACTTTACAAGGTGTATTTTTCACCAAACGAAATTTACGTCAAAGTTACTTTCCAATGTATTTGTAAAATACACATTACCAAATACTACTTGCATTTTGGAAATCCCCTTTAGCCCAAATATATTTGCATTTTCTAAAAAATATTTTTCCAAAATTGAACAAAACAAGCCCTAGGTCAAATCCCTCCCCTCCAGAAGTCGAAGAGGCGAAAAAAAGGCTGAAACTCTGAGAGGCGAAAGAGAGGGATAGAGAGAGGTCAGACTGAATCAGCAACATGGTTGAGTATTCCTCACCAAGAATCAAATGATACAACGTCAGTGTCATCTTCCGAGATTCGTTGGCTAGTGCTGAACATGACCCGACAAGATACCATAGACGATGGTGGGATCTGCAAGTCGCGAGTCATGGTGGAAAGAACCACAAAACTAATCGCTCGAATCTTCCACCATTTCAGAATGTCTGATTTTGTCTTTGCCAACTCTTCAATACATGAGAAGGGAGTATGATTCCATGTGAGATGAAGACGAAGACTAATTAATGAAAAGGCCATGGAGGTGTTTTCCTTCATGTGAACCTCGGACCCAAGGTAGTGGATGCCAAAAAAAAGTGGTGGAATGTGCTGATGACAATTGAGGGATTTAGCAATACTACTGGTTCGTTTAAAAAGGGCTCACCCTCCTTGTTCGTCGATTGAACCGACATCACGCATGGAAATGGGGAAAATTATCAAAAAAGTCCTAAACCTATTACAATTGTGCTAATTCAATCCTAAACTTTTTTTTTGGACGATCTAGTCCTAAAGCCTTTTGCAATTGTGCCAATTCGGTTCTTCCAGTAAATTTTGGCCTGCTAGCTCTGAGGTGGACATCGGCATGCCGGTTAACTAATATTTTATTTTATTTTATTTATTTTTTTTTTTTCTTATTTTATTCTTTTTTCTTCCCTTCCCCTCCCCTTCTTCGACTTCAACTTCCCTGCTCTTCTGCTTCTACACCAGTTCACCGAAGAAGAGGAATCAAACTAGTAGGCCACCCACCACGCCACCATCTACAACCACAACCTGTCATCTCTGCCTTCACCTCGCCCCCGCACCTCAGCCCCCACCGTGGTTCTACATGTCGAGGGCTACCGTGCCGATCCACATCATGCATGGTTGCGTGTTCGCCGGACCTCGGTGAGGCTCTCGTCGGCCTCGCCATGGCCGGGCGAGGCTTGATCTCGCCCGCCCGCCCGCCCGTAGCAAGGCTCCACCTCTCTAGATCCGGGCTAGCGATGTCGGCCTTTGCCCGGCCATGGCGAGGCTTGCCCTCGCCCGGCCCGACCTAGCGACGCCGGCAAGAGCCTCGGCGATCGTCCTTTGGCCGGCGACCGACTGGAGGTAAAATGGGGAAGGGGAAGGAGGAGGTTGAACGGGGAAGGGGAAGGGGAAGGGGAAGACGAAGGGGAGGGAAGGAAAACAAAAAATGAAAAAAAAAATGGAAAAAGGAAAAAATTCATGAAAATTCACAAAAATTATTAGATATTGGGTCGCCAAATGGCCAACGTCTACGTCGTCGCTGACCAGCTAAAATTCGCCATATGAACTGAATTGACACAATTGCAAAAGTTTAAGACTAAATCGGTAGATAAAAAAAGTTTAGAATTAAATTGGCATAATTAAAATAGATTTAAGACTTTTTTGATAATTTTTTCCATAAAAATTGGAAGGCCTCAATTGCTTGAGGAATTATTGCTTGCGTTCAAAGCATCCGTCGCGTCACAAAAAGCTAACAAAAAGTCCCCAAAGACTTTAATAATCATCCAATCTTGTCGTGTCAATGGCAAGAAACCGCCTTTTTCGCTTGAATGTTGAGTAGAGCATTGACACAACTACGAACTATCTCCTCCTCCAATATCTTATACGTCGAATTCTACCCCTTTCTTATGTCCAAAGTATGGGGGTGTGGTTCGTACTCTCCTTCGACAGAAAAACAAGACCAGCCCTACTACAAACGGGGCTTTTTTCGCTTGTCTTCCATGCGTCGTACGCAAGAACTCCAACTCTAGGTCCTACCACAGAGGGGGTGTGGAGATGAAGCTTTTTTTGGTCCAATTGGCTGGATTTCCTTTTTTTTTCTTTTTTGTCAAAAGATAGTGGATTTTATTATTTATACTTTATAAAAAAAAAGAATTAACTCAAAATAGAAAAGAAATAAAGATAAATACCACAGTATAAATAAATTATTCCGGAGTGTACAATCTATTTTTTTTTTAAAACAATCTTCATCTCTTATATAATTTCCATAACTTCTAATTTCCGCGTCTCAAACAAAAGGTTGAGGTCAGATTGTTGAGACTTTACATTACCAAAGAATTGAAAAACATGCTTGCATAAAAAATGTCTAATTAGAGAACCTATGACGACGTACTAAAACTGTACTTTTCGTCGAGTGAGCAAGGAAGGAAAGAAATTTTTATTGTTAGATGTAACATACGAAATTTTACTAATGTGCCCATTTGGACATAAGAAATACGAAAAAGAGAAAACCCTAGAGCCGGCTTTTCATTAATATTGTCATAGTAGCCGTTGCGTAGATTGAAAAATTTTCCTATGGAACCATGAATATCAATTAAGTGGAACATAACTATGTACAATGAAACAAATTGGTTATTGTGTTGCACTTTTTATGATTAGTTGCTTTTAATGTCATTAAAAGAAAATTGTACGCCATTTAAGTCCACATTCTTATAATAATTCCATCTAGTTGAACTTTTTTTTTTGGGGGTCAGACATCTAATTGAATTAAGTTGCTCCTTAAAAGTTAACAATCATACACGGTTTGCCTAAACTACAACAAGATCTTAGTGGCATTCGCGGAATGCAGGTACACTCGCTTTTAGAATGCCAAATGTCGGCAATGGAAGCAAAATATAAGTTTATTTTGATGCGCTAAAGCTAATTTTCTATCACTAGCATAATAATATATAAAAATGATAAATATACCGAAAATCCTAAAACTTAAAAACAAAATGCAATTAAGTTCTAACTTTGAAGATATCAAATTTGTGCAATTAATTCCTTCCGGTATTTCATCCAATTTGGCTTACAGAAAACATTAACGAGATTTTTTTAAAATATTTTTTCTCTATCCTTCATGGTGCCGACGTGGCAAAAACGACGTCGTTTTGGACCAAAACTAAATTTTTAATAAAAAGAAAGCTTTAAAAAACACAGAAAAAGAAAATGGTTAATATCATTAAAACTTCAAACCGGTACAATTGTGATAAATTTATCATAAATTATTTGACTATGAAAAATCTTGAACCTGGGATACCGTGACAAATTTATCCAAATTATTTTTTTACCTACGACAAATATACCCCAAATTATTTTATTGACCACCAAAAATCTAAACTGGTACATCCGTGATAAATTTACCCCCAAACTAATTTTTTGACCATAAAAAACTCTAAACCGGTGCACTTGCAACAAATTTATCTTCTGTTAGTTTTTGTTAAATTGAGTTAATATCATGAATAATCCAAAACTAATACACATGTGGCAAACAAAGGCTAAAAACCCTAAATGAGTACACATCCGTCAAGTGCCACGTGTCATTTAACTCAACAATTTGATTGTAAAATTTAACGGAAGCTAACATAAGGTAAATTTGTTGTAAATATACAAATTTAGGGTAAATTTATCACAGATATACCAGTTTAGGGTTCTTGATTATTGATAAAATAGTTTGGGGAAAATTTATCATAAATGTACAAATTTAGTTTTTTTGTGGTAAAAAAAAAAGTTGGGATAAATTGTTATAGCATATCGATTTGGGGTTTTTCGTGATATTAATTAAAAAAAAAGTGAAGTTCAAAAAATACTAAAAAAAGAAGAGGAAGAAGAAGTAAAACGCAAGGGAGGGTGGGGGATAGGGGTGAGCAAATCGGACTGCCCGGACCGGGACCACAGCAGACGGACCAAGACCGGTGGTCCGGTTCTCGGTTCTAGAGGGAGCGGTCCGGTTCCCGGTTCTAGGGTCCTCTAGGACCGGACCGCCCGGACCGGACCGATTGAATTTTTTTTAATTTTTTTTATTTTAAGTTCGGTGCTCTCTTTCTTCTCCACATGCAAATGACCAAGAAAGCTAAACCAAGTGTCCAAGAATGAGCAATGGCCAGATGGTTCGGTTGGAACGTGCCCATTACGATCTCCGTGTCCCGGGTGCCATCCATGGACCTCTGGTTGATGTTGGCTGATCCAACGATTATGTACACGTCGTCAACTGAAGTGGGACATGAATCAGCGCTCCGCCAAAAAATCCATCACAATCCGAGCAAAGGTCATCGTTCACTCACCTAGCATCATCTTCGCATGGACTTAAATCATGAACCTTCTTGCTTCCTGGGCTCTGAGATAGTCACTACCTGGCTCTGGTTTCTCTTCAGGCACTAGCTCACTTCTCCTCCTTGCTTCCCTGTTTCCAAGGCAAAAGAAGGCCAAGTAATCTATAGGATTGACATCAACCCTCTTCTTCTGGAGGGCATTGGCAATGTCTATGTACATCATCTCCATTGTCCTCCTCTGCCAATCTAGGATCGCCTTCACTGAGTCGCTCTTCGGTATGCCCTCGGGCCACATCGAGATCACGATGTACATGGCAAACCTCTTCACGATAGGGGTCGCGTTGTAGTCGTCTAGATAGTCGGCCAAGCTCGTGTGCTCCATGTCAAGAATGGTGCATATTTTTTTTTTTTGGCATGTATCCGGTCCAATGGAACCGCTCGGGAGCCGTACCGGACCGGTGGTCCGGTTCCCGGTTCTAAATAATTGAGAACCGAGACCACCGGTCCGGTTCTCGGCTCTTGAGGGGAACCGGACCAGACCGGGAACCGATCACCCCTAATGGGGGAAGCCGAGGAGAGGCTTGAGTTTTGTTTTTGTTTTTGTTTTTTTAAAGTTTGTTTATTTTTTACATAATTTGAATATTATTTATATTAAACATCATATTTGCACCGAAACAACATCATTTTAACATTATATTTCATGTTTTAGTCATGTCATCGCCAAGTAGGATAGAAAAAATAATAAAAAAAGCCAGATCAACATTTTTCATTAGTTAAGTTGGACGGAGTTAACGGAAAGACTTAATTGCACAAATATGACAAGTTTTACGAGTTTATTATATTTTTGAAAGTTTTAAGATTTAATTGCATTTTTGTGATAATTATTGTAGTCAGCGAGGCCCAACCGTCTTTGGACAAGGTCGACCTCGCCAAGATTTGCGAGGTCAAGGCCTCGCTAGCCATCGGTGAGGGTCACCGGCCATTGGCTGAGGCTTGGTGGGCGACCATCCCCCATCCTCGTTGGCCATTGCTAGTGATGGTGGGGCGCGAAGGTGAGGGTTGTGCAAACTCTTGCCGCTATGCAAAGCCGCTCTTGTTTTATTTTATTTAATATTTTCCGCTTATTTTTATATTTAATTTAACTTTTTAAAATAAACTAATCAATTTTGTAAAAAGTCAGTCAACGTGGAGTAAATTTTCGAAAAAACAATTGCCACGTGCACTTATTAAAAAAATTGTCCCGTGGATTGACTTTTTTTTTTTAAATTTCACGTAATATTAAAAATTTAATAAAAGATGCCACGTGGACTGTTTGGCGAGAATCTCTTGTCGTTTGCACTTAAGTGATCATTTTTTTTTCGATTTGACACTTAAATGAGCCGGCGAAAAATTTTGTCATCAAAATAAGCGTTGTACACAAACTTCGACACTTCAATACAGGTGTCCTTCCGCCCAAATTTATAGGTATGAATCTCGATAAAAGATTTAATACGAGAAAAAAGATAGATTTTTCTAAAAAACGCTCACTCTTATCGATTGAATTAATTAATCAATAGAAATGTCTCACATAACTATAGCAATTTACGTCTCTATAGTTTCGTAAATGATGAAATGGTTTTTGTTTATCGAATTTTGTAAGCGATATAAAAAATTATATGTAGAAAAATATTTTTTTATCCATTTTCCTCGAAACAAAACGGACCCTAAGGTTAAAACCAGGCAATCCAATCGGACCGATATTTACTTTTGCTATTTGTGGATCCGAACGGGGGAGATTTCCCTTTGTCGATATTGAAAATCAAGCGTGATGATAGCTCTATAATGCGAGTCCTTCGAAGAAAAGAACAATCCGAAAACGCTATGTATATAATTTCTATTTCCGTGATAGAAAAAAAAAAGAAAATGTAACAGTACGGAAATTAATCTGATCAATTATGGTGAAGCTTCGCTAAAACGCGTCGGTGGCTAAAACGCGTCGTCGTCGAACGTGAAAGGGGAGCCACTATAAAACGCAGTTTCGAAGCCCCGGAGGTGAAACGCAGTTTCGAAGCCGCCATAGCTCCTCTACCCCCCGTGCCCCACTCTTCTGATTCCTTCCGCAGAGCAGAAGAAACCCTAAGTCTCCGACGACTCGACTGCCAATCTTCTCTAGATTTCACCTGCCGTTCCGCAATGGATCCTCGAATCTCCTAATTCGATCTCGCTTCATCGGTTCCCTCGTGGTTCTTCTCCGCTCTTCGCTCTCTCCCTGTCTCTGGAGAGAGCTCTTCGATCGCTGCCGGTTGTAGCCCGATCGGTTTTCAGGTAATTTTGGTGGTTTCGGTTGGTTCTAGGGTTTCGCGCGTCCGGATGCACGCCTTGGGTTTTTTTTTTTGGCCGTTCTAGATGTTCAGTGTTGATGACGATGAGAGGAGATGCGGGGACTTGTGGTGGATTTCGCAGCTAGCTTGTTGTTTTCGAGAGTGTTTATTCGATCTGAATGCTCTGTTGAACATATGTTAGGTTTCCTTTAGGGCTTGGCTTGCAAGTTCGGTTCAATGCTTTAACGGAAAGGTTGTGTGTCTGAATCCGGGAAAAAAGTTATGAAGCGTTGATCTAACCGCCGAGATGCTGAAGCGGACTGATTTTCTGAGGGTACTATGGTTGAACGTGTGCAATGTGGGGGACTGCTTTTGATTTCACTTGCCGCTAATTGTGGATTGGAGGCTTTGCTTTCCTTTGTGATGCTCAATAAGTGAAAAGAGGAGGAAAAAACAAAAGATGATAGATTTCTATAGCTGTATGTTGTGATTTCAGCAGTCTTGAATCATCCAATCATTGTGCACAAAAATCTTTTTAACTGTCATCTTGGTTGTCTTGAAGTTTGTGGTGGTTGGGACTGTCCACGGGCTTACCCTGCACAACTCGAGTTTTCCTATGCATGCTTTTGACTCTCTCTCTTAGGCAACTGTATGAATTTGAGCTACTAGGGTTTCTCGATTTTGGGACTGGTTCACGTATTTAACATGTTGAGGTCTTAATTGATTTATTCTTTCTGGTTTTCCTTTGCAGGCCTTGATAGCTGGTTTTCCTTCGAAGGTTGACACTACTATTTACATGGCTACTTCAGTTGACATGTCGCTTGATGATATCATTAAGAGCAGGAGAAACAGTGACAGAACTAGAGGACGAGGTAGAGCTCGTCGTGGCCGTGGAGCTGGGCCAGCTGGCAGGTCATTTATTGGTGGAAGAATGATAGCTGCAGGTCGGAGTGGTCCTCTCGGCATCAATGCTCGGCCTTCTTCTTTCACCATTGCCAAGGCAAGCTTGGATCTGTGGATGTTTAACTGAGATTCTGATAGGCTCATATAATTTCAAATATAAGAGGATCTACTCGTGCTATAGAAAATGAATAATGAGATCTCTTGTTTTGCAATAGAAATGAAACTCAGGAGGATCCCTGAATGTATTATACGTGGAGCAGCCAAATTTGGTAGACCATTAATGTGCTCTTCCGACCTGTTGCTTTCGACTAGTGTGTTATTGATGACACTAGTAGTGGGATATTGAGGTTTATGTTTTGCGGAATGTGCGGCGAAACTCTTGCAGAAGTCTTGGTTCCACACTACATAGCGCTTTCACCAACTTTTCTAAGGGAGCTTTATCATGTATTCTTGGAATGGAGCTCTACTTAGTAGGGATGGCATCACTTATCTGGCGGCCCAAGTTGTCAATACAAATATATAGACCAATTTTTGTGTAGAATTGATTTACTCTTTGATGAACGGTTGTTTAAAGGGGGAGTTATGGATTTTCTCGCTATGTGTGCAACATCTCGGTGCAAGATTCGGTTTTCTTCCAGTTTATGGGCTTATGCGAAGGAGGTTCCTTCCCTTAACTTCAGAAATGGAGCACCTGTGGCATAGTGCCAATCCATATCATGTGGTCCACTTCCATCATGCCCTACATCAATCTGTTGGCTTCATTTGCCACTTTTGATTGCTGGTTGTTTAAGCATTGTCTAATGGTTTCTCCTCCACTAAGAGTTAGTTTTATTTTTGTGGAATTTCTCTCATAATGAACTTGAAGAAGGTGAATTATGTTTGGTCATTGGCTGATGCATTCCTTTGCTCCATTTCGCTTCCTTTTTCACTTGCATTCATCAGTCTACACGCCGGACGAGGAATTTCCCATGGCAGACTGCTTTGTTTGAAGATAGCATTAGAGCTGCTGGTATACAAGGAGTAGAGATTGGAACAAAATTATATGTTTCCAACTTGGACTATGGAGTTACAAATGAGGATATAAGGGTATACATCGCAGCCATGCAATTTTGTCTTATGCTTCGGTATCGGTTCTAGATAATCTCTTAATACTGGCCATGGACCTCAGGAACTGTTCTCTGAAATTGGAGATGTGAAGCGATATGCAGTGCACTATGATAAAAATGGTCGCCCCAGTGTAAGTACCTCTTTGATGTCTTATGCTCTATTTTTCACTAAATGATTCTTGATTTGAAGCCTTGAGCTGTGTGTTGCTTTAGTTTGCTGTTCGTTTGTTTTTATTAATTGAAGCCATTCATGGGACTTGATTGAAATGTGACTCCCGTTCTTTATGAAGCTTGAAGAAGATCTCACTTTAATCGGAGAACAAATTTTCTTTTGGTTGATAGTAAGATGGTATTATCTTGTTATGTGTATTACGTGTGGGAGTGTATTATCTCCAACATATTAGAACCTTCTCTTTTCTCTTTAATGTGGGTATTTATTTGTTCATTGATTCATCCCTGATGGGATGAACCTCAGAGAAGATAAAACACATTTTATTGGCATTTAACTTGACTTTGTTTTACACTTGATTCATGCATTAAAGTTCACGTATTTGAGGTGATATCACTTTCTTGGATAATTTGATGGTCCTCAGAGAAGATTTGTCAGACTTCATTGATATGTTAAATTTACATTTTCTACACCTTGATTTTTACTTTTTACAGCTTGTGTCATTACCCAAGGTTGTGAAGTTCTGTTGGAACACATTACTAAGGTCTGTTTTTAAGTAACAAATATGGCTTTGCTTGCTTAAATTTGGTCATCCCAAATGTTATTTATTCAAAAAAGTTTTGTTTGAGGGCCAATGTTCAGTACAAAATTATAATAAAGATTGTTGCTAAATGTTGAAGAATAAAGTAGGAGTTCTACATAGTCGCACATGCACATAATGATTTAGTGAATTTAGCTAAATGTTGAAGAATAAAGTAGGAGTTCTACATAGTCACACATGCACAAAATGATTTAGTGAATTTAGCAAGGGATAAGAAAAACTTATCTGATAGGTAAGCTGTTTCAATGTGTTGGTTGAATGCAAGTCTGATGTTGTCTTGTGTATTTCACCTTAATGCATGAAGGTTCTAATTTAGCAATTGGCCTTATCTGATGGGTAAGCTGTTTCAATGTGTTGGTTTGACGTGAATCTGGTGTTGTCTTGTGTAATTTACCTTAATGCATGAAGGTTCTAATTTTGCAATTTCTTCTCTTCGGTTTTTGTAGACTTACACCTTTCAACACTGTCTTGTTGCTTCCTATAAGGGACAATGAATGGGCCTTGTGGTCCATGTCTGCGCCAACCTTACCAAAACCCTAAATGTCTTTGATCCAGTTCTTACCTTCCCTCTCCCCTTGCTTTCCTATTAAGAAAAGATAACTTCTTGCTGCTTCTTAACTCTGATGCTCATTTTACTGATGGATTTGTTCTTGCCAACAAATGTTTTGATTTTGTTAAATTTGTTAATGTGAATCAGGGGTCAGCTGAGGTAGTTTACACCAGAAGAAGTGATGCATTTGCAGCTCTTAAGCGGTACAACAATGTTCTTCTAGATGGGAAACCTATGAAGATTGAAATTGTGGGTGCTAATGCTGACATTCCTGTTTCTGCTCGTGTTAATGTTACTGGAGTTAATGGGAGGAGGAAGAGAACAGTTGTTATGAGGTAAGTGATCTATTCTTCTCTCGTCTTTGTCCAATTTTGGTATTGTATGACTTTTTATTGACCTCATACAAGTATCTTGGCTGTCAACTTAAAATGCTCATCAATTTAGGGCTTGTCTGGATAGGCTGTTACTTTTTTCTTTTTATTTAATTCAAATCCTGTGGCGAATGTACTTTGACTGATTCTTAGCTTGTAACCCCTCAACAATTTTGATACATATGACATTTAGTTGATTATATTCTTTTCAATTCAGATAAATTTTAGATTTTGGCGCAAAAAGTTTCTTTTTGCTTTTAGTGAAGAATAACCAACCATGCCCTTAATGTGGAACGATTTCGTTAGCAAGTGCCCTCGGGCTTTCTTTTGACATGAAAGGAATAACAGTCTCTCTCCTGTTGTGTATTCAATGCATTGGAAATTGAAACTTTTCTTTATCACTTTTCCGCTTTATACATACACATATACGCATAGGCACACACGCATGCTCCTTTACTCTCGATTAGCTAGGTGGATGGTTTTTTGTAAAGATTCTTTAGTCTAGTCACTGTATGGGAGAATTTCTCCTTTCTATTTCCCCCTTTTTTGAGGTGATAATTTTTTTTTTCCTTTTTTGCTTTTATTGAAGCATAAACAACCATGCCCTTAATGTGAAAGAATTTTGTTAGAAAGTGCCCTCAGGCACTCTTTTGACACCAAAGTAATAACTCTTGCTCTCGTGTTATGTGTAATCAATGCATTGGAAATTGAAACTTTTTCTCTATCAAATATGGTTTATGAGTGCCTAGGGGATCTCGTTTACAAGGCCCAATTCGAAATTTTCAGTTTGCTGTGTATTTACTTTTCTGCTTTATGTATAATATATGCCCCTCTACGTTCGGTTAGCTAGCTGGACAGTTGTTCATGAAGATTCTTTGGTCTAGTCACTGAATGGGAGAGTTTCTCCCTTCTGCTTTCCCCTTGTTGAGGTAATAAAAAAAATTATATCTGGGACGGAATGCTTGGCCACCCCCTGCTACAAGCTGTGTGAGTCTGTAAATATAGCTCTATCATATCAAACTGGCATACCTCCTCACTGGCCAAAAGAAAAATCAAGACAGCATCTATCACAAAGTTTTCTTAAAAGAGAACTTGTTAACGTGTCTTTATGAATGTAGAATCAACCGAACAGCTATAAGCGCAATGATGGAACTTCCCTTTTCTTGCACATTAAGCGTGATACACGAGCATTCAAAGTAAGTTTCATCAACAAGATAGGCAAAGTATTTTCCTTTAGGGTCTTTCACAGCCCAGTGAAGTTCCATCTGCCAATCATTTGTCTCCATTGTTGTCAGCTCATCCTCGCAAACCAATAACAAAGTTATGTTTGGAGATAACTTTACCAACTTAGGACCATTGGACCTATTTTGAATAGGATCCTAAGTGCGCTGTTAATACTAAGATCACTGCAAGATCTTTTAAGAGCCCTCTGTACTGTCTCCAGCTAAGTAATCAGGCTGCAAAATACCATATAAAGCTGTATGAATCTTGAATCATATCATCTGATCCTGCCTTCGGCCATCTCCAAGCATTATCTGCCATCATGGAATAACCTTGCGTGGTATAAGGATTATGAGCATTTGCTTCTTGCTGAGTCTGCCAGCATGTAATTCTCATTTCCACTCTTTAATTGGAGACAATCAGGATAACTGGTTTCCCCTTGCGTCCTTGGGTCTTGTACTTTTTGACCATCATATCATCTTTGATTCAATTGTAAAATTTGGTCGCGATGCTTCCATTTTATAGATAGAGATGATGTGGAATTCCTTCACTGCTTTGAAATTGTTGAATTGTATATTGTCTTTGTTGCTGTTCACTTGTGGGTGGACGACTCATGCATGGAGTGATGCAGGCCAGTGATGGGTGGTGCTAGAGGTCCTCCTCCTGTAAATCGAGGGACTGGGTAAGTTTTCCATTCTTTCCTCGTTAATGAGCTTTATTGCGAGATGCTTATGTTGTGGCATCAAGCAGATGATGTTTATTGTCAGGTGTTTTGTTGTGCTTCTCTTTTGAGGGTGATATAAGAGACTAGTCATATATATAGCATACTACTTGGAGATTGCACTTCAAGTAAAACTTGAGGTGTCTTGACTAGATTCAGGATATAAGTTCAGGCGATAGCTGAGGAAACTCAGAAGTTAAACAAGAATCTCAATGGAACCTGCTGGCTGCCGTGTTCTACGCGTTCGAATTAATTATGGGGGATTGAATAGCCATCTCATGCAACCTTTAGTTTTGTTGCAACTCGCTCATTCAAATAATATGTTGCACTTGGTGAACTTGTGCAGCAGAGGCCGTCGCGGAGGTTTTGGGAACATTCGCGGCCGTGGCCGTGGCCGTGGCCGAGGCCGTGGCCGTGGTCGTGGCCGTGGAAATGGAAATGGAAACAGACCACCTGTTGAGAAATCTGCTGATCAGCTTGACAAAGAGTTGGACAATTATCATTCAGAAGCCATGAACACTTCTTGAGCTGAGCTTCTTGGCAAACTGATGCATCAGAGCTGTAGTTACCGTTTTTCAGTTTTAGTTGTAAAATGTAGTCTCTAGTTTTCTGGAAGGAACAGTAGTCGTGAATGTGTTCAGGCTGGATTTACGTGGTGTGCTTGAAATCAGTCTTTGTTCATATGTAAGATTGGATTTGTGATTTGGATCTTTTGAAATTTAGTCTTTGGTTGCAATCATTTGGCATGTTCTCACAATGTGCTTGTTATCTAAATGTCGGATGTCGGGATATGGTGATAGCATTGTCGTATGATTGGATGTTCTTACAATGTTAGGACTTGTAATGTCGCTTCATTATATAGTTTCTCTGACCTGCCCAGCGCAAAATGTGCTGTACCATTAACGGGGCAGAATGTCCGATGTCGGGATATGGTGATAGCGTTGTCGTATGATTGGATGTTCTTATAATGTTAGGACTGGTATTATAGGCTTCATTATATAGTTTCTCTGACCTGCCCAGCGAAAAATCTGCTGGACCTTTAACGGGGCAGATAAACTCACTGTCCATGGGTTGAGAAAAACAGGGCAGTGGAACTATTCGCCTGTCCACGGGAGTAGTGGCGGGGACAAACAATGCTGCCCTGGGTCGTGGTGCTGATAGGAAGGCATTTCCAGTTATTGCTAGCCTGAGGTGGAAAACACAACGTCGGCTCCCGTTCTGCCCATTGCTGCCGTATGTTTTGTCTCGTTTTTCCACGACTTTTGAGAATGTCATGACTATTGGTCGTGATCACAAGAGAAAATATGCACGGCTCGTGCTAACTTAGGATGTACGTGTTTGTGGCCGTGACATTGCTGTCCATTGCACGGTTCAATTTGTTTCTCTCTCTCTCTTCCCCCTACCCCGGTTGTGATGGGTGTTCCGACTAAAATCACTTGGTCAATTCATTTCTTCATCCCACGTTTTAGGGGCTCTTTGTAAGTTTTGGTTTGTCGATCACTGATCAATTCTTCACTGTTTATTGTAATGGTGGCTTATGCAATCGTTTAAGTGTCCTGCAAAATTTGGAATGCGCGGCTAATCTGCCTTTGCTCGGTTTCGAGAGGCTCCATCTGCAAATCTCCTTGTGCGCTCTGATGACAACCGAGTGCGTACATTAACCTCTTCTATTGCCACGGAACAGTTGAAAAAGTTTTCCTGGTCTTCTGGTGCTTGGTTTTATGTACATTCAACTGCAGTTCTCCATAGCAGCCGTCTTTGAAGTTCTTTCTTTCTGCTATTCAGATGGAGTCTCGATATAATTGGAACTTAATGTTCTCTTCCAGTCACGCAAAGCAGGAAGAGGGTCTGTACAATTGGAGCTTGATTGAAGCTGCCCCATTTCAGGAGGATTGGAAGATAGGGAAAAAAATAATGAAATCTTATAGAAGGGTGGTCGTGTATCAAGTACCAAGCAAGAGAACCCGTGGAACCGATAGAAGCGGCAGGGTCGGTAGGTTCCGGGATGGGTATTCGAAGTCCTATGCCTGGGCAGGCTACCTTGTAGAAAGACGAATCTTTTTTTTTTTGACATTAAAGAGATAATGACATTGCAAATACCTGAACTTTTACCTTTTTATAATCGCGTACCACAAACTTTGTATGTTCAATCATGTATCTTAACCATTCAAATGTGGGTCAATATGAGACCTCTGTTAAAATCGCGAAAAGAAAATGCTAAATTTGATGCTTAAGGTGGTAGATAGATATTAACTGTCCAATTACCGTCTAATGTGGCCTCTTAAAATGATGTCATGTTAATAGAGACATATCGAAAGGCGAAGATCGTCCAAGTTTGAGTGGCAATTCTCAAGATGATCCGCTTACACGACATGACACAACATGTAATTGAATCATTTAACATGTTTTTGGATCCGAATTAACGTGCTAATATATTATTTTTTTAGCACTGCGCGATTAAACGCATTTGAACACGTTCAAATCTCGTATCTAGGCACTTTTTTCGTACTTGAAAATATATCAAAATAACACCCATATTGAAAAACTAGATTACAAAACGGAAATACATCAAGAGAGACAAATTCCATAAAATAACAAGCAAAGCCAAAACTCAATGGTACACTCTAGATGTAATGTGAAGGAAACAACTTATATCTTAGAAATGTGTTCCGGCGTATTAAATTTGTCAATACATATTATTTTGAATAAACACATTAATTGTGAGCACAGATAAACTTAAATTTATCAACATGTTATGACATCGTGTCCTGTCAACATCTGACACAACAACACGCTTAGTAATCATATCAATTAAGTCGTGTTGTACATTAGATGTGTTGTGTTCGTGTTCGTGTCGAGGGAGCTCGACATGACATAAACATGTCATCTTCGAGTCCGTTATATTTTTAAGCTAGAAGGTTCATAGGTTTCAAAAAACGAGATGATCTATCTGAAAAAAGGAAAAAAAAAAAAAAGCTCACTGAATATTGGGTACATAATAATTTTTTGGGGCATGGATGAAAAAGAAAGTAAGAAGTCTCTCTTGCATGTATGAACAAGTTTAGTTACATCAATGAAACAAAAAGCTGTGTGATAAAAACCTTTCTGTCGTTATCATGATTTTGATATCGTTAGCGAGTGCCCATAAATTTATTCGACAAGCAACAATTTGTGGAAAGAATCCGAAATTTCTCGAAGTTCTCACGACAGCAACCTTTTCGCATTCAGGACTTATCTTTTTCATCATTGCATGTCTGCCCCCACAGGAGCGCACGATCTGAGCTGCCACCTCATTCTAACTCCCCAGGTGCGCATGATTCTGAACCCAAAAAACGAGAGAAGAGAAAAAGTGCGCACGACGACGTACGCGACGTCAAGATTACGTCACTGACTAAAATTACCAAATCTCCGTCGCTTTAGATAATTCTCTTGGTTCGAATTTTTTCTTTTTGTCTTCTAACATGAGGTAAACCCGACAAGGATTCTCTACATTACTTATAAAATTTTAGGGATAGTCCTAAAACTTGTCACCAAAATATAATTGAGTCTTAAAACTTTCAAAAAGTACAATCAAGTCAAAGACTTGTCAAATTGGTACAACCGAGTCCTTCCGTTAACTCCGTCCAATTATACTAATGAAAAATGCTAACGTAGCATTTTCTATTACTTTGTCTTTCCAAATTTGATTTTTAATATAAGTTAACTAAATTAAATTTTAAAAAATAAAATAAATTTTATAGAAAGGAACAACAACAAAATCAGCGAGGGCACCCACAGCCCTTGTCGGCATTGCCCCCACCATCACCGAAAGAGGCGGCGATGGTGGGGTGAGAGTCGCCGGGACATGACCAATGGCCAACGACTTTGGTCGACGGTAGGCGAGGGCCCGCAAGCCCTCGTCTAGATTTAGGCTAGGGTCGCCGGTCGGTGGTTTGTCCCAGTGACCTCGACCGACCCTCACCTTAGCATTGCCTCACCTCCCCTCCCCTTCTGGCGGTGGCGGCGGCGGCGACAATCAGGGGGGCGACGGCGGTGAGGGCCAACAGAGGCCTTCATTGGTTTTGTTGCTATTTTTTTTTAATTCTACTTTATTTCTTAAATTTAATTCAACTAACATATATTAAAAATATAATTCGGATCAAAACAATGTCATTTTGGACTTATCTTTCGTGTTTTAGCCACGTTAGCGTAGGAGAGAGAGAGTAATAAAAAAAAATACCACGTCAACATTTTTCGTTTACCTAGATGAAATTAACATAATGACTCAATTACACCGGTTTGACAAGTTTTAATATTTTATTGCACTTTCTAAAAATTTAGGACTCAGTTGCATTTTGGTGACATGGTTTAAGACATCTAGTGACATATTCCAAAATTTTATAAGCATATTTATCCGCATGGATGAATGGTTTTGAATGAACGAGACGTTGAATGGAAGTACTGTCGGGGATGGAGAACCTCATCACAATTAAATAAATAAAAAGTGTAAAAAAAGTTGTAAACCTATTATATTGGTGCCAATTCAGTCCTAAACTTTTTATTTGTGCCAATTTAATCCTAAATATTTTTCATTTGTGTCAATTGAGTCCATTTGATCAATTTTGGTCGAAAATCACCGACGTCAATATTTTTAAATATTTTTTTGATTTTGATTTTATTTTTTGTCCGTTTTCTTTCCCTCTTCTTTGTTTGCCAATGCTGCTAATGGATCACCATCCGCACAACAGGAGGGCTAGCTTCGACTGCCCGAGGGCGAGCACTTGCGAGAGCAAGCTTCGCCATATCTGGCGATGCCGACACATGTGACCTCTATTGATGCCGCCAACGCCTACCTAGGTGACCTTTGTCAATGCTGAAAGAGAGAGATGGAGGGGCACATCGACGACTCAAGTGGGCGAGGGGCTGGTGATGGTGATGGTGATGGTGATGCTGGGAGGCGTGATAACGAGGCCTCGTCATGGCCTCGATCAGGTGAGGACGGCTATGGCCAGGCTAGGACGACCTCACTAGGCCTCGTCCTCGCCCAAGCAACGCCCCGGCGCTCGCGCTAGCTCGTGCCTAGGTAAGGCCAGCCGTCTTGGCCATGGCCGGCCATCGGCAAATAGAAGAGGAAAAGGAAAAGAAAGGAAAAAAATCAATAACATTCAAATAATTATTTAAAAATTATTTAAAAATATCCACGTCAACGTTGGCCTTCACGTCGATTTCCGATCAAAATTGATCGGATGGACTCAATTGACATAAATGCAAAATGTTGAGGATTAAATTGGTGTAAATAAAAAAGTTATGACTGAATTGGCACCAATAAAATATATTTATGACTTTTTTGGTATTTTTTCCCAAATAAATTATACCAGCTAAAAGATTGGACGCAAATTACATAAACTCGATAATTGTAAGATTGACGAACGACGTCCAAATTGGCATCTCCGGAAATACCAACCATTGATGTATTTAGTCATAAGTTTCACAACAACCCTTATTCATATGGATTTATGGAATGGATAAAACATACAAGAGCGAAGCGAAGGCATGGAAGCGAAAATTCTTTTAGTAGTTGCACAGTTCGAGAATGACATCGAACTGGAAAATCCTTGGCTAAGAAGCCTAATCAAAAGTCACTTGTTTATATATTCTAATTGTACTTGAAAATACTATGAAAGCTATCCAATAGAGTTGTCTCGATTTTCGGTTTTATAGCTCAAACTTGAGCATGATTAGACTGACAATTATACGAAATTACCTAATTTAGAATAGAAAATATTATGCTTGTCTATAGGTTTTTCTTTTTGTCAACGTAAAATTTCATTCATTTCCGCAAAAAAAAAAAAAAAAAAGGACAGAAACAACGTAGTACTGCGAATCAGACAAATCCCATACAACTTTAAAACAAAACAAATTCCAAATAACAAGACACATCATCACAATAAGGATAGAAGTCACACGCTCAAAGAGAAAATTTATGACTCTTAAAATCAAAATCGGCGGCCGATTACTAAATCTATCTTTAGTATTGAGCACACATTGAAATCTTCATCTGTTACTACGGCTTTGCCTTTCGACGATGAGGTCCTAGGTTCGGCGTCCCAAACACCATTGTTATACATAGTAAAAAAGTTGAACGAGTACAAACCTAACTGTGAGAGCGAAACCTTTACAAAACTCCTCTAATCTCATTCAAAATTGGATTTGTACACTAACGAAGTCCGAGGAAAGCGAAACCTCGAAAACATGCATGCAAAAACGACGTCATTTTGGTCCAAATTTTATTTTTAATATAAATATTGATTAAATTAAATATTAAAAAAAAACCAACGAGGGCCCTTGTTTGTCCTCGCTCGCTGCCGCCCCCCAACATCGACGGAAGGGCCGGTGATGGTGGGGCGAGGGTAGGTCGGGGTCGCCGGGCCCCGGCTAGTGGCTAGTGAGGATCGCGACCCTTGTCCGGACTTGGCCGAGGGTCGCCGCTAGCTAGGGTGGGGCTGGGTGGCAACCCTTGCTTGCTATTGGCCGGGGTTGTCGGCCATTGGCTGGAGCCTGGCAACCCCAACCAACCCTTGCCCTACCATCGTCGGCCCTTTTGGCGATGGTGGCGATGGCGGCGGCGGCGGCGGCGAGGGTCAGCACGGGCCCTCACTAGTTTTGCTGGTTGTGCCTTTTTTTAAATTAAATTAAATTACATTTGGTTAATATTTAAATTAAAAATTAAATTTTGACCAAAATGACATCGTTTTGGACTTATATTTCTTGTTTTAACCACGTCAACACTAGTAGAAGAGAGAAAGTAATAAAAAAAATGCCACTTCAGCATTTTCTACTAGCCAAATTGGACGTAGTTAACGGAATGACTCGATTACATCAATTTGTCAATTTTTAGGACTTGATTATATTTTCTGAAATTTTTAGGACTTAATTATACTTTGATGACAGGTTTTAGGACTTTTAGTGAATATATCCCTATTTTTTTTTATCACTTCTTTTTATCCCACTAACAAACTACTTCACCTTGGAAGGAGCGCAAACTATGTCAATGTATATTTTAAGAAAAAGGTGGAGGAGGAAAATGAATGCATGCATACACATTATGTCAAAAATACGTTGTGTTTCACTTTAAACTTCCCTAATTAGCTATATTGAACGATAGGAACTCAAAAAATCAGAGCACATTATGTTTGAAACACATGTTCTTAAAACTACCCACTCCCGGGGTCCTAAACCCTAGCCGGCACCTTTCTTTTTTCGACCAACCCTGAAAGGGAGGGTTTGAGCTAGTTCTGTCTCTCCCTCCCCTCCTATCTTCTTTAAATAATTTAGTTTCTGCTGTTTTCTTTTTCTTGCTTTCCGTCTGTTTGAGGAATTTTCTCTTCTAGTTTAGATCTAGAAGTATCTCTCTCCCATTTCAGGGAGATTTTTTTTTTTTATCACTATCTAGTCTAAATTTGGGGTTTTTTGCCCGTATGTTTTTGAGGTTTTGCTTCCCTCGAGTTTCATTGATGAGTGATTTCGAGGGAGATTAGAGGAGTTTGGTGAAGGTTTTGCTCTCACTGTCAAACCATGCTTATTTAATCTTTTTACTTTGAACGATAATGATGTTGGGGACGTCGACCCTAGGCGTGGACCACCGAAAGACAAAGATGTAGTAACAGATAGAGTTCCCAGTGTGTGCTCGTTACTGAAGATTGATTCGGTGATCGGTCGCCAATTTTGATTTAAAGAAGTCAAAGATTTTCTTTTTGAGCATTTGATATTTATCTTTATTCTGATGACTTGTCTTGTTATCCGGAGCTTGTTACTAAGAATAAAGGAAAAACTACATCCGATGAAATTCCTTCATTTAGATTTAAGTATTGTAAAAGAACTCTTGGATTATTGGGGCAAGTTACTAAGAATAAGGGAAAAATTTTATTTATATAGTGTAGAATGTTAGGGGATATTTACTAGAAAAGTCTAAAATCTAGATATGGATTCAGCTCTAAACTTTTTAATATAACATGCTTAGTCCTAAAATTTTTGATGATTTATCAGTAAGTTATTTTAGCCACTTTTAACCTAAAATTGCTAACATGGACGATTTTTACAATATTTTTAAAATTGTCGGAGCTTTTTTTTTTTTTTTTTTTCCCTCCTCCGCTGGTTGATGACCATAGGCGAGGGCGAGGACACCCTCCTTGGGTCGGTTCTAAGGCCTCGGCGACTGGCGGAGGGAAATAGGAAAAATAAAATAAGAAATAAGCGAAAATGAAAGAAAAAAAAATAAGAATTAAGAAAAATTTTAAAGATTGCAAAAATTATTCATATAAGCACCGGTTGGGTCACGTAAGACAGCAAATGTTTACTTCAGCGGTTGCAGGCCAAAATTGGCCAAAAGGAGTATATTGGCAATTCGTCAAAATTTTTAAAATTAAATTAATCAAATTAAAAACTTTAGGACTGGATTGACCTTTGTTTAATATAATTAAGACTTTCTTGGTAGTTTTCCCAGATTGCTAGTATAAAAAACTTTCCACTCAAGCAGTCATGAAATGAAAACTCACCTACTGATCTGATGGAATGAAAAATAATTGCCAGATTAAAAACCTTGCAAGTGTTAGTGCGTGAATCTGACTTGTGCAATGATTTTTCTACACCGCCAGTATACCATATAGAAGCCCAAAAAATATATAATAAGTTCAAGCTGTAACAATGTCTTATGAAAAGTTACGAGCTAGTAGATTCAATCTTAAATGATTTTGAGTTAAAATTACAGAAAGGTTGATGACTAAGTTTTAATCTACAAGGACTTTAAAAAAAAACTACAATTCTTGAGAAAAATACTGAGTACAGCTACCGCAGTTACAACAAATTTTGGTAGTTAACAATAGTACTGGTGAATCATCAAGTATCAACACTTTTAGGGTATGAACTGTATAATCAACTTACCCAGAGACAGATTTCTAATTATAAGTAGAAAAACGAGTTACGACAGCTACATATAAAATAAGAAACATTAAGGCTCCTTTTATTTCAAAAAAAAAAAATAATTTAAAAAATATTTTTCAAAAATGATTGCTGTATTGCTTAAAATAATTAGTTAATGAAAAATATTTTCACTATCGACAACAATTTGTATCTAAATATTTTCATATAAGCGATACAAATTATTATTTTAGGAAGAATATCTATTAAATTATTTATGTTTTATGAAATAAATAGAGCCTTAATTAAATTACTACGTAGAAGTACCACCAATACCCAATTTCTGAGTTTTTCATGTTTCAAAAGTCAGCCTATTTCTGAGTAATTTCTCTATCCACTAACAATGATTGAGTTGCGAGAGAGAGAGAGAGAGAGAGAGAGAGAGAGAGAGAGAGAGAGAGAGAGAGGCACTGTTCAATGACAATTGTCGACTTCTTGTAGTCCCTACCCTTTTCCTTTATCTTCCAAAGTTGAAGATCATGCCATAGAAGGTCCGTCGGCAATTGATTCTGCACTTGCTATGAAGCAAAACGAAGGATTTGCATTTTCTTCTTGGGTTCCCAATAATAAAATCGAAAAGACGACCAGCGCACACATTTGTTAAGACGAGATTGATCCAGGTTGCTCTTTAAGCCAATGTTTTTCATCATTGCAGACATTAGAGATGAGGACAGGTATGTCGAGGCCTCTATGTGTCATAGCGCCAGAGATTTTGAGCCATTTTCGTGGAAAAAGGATACAGACATGGCCACCTTCCACTTCTTCCTAGTTCAGAATAGGTAAACGTAAGTTGATGTGCTATAATTTTTTTTTTTGGAAAAGCAAAAGGGTGTCCAACGTTAGTAAATTATCAACTACGCAGCGTTGTTCTGATCTACGGGCAATGTGTTGCTTAGACAGAAAAAGAAAAGAAAAAAGGCAAAAATTTACACAATATCCAAAAAATAATAAAATAAAAAATTCCTCATCAGCGTCAATTGTATTACGCGGCACTGTCGGTATCCATGTCAGCGATTTGCGATCAAAGTTGGTCGGAAGGACTAAGTTGACAAATTTTCAAAAGGCTTATGATTGAAGTTGGTCAAATTGAAAGATTTAGAACCGAATGGGCACAAATGCAATGTGTTTAGGACTTTTTGATTATTTCTTCTTTTCACCTTTCCTTCTTCTCTTGTTTTTGGTGGGGTTCACGTGTCCTCTACATTCTACACATTTCATCTTTGATAGGCCTTATGTGTTGTTGCGTGGCACGTCGAGAGGAGGCCACGCCAATATGTCCTCTTCATTTCTTTTTTTGTTTTGGTTACCTAGTGCTGATATAATTGCGGAATACTAACAATTCAATTGGGAAATTTATATACATTATCTATTTGTTAGTAACCTTATTAAAAAGTTTGCTCAAAGTGATTCCATTTGAATGAGACCGGTATATTACTAATCTTCCTTTTTTTTTCCTCACTTAGACGATGAGGGTAGCGTAATGAAGCGTCGCTCAGCTAGTGGTTCATTTGCAATTGGATATAAAGTGCTCATGAATAAAAATTATACCGATGACCATTCTTTCTTGTTCTTTTGCATTTATAGAAGTAGGTGATGGTGGTGATTCTTGAATCTCCCTCCCAATTCTTTCTAAGTTTTCACAATCTCTAAAATACATAAAATTGAATGTGCAATCGTTCAACTTTAAAGGTCTAAAATATTAGAGAATGCGATACGCCTTACATGAGAATTTGTAGGGACAATGAACTAGGGATAATTTATTATATTGTGACCGGTCGACACGTTCGTGATTATATTTATGCTGAAAAATAGGTGATATTGAAAAACGTACTTACTTTTTTGGCATTCTTGCGCATGGGGTGGGTGTTGATCTTTACATGATCCCCCAGAGAAGACCTTTTTGCTAATTCCAGCACGCTCATTAGCTCTGTCCTTGACTAAAATAAAGGGTGGAAAATGTTGCTGACAAGCCACCCTTTCCGTTGAACCATGAAGAGGTTAATTGAATGTGTTGCTGCTAAGTTGGGACATTTATGGCCACTTTCTCTAAAAGAAGAAGTGTGACAAGTGCCTTCACCATATGCATTCTTAGCCCCCCTCTCTTTCTCTCTCCTTCCTTTTGTTGTGGTGGGGATATCCACTTTTTGCGGGCAATGCTTTCATCAATTTCTTATGTTCTTTCCCTTAAACAGGCATAAATTTGATTTTAAGCGACGGTAGTATAGTTATACGGCGGGCAATTTAATCAAACACAAAATTCCGATATAACAGTCATTTGACAAAAAAACACAATGTCCAAAAAGTAGGTTCAAAAGCAAGCAGGTCAAACCTTTCAGTCTTAGTCAAGCCATTTCATTTCTTTGGCTTTGGTAAGCCCCTCTTTCTTCCGGGTAAGGTCAGTAACAAAGAAATTCCGAATCAATTTTCGTGCTTGCACCAAATTAAAGGGGAAAAATGGCAATGGCCAGCAGGTTTGCTGCCGGCTTTTGACTTTGTAATCCAACAACCTTTCTTCTACAAGCCAAACCAGATGTTTAAAGCAGATTTTGGTCCCACCCCTAGCTTGCAGCTGATATGTCTGGCTTTTGAGTTAGAATGAATAGCATTTAACCCACAATCTATAAGAGCGGAATGAAGATAGAACTTTTCTTGACCTATCCTTTCGCTCTTTCTTTTGTAGCCACTAGCCACATAAATTATAGTTCGGAATTTCAAGCTTTGGAACATCTTGTTCAGTAAATGTTGGGGAAAAGTACACTAGAAGTGCCATAACTTGTGTACGGCGTTCACTTAAGTGCCATAACTTTCAAAACGTTCACTTAAGTGTCATAACTTTCAAAAATCGTTCACTTGAGTGCTACGTCGGAGCAAAATCGTTCACTTGAGTGCTACAGTAACTTTTCCGGCGTGCCACGTCGGCTTTCCGGCGTGCCACGTCATCTTTCCGGCATCTACAGTTCTTTTTCGGCGTGCTACAGTAACTTTTCCGGCGTGCTACAGTAACTTTTCCGGCTGCCACGTCAGATTTTCCGGTTGCCACGTCAACATGGCACTCAAGTGAACGATTTTTAAAAGTTATGGCACTTAAGTGAACGTTTTGAAAGTTATGGCACTCAAGTGAACGCCGTACAAAAATTATGGCACTTCTAGTGTACTTTTCCCGTAAATGTTGCAACTCAAGCAGAAGTCATAAGTTAACCCGAAATTTGTAGCCATGCCAATCAAATAAGCCCGAATTGACTTGTGCATCCAATCAAAGACGAGGCCGCCTTCAGATGTATTTATGAAGTGCGTAAGGAATTACTCTCTTATGACCTAACTTCTAGATATGGTTTCAGATGAATATCAAACGTAATAGATTTCGAGGCCTGAAGGCCAAAATGAGAAACCTCCCCTAGTAAAGTTCTTTACAATATGCATAAAGATTCGATTCATTTGTGGAATCAAAATTTACGTTTAGCTCAGTTGAAAGATTATGGATTCTTAATTATGTCGAACTTAGATTTAGAAGGTGAGCGATCGATGGATTCCCGACAACTATCTTACTTATCTATATTACAATTTAATGCCTCTAATTTACTTATGCGCAATATGTTTGACATGTAAGCATCTGATTTTCATGGAGCTTTTTGATGAAGATTAGTGGTTAGGGTTTCTATTGCATTTGCTTTATCAATAGCAAAGATTTGAACTCCGAAATCATTATGCATCACTAAATAAATTATCATTAGCCATTGTAATTTATGTTTGTAATCTCATTCAATAATTAATGTCAAACGCAATAACTCAGCTTTTGTTTTGTTTTTGTTTTTCCTTATTTCAGAGGGTGACTTCGCAAACGAACTATAAGTAGATAGATTTGCTATAAGAAAACAAAAGAAATTTAAACTGATCATTAAAGAAACCAAAAATAGAAAAAAAAAAGCAAAAAAAAAAAAATTATGCTCCGTTTATTGAGTCAGTTCAAATTGAAATGAACGTTAATATAAAATGAAAAAAAAATGAGATCAATATTTTAATTGCTAGGTTTGGTTGTAAGAGAGCGATGGATGGAACAATCACTTTTTTCTTATCTTCGGTTTAGGAAAAATTATCAAAAAAGTCTTAAACCTATTATAATTGTACCAATTCGGTCATAAATCTTACTTTTTTGCTAATCAAGTCCTAAAATTTTTCCATCTGTATTAATTCAGTCTTAAACTTTTTATTTTTTTGCTAATTGAATCCTAAACCTTTTGCAATTGTACCAGTTTCGTCCATCCGACCCAATAGATTCAGGACTTTTTTTTTTTTTTAAAGTAATTCTTCCCTTCAAGTTGTGTCCCAAAAATTCGATGGTAAGCCATACCCAAAAAAGTACTTCGTCTTCTAGCGAATGGTAAGTTATTAACAGCGATATACCCAAAAATTGACTGGTAAGTTATCAAATTATCCCAATAAAGTTTTTCTCCGAGTCATGGAAGGAATCCTCATAGTAGGAATGACCTAACAAGCTGTAATTATAGGAGACCTTAGATGTGTCCACCTCAGCCAAATGTGATTTATCATATTCATAGACGTTGACTATCATATCCTAGTATGCATTTCTAACATTATTATAAATTTTATCCTGGTAACAAAAAAATATCTGTCGGTGAATTGCTTAAATGACCAACTTAGACTTTTCGATTAGCATTGACATGTATATTTGGTTATTTAGTGGAATCCAGCTATTAGGCTATTAGTGCGGGAGAGTGAATATGAGTTTTACCAAAAGTCGAATCATTATAAACTGTTGTAAATTATCTTCTAAATTCTTACTCGCATCTACTTACTATTTGATAGAAACATTGCACAGTTCTATTTTCTATATCCGTTCCTATTAAATTTGTAGTTTTTTTTTTAATTTCTGTATTATTTTATCAAGTTTGATTATAATTACCTATTTACCCCCTCTAGGTAATAATGTTAGCAAACAACATTATCCTAGTAAAAAAAATTTGACGGTGAATTGCTTAAATGAATATTCCAACTTAGACCTTTCGATTAGATGTGACTGTATATTACATAGACCGTACGAGCGCATATGTGTACACACACGTCTTTGTTACTCTGTTCTACAGTGTTAGCTTACACGACAACGCTACCCTTTGCAATCCCTCAGCAAGTAAAGGGGGCAACTGAAATGTCCCTCTCAATTTCAAACATTTATCCAAGTAAAGAGAGATGACTTTATTCTTTCTTTCTTTTTTATGACTAAACCTAGGTAAAGAGATGGCATTAAAACCACCTTGGAATTGTCTAATGCACTCCTTATGTTCATTAAAATAATAATCTTCCGCTCAATTCAATATATTGTTCACATGACATGCTAATATGATACTACCCGACTGATGAAACATCCTCGATCATATTGTAATATGCACAATGATTATCAAGTAACGTGGAAAATAAGTAAAGACGCCTGATTAGCTTGTGGCACCACATCAGCAAATATTAAGCGCCGTGCTACGCGAATACAGTTCTCCAACCTATTGATCCTGTAAATTTTCTTTTTTGGTCATTTGCTGGAAAGAATTAAGGAATAGGAAGAAATAGGTTGTAACGTCTGGTTGTATAATTTGTTGAATAAGTTGTAATTATCATCTAACCACCAAGAGACTTGTATTTTATATGTTGCCAATCATATTTTCGTCGCATCGTGTATTTTCTTATACGGGCATAAAATATTTTACGGGAATCAAAGTAGCATGGCGACTATTGTATTGATAATAGCTAGGACAATAATTCAAGGTGGTGGAGATCAATGGGAACGGTACACTGGACCAATTGACAAGAAATCCTCACAAAGATTTATTCTCTTCAGAAATAATAATCATACGCAAAACGTGTGATTGGACAGATGCCATGGATGAGGACACAAAACATTATTAATGGGCTGAGGTACACTACTTAAAAAAGCAAAGATATATTTCTAATAAAGTGTCATAGCACAGCATCTAATATCAAACCCTTGCTCTCTACTATCAAAATCCTAGGTCTTTTACATGCTAATATTTCTAAGGATCAAGACCATTAAAATATCAAATTGCTACCTCATAGTATATTTACACAAACAATTTTTGTGTAAAAAAAATCCAAAATTGATATTCATCTGTCATATTTAACTCAAACTAGTGCTCGTCTCGCAAACTAAAAAAAAAAAAAACCCAAAAAATGGCACCCCAATCCAAATATATCATATGTCAGCATTATGTCAAATATTTCGTTAAAATGGGTACATGTCAACACACAAGGCAAATCAAGATTGATCTAGCGCGGAGAATGAAAGATACAAGGTGAAAAATCCACGTGTGATGACACGCATACATTTTTTAAGAGAGTAAATTTAGGGCAGGGATAAAATTGTGGGTTCTTTTTGTGAGACGAAAATGAAGTAAATGTGTCATAGGAGTACCATTATATGAGACAATAAATAACTTGAGATAAGTTTGTCATAAGAGTAAAAATTTAGAATTTTTAACAATATTAGAGCTATTTCTAAGCACGCATGCTTTGCATTCCCAATTTCTCCTTTTTGTGAGTTCAAATTCTCTGGTATGAACAGAAAACTTGTCAAATATACTGCTACGTCGCCATAGCAATGTCAAAGATGGGAAAGGAGGTATATGGTCCACTTTGAAATTTGAGCCTATATGTTCCTAGGTCAATAGCTGAAAGATGCTTAAAAGAAAAGCAAAACACTACAAGAGTTAGAAGCAAAGCGGAGAACATAAAGCAAGAATACAAAGTGTTAATCAAAAGAACCTAACTAAGTGTTTACCAATATCTTTCGAAAGTGACACTCCTTGTCGGCGATCACGCGTTAGGTCCAATAGTTAGAAAAAGAAAACATTTTGGACCTTGATTTCATTTATTCTTGTAAGTTACACGTGTGAATAATGCTTGTTAGATAGTAAAAGGAAAAAAATTGAGCAGATATTAACCTAATTTCTCCATACACTTGAAAATATTAATTAGCCGTTTGTCAAATCACTCACCGCCCAACCCTAACAAGGTGGTTGAGTGAGAATCTGTTTGATATTTCGATGCGATAAATTTGATGGCCGATATCAATATTTCTCGTTTAAAAGAACTTTTAGACTTACCATCAAGTGATCAGTGAACCATCTTAATAGACATGATTAGAATGGTTCTCCTACATTTATAAGGATTAATCGGAGGATAAAAGAAATTATCGTCTACGAATACAAATGACACATATAATGTTTACAATTTCAATGGCGGACTAATTACATTTAGATGCAATCAAACACAAGAATTTTCATTGCTCCTCTCTCTTTTAAGGAGATTAAGACTGTATAAATAAAAAAGGAAAGCCACCCCGGAGAAGGGTGTCTCTTTTTCCCCCTTTCCCTAACATGGGATGCTTCTTATTCTCTCTGTGAAGTAGAAACTGCACGCAAAAAAAGAAGGAAAAAACCAAGTTCTGATTTTTTATTTACTTCACTAGCTCATTGGTCCAAGATGATTGATCCAAAGCCGATCTTTGGCACGAATTCGCCGGATGAGGACCGACCATTTGTGTTTTGTCATCGACGTTATCGACCAGGAAATCCCAGTTGATGAAGTGGTCGTCATCCCACAGCTTGATGTGCTGGTTGTCGCCGTCGTTATGATCACCAAAATCACCATAAGACCAGTCCAAGTCAGGAAACTGCAATTCTTGAAAGAAGTTGCTGCCGCCGCCGCCGCAACTGTTGTTGTGCGAGGAAGAAGATGAAGAGGTCGAGGACGAAGGAGGGCAAGCGACCAAAATGTCACTGGGGCCAATCAGAGGGACTTCGTCTGTGCAAAAACTGTCTATGTCCATGACCTGAATTGTGTCGAGCATGCTGGCATTTGCTGTGCAGCTTGTTCCGTCTTCTTCTTCTTTGGCATTGATTACGACAGAATCGACCAAATCATTCACTGACCGTGTTTTCGCAGCATTGGCCGAACTTGTCGAACAAGATTGCTCGTCCTTTTGCTGGTGGTTATTTTGCAGGCTCTGGGGCTGGTCAGACGGGTTTGAGACCAATGGCTTGTGGGTGACGGGGTCAATGCCCATCTTCTTGAGCTTTTTCTTGATGTGAGTGTTCCAATGGTTCTTGATCTCATTGTCGGTTCTTCCAGGTAGGTGGGAGGCAATCTTGGACCACCTGCAACACGTCAAAGCAAAAGCCAGAAGCTTGGTTAAAATTTGGCCCAATGTGTAGTTTTGAATCAATATAGAAACAGGGGAAGAAACATATTGTTCAGATAATTTTCTAGTTTTGCATAAAATATTGGAACAGAAAGACAAAGTCTTTGAATTAGTCTGTCTTGCAATGCTGTATAGTTGGTTCCAAGATTCAGTCTCGTAATCAGGAGGATAATCTGAAATTACATCTTCAGGAAGAAAGACCCAAATGGGGGAATTTGAGAGCCTGAAGCAAAAGAATGAACAAGCAGAGTTGGGCAGGGCAACTAGATTTAACATGCACAGCGTGAGAAGGTATCTTTACCTGTTGCCAAGCTGGGCATGGAGGTCAACGACCAGCTTCTCTTCCTGTTCAGATAAAAGCCCCCTTTTCAGGTCTGGCCTCAGATAATTCGTCCACCTGAGCCTACAACTCTTTCCACACCTCAGTAATCCTGCCAATGTTTTGCACCACAAATTGTTCAGGCACTGATAAAAAATCATACAAATAACATTACCAGGAAAACGTCTCTCTTGGGGTTTTCTTGATGTGTTGGATTCTCCAAGAAACCCATCACAGGAGCTTCTAGATGAATGTGAAAGGAGAGAGAGAAGCTGTAGAGCAGATGGGGGGCGGGGGTGGGTGGGTTGTGAGTGTTGTGACCTGCAAGTTTAGGAACAGCTCTCCAACAGCATTGGCCATGAGTGAGGATGAAGGTGATGAGCTTCTTATCCTCTTCAGCTGTCCACGGCCCTTTCTTCAACCCCACTTTCTCGCAGCAAGGTTGCCTACCCATTCTCAACACCCAACCAAAACTTCGATTTCGGAAGAAGAAGAAGAAGAAGAAGAAGGAGAAAAGTCAGAAGAGGCACACAAGCTTTTGAGCTAAAACCAGCAGCAGACAATGTGACTTGGCCAACTCTGAGGTGGTATTTTGACAGAGAACAGGACAGAACAGAACAGAATAGAAATAGAGGAGAAAGAAAACTCGCTAAGCTAGATGTAATGTATCCCCACTTTGATATATATACAGAGAATCATCTCCTTGTCCAACTAATGAACAGGACGCGGCTACTCCTTTATTTTATTGGAGGGGTGTTACGTCTGGCCCTTTTTTTTTTTTTTTTTTTTTTGGCAGAGGTTCGAGATTTTACCGACCTAGGATCAGCTTCAGAGTAATATTAATAATGATGACGATGAAGATGATGCTAAGCGTGCGACACGTGCCGGCTTTCCTTTGTGAAAGCGCCACTTCAACTCCCCTCCTCTCCCTCCTTTTTTCTTCCCTTTGCTTGAGTTGGAAGCAGCGAGATAACTGTCTCCTTCAATTCATTTCGGGACTAAAAAAGGTTTTAACTTCCTCACCACTCGGCCTGCACAAAGTAAAAGTAAAACTCACTTCTTTCCCATCTCAGCTTCAGTTGGACGAGAGAGAGAGAGAGACAGAGAGAGACAGAGCGTGTGTATCTACAAAAGTTATCTCATGAATACTTCTCAGTCACCTATGCTTTTCCTGGAATTCTACACATGATGTTGGGGGTGGTTCCAACATCACGTAAAGACTTCCACCCTGTGCTTAAAGAAATTGCAGAAGGGTCTATCGATATCGAGATAACGACGGGTTGAGGTCATTAAGAATTTGAATATGCTCCAAAGTGCTCCTTGCCTTGATTATATTATGTTTTCCTAAAGTACTTGAATCTAAGTGCCGTGCTGCCGGTCGAAGCGAAGAGTAAAGTACATGTTGCTGTACTGAATGGGCATGTATTCTGGTTTAGCTTGCAAGGCTTTCCGGCTGTTATGCATGAGCTATCACCGTATGTCCAGGATCACATTTCCTTTTCTTTTTTCGCTGTTTTGCTTTGCTTTTAGAGAACCCCGTTCGTCTAATTACCTTACAGACGAATCTTTTCTTTTTCACCCCCCAGAAAAGACTTGCAGCTGTCAAGGAACAGACATCATATGCTTCGCGAATTGGCCTTCATAAGCATTGGCAGACAATTGTTGGGGAATTTATCCCTCTAGAGTGAATGAGAAGGAAATGTGGGAGTCCCACATAGGATGAGAGGTAGATGGGAGATGGGTTTATTAAGTGGAACCTCACAAATGGGTTTGGGCCCCAAGGGGCACCCCACTTTTGTGGAGGAGGGAGGACCTACGCAAATGGATTTCGGTCCACACGCGCGCGCGCCGCCGCCGTCCGGCCGGCTCGGTTCGGGTCCATCAATCTTTTATTTTTTGCCGAACAGACACATAGCCGAACAGAATTGTCTAGAAATTTCTGGACATTCGTCCGCGAACGAACAGTTGCAATTGTTCGGAAATTTCTGGACATTCGTCCGTGAACGAACAGTTGCAATTGTTCGGATTCGAAGAATAACGAACGAATACAATTGTTCGTAAGGAGTTGGTCGGTTATGAAAAAAAACTACCGCCCGAATTCAAGCTTCGTGACTCTTCGTGACTTTTCGTTCTTCCAAAATAAATAGTCCTCGAATAGGCCATTTCGGGACACGGTTTTTCTTTCTTTTTTTTCCCGAGCATACATTTCGGTTTTCCTCCAAATCTTGCATACCTGTTTTCCCCTCATACATTCGGTGCGATAATTCCGCAAAGTTACGTTCGTTGGAGTCCTTTGAAGAAGTACCGCTTCGAGGAACGCGATCCGTTCTATCCTGGGGAGACAATTGTCCAACGTCCTCGGGTACGAAATTTATCTGAATTGAGGGGACAAATTTGTCTTAAGGACACAACGACAATACGTTGGGCTCGGATCAACTTTCCGCATACTCATCCGCATTGGCTTCAGGTTAGTTGTTCGTCGTTCAATTGCAATTTATTACATACGAACTTAGCCGACAACAATCTTAAGACAAATTATTTTTTTTCTACCTTTTTCTTGAAATAATATTCTGTTTCAATTCCGTTCGGTTCCGTTCGTATAATGATCCGAATTCGGTGCGTATTCTTATGCGTTGTTCTTTGAGTCGGAAATCTTGTATATTCCATAGTCGAAATTCTGTGACTTCGTTCATATAGTTATTTCATAGTATATACATTCTGTTTTATAGATTTTGTGATAGAAATGGCATCAACATCGATAACGCCCGCACATATTCCGTCGGTTTCGACTCATGGAGAAAAGCCAGAAAAGTTCAATGGAACCGATTTCAAGAGATGGCAACAGAAGATGTTGTTCTATCTCACGACTTTGAATCTGGCAAGGTTCCTCAATGAGGATGCTCCTAAGTTGGATGAAGGAGAGGTAGACAAGGAAAGGTTTGCTGCAGTAGATGCGTGGAAGCATTCCGACTTTCCGTGTCGTAATTACATCCTTAATGGTCTCGACAATTCCCTCTACAATGTTTATAGTCCGCTGAAAACGGCTAAGGAATTATGGGAAAGTCTTGACAAGAAGTACAAGACAGAAGACGCTGGATTGAAGAAATTCATCGTCGGTAAATTTCTGGACTTCAAGATGGTAGATCATAAAACCCTCTTAAGTCAAGTTCAGGAACTTCAAGTGATTATGCATGACATTCATGCTGAAGGTATGATTTTAAGTGAATCATTTCAAGTGGCCGCTTTCATTGAAAAACCGCCACCGTCTTGGAGAGATTTCAAAAATTATCTCAAACACAAGAGAAAGGAATTGTCACTTGAAGACTTGATTGTTCGATTGAGGATTGAGGAAGACAATAGACTCTCCGAGAAGAAAGTTGGCAAGAATCTGGAGAATTCAAGGGCCAATGTTGTTGAAGAAGGATCAAAACCCAACAAGAAGAGAAAAATGCCTAGCAAGTCCGGAGAGGGATTCACCCAAGGCCTGAAGAAGTTCGTTGGCAAGTGCTTCAACCGTGGAAAGTCCGGACATCGAGCCAAAGATCGCAGAGCCAAGAAAAGACAGAAAACTCGAGCGAATGTGATGGAACAGATTTCCAATGGCGTTGATGATATCAATCTTACTGCCATGATATCTGAATGCAACATGGTGGGAAACCCCAAAGAGTGGTGGATTGATACTGGAGCAACTCGTCATATCCGTGCAAACAGATCGATGTTCTCGTCCTACACTACCGTCGGGGGTGATGAAAAACTCTATATGGGTAATTCGTCAACCTCTAAGGTTGAAGGTGTCGGAAAGATTGCTCTGAAGATGACATCTGGAAAGATTGTGACACTAAATAATGTTCTGCATGTGCCGGATGTTCGCAAGAATTTAGTGTCCGGATCTCTCCTTAGTAAGAATGGCTTCAAGTTGGTTTTTGTATCCGATAAGTTTGTACTCTCTAAAAATGAGATGTATGTAGGAAAGGGTTATCCGAGTGATGGTTTGTTCAAGCTGAATGTAATGACCGTTGTATCCAAGGATGATATGAATAAAGTTGCTTCTACTTATGTGCTTGAGTCTCCTAATATCCGGCATGCTAGACTAGGACATGTTAATTATAAATCAATAAAGAAATTAATGAGTATGGGACTATTGCCGAAGTTTGACCGTCCAAGTGAAAAGTGCCAAGTGTGTGTTGAATCTAAATTTTCTAAACCTCATTTTCATTCCGTAGACAATAGAATCACGTAACCTTTAGATTTAATACACACGTATATATGTGATATGAAATCAATACCGTCAAGGGGTGGTAATAAGTACTTTATCACATTTATAGATGATTGTTCAAGGTATTGCTATGCTTATTTGCTTAGTAGCAAAGATGATGCAGTTAATGCTTTTAGAACTTATAAATCCGAAGTTGAAACTCAGCTAAATAAGAAAATTAAAATGATAAGAAGTGATAGAGGAGGTGAATATGAATTTCCTTTTAAGGAAATATGCTCGAGTTTGGCATCATTCACCAATTCACCGCTCCTTATACACCGCAATCGAATGGTGTGGCGGAAAGGAAAAATCGATCTTTAAAAGAAACAATGAATGCATTGTTGAATAGTTCTGGTTTACCGCAGAATTTGTGGGGGGAAACTGTTTTGACAGCAAATTTTATTTTAAATAGAGTACCCCACAAAAGGACACAACAAACTCCCTATGAGAAGTGGAAAGGTAGAATGCCTAACTTGAATTATCTCAAAGTGTGGGGGTGTTTGGCTAAGGTTGCGATTCCTAAGCCTAAAAAGGTTAAGATAGGACCAAAGACTGTTGATCGTGTTTTTATCGGATATGCTCGTAATAGCAATGCATATCGTTTTCTTGTTCATAAGTCAGAGATCCCGGATATACATGTTAATACAATCATTGAATCAAGGGACGCTTCGTTCTTTGAAAATATATTTCCGTATAACATAGTATATGAGCCAATTGAAAATAATAAGAGGTCTCGAGATACTACATCTAGAAGTGATCCAATGGAGGATGAACCTAGACGTAGTAAAAGGCAAAGGACTTCTACGTCTTTTGGACCCGAGTTTCGACATATTTGTTAGAGAATGAACCTCGGACATATAAGGAAGTCGTGACATCTCCAGAAGCCTCGCTCTGGAAAGAAGCTATCAATAGTGAAGTTCAATCCATCTTGTCAAACCATACTTGGGAATTGGTTGACCTTCCTCCTGGCAATAAGCCATTACAATGTAAGTGGATATTTAAGAGGAAAATGAAAGCAGATGGTACTATTGATAAGTATAAGGCTAGGCTTGTCGTAAAAGGTTACGCACAACGTGAAGGTCCGGATTATTTTGACACTTATTCACCTGTCACGAGAATTACATCTATACGGATGTTAATTGCTATAGCAGCCTTGTATAGACTTGAAATTCATCAAATGGATGTCAAAACAGCTTTTCTAAATGGGGATCCGGAAGAAGAAATATATTTACAGCAACCTGAAGGGTTCATTGTTCCGGGACAAGAGAATAAAGTATGT
Organism: Rhodamnia argentea; assembly: GCF_020921035.1. Taxonomy (NCBI): domain Eukaryota; kingdom Viridiplantae; phylum Streptophyta; class Magnoliopsida; order Myrtales; family Myrtaceae; genus Rhodamnia; species Rhodamnia argentea. The sequence continues at coordinate 11,134,049 of NC_063157.1, read as the reverse complement.
CGGCTTATCAAGTCACTATATGGCTTGAAACAAGCACCAAAACAATGGCATGCTAAATTCGACCAGGTTATGTTGTCGAATGGTTTCAAAATTAATGAGTGTGATAAATGTGTATACGTTAAGAACACTCATAATAGCTTTGCCATCTTATGTCTATATGTAGACGACATGCTTATAATGGGCAGTGATAGTGAGATTGTCAAGAAGATCAAATGTTTGCTCACAAGTAAATTTGATATGAAAGATATGGGGATCGCAGATGTCATTTTAGGAATTAAAATCCGTAAAACATCCGAAGGACTATCTCTATCACAATCTCATTACATTGAGAAAATTCTTGAAAAAAGCAAGAATTTAGGCATATCACCGATAAGTACACCGATAGATGTTAATTTACATCTTTCAAAGAATACTGGTGATAGTAAGGCTCAAAATGAGTATGCAAGTATACTAGGCAGTTTAATGTATGTCATGAATCGCACTAGACCAGACATAGCTTGTGCGGTAAGCAAGCTAAGCCGATTTACAATTAGTCCAAATGAAAATCATTGGAAAGCTATGAAGCGTGTATTGGGCTACTTGAAGCATACTCAAGATTATGCTTTGCATTATACAGAGTATCCAAGGGTACTTGAGGGATACTGTGATGCAAATTGGATAACCGGCACCAAAGACACAAAATCGACAAGTGGATATGTATTCACACTTGGTGGGGCAGCAAAGGTCATGGAAATCATCCAAACAAACTTGTATTGCTAGATCCACTATGGAATCAGAATTTATAGCTTTGGATAAAGCCGGTGAAGAAGCAGAGTGGCTTCGAAACTTCTTGGAAGATATTCCTAATTGGCCTAAACCATTACCTGCTGTATGCATACATTGTGATAGTCAAGCGGCAATAGGAAGGGCAAGGAATGTCATGTATAACGGTAAGTCTCGACACATACGTCGAAGACATGACACCGTAAGACAACTTCTTTCTAGTGGAATTATCACCATTGACTATGTGAAGTCAAAAGATAATGTTGCAGATCCATTAACAAAAGGCCTAACTAGAGAGATAGTTGTAAAAACATCGAAAGGAATGGGTTTAAGGCCTATAACTAAGTCCTCATAGCGGATACCCTACCTTGTTGACTGGAGATCCCAAGATCTAGGTTCAAAGGGACAACCAAGTTATGAAGACTGTATAGAGTACTGTAATTTATTACTCATTCCTAAATGAAGACAAGACTAATATATAAAGGTTAAGCGAAAAGCTTTTAATGATTCTGAATTGAGTATGTGATATACTATATGTTCGAAAATCACCTATGTGAGTGTGAAGTGAGGGCCGCTTCTGTGAGAATTGAAAAGGCCGAATTCTCTAAAACACTCATGAGACCGAGCGGTGTTCATGGCCAAAACGAACACAACAGTGAGAACTAACTTTGTTCGAGAGAAAGTTATGTGATTTTTATTGTCTAGGCTTACACCAAAGGTCGACGGTTCAAAGACATCAAGTCTACCGATTGACCGAGTAAGTCCGATAGGTTTCACTAGGGAAAGTTCAAAGTTTCGGACTACTTATCCCGATGTAACTATCTCTCAAGGAATAATCGCACATTGCATTTCATGCATATACGAAGAGTCGTGATGTCCGAATATCTCATTCATGTGGGGGATTGTTGGGGAATTTATCCCTCTAGAGTGAATGAGAAGGAAATGTGGGAGTCCCACATAGGATGAGAGGTAGATGGGAGATGGGTTTATTAAGTGGAACCTCACAAATGGGTTTGGGCCCCAAGGGGCACCCCACTTTTGTGGAGGAGGGAGGACCTACGCAAATGGATTTCGGTCCACACGCGCGCGCGCCGCCGCCGTCCGTCCGTCCGGCCGGCTCGGTTCGGGTCCGGGCTTCTTATATTCCATTTTTTTATTTTTTGCCCATCAATCTTTTATTTTTTGCCGAACGGACACATAGCCGAACAGAATTGTCTAGAAATTTCTGGACATTCGTCCGCGAACGAACAGTTGCAATTGTTCGGAAATTTCTGGACATTCGTCCGTGAACGAACAGTTGCAATTGTTCGGATTCGAAGAATAACGAACGAATACAATTGTTCGTAAGGAGTTGGTCGGTTATGAAAAAAAACTACCGCCCGAATTCAAGCTTCGTGACTCTTCGTGACTTTTCGTTCTTCCAAAATAAATAGTCCTCGAATAGGCCATTTCGGGACACGGTTTTTCTTTCTTTTTTTTCCTGAGCATACATTTCGGTTTTCCTCCAAATCTTGCATACCTGTTTTCCCCTCATACATTCGGTGCGATAATTCCGCAAAGTTACGTTCGTTGGAGTCCTTTGAAGAAGTACCGCTTCAGAGGAACGCGATCCGTTCTATCCTGGGAGACAATTGTCCAACGTCCTCGGGTACGAAATTTATCTGAATTGAGGGGACAAATTTGTCTTAAGGACACAACGACAATACGTTGGGCTCGGATCAACTTTCTGCATACTCATCTGCATTGGCTTCAGGTTAGTTGTTCGTCGTTCAATTGCAATTTATTACATACGAACTTAGCCGACAACAACAATTACTGTAGAAATAGGGAAATCATATGCTTGGAAGAAAGAATTTACTAAATGTACAAGGCATTGCCTTCAAGAGAGGCTTTCGTGCTCCCTAGTCACGTGAACCAGATGACAATGAAATGAAGCTGCGACGAGAACAGATGAGAACAGGTTCGATGCACCATTATCAAAGTGCTCTTGAGAGTATCACCGAGTCCAAAAGGCATCTGAACAAAACCATTCTCATCTTCGTTATGTGGCCACAAGTTTAAGTGAGATTGTGAAAAATGTGACGTTTGCAGGGCACCGGTACTTCCGGTCTTAGGAGGCTAAATTGACTGAATCTGTTCTCTCAGGAACATCACATGTCGCCGAGACTCGCAAATTATGCGTCATGAATCTCCAGAGCAATAAATCGAGCCAAGCATCTGAGAACGATTTCAAACTCTCGTCCGAATAATCGTGCTAGAAGCACGTTGAGTTTGCTTCGACGATATTAAGTAGCCTTTGAAGATCAGTACGCGTGCATGTCCAAAGAAGATTGGAAAAGAGTGATTACTCTTTTTTTGTGTGGATTTAATAGGTGAGGCCTGCCTGTGAGCGACAGGATTATCTTCCTGTTTTGGATAGTATTGTTTTCATTGTTTCCATACGTGAAGACTGCTACCTTTTTCTGTCATAAAGACTATTTCTTGAGATTGAATGCGCAACCGCCGCGAGTGCTGATTCTGACGACTTGCTGGCCAAGGAATCAACCAAAATCCATTGTGCATAAGGAACGGAAACTCTCACAAAATCAGTCATACAGCAAAGTGCGAGAAGTTGAACTCGAGAACTAGGACTCTCGTGCCAACTCGAAGTTGGGTGCGCAACCAGTTTACAATGAAGCGTTGTACAAAATGCCTCATCGCTTAACAACTAGATATAGTGGAATGAAAGGTCGCATAATGGCATCAACACCTGGTTACCCTGCGATCAACATCGGCATTTTCAAGCATGTCCGATGCGGATGTCATTAGTAGTGCGTTTCTGGATCGATTGGATCGACAGAAATCCAATTGGAAGGCGAAACGGTGCTGCGACTAGAATCGACGGATCGGGTCGACAATGTCGGATTAAGCTCCAATTCGGTAGGCTAAAGCGAAACAGCGTTCTGATCAATACTCACCGCCTTTGGCCATGACTAACAATGGATTTTGGCGATTCGAGAATGTCTAGATGGGTTTTCCTTTTTTTTTTTTTTAGTATTTTTCGGGCTTAATTTTATTTCAGTGGCACTTTTGTAATTTTCCGTTTTTTTTTATATTTATATTCCTAATTGGACTAGGGTTAGGATAATACCCTATAAAAGGTGTTTATCACGTTTTTTGAAGCAGTTCATCAATAATATTCCAAATTTTTCGAGATTTCTCTCTTTTTTAGCAAGGAAATTACTTGCGATCTTCGCCGAACGCTGCATCAATGTCGGAAACTCACAACTATTGAGGATATGTGATTGGATGAGCGGTGACATATCATCATGTCACATAATACAAGCGTTACCCTAATAGATCCGAATCTTATCACCAGTCAAACTCAACACCCATTGAATCCAGGCTGACCGTCAAAAACCCTAGAGACAAGGGAAATGATATACGGATGGTTTTCATGTTCTGTACCATTTCATTCATCTATAGTTTATACTTTATAAATACTCCACGCATACCCACCGGAGTTTGACCATCCAAAACCAGGCGAAGGGCGAACCAGAGCTATAATAATCCAGTAAACCAGCTCACCAGATGAGCAAGAAGCCAAATATTGACGAGTCAATTCTCAGAACTCCGTGCACAAATTTGGAACCAGCCACTCCATTGGACCCGCCGAAATCAGATCATTGCTTGGTGAAGATGAATCGCCATGTCGGAAATGTACGTGACGTATGTAGATTCTTCTGGTGGGTGAACTGCATATGCGAATGATCCGGTTCCTGTCAGCCGCATACTTAGAATTCTACCAAGAAAATTCTCTACAATAAGCTGCTTCTGAACTTTTTTCTTTTTGACTTTGAAGATTGCTTAACTCATTTGTTCCTACAGCTTGCCAATGGACCCGATTGCGAAGGAGGAACGTCCACAAAATCAACATCATAAGATCATACACGTCGGTGCAATCCCAGTCATGGCAATCCAACGGCCACTGACGATTTCCCTTGCTTCAATGATTAATTGTAAGAACAGTAACATATAATTAAGACTTAATGAAATGTGTCTCATTAACATCTGCGTTACTCGTTTCGGCATATAATTTGGTCATTTGAGATGCCTGTATCGAAGGTGCTATTGGAGCCGATTATGCCAAGCTCGGTGTTAAATATGTCTTGAATTTTATGTACTTGGTCCGGTTTATCACCGGACCCGACATATTTTTGTGCAGCCCAAAAGTGGAGAAAAAATTGAGATTTAGTTCGTGACGCGGAGAGTTGGGCCGATAGACCCAACCGGAGCAACCGAACAAATCTCTTTTGTGGTGCGAATAGATCTGTATGGGGGTTTGGGGGCAACGCCTTCGAGAAAAATTTTTGGGCTCTATTTTATACTGCGGCTAAGGTTTCTTTTCGATTGGTATTGAGGATTTTCCTTATGTGAGAGACTTATGAGCCGTGTGCTTTTGTTCAGTTGATAAGACCGACTTCTGTAATCTGTACTCTCTTTGATCACAGTGGAATTTCGTTATGTCTCGCCCGTGGACGTAGACCACCTTGATCGAACCACGTAAATCCTTGTGTTCTGTGTTCACTTTCGCATTTGTTTCAACACTCGGAATCAGCATCTCTAGTAAGATCGGCACACCGGCTTCTTCCTCAAGTTGCCGTGGGATTGACAGCTAAACAAAACTGTCTGCTTACACAATGTCTCTGCTTAATGTTTCTCCTACAACCATTTCTACTGCAGAAGATAATATGAGCTACGTATGACAAAAGATGCACGTAAAAGCAGGCGAAAAAGAAATTTCAGAACCCGGAATCAACCACTTTCTTGTGAGTGTGACGAGCAGAAAACCATCAGTGGCTGCTCTTTGAAGAAGTCTGTACGATTAAGACATATGGATCAGTGCAAATCACGACAAAAAGAAGCGTCTTTTTGATCGGGTTTGCTGTTGTTTGAGTACTATCATGCAACAGTAATTTAAAAACAAACTAGGGTACAAAATACTTTCTAACTTACAGCCGGCAACCAATACTTGGGTTGCCTTTGATCGTCCAAATTTCTAATCAGAAGAGGACTGCATAGAATAAGATAATAAAGTTTAGCATTTTGTCATATACTATCTACTATTTGATAAGTAGAGGCATAGAGCAGCTGAGATCGACTCTGCTTTGCTGAAACATCAAATTGTCTTAGAAATCGTTCAGTGGTGAGTTCTGATGAGTGAGTTATTGTTGAGCAAAGGTTTGTGCCATCTAAATTCATGTACGACATCGATTGAGCAAAGCCAGTGGAACCATGGATCTTGATTTGGAGTCAAATCCCTTAAAAATGGCATGCTAGCCTTGCTCGTTGTCTTGTCAAATGAGTAAACAAGTGTTAGAGAGGAGATGTGGCCACACGTGATGGTCGCTGCCACCAAAGAGGCAGCCCCTGCTGGAGAGGTAACCTGGCATGGCGGAAAAGTGGCCCGACGTTGAGTAAAGGTTGTGGAAAAAATTTGATTCTCCTCATATCTACTCTCTTGAGAAATTCTATTCAGGTCTATCCCACTCCCTCCCCTAGGATGTTTTATTCGGGCTATATCTTTTCTATTTTTCATTTATCCTATCCAGGATATCTACCAAACAAATGATAGGATGATTTTTATCTTGACAACAAAACGCATAGAGTAAATTATCTAAGCAGCTTGCAGTTCACTAATAGAATTCATAGGGGTAACATAGTTATTCTGAACGTAATTTACAACCGTTAACTAACACTAGTACTGAGGCATCCAAGCAATTCATGATCTACTAACTAATGGAGCGGACCACTTTTCCAAAATTTGAAAACAACAGACAATCTATTATCGAATTTAATCAATAATAAATTCTTATATTTTATATTATTAACTTACTATCTGTTAATTGAACTAAGAAGTTATCGATTAGGTTTTACTTACCAATGTTATTTTAAGTTTACTATCAATTATGTTAAATTTATCATGCACGGAACAAAATTCCGCTCTCGGCGAAACGAAATTTAGAAATCTGCCGGTGTCATATACTGGTAAGCAAGGATAATTCACTCACTCAACTTCAAAATCTTTTTCACGAAGACACTACAGCTATAAATGGCTTTTAATTGTTACATAAATTTTATTTCTCATCGTATACTGAGCTTTTTACCAGACAAAAATCTCTAAAACGATAAAAAATCTCCAAGCGATAAATTGACTTATCTAAATGCTTAAACAGAAACAAAGATGATCGAAATTTGGGGATTTTTATATTTCCATTTCATTGGATAATGACATCCTCCAACTTTCGTGTGTATTGAATTTGGATCGTCGTTTGCATGTAACTCAAATGTTTGGTGTTCACTTTTTAATTGTCTAGCTCAACAATACTTTTAGGGACTAAAATCTCACATCTTTAAAGATCGAGGACTCAACTACAAGAATCATCTATTGTAGTTTCTCATACATATATATATATATATATATATATATGTTGGCGAAATTGTCTAATCAGTTCTAAACCTATTATGCGAATGTCAATTCGGTCTCAAAGTTTTCAATATTTGTCAATATAGTCCCAAACTTTTGCGTGAAATTTCAATGTAGTCATTCCGGCCAATTTTCGCCAGAAACAGCTAATGTGCCGATGTGCCATGTAGGATGGTTGTTATGCAGGTCCTCATCGGCTTATCCGACTCCTTTGTCTAGTGAGGAGGAGGAAGAGTTGAATTGCTAGGTTCATATGAGATCCTTTTTTATTCAAGAGAATCTTACTAACATGGATTCGTTTTGTATGATGTCCATAAATTAATCACTCTGTTGTATACACACCCTCATTTGGTGATGCAACGCCTCCCATAGAATTCTCGCTCTCTTGAATTTTCTAACTACCTGAGTACTAATTCAGGGAAGGCCCTATCGACCAAGATTGTCCAAACTTGGACTTTGGGATCCAACCGTTTCACACCTAAATTAGCACACGGGGTATGGTATCTACACACGCATAATGAAAAAAAAAATTACTACCGATCTCGGTAATAATAACATAATAATATTACTGGTGGGTACTGCCGAGATAATTGGCCTAATAGCAAAGAGTCATACCTCTGTCTTTCATGAGATAACGAGACCAATTCATGCAGTAAGCGAATCTCTAAGCATCGTGTGCTGCGTTGCCTAACCATGCTATTCCTTGCAACGGAAAGACTTCCTAGCTTCTCACATCTTCGTAGTCAGGGGCGACATCGGTGACGGGTTTTGTTGACCTCGGACCTTTTCGGGTCATGGGTGGCATGAAGTAGTTATCGCCCAAACCGAAATTCTGAAACTAGTGCGGAATTCTTATGATAACACTCAAAGTGGGTCGTGAGCGTTGTTCATCCCTTCCGACCCTTTTGTAGATAAAGAAACAGGCTCGCCTACATAGTATGCTTAGATATATAATAGGGGTGTAATTTATTGAAAGTCTCTTCTATGCTTTTGAGACGAAATTCTAAGCAGGAAGGACGGGTAATTTATGAACTTCTCATGTGTTCAATAGATTCCGTGCATGTGCAAGGGTTAGTGAGTTAGTATAGCAGAAAAAGACTGCACAAGTCTTAAAACACGATTTCGCATTATTTTTCTTCAAGCTTATCCATGACCATGAGCTGTGTCCTCACTCTCTGCAGAATAGATTCGTATATAAATTAGTTGGTGAATGGAAACAGAGACTTTGTAAAACTCTGGTCAAAATGGAAGGGTCGTCACGGTACATGCAAGAGAAGCTTCTCGTTTCCCACTTACATCCATGTGATGTTCCCTGGTTTTGACGGCAACTGGGCGTATAATCTATTCATGCTCCTGCAAATGCCCTAGGTTGATTAGGGCAACTTCAAACCGGATCAGAATTGTTCTTTGGCCTGAGTGGCAGAGGGTTTAGTTTCGATTGGGATAACTTGAGCTCACGACGAGGGACGACCGTTGGCGGCTATTTAATGGAGCAGCAAGGTTGGCCGAAGCAATCCATTGTGCAGTGAGTGCCGACGGAACTTGGCATGCCGATCACAAATTGATCAAGCAGTTGGACGATGCGATGGTCGGAACCCCCTTTAGCTCTCTTAGCTTACCCCATTTCTTTGTTGTTTTTGTCTGAAAGCAAGCTTCCTTTATTTATCATCAAGGGTTCGAAAAAGACGAGCCCAAAGTAGGAACGTCGGAGCAAAGAAGATCCCATAAGGTTGGGGGGAGGGGGGGTTAAACAACCATAAATCAGGAAGAAAATTCAAACGAAGTGCCTTAGAACCCAATCTGTAACTGATTAGCGGATCATCCACAGTGGGCCACGGTGAGGTGTGTGAAATTTCGGAGATGGGCTCGGGGCCTCGGGCCTCCAGAGTTAGCGTGCTCAATTTCCCACGGGATTACGGCCCCGTTTGGTTCAGCATTTGGCTAAGGGACTTTGAGAAAATGCAAATACCTTTGGGCTAAACGCCTTTTTCAAAATGCAAGTAGTGTTTGGTAAATTGTATTTTAAAAACACATTTGGAAAGCAACTTTGATCTAAATGTTGTTTGGTGAAAAATGAACTTTGTAAAATATTTTTTCTTTTTGAAAAAAAGGCGGCGGCGGCGGCGGTCGGCCGGCGGTGATCTGCAACCGGCGACCGGGCTACCGGTGGCGGCGGCAACCGAACACCGGCAGCAGCCGACGTCAATCGGCGACCGAAGACCGGGTGCGGGCGGCGGCAGTTGCCGATGGGTGATGGCGATGGGCGAAGGCGACAAGCGAAGTTGACAAAATTAAAATAATAAAAAAATTAGTGGCATTTCGCAAAAATCCTTTAATCCAAAGTACCTCTAGAGATACTCAAGACTAAAAGACTTTGAAGAGCATTTGAGATGTAATTGCATCTTCTCAAAGTGAGCCAAAAAATGAACCAACTACTATTTGCATTTGGCCAAGGGACTTTAGAGTCCCAATACTTATTTTCAATGTTAAACCAAACAGGACCTACATCTCGTTCAAGTACAGCATCCACCAAAATATTGTAGTTAGACGTGACCGGTTCGTCCGAACCGCCGGTTCCGGTTCCTAGAAAAAGTGGAACCGGAACCGGCCCTCGAAGGGGCATATTCTTGTTCCGTTTTTTAAATTTAATTTTTAAAATAATAAATAATGAAATAAACATAATAAATTATAAATTAAAATCAAATTGTACATTGTAATAAAATTTGAGGAAAAAAAAGAGAGAGGAGGAATGGACTTAAACTTAATGAATTATCATTAAGCGCCTACATATCTTCTTGGGGATAGAAGAATCAAAGCCCATGTAGTTCTTTTACCTTTGATAACCCCAACTTACCTAATCGTCAATCGTTTCTACCCATTGTGGTACCCGTAGCGGTGGTATCTCCACAATACTCATTAAAGAATTCGTGTTCTCAATCCAGCTCTTGGTGTCGAAATCTAGCCTTCGTCCAATCGTCGACACAAGCTTGAGCTTCCATGGACTCCGAACTTAATCTAGAACGGCGAGAGTTCAAAACTAATCCTCCAACGCTAAATGCTTATTCAACTGCAATTGTTGAAGAAGGGGTTGCTAATATTTAGCGAGCGATGAGGGCGAGAACCGGGTAACCGATTGAGTGACTCTTCCACCACTCTAGGATTTGAAAATCAGACTTGTGTTCGGCATCACGAAACTCAAATTGAATGGTTAAATATTTTTCTAATTCAGAAATACTACATGTTGCCCCTTTTTATTTTTATTTTTATTTTTTGTCTACTCTTGAGTATATTGTACCATCTACTAAGTGAACCACCGGTTTCGCTTCGTGAGGCAATAAATTGTAAAGATCCACAATCATTTAAACCATATCTACTACAAATTCTCTATATAATACTACTATAGATTCTTTAACCCTTCTTTATATATTTGAAATATCTATTGCATCTTCCAAATGTAAATAATTATAATAATACATATTCAGATAATCTAGTAAATCATCTAATTTAATACGTGGATAAAAAACAATACCAACTAAATAGACAAGAGGAATTTTGAAATAATAATGCAACAATTTTTCTCGTATTACTAAAATAGTCCGAGCTAATTCAGTATCTTTTTCATATTCACTAAAAACATCATCAATATTAACACACTCTATTAAAAATAAATGCGTAGTAGGATAATAAATACTAGATAAAGTATTAGTAGCATCATTAAAAATTTTCAAAAATTCTAATTTTTTTTTTTGCAAATGCCCCAATGTTGCGGAAGTAAAGTAATTTCGAGAATATTTTACAAAATAAACATATATAATAAATCTTTGCAATCAAAAGTTTGACGAAACAATTCGTAGGTAGAATTCCAACGAGTCGGAATATCTTTTGGAAACCTTTTTGCCCTTCTCACATGTTGTTTACAAAATTTTTCCCATGCTTTCATAAAATGAACATAACTCGATAAAAATTTAATTGCACTCTTTATTGGGGCGAGAAAAGTCTTAAGAGTTCATAAACCATCTTGTACACATAAATTTAAAACATGTCAAGCACATCTAATGTGAAAAAATTGTCTGCCAAAAGAGGGTTTACAAATATTTTCTAATTTGGGAATGGAAGCAGTATTTGCGGCGGGATTATCAAAATCAATTGAAAATACTTTATTTATCAAATTATATTCTTCTAAAACTTGCATAATTATTCTATAAATATTATGAGTCAAATACTTTTATCAAAAACTCGAAATGCAATAAGTCTTTTTTGAATGGTCCAGTCATCACCTATTCAATGACATGTGACACCCATATAAGAATGAATTTGCCAAGGATCACTCCAAATATTGCTACCTAAATGCATACGTCCATTGATTTCAGCAAAAAATTTTGCCAAAGATTTTTTTTTGTTTTTTTTTTATTTATAAATATGCAAAATTTCGAGTTTAAGAGTATTTATCGGAATAGTTGGTGCATGCGGAACCAACGCAGTATTTATCAAATATTTCAAATTAAAATTTTCATCAGTAGTAAACAGAGCATGATCAAGGGCAACATATTCAGCTAATGTTTGTTTATAAAATGCATCAGTGTAGGATGAGTATTATGATTGGCGTACCCGGAAATTTGTTGTTGCCTAGTGTCGATCCCCGCTTGCGTTGGATTTGTTTTTTTGTCAGATGCCGACGGAATGTTCCGTAGCCGTGTCCTTTGTAAATTTGTATGTTTGCGAACAATATTTACAATTTATATTATACTTACTTTCGCTTTCATCATATACTATGTCAAAGTGCAGCCATAAGTCGGATCTACTCTCTCGGCCCTCCCATTCCGGCTCATTTGCTGTCGACGTTTCTTCGACACCAGTAGAAGGATTAAGACTTTCTTGTATTGGGATATGCTCGACGTTCGGAATGGGAACGACGTTGATATTGTCATTGCGTCTTTTCAATATGTATACTCAAGAGGATCATATTCAGGAATATGATACTCGGAATCTCTCATCGTCATTTTAACATTTTCAGTATTTCTACTTCCACTTGCCATTTTTGAAAGAATTGATCGGAAATCCGATTGAGAGAATTGAAGCGGGATTGAGAGAATTGAGAGAATTTGAGAGAATTGTTGAGAGAATTTGTGAGAAAAATGAAAGGCGGAGGATAGATATTTATAGAGAATGAGAGGGTTTTGCCGTTTTTTTTTTTTTTTGGGGGTGGGTGGGGGGGGGGAGGGGGCAAAGAACCGTTGTCTACTTATAGTCAAACTCTAAGTGCAGCTCAGTTTCACTTCTAGATTTGAACGTCTTCACCGCTTCCACAAGAGCCTTGGCTTCCGCTTGTAGAAGCGATAAAGCTTGGATTTTTTTCTCGAATCCTTCAAGTAGCACACAAGATTCGTCTTGAAGGATGCCGGCTATTGTTGTAACACCACCACCAACATCAAAGGAACCATCGATAAACATCTTTAAGGCTCGATCCTTCGGCGGGATCCAAACTGGCTGTGGGTGAGTCTGATTCCTCTATGCTTTTTTGCTTACCTTATTCCATCTTTTGTAATTGCAAAGCAAGGATTCTACTGTTTGGATTAGGGATTCCGGGTTAGGGATTTTGCTTCTAAAAATATGGTCATTACAGGCTTTCCAGATCGACCAGAGGACAGCCGCTATTTCTTTGATTTGAGGGGATTTTCCCGTTCTGTTTAGTTGTTGTTCAAGCCATATATCCATTCTTGCTGTTTCTGTGGCTGATGTTTGGAGGTTAATTGTAGGGTGACTTTAGACAGTATCCGTCCATGGACAGTGAAGGAAGAGATGCTCCACAGTTTCTACCTATCGTTCGCAAAAGGGACAGAAGGCTTCCTCAATGATTTCCACTTGAAAAGATTTTCTCTGGTGGGGATAGCATTTTGACAAACCCTCCAGAGAAAAATCCTGACTTTAGGAGAGGCTCGAAGGTGCCAGATTCAGTGCAATTTTACGGGATGGTCTGAAGGAAGTTGAGGCTTGGTTGAAGTTCTGATTGTTGTCCTTTTTGCGAAGTGCATTATAGGCACTTTGCACAGAGAAAACTCCCGATTGAGTTGTTGTCCAAACTAGTTTGTCTTCCGAGGCATGAGAACTAAGCGGAATTGCTAAGATCTTAGAGATAGCAAAATGAATTTAGAATCCATATTTTAAACCATATTTAATGATATGTGGTCATAAATGGGTTACCTTAAGTTTTAAAAATAAATTTAAATGGATCATAAATAGGTTGGTTAATAAATTAATGGGTTTTAAATAGATTATAAATGGGTCATAATGAGTTAGCTATTTAATAAGTTTAAGTAAGTCATAAACAAGTCATTTTTTAAATTCTTTTTAATTTTCTGATTTTTGGTTATTTTTATTTTTTCTTTATTTTCATTTTTTTTCTAAGTAATCCGGCAAGGGTCGTCGGTCGCCGGTAACCTGTCGTTGCCAATGTCACCGGTCGTCGATTGTCGGTCGTAAATGGTCTCTAGCCATTGCTTGTCACCAATCTCTTCCGTCGACCGTTGCCTTCCACTAGTCGTCGGTGGTCGTCGATTGCCGGCCACCTGCCGATCAATTGTCGGGCGCCACGTTTTACCGTCCATCGCTTGTCACTGGCTGCCAATCATAGGAGAAAAATAAGAAAAGAAAGAAAGAAAATAAAACATATAACATATAAAAAAAATCAGACTTTTTTTTTATAAAAAATATTTGAATTGTCCATAGTGTTTTACTGGTATATATTTTGTTAAAATTCATAAGAATTTTTTTTTTCTAAACTGGATTTCATATTGAAGTATTTTAGCAAAATTAGCCGAGTTTGGTATGAGTCGAGTACATGCTGTATTGCACATAAATGAATTAAAATATGCTAAATGAGTCAATATGAATCGAATCAGTTTTTATTCAATCCAAACGTCACTCGACTCACTTGTGTGACGGTTCTATTCGTCTTCAAGTACTCTAACCAACGCTGCAGGTGATGGTCTTGCTGCCACTGTGGATGGGTGGCCCCTTTTTTTTTTTTTTTTTTACCTTTTAAGTAATTTTTCGTTCGATTAAAAAAAAAGTAATTTTTCGTTATTCCTATTTATTTGTAAAATACTCGCGATATCCTGTGCTTCACCAAATAAAAATTGGTAAAAGAAATTCGCCCATATTTCTGTCTTTTATCTTAGTCTTTCTAACCAAAAGAAAAATCTTCCTTAGTCCAGACGATCCCGTTAGCAACAATATGTTGCGAAGGATTAAGAAATTTTGCTGGGACATGAAATTGGGTGGTCGCAGGAAGGAACAGGTTGCAGAAAAATGAGCTCTTTGCGCAACCTGGACAACGGTTATTAAGACAAAGTAGCAGGAGACAGCAGACGAAGCAAGCAAAGCAACGACGCAAAGGTACTCCGCTACATCGACAAGTACACCGTCGCTTCATCGCTGGGTCGGCGAAGCTTCCTCCGATCTCTCTCGCTCGCTCGCTTTCCTCTTGCCCCCACCAAAATTAGGGCTCTGTCGTCCTTGCCTCAGGGTCCTGCAAAATAGGAGTGGTCACCCCTTTGATCCAATTTCCGATTTTGAGGAGATGGGTCTCTGGGATTCTCTTCTCATCTGGCTCAGGAGGTAATTGGGTCCCCTCTTCTTCCTCTTTCTTCTTTTGTTTCCGCCGATCTGCTTGCCAAAAACCCCTGTATGCATTTCGCAGCCGTGTTCTTGATTTGGTATAATATTGTGTATTGGTGTGGGAATTCTTACACGTCGAGGGTAAATTTCAAGAGCTGAACTGTGCCCGGTTTTGTGTTCAAAATTCAACCCTTTTATGGTGCCCTGAATTGTTGACTTCATGTGCTGATTTTCTTGATGACCTTTGACCTTTGAGGTTGACGACTCCATGTGCTACTTCCAATCAATGACTCGTTCATTTCTTATTTTTCCTCCTTATAGTTGGTAGTGTTTTCTATATTTCTTGCTTCTAGCATTAGTAGCCGTCCTTGACCTACTTGCATATCGGTTTTTCTCTATCCAACTGTAAAAGGTGATGCTGAGTCTGCTTGAACAGCATAATCTGGAGTTGTATATCCTTGAGTTAAAATGTGGCTCCTATCAAATTCAATTGTCAAACAGCTGATGAGTTTGCGAACAGAGTTTAAGAAGCAAATTTAAATTTCAACTCCCCTGACAATAAATTGAACACTGGCGGTGCAAGATAAATTAAGCTTTATAAATAAATAAAAACACTCCCCTTACACTATCCGATGCGACATTGCACACTTAGGGTGGAAGCTGTAAGCATTAAAAACCGCCTCTGCTTATGCCCGTCAACTCTATTTTGTACTGAATCATTTTGCTCACTTTTCATGGTAAGGTAAGCTTACCAGGTTTTAGGGTTAGCCGGACTTACATAGGACAGAATGGTGGAAATTGGATGATGGAACACTCTCCTTTGTGCATGGGACATGATTATTGCATTATCTTCTTAGTAATTTACCATCTGCATCTTTTAATTGTTTGAATAGTCCATCAATTTGTGATGCTTCTTTTCCTATATGCTGTATCTTTTTGTACATTGCTGACTTTGTCTCGGCCATGGCAGCTTGTTTTTCAAACAAGAAATGGAACTTTCCCTCGTAGGTCTTCAGAATGCTGGAAAAACTTCTCTTGTAAATGCTATTGCTGTGAGTAGATGCAAACTCTTTTTGCTCTTTGTGACAGTATTGGCGATATGTTCTTGACATATCTGCTTTGATGTTTGACAGACAGGAGGCTACACTGAAGACATGATACCAACTGTTAGTGTTCGCTTTTGGAATTGCTCTGGATTTGAGTACACTTTAATGTTCAGAGAAATTTCCTTAAGTACTTTGTTTGTGATGTTTTATGCAGGTTGGTTTCAATATGCGAAAAGTAACAAAAGGAAATGTGACAATAAAACTTTGGGACCTTGGAGGGCAGCGGAGGTTTCGCACCATGTGGGAGCGTTACTGCCGCGGGGTCTCTGCTATTGTGTAATCTCTCTTTGCGATTTAACTTTTCGATTGATTTGTATTCTGGAATCATGTGCAAAAGTAACTTGGAAATTCTCTCCCTATGTTGGAAATTAATTATTTATTTGCCTCCACACAAGAGTTTGATATTCATTAGGGAATTGAAATGGAATGTTTAGCAGACAGGATGGATGAAATCCTTGTGTGTACTGCATAATGGCCTAGAATCCACAGTTTTGTCAAAGCTTTGATGATCTGGCCCAAACATTTTCAACTGTTGCTGCTCGACTCTTTTGAAGTTTTTTCTGGACTTGAGGACATGTTCAGGTTCCTCTTGCTTGTTTAGAACTATGGAGGGGACATCTTAGTTGGAATATATCTGCTGACTAATCCAAGGAAGGGTCTCCTCTTCCGTCATTTTGACGGCAGGGGAATTGCCTGTATTGTTGTCGTTTGTGTGAGCGAATGATGAATAATTTCATCCCATGTTCCGTTACTTGTGTTGTTAACCTGTCGTGCTGGTTCTCTGAAAGAGACTATATGGGAAACTAAAATTAGAACTTTGTCATTGAAAATTTTGAATGCTACGTGGATTTGCAAAGTTAATCTTGTTCCTCTGTTCTAGTGGTAAATTAAATTATTGGAGACGATGGTTGATGTTACACTAGTGTGGCATTATTGATCCAATGAAATCTTTGGATTTTTTTTACTGGTCTTTCAGCTGGATTCACTTTTCTGCATATATGTTTTGACATGTGCAAAGGCAGATATGTAGTCGATGCTGCTGATAGAGACAGCGTTCCTATAGCACGAAGTGAGCTGCACGAGCTCTTGATGAAGCCTTCCTTGAGTGGGATTCCTCTTCTGGTGCTAGGGAACAAAATTGACAAGTCAGAAGCTCTTTCGAAGCAGGCATTGGTAGATCAACTGTGAGTTTGCCGAACCTTATCCAAATTGTTATGCATTCTTTTGCGACCATAAAGAAAACGTCGTATTCCATTGCCTCGAACGATCGGACGGTGGTTTGTTTCTTTAATCAAGTTCGTGACTTGTTATTTGCAGAGGGCTTGAATCAATCAAAGACAGAGAGGTGTGCTGCTATATGATCTCATGCAAGGATTCCGTCAACATAGATGCTGTTATTGATTGGCTCATTAAGCACTCTAAAACTGCCAAGTGAGCAACTGTTTGGCCTAAACTTTTTTAGCTTTGATGGAAGAGTGCTTTTTGCTACGTGATTTGAGCTGAGAAGCAGAACCGCGAAAAAAAAACCTCTCTCTCCCCCTCTCTCTGCTGGTGGTACATGTACTCTTTTTGTTTCATTGGTTATTTGTGTTCCCTAATAAGAGTTTCTGTACAGAATCTGAACTGTAGAAGCATGATCTCCATTTATTGTTTTCCGATATCTAAATCAACATCACGTGTAATGATATCTTCTCTTTGCTTCAACGGGTCGTAACCATACTCAGGTTTAATTTGTTCGCAGTAAGTTACAACTCCTTGCCGAGGATAGAGCTAGTCGTTTTGTGCTGTGTTCCTTGTTTCATCTGTTGTAGTATCTCTTTATGTTGTATTGCCGGATTGTATGAGTTTGCTTTTCAACTATGCCTCTAAAACACCAGAACTGAGTCGAGCACTATGCGAGGACCGTAAGGCAGTTGTATTCAGCAACAGTACTGTCTTCATGACAGAAAAATGTTTGATTCAAAATTTACATAGACAAGACCTTTTGCTTCTAAATAGGAAAAAAAAATTGAAAGAAAGAAGGGTTTATTGCACGTTTGACGCCAGAAAGGGTTGAACAAACCATTCCTCTAAACTATAAACCCAACAGAAAAAATAATGAAGCAACGAATCACTCATAATCCACAGCCCAAACGTTCCGATCGCAATTGCGAACGTAACCAATGATCCTTCATCGATTGAATGAAGAAGAAGAGGGCGGCATGCCTGAATCAAACCGACGTCTGATGTGAGTATGACCCGTCACCCGAACCACTGTGCTCTTCTTGCTCTTGCAGCATGCTTGAACGGCAAATTTCCTCAATCTTGTTCACGACCTGCGCCATTGGAGGGCGTTTATCTGGGTACTGAGCAGTGCAATGCATTGCGAGCTGCAAGAGCTGGACCATGTCCTCCTCGACATCCTGGTACCTGAGTAGCTCGACGTCGAACACCTCAGCAGTCCACTCCTCCTTGACCACCGACTGGACCCACCTCGGGAGGTCCACCCCTTCCTCGTTCAGCAGTGAATGCGTGGGAGCCTTGCCCGTAAGCAGCTCCAGCAGCAACACCCCGAAGCTGTACACGTCGGCCTTCTGAGACACCTTGTGGGAGTTCGTCAACTCCGGCGCACGATACCCGTCAACGCGGTTGGGAGGTGCGGTGAGGGCGGCAATATGGGCAAGGCCAAAGTCAGAGACCTGAGCCTCATAGGAATTGGTGAGGAGGACGTTGGAGGACTTGATGTTGCCATGGGATGTCGCAGTGCCCCCGGAGTGGAGGTGCGCGATTCCGCGGGCCGCACCGAGGGCAATGCCGCAACGGGTGTCCCAATTAAGCGGAGTCCGGCCAACTACTGAGTTTCCTGCAAAAATTTGTGCAAAGAAAGCGCATTGAGAAGACGGAATTGTCTTTGAAGAACACCATGGGACTCATCGTCCGCTATTTCAGTTCAGCAAGGGGTACTGGCTCCAGGCTTTGGTCGAAGTGAATATGCAGGCGAAAACATTGGCAGTGTGCAGTCTAGATCTGTTATGTCCATGAAAGTCAACCTCCCCAACACCAAAAGTTCCGGATCAAGAACTCGGATCCCAATGTAGCTACGAGCATAAGACAAGTTGCTAATGTCTCGCGAGCGAGCAGCAGAAAATGGCAAATCCCCAACTTTTAGCAATGTTCTAAATGCCGGTGAAACGGGGGCTACGTCTCCGAGGATTACAATCACTTCAAGTCCAGAGCTCAGGCAGATTAGCGGAAAACATGAAAGTTCCTCGCACATTTCAATCAATTCTTCATCCTCAGCTTTTCAAGGTGCTCAAAATTGCATCTTAGACTACACCAAGGACTAATTTTGCTCTCCATTTTGAAAAGCGGTGTCAATTGGGTATTCGAAAAATGAAATTTGTGAACCAAATGTGGACATCTCTTATCATCGCTAACAGTGCCAAGTTCTTCTCAGGAATTAGATGAAACCCATGTCAGGTTATGAACTCAGATGCGCTTGGCACTTCTAGTTCTAGATAGATGTACAGAAAAACCACGACAAAACCAGACCAGACGAAGCTTAAGAGAAGCGGAAGTAAAGGCGAGTGAAAACGGATGCTCACCGTGTAAAAGTGCAGACAAGCTTCCGGTGGGCAAGTAATCATAGACGAGAAGCCTCTCGTCCTTGTTGTAGTAATAGGCCCTCAGGCCCACCAGGTTCTCGTGCTCCACCGCCCCGATCTCCCTCATCCTCTCCCTGAACTCCGCCTCCCCAATGCTCACGTCCTTCAGCCTCTTCACCGCCACCGTCGTCCCCGTCTCCAGCGTCGCCTTGTACGTCGTCCCGAACGTCCCTTTCCCCAGCACCTCCGCGGACGCCCTCAGCAGGTCCTCCAGGTCGAACGCCGCCGCCGACGCCGACGTCCCCTTCCCGAAGAACACCAAGGTCTTGTTGCCGCTCCTGTCGCCACTGATGGCGACGGCGCTGGTTGCCTTGGACTCGCCCAGGCTCCTGGCTTCACGGGTCTGCGGGATTCCGGCCTCGGTCCACTTCGCCGGTCCGGATTCCAGCGATTTGGGTTTCTCGCTTCTGCCACGGCTCTTGCGACGGCACAAGATGATCAGAACGAGGAGAATCAGGAAGAGCCCGATAACGGAGCCGATCACAATCCCGGCGATCGCTCCGCCGGAGAGCTTGTTTCCGCTCCCGGTGCCCGTGCCGGTGGCGTTGCAGGGCTTGAGCGGCGGCCCGCAGAGCGAGTTCCCTGCGAAGGCGGACTGGGCCATGGACGAGAGCTTCGACGGGATGGTCCCGGTCAGCTGGTTGGACGAGACGTTGAACTGGTCAAGGGTCAGGTTCAGGTCCGGGATCGACCCGGAAAACCGGTTGTCCTCCAGGAACAGGGTCTTGAGCCGGGTGAGGTTGCCGAACGCCGGGGGGATCACGCCGGACAAGTCGTTGGAGGCGAGGTTGAGGCGGACGAGGTTCTGAAGGGCGAAGAGGAAGGCGGGGAGCTCGCCGGAGAAGGAATTGCCCTGGAGGTAGAGGTTGCGGAGCTGGGAGAGGGAGGCGAGGTCTGGGGGGATGGGGCCGGAAAGGGAGTTGAAGCGGAAGGAGATGGTCTGGAGCTGGGTGAGGTTGGCGATGGTGCCGGCGGGGAGGCTGCCGGAGAGGCCCATCCCGGGGAAGTGGAGCTCGACGACTTGCTCCCGGCGTTGGTCGCAGATGACGCCGGCCCAGGTGCAGGGCGGGTCGGTGAGGTTCCAGCGGAGGAGGCGGCCGCCGATGGCGGATCGGAGGGCGACGAGCGCTACTCGGTCGGAGGCCAGATCGGAGCGGGCGACGTTCAAGAAGCAGGAGGAGAGGAGTAGGAGGAGGAGGGCGGTCAGAGTGGACATCCTCGGTGGGGGAGGAGAGAGAGAGAGAGCGCTTCGCGGACACTGTTGGGGGGGCGAAGAAAAGACCTGAAGACCAACCGGAGACAACGAAGAAGAAGAAGAAGGAGGAGGAGACGTCGTCCTCTTCCTCTCCAGCGTTGAAAATCCCTTCTTGGAACGTTTTCTACGGCGGAGGCCGAACGAAGTCGCAGTTCGAACACGACCTTCGCATTCATTAAATTCCTCGCACGTTTTACTCTTGATCTCGCGATCCTCGTTAATTTAGTAATCACTTCAATGTAACACCACAAACCTTACCAAAACCCTAAAAATGTTACGCACATCAACTGCACAGCTCCCCCTTTTTTTCCAAAAAAAATAAAAAATATTCACCTTGTGACTTCGGAACCTTGAGGCTTGAATTATATCGCCGCCGACGATCGAAACTTTACGATTTAGACATTTTAATTCAACGCCGGAGTAAAAAAGTTTCGAGTTTGATCAACACGCGAAGAGAAGAACCTTCCAAATGAAATCGGGTCTAGTGTTCTGTGCAGATCCACAAGCTGGATTGCTTTCATTCCCTATTAATCAATTCGGGATCAATGACTCTTAGGGAGCTAATCATTTTTTAATTACGCACGGCTTTTGACTTAGCGTGCTTCCATTTCCGCAGCCGCCGCTTTCCCACCAAACAACTTTGGTTGCCAACCAAAAAAATTTCACATTCCGACCTTGCTTATAATGACATTTGACGGCGGACGGTAAACGGAAAAAGACGCACATATCGTTACTTTTCAAGTGATCCCAGAAGAATGCGCACACACAGTCGTTCGAATTCAAGTCGTGATCGCGAATAACGCTCCCCGCTTACGACTGCAATGATGGAAATTCCACCAAAAGCCACGAATTTTTCCTCGCGACACATCAGTACCCTAGACTCCATTTCATCCTAATCAATACCCTTAACCACAAATCCGCGACCCAAATGCACCTTTTCCCACGACGATCCTATCCGACCTTCTATCCGGCTATAAGTGTCTAGCTGAAGTTATCTTCCGTAGCCTCATCCCTACCTAGGCAATAAATAATTGGCATGCAGACCACCAATAATCTAACACAGAAAGATGCGTTCCCCTCCCCCACCGTACGAAATTTTCCAGCACAAACATCAACAAATGTCACCATTATAACCAGCACTGAGGTCTTGTCGAATCTTAATTAGCACTCAAGATTTCAAATGAGGTAGGTCATCGGTCGTAGGTGTGCAATTGAATGATTATTATTATTTCTAACACGAATTCAAACTATACTTCATGGGGAAATTGTCGTAGTCTAGGCTAGTTATCCAATCAATGTTCGAGAGATTGGGTGGGACCTTCCGTTCACCTATCGATTTTTACTCCCCCCCAATGGACCCCCACCATTCTGACGGACAGGTTGAAAGAGCTGGACACATTCTTATTTTTTTTTAAATATTTAACTTTGTCCACGAACGAAGCTGATGAGCCGAAACGGCAAATCAAATTCGCGCCCACTTTCGGCAATCCAGCTCAGCAAATTGCATCATCATCAGCTTGAATGTTGTTGGAAAGATCTCTTTTATGGATGTTTAAACTTTAAGTGCTCTTTTTTTTTTTTGGAAGATGTGAAGATATGTGGAAATATATAGGGAAAAATGTGAGAAAAAAAATTCTAAATTTATTGAATTGGTACCGATTCAATCTTAAAGATTTTATCGGTGCCAATTCAATTTTAAACATTTTACATTGGTGCCGGTTCATTCATATACCTTTTAATAGCGTCAATTCAATTCTAAACCTTTTGTATTGTGCCAATTCGGTCTTAAATATCTTGCATTTACATTAATTGAGTTAATCAAGCTAATCTTGACTGGAAATTCGCTGACATGGACATCGGCCGTCCTACGTGGCATGATTGGCATTAATATGGATATTTTTTATATATTTTTTAAATAATTTTTTAATAAATATTTTGGTTTTTTCTTCTTTTTCTTTTCTCACTCATTAAGAAAATTATTAAAATTATTTAAAATATTACTATAATATTAAAACATATCCACATCAATGTCGTCGGTGCCACGTACAATAGCCAACATCCACAGCCAATTTCCAGCCAAGATCGGTCAGATTAACTTAATTAACAGAAATGCAAAAAGTTTAGGACCGAATTGGCATCAATATAATAGGTTTATGACTTTTTTGATACTTTTCCCGAAAATATACCTTTTTCCTCCTTGGACTTTGTTCCCGATATTACTCTGTGTTAACATCATAAACTTGGAGGAACGTGATTCTAATAACATCCCCCTCTCAATTCATTAACAGAATCATGTTCCTTCACAAAATCAAATCAAGAACAATCAAGCTCCACCGAATCATATATCAATAAGCAACAATCAAGCTCCATCAAATGAGATACCAGATTTTCCTCTTCCGCTTCAATAATTAAATCAGATATTTAGTTTCCATTTGTGATTCCTTAATTGTAGATATTATTCACCTTGTAAAATTCTATATATACATGAGGTTGTATCAATGGAAAAATAGACAATAGAAAAAGATTTTATTCATTCCTCTTTCTTCTTCTTCTTACGAATTCTTCTTTCCCTCGCCATCATGACTTTTAATAATTCTAACACTCTGCCTCCCGGTGATTTATTGAGTTACGAGATATATGAAAATACCCTTTTTCATTCCGTGGTAACTCTATCTTAGAATTTTCAATGGAAGGACTATATCGAGCAAAAGTTTGAGAGTTTGATGGCTAGATTGAATAAATAAAAGAATTCAAGGATCACATTGAATATTGAAGAAAAGTTCAGGGATCGCCCACATCATTATTCCTTGTACTTATCTACTTATCAATGTTCTTTTGTGTCCCATATCCATGTATGAACAAGCACAACTAACCCTTGGGGGAGATCATTATATAGTACATTATGTGTGCGCATTTTGTTGACAAATTAAGCTTTTAAGAGAAAGGTTTATTTGATCCCGACTCACATGTCGCTGCGTGTTCGGTAGAGTTGACACACCTGTTGAAAGTTCAACATGTGCTGATCACGTGTCGGACGCATGTCAAATACGGACACGTGTCCGACACCGACATTGAGCCCCCCGAAAAGTGCTCGTGCATCCTAAAAATTGAGTATTGTTGAAAGGTTTTGATAACACAAAAGATAAGACTTTAATTTTTATTTAATATCTTATCTCTTAAACAATTTATTTTTACTTACCGCACTAAGAGTTTTTTGGTTTAAAATAGCGGATTAAGTTGTGCGTTATTAGAGATTATCAAGTTATGTTTAGTGGTATTAAATGCCGGATGCGATTACAAGACACACCCCGAATAAATACCTTATGAGTCTATGACGAAGCCAAGAGGTTGACTGGTGGTCAACATCCCCAGGGCCACCATATGTAGGCCAGAAATTTGCCTGATACCTAGGGCAATGGTAAGCATGTTTTTTTTTTTTTTTTCGGTACAGGTCCATATTTTCGACTTACAACTGTTCCTGTCGGCCTAAATTTGGAGGTGATTATTTTCGGCACGATATGAAAAACGACCGAAATTAGCAGATTTGGATCGAGGCTTATTGTATTTAGGTTAATTTCATGTTAATCCACTAGACACAGTTAATAATGATGTCGTGTTCATGTCGAACCTGTTAGACGCGACATTGGCTTGTATAAGTTCATTTAAACTAACGAAGTAGTGTCACTGAAGCCGTACGTGACTATCTTAGATGCAAATGGTTAAAGACTATACTAATGTCCATGTTATTCGGTATTTTAGCTTGACGATTAATTTTTTAATATGGACCAGTTCTTTAATTCGCTTCGAGGATGTGCTGATGGTACACGTACTTTGTGGAAAAAACTCAGGATATTTCCCGTCAAATTTGTGCTGTCGGGTTGGTATCATATACATGCGGTCATGCAACTACGCCGACCCTCTTTTCGATCGAGAAATTCACTGGCCGTGTTGTGTCACCCCGCTAATTTTCAAGGCACTTTTGTGTTTCGTAGGCCGACACGATTATCTAACTCGCTAATTTTCATGTCATGCCCAAGTTGACGTGTACTACAACTCTAAGTGAACGACACGAACACGAACACAACTCGCAAACGCGAGCAACCCCTACCTTAACTTTCGGACAGCTCAAAATCCAAAAAATATTTTTTTTTATAATCATTTTTCGCAAAATAAATGGAGTATCGGGAGGAGAATATAATCTCCCCAGCGCAAAGGAGCGTGGAATTATTCTGTTCCGACGAGACGAACATATACTTCTCGTGGAAATGGGTTGGCATTTTGCAGGCTCAGGTTGTTCCTACGTTCGGTGGGACATAGGAAAAGGCCGACGATGATGAGGCGAACAATTTGCCGACCAGACCAGTTTGATGAAAATTTAGTTTGGCAAACGTTGTGGGCCGGTGGGGACTATCGTTTAAGGTTCATCTTCACGTGTCCAATCCATCTCTTTACAAACAGTTCGTGCGTCCGTTGACACGACTTGATTTGGTCATGGATCGTTCATAAATAAATAAGTTGAAAGTGATGAGAACGGGCACGTCGAATTCCATTTCTACAGCAGCCCTTTGCGATCACTCCGAACGGTACGCTTGAGATATTTGTAGGCAACGTCATGTCATGTCATGTCAACCAAAGGTGGAAAGGGTCCTTGATCCTTCCATTCTGAACTAACTAAACTACATGGGCCGATGGGCCTATCAAATTGAATTGGCCTACACACATTGGGACATCCATGCGCGCAGAATTGACCTTCTTTTTACAGGGTCGACATTTCTTTGTGCTTGTCTCCATGTTTCCTACATTCACCATGGGAGGTTACGGACGGGGTATGCCCAAGGCAACGACGTAGTATGACCGACCGATCACAGTAGCTGCGTGTCGGGGCGGATCCGAAGATTTTTCTTTTTTGTGGGGACGAAATTTGATCGGCGGGACCCACCAATCGGTGGCCGAGTTGGTTTGAGTTCGCTCTTTTTACGAGAGGTCCCTGGATTCAAAACTCCTCGGCGCTGGTGTCTTAAGTGGGGGGTCGTGATGGTGGGCTCCTGTGCTAGCCCCTCCCGAAGACTAGTCGTGCTCCACCGTTGTGTTAAGCGAAGCTCGCCGGCCGCACGGAACCTCGGTCATAAAAAAAAAAAATTGATCGGCAGGCTTTACCAAAAAAAAAAAAAAAAAAAAAAGAATTGATCGGCGACGACACTTGAATCAAGTGTGTTTGTTCCGGTGCTTTAAGTTGCTGGTGTTCTCATGCGTATGAATCTGGTAAAATAAAAAGCCTGTAGTTTCTTGTTTAACTATATTCCTAGATTTTCATGATTTTTACAAATTTTTTTTTATCAATTTTGGTCAACTTTCGGGGCAACAAGGGTAAAAAAAAAAAAAAGAGAAGAAGAAGAAGATTGGCTTAGCCATATATCTTTCGGGAAATTTTCAATGGGAACCAAAAAAATTTCTTATGTCAAAAGGGAGCATAAATCAATACTCTTCAACTATTCCAAAAATTAGAGAAGTGAGTATAACCGAACATATATATTATGTCTCCCTCGGGGTAGGTAGGATTGACATCACACTACCGGTCAATGCATGGCTCCGATACACTCGGTTTATAACAACGTGATCCGGTCCACAATGAGTAGTCAAGAATATAAACGCCGATTACACTTATGTATCTCTCGGCAATCCTTCATCTCGATTCATATGACCGAAGCATTTGACCTCTCTTAATTAGCTAAAATTCCCATGATCATCTCAAATTAAAGTTCGAAAACTCAATTCCAACACATAAGCTATAGAGAGCTCATAAATTTAATCCCTCACGTGGGCAACAGATAAGCAAAAAGCTAACAAGGGATGGGTGTGATGCAAAAGCAAACCAAACACCATTCACAAAAAGCACAATGTCCTCTTCCACTGCCGGATGAGACACTGCAACTTTATGTCCAGTGGAGAGCCAAAGCCTTCTTCTCCTTCTTCTTCTTTTGCCCCCCTTTCACCAAAATGTGTAGTGACATAATACACTCATTTATCATTCTTTCCCGTCTTTCCCAAGGTCACAAAACCCTCCATAGGCTTGTCCATCTTTTGCTTTTCGGGAGATTTTTTTTTTTTTTTTTTGCATGTAAAGCCAATGCTCAAAAGGGCAATGTGATATGGGGGAAAAGCAGTCATCATGATGGAGATAAAAAGGCAAAGAAAGAATCAGAAAAGGGATTCCTCTCAAAAGCAAAGAGCAATTCAAAGCAGTTTGGGATTGTGATTGGAGGGAGATGCAAAGTCAGTCACTTACCTGCATGAGAAGAAAAGCTATGTTATTTTATTCTTGGTGAACTGAGATGAAGAAAAGCCAAAAAAAAATAAAAAAAAGTAAAATGGGTATTTTTAATTTTTACCATTTCCTTCAAAAACTTTTCTTATGAAGGCGACAAAAATGATGAGGAGAGCCACTCCAGCTAATAACCCAATAATGATGGCAAATGTCTTTGATCCCTCATCGGTGCTTTCCCCTGCAAATCGTTCAGAAATCCGAATTCAAGAATTGATTAGGCTGATTACAGTTGCGTTTGGTTCATCCTTCTCTTTTAGATATGAGTTAGCGTCTTGCAATGGTAAACTGTAAGAGAAGAATGGCTCACTCTCATGGCCTTGAGGATACACATGTTGTCCGGATCCACCCGTCGAATACCTCGCGTAACATTTGCCCAAGAACATGTCGCCGAAGACCGCCGTGCCGCATTCGCTCTTCAACCGCCCTATCGCCTCCGAAAGGCAGTCTTGACACTCCACCGCGCTCAAATCCCCGACGCACTGGGCCGAGCCCTGCACCTCCCCTGACCCGCCGGTCCTGTACTGCCCTCCACCGCTCGCCAGGCTGGCCAGCACCGCGTCCCTCTGGCCCATGGGCCCGGCCTCGTACCCGTCCGAGGGCCCGCATTTCTTCATGACCACAGTCTTGTCCTCCACCCCGAGGAACGAATCGTTGTCGTACTTGGCGTAGCAACCCTCGAGCTGCACGGCCCCGC
Organism: Rhodamnia argentea; assembly: GCF_020921035.1. Lineage (NCBI taxonomy): Eukaryota > Viridiplantae > Streptophyta > Magnoliopsida > Myrtales > Myrtaceae > Rhodamnia > Rhodamnia argentea. Next base: position 11,106,180 of record NC_063157.1, on the reverse strand, counting down.
CGCATGCCTTCGGGCACAGCTCGCCGGCTCGGACCACCGCGCGGGCGACGCACGTGGCGCAGTCCGGCATCGAGAGGTCGCCGCGGCACTGGTAGAGGCCGTAGACGACGTCCTGCGGGCTCGAGCCCTCCACGGTGAAGTTGTTGTAGGAGGAGTAGGTGGCCGAGTTGAGGAGCGAGGTGAGGAGGGAGTCCAGGTTCGACTCGTAAGCCGAGTCGGCCGCGTACCGCTGTTGGGTGCATCCGCCGAATAGGAAGGTGCTCGAGGGAGGCGAGGCATGTGAACTAGGAATGAAGGAGAGGGAGAGGAGGAACGCGAAGAGGGAATGAGCAAGGGCGGATCTTGCCATGCGAGTGTACATGAGTTTTGTGTCTTGTGTGATTGCGAGAGAAGTAAGAGAGGGGATTGTAGGATATGCAAGAGAATCTCCACCAGACACACAAGAAAAGAACGTACGTTATTGAGTGGATCGTTATGAGTGTGAGACTGGGTCACGTTCGGATGGAGATTTGTGTTGTCATGTAGCATAAAGAAAAAGAAAAAAGGAGAGGAAAGAAAAAGTTTCTTTCCATAGACAAAAAGTTGTAACAATCTTGAAAATAACGAGTAAATATGAAGCAATTCAGGGTTAGATTTACATTTTTCTAAGGATGAAGTATGTTTGATACTACAAAGTGTAAAATATCAACCGCAATAAGCCAAAGCGAGAGCAAAATATTGGAAGCAAAAGTCATACCAATACCCAAAAGCACTCTCTTTCGTTCACGAAGTTCACTTTCTTTTTCCATGAGAAGGACACCATTTACTTCTAACATCTTGTGCAATGGTGGAGAATTACGGTAATGAAACCCGCTTAAATAGGTCAATCCGGACCCATGAAATATTTCAATAATCTCAAAGATTAGATAGCGTGAGTCATATCGTGTAGATGGCCCAAACGCGATATCATGTACACATGATGCGTATAACCGGACGTGTGATGTGCAAAGTTATGTAGAAGAGTAAAAAATCATGTTTAAAAGGCACAATGAAGCATAGACAATATGTGCAAACTTATGTAGAAGAGTGAAAAATCAGGTTTAAAAGGCACAATGACTCATAGAAAATAGGGCCCCACGAAAAACCCTAGCCGCCAAAACCCTTTCAGAGAGAGGTCCCCTCTAGAACTCTCTCTCTCTCTCACCATTTTCTTAAGTTGTTTTGATCTTCTTTTTTTCTTTTTCTTATTTTTCTCTTGTTTAGGATCTTTTCTCTTTCTATTTAGCATAGATCTGGAAGCTTTTCTTTCTCATTTTTGGAAGATTTTTATTCTGATCTAGTTTAGATTTGACATTTTCTGTGTGTATATTTTTAGGGTTTTGCTCTCCTCGGATTTTGTCGGTGAACAAGTTCGGTTTCGAAGGAGATTAAAGGAGCTCGCTCATATTAAATCTATATTCATCCAACCTTTTTACTCTGCTCGGTAATGGTGTTGGGGAAGCCAAACCTAGGTACGCACCGCCGAAAGGCAAAGCCGTAGCAACAGATGGAGTTCTTGATATATACTCATATCAAATCTATATTCATCCAACCTTTTTACTATGCTCGGTGATGGTATTGGGGAAGCCAAACTTAGGTGCGCACCGCCGAAAGGCAAAACCGTAGAAACAAATGGAGTTCTTGATATATGCTCATTACTGAAGATGGATTCGATGATAAGCTATCAATTATAGTGTGAAGAAGTTATAGATCCGCTTTTTTAGCATATAACTCGGATTTCTCTTATTATCTAGAGATTGTTTTGTTCCCAAGTTGTCTAGGATGTATTTTGGTTTGCGGTTGAATGATATTTCCTACTTGTATCCCAAGGAAGTGAATGAAATGAAATGTTACTTGTGACAAAAAAAATAATAATATAAGATTCGTGTACTCAATTGGTGTATCCAATAATATACTCACACTATAAATAGTCACTTAGCTTAGAAAGAAAATTTATTGCACGAATAATATATGTAGCGTTCTTAGAAAAAAAATACATATACAGAAAACGATGAATTAAACTAACCAATAAAAAAAGAAATGGATCTTTCTGGTGTGGCTTTCTTTTATAAGAAGGGAAAATGACACAAATTATCCCTAAACTTTGGCCCAATGTGCAACGCAGATCTCGAACTTTTAATTTGATCAATATTGCACTTGAATTGTAGTACAATGTACAATTTGGTCACGAATTTTCAATTTGTTTAATGTAATTTCCGAATTTTTGGAACATATTCAACTTAGTTCCCGCACTAAAGAAAACATCTAATGTCGTTCCCGAAATAAATTAATAAGAGGATTACATTGAACATCTTTCTATAGTTCACGGACTAAGTTGAACATGTTCCAAAAATTCATGAATCATATTGATCAAATTAAAAATTCAAGAACCATATTGCACATTGGACTAAAATTTATGGATTATAAGGTAAAATTTTTTGGGGCTTGGGTTTAGAAATATTACTAACATGGTGATCAAGTCTAGCTCGAATATGTCCATTTTCTAGTCGATTTGATGTCGAATCTAGCACTGAGTACGCTAGTTAAGCTTGAGCTTCATATTATATCGGCTCCACTCGACCCAATGACACCACGATTCACCAAAAAAGTCGTGGATACGTTAAGAGGGGCAAAAATCCAGTAGAACTCGAAGAGGGTCTCTGACGATTTGGTCAAGTCGAGCTCAAGTATCTCAATTGCAACAGTTGTTTTTATCTCAGCCCAAGCTAGAGTCTAGGTTGACTAGTCGAATATGCGAGTCGAGTTCAAGCACTGTATGATATCGGCTCCACTCAACTCCGATTATACCCCTCGCCGAGTGAGGTTAATATCACGAAAAACCCCAAACCGATATATTCGTGGCAAATTTACCTCAAACTAATTTTTTGACCACAAAAAACCCCCAAACTAAGACACATGTGACAAATTTATCCCAAACTATTTTTTTCACCGCAAAAAATCCTAAACTAGTATATATGTCACAAATTTACCCCAAATTAATTATTTTAATCATCAAAAACCCAAAACTGGTACACATGTGATAAATTTACCCTTCGTTCATTTCCGTTAAATTGGATTAATACCACGAAAAATCCCAATTGATACAATAAAGGGTAAAAACCCCAAACGTGTACATCCGGCAATTGCCTCGTGTCATTCAACTCAATAATTTGACGATAAAATTTTATAAAAATTATCGAAAGATAAATTTGTCACGGATGTACCGGTTTGGGATAAATTTATCAGAGGTGTACCAAGACAGGATTTTTGGTGGTCAAAAAAATAATCTGGGGTAAAATTATCACAAGTGTATCAGTTTGAGATTTTTCATGGTATTGCTGAACTGAATGATTTACAAAGCTCCTCGAATCAGCACACATTGGGCCGTGATATGGATGAAGGGTCGGAGCTCGGATGTTACGCCTCGAGGGGTTTCACGATTAAGGCCAAGACAAGCTGCCATTAATCCAAAACGACAATCCTCCGAACGTGACACCGTCTCTTCCATCTCCTTCATGGTTTTGGCCTCTATTCCTGCAGGGATGGTCACGACAGTGGGTCCCGTGAAAAAGATATTTGTTTGTGCTAAAGGAAGAAAGTGCCCAAGCGAGGGTTACATGTTCCTCCATCTCCGACGAGTAATAAGTAATTAACATCACCCGCTTGCAAATTTAACTATAATAAATATGAGTAATGCCAGTCCATGTAACGCACCAATCAGAAGATTGGTTGGAGGATAAAATGGCCATTCAAGTCTTATGGAGATCGTCATTCCAGTTACCAATTAATAGAGCTGTCTAAATGCATCACAAGCTCATATTTTAACCCGTATTTATTTAAATGGATCGGCTTAAACCCAAAATATGAGTCATAAATGAGTTTTAAAAAGTAAAACCCAAAAAAGATAGGGGTTAGTGGGTCAATTAGTAGCCTACTTTCAATCCAAATGAAATATGGAGTTGGTCCATGGAGCTGGTCCATGGAACTGCCCAATCTTTTCTATTTTTTGGACAAAAAGCCGTCCATTCTTTAAATGCGACAATTTAAGGAGAAAAATGATCAAATATGGATTTCAGGTCGAGTCAGGTCGGATTAGATATGAGTCGTTGAATTTACATAATGCAAATGGGTCAATTTAGAACGAATCATTTTCTACCCAATCCACCCATGGCAAACCACTTGCTCTATCCTGAACTGTGAAGTGAAGTTAAGCATACTTGTAGTTTGTACAACAATTTTAAAGCTATCTGACGTGTGCTTATCGGATCTTGTCTGATATAAACTAGTGCAGTTTCCAACCAAAACCTGTGTTGCTTTAGTGACTAACTATAAAGAATAAAGCTGCTGGATCAGAGCGCACCTTTGATGGGCTTGTGCCGATGTTAGAAAGGGGAAATTGCAAAATTCAGTCCTCGTACTGTTACACGATTTCAGTTTTAGTCTCTCTACTACATTTTCTGACATGTTAAAGTCTCCGAACATTTCTCTGGAGACAATTCGAGGCTACGAATTAAATTTCTACCTAAATGTGGATGCAATATACTAAATTAGCACTGCAAATCGATACACGGTGCCTATGCAAGGCAAGTTTCGACAAAAAGTTATACTCGTGATTCTCGTTCTTATAAGAATGTTCCATTATAATCCTTGTACTTTGTTTTAGTTATAAAACTAGTCCTCGATTTATTTTTTTTACTAGCAAACTTAATTTCATCCGTCGCATCTCTATAAAAATCTTGGGAAAATGTCAATTTGAAATAAACTAATGTGTGATTTCTACCTTTACAAGGGTGCACAATCTGATTGATAGGCTCCTTAATGATAAAGCAAATCCTTCATGATTTGTGCTAATTTCATTAATTGAGCCAATCTTCCATGATTTGCTTTGATTCATTGATAGAGCAAATCTTTCATAATTTGCAATGATATTGTATATTCTTAGCTTCCGTAAAATCTTTTGTACACGTTATAAATATAATACAAATCGCCACACTAATTATGTATGTGATCAATTCACGTTCAAACTCTTTCACTTAAGATTAATTCCATCACATGCAACAATTCAGCATCCACATTTTCTACATAGATTACTCTAAAAGTATGTAGGAATATTTTTAGAGAAAAAAATCATATAAAAAAAGATCTACTCTCGATAGTTTAAGCATAGTTTTAACTCGCTAATTTATAACTGAAATACTTCAGAAAACCTTCAAAAGTACAGTATCATCCACAACTCCACATCATATTGATTGTAAAGGCTTGCATACAATGGCTAAGACTTTCAATCAGATTGGGTAAACCTGTAAATTTAGGAATCGCCATTTAATACTTTGTTTCAATTTGACATTCCCATAAGATTTTTGGTTAAGGTGAGATGAAAGGATTATGCTTTTGATGAAAAGTAATATGATGACAAGCTTCGAAGAGTTATTTTTTACGATCGGGTTGGCACTGACCTTATTAGACAGACATATGTAGTTGTTTTGACATGATGAGGGCCTAATTATTTATGTGGTGGCCCGGAGATGTGATGTACATATGATGCCAATTTTGGGGAAATTATTTTAAACTAAGTGTTGGAAAAATTCAGACGTGAAGGGGACAACTAAGTTCAACTCGTCGGCCACTAATTTAATACGGTGGTAGGCATTTTGGCATTTCAACATAAAGGACAAATTAGTGAACTGCCCATCAATTTTTTTCCTTTTATCCAAAAAAAATGCCATTCATATATCAGAATAATCGAGAGATACATAAAAAACTTTCGCGTCTAGCAAATCCCAAATAAGTCCTAGATCTTAAAAGCGATCTTTCACCCCCCAAAAGACAAATGAAGCAAATTCTCAATATTTGTAGACTCGTTAATTTAATTTTTTTTTGTCAAAGTAACATTTCATTCACTTCTTCCGTTGAAATACACGAAAGAAATATTTTAGTTCAAATAGCACAACTTCAAACCAAGACAAATCACAAATAATTTCAAAACAGAACAAGCTCCGGATAATAAGAGAAATTATTAGAACCGGGGTATAATTTACACGCTCAAAGAACACACTTATGACTTCTTCACACCATAATCGGCAGTCGATTACCGAATCTGTCTTCAGCAATGAGCATATACCGAGAACTCCATCCGATGTTACAGCTTAACCTTTAGGAGGTGCAAGCCTATGCTTGGTGTTTCGAATAACATCATTGAGCATAATAAAAAAGTTGAACGAGCATAGATTTGACACTTGTTATAACGAAACCTTCACGAAATTCCTCCGATTTCCTTCAAAATTAAACTTGCTCACCAATGAAATCCAAGAATAGGGAATCCTCGAAAACATACTGTGACATCCCGAAATTTCGACTTCTGTAAGAAAACTGGATTCGATAAATTTTAAATCATGAGTTCCAATCTGGAAAAAAAATTTGGATTTTTGGGGATTTAAGAGATAATAATTGGATTGTTCTAAGACGTCGTTCTAAGACGTTGTTGACGCCTAAATTTTGATTAATCTATTTTTTGCATAAAAATTATAAAAAAATCATCTCACATATTTATTTTTAGCGTACATTGCATTGGCATATAATCGGGCAAGTAGAACACTTAATTTAGCATGCGTCTAGACTAGGCACGGGATGGAAAAATACACCGAGAAGATTTGAAACTTCAAGGACTGTATTGCAAATACTTAAAATTTCGGGGGATCGTATTGCAAATACTTGGAACTTCGGGGACTGTATTGCAAATACCAAAAGAAGATGAAGAAGGGAAGATGATGAAGGGAAGATAATGAAAAGAAGATGAAGAAGGGAAGATGATGAAGGGAAGATAATGAAGGGAAGATGAAAATGGAAGGTGAAGAAATGAAGATGAAGAAGGGAAGATGAAAATGGAAGGTGAAGAAATGAAGATGAAGAAGAGAAGATGAAGATGGAAGGTGAAGAAATGAAGGTGAAGAATGAAGGATGAAGAACTTTGCCTATAAAAGAGAGAGCTCTTGAGAAGAGTTTAAAAAGGGGGAAGTGGAAGAGAATTGAGAGAGAGAGTAGAAGAGAATTGAGAGAGTTTTTTAGGAAGAGTGGAAGAGAATTGAGAGAGTTTTGAGAAGAATTTTTAGAGAGGAAAAAGAGAGTTCTTGAGAAAAATCAGAAGAGAAAATTCGAGAGTGAAGAAAAGTGTTTTAGTCGAGCATCATCTTCGACGAGTCCCGACACATATTTCGCCCCTCGCAACCCAACAACGCCATTGCTTGCCATTTTCGACGACAGCCGCGTTCTTCCAGCTCCGAGATCTTGAAGGGAACTATAACGTGTATGTGAGTAAGATTTTGTGTAATAGAAGGTAATCCTTTCTATCTCGATCTACAAAAATGTAATCGTTTGGTGTGAACATTCGTTTGTTTATTTTAGACATGCCACGTGTTCCAAATTTTAGCATTATTACATGTTAATTTATTTCCGTAAATACTCGTGATTGGCTGCGTTTTCTTTCTTTCTAAATCACCAATGGTGTATATCGTACAAAGTTCAATGTTTTACATCCCCATAAAAAAGAAGAAAAAATCAAAAAATTGCATCTTTGAATTTCAAGTAAAATCCATCAAAATTGCCAAATCAAATATTTTTCATGAAAATGGTACCGAAAGGGCGTTAGAGAAATCGACGTAACCAAATCCCCCGAATTCAAAATCTCCGGTTCGCGGAAATAAGATAGTTTTCTCCCGCTATTTTATTTAGGTTTCTAATCAACCTACCGAAAATGATTAGTGGCGACTCCAATTCAAAACACGTTGCATGTTAATTATTTGAATCTTAAGTTGCGATTTGGTATGGACTTGGGAGAGTCCGAGTTAGGTTAGTTAATTAATTAACCTGATAATCCATTAGCCCGAAAATAAACCCGTTTATTTTTTAGGTCGCGACAGCTTGGCGACTCAGCTGGGGATTTGAAGAGGACTTAGGCCAGATAATTTCATGAAAAAGAAATCACTTGATTTGGTAAACTTTGGTTGAATTCTCATTCTTAGGTGTTAAATGTTTTTGCAGATTGGGAGTTATAAGGGGAGGAGTGATCGGCTAACCCTTTGTTTTGCGGGCTTGGTGAATTGGAATTGTGATTTAACTTTTGAATCATTGAAGCGGTGTTTGCCTTTAATTGTTGTGCATGATTTATCGTATTTGCACTACACTGCACATAACCCGTGACCGGACCTGGGTCACACTAATAGTTTTAAAATGGTATTTAGATGGTTCTTTAACCTTGGTGGTAAGGTTTCGCTAAAGGTTATCCCATCTGGATCCCGAAAATTTTTCCAAAAAATGGCTCAAGGGTCGTTCTCATACACGTGAGACTACGATGCATGAGAATTGCCCTTGTCGACCGAACCAAGCCGAAGTGATTGGACCCGACTAGTCATGACTATTGTACGCGAGGTTGCGACTAGTCATGATGATTGCGCGCGAGGCTGCGACATGTCATTTCGTCCATCATTTCACTTTGCAAAAGCCTTTTGGATAGATAGAATAAGATTTAAACTCACAATTCATGCGCATGTCTTTGTGATTGACATTTTCTTCGTATGAGAGGTAATTTCTTGTCTCTTGTACCCTGTTATCTCATTTTTATTTTGGGCCGGTCCATGGTTTAGGTTGATTGTTTAGAAGTTTCATTGTCTTATTTCCAATTTCGCACTTTGCTTCCGTAGCTTTTACAATTTCATCGGTTGTCCTCAATTCTGATTTGGCTTGTTCCTGTTGTGCGATTTTTACTAAATTCTACGATCGAGCTTTGAGTAAGTGCCAAACACGAAAGTTGTAGACCTATGTTTCAACTAATATCCTGCAAAATTTCAGAATTAGATTCATAATTTAAGAGGGCCCTTCGTTCTTTCAACTACATGCGGTTATAACAGTTTTATGAACCTGATTTTTCGGAAAGACACATTAAACTGATTTGATCTGTACATTTCTAGTCTGATTGGCCAACATAAAAGTTGTTCATCATCTTCTCAACTATAAGCTCGTAAAATTTGGACATGTTTTGATCAACGTACGAATTAATACGAATTTTTTCGTAAAAGCGGACAAACTGAAAATTACATGTTTCAATCCTTTGGTCATAATCACTTTGTTCGTTTGAGTCTAGAGGGATGTCATGGGCCGGCTCGCTATTCTTGCTCCATGTACTCATTTTGGGTTTGTTACTGCGTACAGGTAATTTATCATAGATCCTCTACATATTACTCGATCGGTCGCGAAGAAGATGGCCGACATCGCACTACCGTCGTCTGCTGCCCCGGACAAGAAACTTGGCTCATTGACCGAGCGCTTTGAAGGGATGATGTCTCGAAAGATGGAGGAAATGATGGCCGCCTTCACCGCCAAACTTCAATCATCCACCACCAGCCCGCCGCTAACCATTCCTGCTCTAATTCCTCCCGCGGACAACTCCGGTAAAGCCCCGGAAGCTACTCCCTATCAGACAATGCCGCTAGAAGATGTGATCATCACAAGCGTGAGCTCGAGCATGCCACCCGTAGTTCCAATCCCTCAAGCCAGCCCCGTGGCCCTCGGATTGAATGGTGATGCGGCCAAGCTGTTGGCCCAAATGGAACAGAGGATCCGAGAGGTTGAGGGGACTCACAACATACCCCAGATTGACCTGTTTATCTTTTCAAAGGTCACAAGCTTGGAGAAGTTCAAGATGCCCGACTTCGAGAAGTATGATGGGACTTCCAACCCGGTTCAGCATGTCCGGAGTTGTCACAAATGTCAGATTCATGGTGACAAGATTAATGTCCCTCCGAACGAGTTGCATCGGTTATCCGAACAATGGCCGTTTTTTATATTGATGTTATCGGCCCTATCAACCCTAAAGCATCCAATGGCCATCGATTCATCTTGGTGGCGATTGACTATTTCTCCAAATGGATCGAAGCCGCATCCTATTTAGCGGTCACGGCACGAAATATCGTGAAATTTATCCGCCGGGATATCATTGCTCGATACGGTTCACTTGAAGCCATAATCACCGACAATGGCTCGAACTTAAACAACAAGGCGATGGACGAATTGTTCAAGATCAAGCATCCGAACTCTTCCACATATCGTCCTCAGATGAATGGAGCAATAGAAGCCGCCAATAAGAACATTAAGAAAATCTTAGCGAAGACGGCTAAGAATTATCGCGATTGGCATGAGAGGTTGCCATTTGCACTTATGGCGTATCGGACCTCGATCCGGACATCTACGGGGGCAACCCCGTATTCTCTTGTATATGGAATGGAGGTCGTTCTACCGGTTGAAGTGGAAATTCCTTCCTTACGTATACTTGTCTCAAGCTATACTTGACGGAAGCTGAATGGATCCAGCAGAGGGCAAGCCAATTGAATCTGATCGATGAAAAGAGAATTAAGGCTATATGTCATGGCCAGTGTTATCAGCAGAGGGTTGCTAATTCATTTAACAAAAAAGTTCGGCCTCGATATTTTCGGATCAATGACCTGGTCTTGCGAAAATTGTTGCCAATAGTCCCACTCCCGGAAGGGAAGTTTGCTCCAAACTATGATGGTCCATATATAGTAAAGAAGGTGCTCCCTAGTGGTACTTTGATTCCGGCCGAGATGGATGGTCGTGTATTTACCAACCCAATGAATTCGACTACGTAAAGAAATATTATACTTGATTTACTCTGATGTTTTCATAATCGAGTTATAATATTAATACGGATTCACAAGTTGTTCACATTTGGGCATTCGTTTGTTTCATCGCTACCAATTTTTGCTGAGAGATCGTTTCGAATGGGGGGTCTCTCTGGCCCAATTGAATCAGCCATCAGTAGCGTGAGATTTACATATTCACAGAGTAAAAGGGGTTATCTTGCGAAAAAATATGACGACCAAGATGAAATCAGTAAAAACTTGCATTCGTTTCATCCATCAGAAAGCCTTACAAATAGATCATCGGGGTGGGAACGTAAAGCCAAACCGAGCCCTAATGAGCATCACAAAGGAGCTTAACGGGTCCTCCATACAATTGATGCTCCGCCTACACCGATCGCTTCGAGAATCAAGATCCGCCAGCTTAAAGAGGAGGAGCTCACATTTCTCTTTAAGCTCGGCTACCTTGTCCTCGTGATACTCGACAAAGAAATTCCAAGTCATGGATCAGCATTCTCCCGCGGGCTATATCCAGGGTCAGATCGTCCATCCTTTCTTCCAGCCATGTGCATTGGAATTTCAAAATAATATTGAGCGGATCACGCTCAAAGATGGTCCGAGACATGGCCAAACGTTCCACCAAGTTCCCCCTCTCACGAATCAGCGGTGAGACTTGATCATTACCGTAGTCAAGGGCCTTCTTATAATTGTCGGCTACAAGATCGGCCAACATCAAGTTATCCGACCGATCCCGATAGCGTGCCCTCACAAGATAGGCCAAAGTAACATCTTGATAAGCATGATTGTAAGCCTCCAGGGAAGTTAGTGAAGAGGGTAGGGAAGATCCTATATTCCTCTTCTAACTTGGTACCTTGAATAGAAACGGTGTCCATATCCGTAAACATGAGACGGATTTCGGTTTCGACCTCCGGATGGTTGGCTATATAAGAGTAGCCCTGGCCTAAGAGATTATAAAGTTTCTCCCATTTGGCCAAAACTTCAGCCGAGAAGATGCGTGCGGGGAGGGAGGCCATTGTTGCTGAAGTTGCTTTGAAAAAGAGTGGATGCGAAAGAGTGCTTAGAAGGTTGGAGATGAGGATATGGAAGCGATAATCGTCTCGGCGTTAAATCCTAATTTAAAGGGCAGAAAAAGTCATAGCAATAATTATTGTGGGGGCCGAGTTAATTATCCGGGTAAAACTACAGACGTTTCGTCCGTGAATCACGGATCTACCATCTCGAGGCTCACGAAATTCGAAAAGTTGCGAAATGACTTAAAGGTTCCGCCATATTAAAAGAGGGACAAGCATACTGCAGAAAAGATTTGAGGGTCCCACCATGTTAGAAGGAAATGAAGAAGACAGAGCGGGAAACACGAAATCTTGGGAGAAGCACTGGCTTAGTGGTTTTCATCCAAGTTAAAAGGGAGGCTCTGGAACATGCATGTTTACTCGGAAGAATTTGGAGAGAGTAAGCATACAACGGAGAGTAGAGTGAACAAAAGGCAGTAAGAAGTATTTCAATCCAACATGTTTGGAGGCTACCAGCACTTACTGGAGGCAACCAACCTAGACATCCCCGAGAATGAACTGCTGAATTTCGAGGCCGGATCCAGCGCTGAAGCCGTAAAACCCAACTCCCTTGGCGGTGAAGTTCAAGATCTCGATAACAAGAACAACAATAGCAGCAGCAGCAGCCGTAGTCAACCCCAGAAAAGAAAACATCAAATCAAAGAGCTCGAAGCTGCCTTTAAGGAGTGCCCTTACGTGAACGGGAAACGAAAAAATGAGTTGAGCCGGAAGCTAGGAATGGAGCCCTTGAAGGTCGGGTTTTGGTTTCAAAACAAGCGGGCCCGAGTGAAGGTTCGAAGTGAAAGTCATGAACTTGCGTCTCTAAAGGAAGAAAATGAAGAGCTTCGAGCGAGAGATCAAGAGGTATAGGGATGCTCTTAACATCGCTATTTGCCATGTCTCGCAGCAACCCCATCACCTTTGGTGGCATGTTCCTTGATGAGCCACATCCGAGCATTGAAAATGCTCATTTATCGATTCATCCTCCCGAGCAAGTTCTCGCACAATCGGATTTCGTTGGGGATACATCCCAGAATGTCGGCCTTGCGGAGGCGTAACCGATGCCCTTCGAGGGAAGTAACATGCATCACTACAATTGGAGTTTCCACGATGTCACAATCGGCCAATTCAACACCGATGAAACTCCGAATCAGTAGCCTACATGAAGCTTGAGTTTTTATTATGGGCTTTCAAAATATCACTCTTTTGAGCATTACTAGCTAGCCCTTATGAATTCTCAAGAGAAGTAGAGACATGCGTGAATGAATGTACTTGTTTGTTACAAAGTCCCCATGTGAGACATTCTTCCTTTTACGCCTAGAGTTAATCAAGGGGCAAAGAACAGTACTATCCGCAAATATCATCATGCTTAAATGCGTGAATTCTTTGTCAGATTTGACTGAACGCCGAAAGGAAAAGCATTAAAAGCCTTCACATAGATAGATGCAAAAAGATTTGAGAGAAAATAGCTGCCTCGTTATTAGAGAAAGCAAAAAGATTCGAGGAAATAACCGCCTCGGGAGGAAGTGAAAAGATCCGAGGAAGGAAATAACCGCCTCGTTCGTAGGGGGGAACCGAAAAGATCCGAGGAAGGAAATAACCGCCTCGTTCATAGAGAAAGCGAAAAGATTTGAGGGCTCCTACATATCAGAAAAGGAAAAAGATGACAGATTGAGTGAGAGGCAAGAGTTATTACGAAATGGATCCAAGGCACTAAGACCGGAAAGGAGAGAAAAAGTTGTCCTCTTTCGTAGAAAAAGCGAGAACCTATATGCGAGACTAACGGATCGAAAAAGTTTATAAATGACCACTAGAACTCGTCACGAAAGACCACCATCACTTTTGTGATTTTCGGGCGATTGTTTTGCAAGTCCGAGAATATCTAAAGCTCGATCTCAGGTCGAAACAGACCATTTTTGATCTACATATGGAAGGTTTTAAAAGAAAAACACGTTCATTCCAGGCGGAAGTATGGGAACCTTCCTATCCCGAAGATCTCGCGAGTCATGGTCATTGATGGCAACCCCGTTTCCCTCTCAATCCTCGTTGCTATGCTGAGAAGTTGCATGTACGGGGTTTTTGCTAATGCGAAAGCAACGGATGCCTTACAAGTACCGAGGCAGGTACAAATATGATTTTGACATCGTCGTCACAGCCGTCATAGGGATCGACATGGACGGTTTTCGATCTCTTAAAGATCATTGATTCCGAGTTGGACATACAGGTCATCGTAGTATCGGCAAGTAATGATCGCCAGCTCATAACGAGGGCCATATCGCATGGTGCTCGAGACGTCCCGCGAAGCCGGTCTGCGTTCAAGTGCTCCAAAACATTTGGCAGCATGCTTGTAAGGAAGCAATTACTTGTACAAAAAAACCACGACCAAGGCCGACGACGACGATTTTGTCCAAAAGAAAAGGCCCCTTTGGTCCGCCAAGCTTCATTCTATATTCATTGAAGCGGTTCGACGACTAGGAATCAATTCAAAGACGACCACCTGGTTGTACATAAAATGATGAATATAGACGGACTCACCATGCAAAGTGTCACAAATCACCTTCAAAGGGTTAGAGATAAGCCGAGGAAGCACGATGCAGCTTGGGACCAAGGCGACCGGACCGAGTTGGTCGGAAGATCAATTCCGGGAAAACCTACCGAGCAAAAGGTACCCGGCCACTTCCCAATCAAGAATACAAAGTTATACCAACATTCCGCTGGTGGTTCTAGTAGCGGACCAGTTGATCATCCCTACAAGTTCCCGAGCAACGACGGAGGCTCAAGCTTAAGGAGTCGGACTCGCTCACGTGAATTTGTCACCGGTGTTAGCAAGTAACAATGCCCAATTCGAGTATCAATTGCTCGAAAAATCAGAAGATTACTTTGATGATGAGCTTGCTACCTTGATGAGCCTGTTTGGAAATGAAGGACCTCCGTAGCCGTGATCCGAAGCAAGTTATTATGGGTCTTCAAACAACGATTGTTGGTGTTTAGTCCAAGACAGAATCGGTTGATCGTTGGAATGGCTAGCAAGAGAGGTGGAACCAATCTCGCATGAATACTTCTTTGATTCCATGTATAGTTCCCCTGCGTGGGATATTTTTTTTTACTTTCTAGCTGTCTAGAATTTGCCTAGAGTTAAAGGGCGAATTTTCTCCTCCCTTATCAAATGCGTGAGTTCCTTGTTAAGCTAGGCCTGTAGAAAATCAATTTGTGGACGACGCCCCTGAACGCCCGTAAAGAGAGATTCCGAATAGCCTTACTTGGGAGAATACGAGTAAAAGGCCAAGCGGACTCAAAGATGGGTAACTCCGTATCGTCCCAATTGGCTCTCAATCATTTCAAACTCTGATTTAAGCTTATTTCATTCTCGACAGGAGATTGCCAACTGTTTTGAGAACAATATAGCAAAAAGCGAACCAACCGTGGACGCCAACATCACCACGGACCCTAGTGGTTGGGGGAATGACAGGTGGTCCGAGGCGTTCCGGGTTCGATCCCGGGATTTGGCATCAATGTACAAAGATTAATAAAAACCTTTTTGCTTCGCAGTTCAATGACCGATTGAAGCTCAGCCCAGATGGTTACAAAACCGGAGAGATAACATCCCGGCCATACAATCCGATCCAGATGAGTTGATCTTTTCAATTCAAAGTTCACAAGAAATTCGTACAAGGGTAAAGCGGTATCGTTTCAACTCGTTTAGGACATGAGAACGTACATTGATGCTTTCCCTTTTGATTTTTACAGGGGTCACCGCCTTTCCGGATAGGGAAGTATCCATTCTCCCGAAAAATTAATGAAATAAGAAATTCCCGAAGCCTTTGACAATCTCATGTCTCGAACCGAGATAATGAAGTTTTTGCAACTCATTTGCATGAGCGGGGGCAACTCGCGATCCACGCCCCTAAGAAGTTTCTTATGTGCTTGCGAATTCTGTCCACCAAGATAAAAAGTTGTTGCATTTTATATGCTCAAAAACACTCATACATTACAAAGTTTGCGCATGACTGTTCCTCATGTTTAATTTACCAACTCTGAATAAGGAATATGAACTACATAAGATACATCGAATGTATGGAATGGGGCAGGGCGGGATGATGAAAGGCAATCCTTTCCCAAACACGTCCAATTTTTTCAGGCGAGATGAACGGTGGCAAAATTCCGCATTCCCCGAGGTAAAGAGTTTTCTCGCGAAAGGTACGATAGCCGAAATGACAGAGGCATTCAGTTCTCTATCCCAAACACTACGGGTGATCCATTGATTACCCCTTTTGAGCGGTGGTTTCATTTCTTTACCCCTGTCAAGAACCACCCCACATCGGGGTCCGGACGATTTAATTCTAGCAGCAACACGAGGTAAATGGTTAGAAATTTTCTTGCTCGGACTAACATTAATCTTCGGGTGTTTCTTTGCATTTATACTCGAATTTTAATTCAAGTGCCTTAGGATGATGAAGAGCATTCACTTCTCTATCCTATACACTTCATTCTTTGCATAGACCACTTGAGCCTGCAAATTCATTTCTTAAACCCCCGTTGGTGATCATTTGCTCATTCCAAAGGCGAAGATAGCATTTTCCCAAGGATTAGAATTGGAGATGGTCGAGTCAACAGAGAATTCCCGAATGATCATTATGCTTGTTGTAATTCCTGGTTCAAAGTCATGGGATTGTAAAAAAAAAAAAGGAGAGGCAAACTCAGCTTAAAGGAGAAGGGCCCGCTCTAAAAAAAAAAAAAAAAAAAAAAAAAAAAAAAAAAAAAAGCAAAATAAAGAGATGTCGAAGAGCTCTCAAAGAAAAAGGAAAAGAAATCTCTTCTCGAAAAAAAGAAGAAAAAAAAGAAAAATGAGAGTCGGGAGTAAGAAAAGCAAAGGTCGATCTCATATGAAAATTTCAAGTATAGGAAAAGCAAAGTGCCTACCAAAAGTAAGGCCAATGCACATTCATTTGTAAAGTACTTCTGAATTTTGAATGTACATTTTTGCATGTTAAGTTGTAAATTCCATGTACATATTTGCATTGTGTCTCTTGCAAATCCTCGACAGACACTTGTTGTAAAGAAGACTCCCCAAGAAGTCAATTTGCAAAGTGCAATTTTCAGTAGAAAATTACCATCCCTCATTCAATGATGGAATTCTTTACGAAGACATTTCCGGAAGACCATGATCGGTGACTAGTCGGCGACGATCACCAACGTCAAGCCCCTTCTAATTTAATTTCTGAGCCAAAACGAGCATTTTCGTTCCTCGGTCCCCAATCCTAGCCTACGTTATAACCCTCCAAAGTCTCTTCCGATTAGGGCACTTGAGTTAACGTAGAGTTAAATGATTTTAAGCATCACTCGAAGAAGTTCGAGCAAGATTATTTCTCTCTCATTTTTGCGGGATTCTTGACTTGTAAATCCGGAGCGAGATGATGAAGAAATTCATTTCAGCAGCCTTGACTCAACTAGAGTCCCCTTTGTAAAACCTTTGACCTAGCCCTCATTACGGTCCTAATCAAGACCTCCCGGATCGGCTCGGTCGTATCAATTGCGAGATTACTTGGATCCTTATCGAATGCGATGATGGAAAGATTGAGTGATTTCTCTTGAATCCTGCAGACAAGATAAATAGCTTTTCTCGAGAGTGAGAGAAAGCCCTTTCGGACTAAAGTCCCCTAATTCAGCTCACATTCGAGGTATTCGTAATGTGAGAACCTCTCTGGACAAAATTGGTAATGCAAACTTGACAGAATGGTTATGCATGAACCATAGTATGAGTGATTGCATTATACTCATTGTTGAATATGTTTGTGTGTGTTACCTCTGACATTCTATGATAGGTAATACATTACCGATGTTCGAGTTCCCTCCCGAGGTCTCGAAATTCATCCAAGGATTATTGAATGAGCAAGTTTTGCTGGCAAATGCCTACCGGGTACGATACGAACAATCTGTTTCGTTCCTTGATTAATCGTTTGGAGAACCCGGGTAAGTTTTCCGAACCCCTTTTCAAATTAACAACTCTTCTCATGATAGTTGTTATGATTCAATTCAGGCAATATGCCCCTTTTGTACTTATCGATTCCATTCGATGGTGCTCCTATCAAATATTGTTCAATTCGGGCAATATGCCTCTTACGTCAAGTCGTGTAGACATATGCACCGGCGATCTTGACATCTTATCAAATCATAACGACGTAGCTCTTATGGTTTCAATCTCGGGACGTGAAGACATATGCACCGGCGATCTTGACATCTTATCAAATCATAACGACGTAGCTCTTATGGTTTCAATCTCGGGACGTGAAGACATATGCACCGGCGATCTTGACATCTTATCAAATCATAACGACGTAGCTCTTATGGTTTCAATCTCGGGACGTGAAGACATATGCACCGGCGATCTTGACATCTCTTCAAATCATAACGACGTAGCTCTTATGATTTCGAGTATCGATCACGAAGACGTATGCACCGGTGATCTTGACCTTTAGTCGGCTCATAATGACATAGCTCTTATGATTTTCGGCTCCTTTATCAAATCATGAAGACATAAGCCAAACCATAACGACGTAGCTCTTATGATTTTGGTTCCCCTTTATCGAATCGTGAAGACATATGCACCGGCGATTTCGACATTTAATCAACTCACAACGACGTAGCTCTTGTGAACTTGATCCCACTTCTTTCGACTCACAACGACGTAGCTCTTGTGATCTCAAACGACACACATATCTTGCGTCTGTCTTGCATTAGGGAGAAGTCTCCGATAACGGATAGGCCAAATACCTTAAAATCCTTGCATCCGCAAAAAGAAACTTGGAAATTAAGAGAACCATTAGCTTACGAGAAATTTGGTAAAACAGTATTCTTGTATGCGATCCATGTGCGGAGTTTCTCTAACATGAAAAAGGGAAATTATGACACATGTTATTTACAGTCTTGCATATCATGCATCACTTCATTACATTAAAAAAATGGGATTAAAACTCCCGCCAAAAAAGTTCATCCATAATTTGCACTATCAAAATTTAGGATTCAATTTTGTCTTTGAGCGGAACCTCTACGAGCCTCCACTCAAAGAGGGGCAGCTGTTGACGCCTAAATTTTGATTAATCTATTTTTTGCATAAAAATTATAAAAAAATCATCTCACATATTTATTTTTAGCGTACATTGCATTGGCATATAATCGGGCAAGTAGAACACTTAATTTAGCATGCGTCTAGACTAGGCACGGGATGGAAAAATACACCGAGAAGATTTGAAACTTCAAGGACTGTATTGCAAATACTTAAAATTTCGGGGACCGTATTGCAAATACTTGGAACTTCGGGGACCGTATTGCAAATACCAAAAGAAGATGAAGAAGGGAAGATGATGAAGGGAAGATAATGAAAAGAAGATGAAGAAGGGAAGATGATGAAGGGAAGATAATGAAGGGAAGATGAAAATGGAAGGTGAAGAAATGAAGATGAAGAAGGGAAGATGAAAATGGAAGGTGAAGAAATGAAGATGAAGAAGAGAAGATGAAGATGGAAGGTGAAGAAATGAAGGTGAAGAATGAAGGATGAAGAACTTTGCCTATAAAAGAGAGAGCTCTTGAGAAGAGTTTAAAAAGGGGGAAGTGGAAGAGAATTGAGAGAGAGAGTAGAAGAGAATTGAGAGAGTTTTTTAGGAAGAGTGGAAGAGAATTGAGAGAGTTTTGAGAAGAATTTTTAGAGAGGAAAAAGAGAGTTCTTGAGAAAAATCAGAAGAGAAAATTCGAGAGTGAAGAAAAGTGTTTTAGTCGAGCATCATCTTCGACGAGTCCCGACACATATTTCGCCCCTCGCAACCCAACAACGCCATTGCTTGCCATTTTCGACGACAGCCGCGTTCTTCCAACTCCGAGATCTTGAAGGGAACTATAACGTGTATGTGAGTAAGATTTTGTGTAATAGAAGGTAATCCTTTCTATCTCGATCTACAAAAATGTAATCGTTTGGTGTGAACATTCGTTTGTTTATTTTAGACATGCCACGTGTTCCAAATTTTAGCATTATTACATGTTAATTTATTTCTGTAAATACTCGTGATTGGCTGCGTTTTCTTTCTTTCTAAATCACCAATGGTGTATATCGTACAAAGTTCAATGTTTTACATCCCCATAAAAAAGAAGAAAAAAATCAAAAAATTGCATCTTTGAATTTCAAGTAAAATCCATCAAAATTGCCAAATCAAATATTTTTCATGAAAATGGTACCGAAAGGGCGTTAGAGAAATCGACGTAACCAAATCCCCCGAATTCAAAATCTCCGGTTCGCGGAAATAAGATAGTTTTCTCCCGCTATTTTATTTAGGTTTCTAATCAACCTACCGAAAATGATTAGTGGCGACTCCAATTCAAAACACGTTGCATGTTAATTATTTGAATCTTAAGTTGCGATTTGGTATGGACTTGGGAGAGTCCGAGTTAGGTTAGTTAATTAATTAACCCGATAATCCATTAGCCCGAAAATAAACCCGTTTATTTTTTAGGTCGCGACAGACGTCGATCGAAAAAAGTCAAATCCAAGTAGTCAAGCCGTCATGCCGTAATATTGAGACCCTTCGCGCTTGAACCTAGCATTGACCGAACCCTATATGTGAAAACCCCAATTTTGCTCGTAGTTGGTTGAGCCAAATGACTAACCGGTACCCATTTGTTAAATTATCGTTTTGCCCTCGGATATTATGCATATAAAACAAAAAAAATTAATTTGGATTTCAAATGTGGGACCCCCTCTCAATCATCTCAGCCGCCCCCCTTTGATGTCATCTTTCTCTCTCTCTGCCCTCGCAACAGTCCCCCCTCCTGTTCTTCTTCTTCTTCCTCTTCAGTCTTCTTCTTCTTTCTTTTGTTTTTTTTTTTTTACAGCCCCTTCACCCCGACGACACCCCAGCCACCATCGCCACCCGGACCACCCCGTCGAACCGCCGCGTCATCTACCGCCGCGGCCCGCCCGCCCTCCTCTGTTCCGCCACCGTCTACCCGATGCCATCACCACCGCCACTTCCAGCCCCCACTTCCAATCACATGCAGCCACCATGTCGCAACCCGTCGTCCTTTGCCTCATCGCCTTCGACACCGTAGTGAGTCGAGCTCGACCCAGCCCCACGCACGCCCCACCGGTCTACCGTCTCGAGCTACTACCCGGCTCGACGCCACCGCACCCGAGCCCGCCATGCGTTGCCCCCATCCCGCTAAACCCCGGCCGCCGAGACTCATGGCCGCCCGAGCTCCCTCCCATCGGTTGCCGCCGCCACCGTGACGCCGGACCCACGAGCTGCCGAGGTTACCGGCCACCCGAGTTGCCACCGAAGTCGTCGCCCCATGAGTTGTGAGCTCCGCCCGAGACCCGAGACCCGAAACCTTGACCCAACCTGAGGCCGAGACACCCGAGCCGTGCCACGCTATGTTCGAGCCCATGTTCGAGAGCCGCCGTTGTCGTTGTCACTGCCGCTTCCAAATCGTCGCCGGCCGCCGAAGTTTGTGAGTTAATCTCTAAACTCTGATTGGGGCGTTAACTACGTTTAAGGATAGATTAATTATCGTTATTGGCGGTTAGATTAATTAACCGAGGTCGGGTTAGATTAGCGATTCATGTTAGGTTAAATTAACCTTAGTTAGGTTATAGTAACTGTAGTTACTTTAATTTAATCATGGTTACTTTATTTTAACCGCGGTTAAATTATATTAACCATAGTTAGTTTAATTTAATTGTAGTTACTTTATGGTTAACTGTAGTTGATTTAATTAACTCAGATAACTTTGTTTAATCATGGTTGGATTGTTTACTTGAGGTCGAGTTAATTAATATTGTGGTGCTAATTAACCAGAGTTGGGGTGAATTAATTGAGGTGAGTTAATTAATTTAAAGTTGGATTAATTAATTAAGATAAACTTAATTAATTATAAATGAGTTAATTATAATAATTAAAGCAATTAATTATAATCGGGATAATTAATTATTCGTTAATTAATTATTATTGGGTGATTATGGTGTAATTATTGAGTGATTGTCTGATGATTATTAGGTGCCTTAAGTGATGAAAATTTTATAATTGAGACGAATAATCACCCCGTTTAAGATGCAAAGTCCGGTGGATAAGATTTGTACATATGACCACGTGTATGTATTTCATTGAACTTTGAGCATGAAAAATGGCATTGAGCCGAGTTTTGAGCACGACCAAGTATGCATTGAAATTTAATGCAAAGATATAAATGGCTAGTTGTCTGTCGTGCTTATGTGGTCACATGATGGATACTGTCCCCTCGTGTACGTGAGGATTAAGCCAAGCACCCCGGGTATAAGGGGTCGAGTCCGGTAAGTTCATGCCGAGGGTACTTGGAACCACACAGATTATAAGATGTCGATCGCGGCAAAATGCGAACCGACGCTCCCTACAGGAATGCCTAACTGTTAGTCCATATTGAGGGTACTTGAAACTACATGGCTTGTTGGTCGCCTTTGCCAAAGGAAAGGAGCAATGCCCGGTTCTCGTCGAAGAGCATGGCGTTGCTAAAACCGGGAATAATCATTAATAATTAGAACACGTGTGATATACTGTGCATGTAAGTTGTGATGAGTGTTCCGGTTGTACGCCTTGGTTTGCGTTATCGTTGAGTCTTGTCGAGTATTGCATATGTATGAGCCAAGGTGGGGTAAGCTTGTATGTGTTTGATGGTTGACTGTTGGATTGAGCCCGATCATGTGGTAGTTAGAGCGTTGCGAGATTCGCATCCTATTGATTTGTCGTCGATATTATCCTACATGTTTAGGCTACCATGAGATAGTCAATGTTTTGCTTGGACTTAGGCGTTTACTCACCGAGGTTTTCTATCTCACTACATTATTGTTAACCATTTTTCGGGCCATTAGCTATGGAGAGCCGGAAGTGGGCGTAGATCCTTTTTTGAGTAGCACGGAGTAGTGTTAATTCTTAACCTTGATATGGTACTTATGAGGATTGTAGGAAATAACCCCGAAGTGAGACTTGTGTGTATAAACGTACTTCCTAGGGTTAACGAATATCTATTAATAAAATAATTTTTTTCTAATATTGATTGATGGGATGTCCTGTTGTCTGATTTGTTGTTGGGAGTAGCATGTTCAGCATGCACTAATTAAAAAGATAAAAATAATGAGTCGATGACGTGCCTAGAACATTGTCCTAATATGACCCGAGGCGATTTTGTAGGGTTGATGCGTGTCCGGAGATCGGGGCGTAACATATACACACAAAAAAATTCCAAATTTAGATTCGATCGGGGATAGAGATCTTTCGAAAATGAGAGAGAAAAGCTTCTAGATCTAGACTAAATTGGAAGAGAAAGGGCCTGTATGGTAACACTCCTCGTAAAGTGTTTCTATTCCGAAAGTGTTCCGGGAACACTTTCGGAATAGAAACATTTATGATAAAAAAAAATGTTCCAAAAGTGTTCCGGAGAATACTTTTGAGAAAAAGAACTCTTTTGAAGCAAAATTAAGGAACAAAAAAAACTTGCTACTTGCTTCTTGCTCTTCGGAACACTTTTTAAAACAAGTTTGGAACACTTTTGGAAGCCCTCACACTTGTCTATTAGACTTTGGAGCGCGAGCACTTCCTCCCTTCAGACTCCTCTTTTGAAGATGCGAGCAGCTTCTCCCTCACTGACGCACGCTTCGATTAGCCAACGCCGCTTGGACCTCCGATGAGTTTCCCCCGGTTCGTCCTCTTCTTCTTCCTCTTCTTGGCCATCGATCGGCACCCCACACGCGGAAGAGCTCGCGCGAGCCCTCTTAGATCTAAGCGGGGCTCGGCAGCACTTGAAGATTGCGAGCCAAAATGCCCGGATTTAGGCTGCGTTTGGGTCGCACTTGTTGCGCGTAGCCGAGCCCCACCCGCATTTGGGTAGGGCTTGCGAGCCAAAATGCCTAGATCTAGGCGGCGTTTGGGTTGCGCTTGTCGTGCATAGCCGAGTCCCACCCGGATCTAGGTAAGGCTCGCTCGGGCGAGCTCGCGCTAGTCGAATCCCACCGTCGTAGGGGTCTACCTCAAAATTGGAGTAAGCAAAGTTGATGCCTTCCCATTTTTGGTTTCGGGTTCGTGCCGTCCTCACTTCCTCTCTCCAATCGAATAGCCCAAGGATCATCCCATCGTCCGTGATTTGAAGCTCACCGCGAGCCCTAACCGTCGTCTCTCTCTGCTCAATCGGAGTCCCGAAGAAGCCTCTATTCGGTCTCGGCCTCTGCTCGGTGAGTGCTGTGAGCATTTTGAATGTGTTGCTCCTTGGTTGTTTCTCTTGCCGAGCTTTTTTGCGGTTTCATGCTTCGTTGGGTGAATTTGACGGTGGAATTTGTGGCAAATTAAGACTTAAGGAGCAATGTGATGGTCCAAACTATCTTGACACTTGGATACCGAACGCTAGGCTTACAATTGTTTTGTGTTTTTGTTGGTTAGAAACGGCCATAGGTAAAACAGATTTCTACGCTTGCAAGTATTATCTTGTTATGGAGTCGGGCTATTTCTCTTGTCGATTAAAGCATAAGACTACTTGTGACCCAGTGAGCATATAGATTTTTAGCTGGACAGATTTAAGCAATGCACATGTTTTTGAGCAGTAGCAACTACCGTAACTCGGACCATCCCGTGAGTTATACTTGGAAGTTCTGGCATACTTTTGGTTATCTATTTCAGTTTGGTTACTTGGGATTGTTGTGAATGTTCGGGGCATGTAGAAATAGGCTTCCACTTTGTATTTTACTTAATCCAAATTGTATTTGTCTTTCTATACATAAATGGTTATTGTTACCTTGTGAAGATGCAAAATTTTCCTGTTGTGATGCTGGATTTGATTGGTATGCTATGCAATAATGTTGTTTGAAAATCTATATTAATCTCTAAAAGAAAACAGTTTGTTTTTGTGTTTTACTAGACCATGCCCGTACTATTTTTTGCTAGAATTGTTTCGTTCTTTGTAATTGATTCCAATTGTGATTGCATTGTTAATATAACGATGGAATAGTCCAAGTTACATGGCATCCCAAAAAGACACATTCAATGCAAAATGGAACGAGACTTCCACCAACTACTTTGTAAGTGTGATGGTAGAAGAGGTGAAGAAGGGAATTTGCACCTCTTGTACTTTCAACAAAACAGGGTGGAAAAACATAAGAACCACATTCAACAATAAGATAGGATTCCAATATACCCAAGTACAATTGAGAAACAAGCACAACAAGCTAAGAATACAATATGGTAGCTTCAAGAAGCTTCTTGGACAATCTGGATTTGGTTAGGATAATGTCAATAAAAAAGTGACCGTCGATGATCCAAGCATATGAGAACTTCACGTGAAGGTATCATTTTGTCATTTTTAAACTATTGTACATGTAAGTCTTAACATGTTTGATTATGTTACTGATGTACGCTATTTCTTGTGAAAATTGCAAGATAATAATGAGTGGACAAAATTCAAAAAGGATGGGTTTCCTATTTATCTCGAGTTGTGTATTATATTTGGTGGTACATATGCTACTGGGGAGCAAGCAATAGGAACTGGCCAAAATTTGCCACTGTCGGATGATGATAACTGTGAAGATGATGATAATGATTTTTTGGAAGGTTTTGGTTATCACCACCTTGATGAGGAAGGCTTCACACCCGCCAATCCTAGTACTCCAGTTCATGATAAGCACAATTTGGATAGGACTCCGAATACCAAGAGAAGAAAAAAGAGCAGCCAGTACAATTTAATTATGACCCGCAAAGCCATTGAAGATATGATCAAGTCATCCCCAGCCACCTCACAGCCACCTGTGAACCCTTATTCCGTAGCTGCTGTGGTTACTATCCTACTTAATATACTCGAGTTGGATGATGGTCTTTACACCAAAGGAGTGGACAAAGCATGTGCTAGTGCTGAATGGAGGGAGGCTTTCATCATAAGCACATTCGAAAGGAGGAATGCACTTCTACGAAATCTTTAGTAGATGTTTGGAAATGTGTTATGGATTGTTATGTGGTGTTCGGTTTCTTTTTAATTTGTGACAGACATATTTCACTGGTTATTGTTTGGTTATAAGGATATTCATGTTGAGACTCTGTTGTTTACATTTGCTATGGGTATGATAGATTGCGTGAAATTTGTGTTCTTTTTTTAAGTACCTACATTAATGTCATTATATTTGTGTGATGATATTGGTACAATGGAAGAGGAATCAAGCATTGTGTCTCTTGGACAGTTAGCTCTAGTTGGAACATGCTCGAATGAGCTTGATATTACGATAATACGTGCATGGATCTATGCTCAGATGCTGGACAAATGCTTGCACGTGAAAGAACATGCGGGGACGGTAAATAAACGGGAGTCGAATGGGTAAGCGAGATTCTTCATAGACACTCGAATAGAATCTACGAGACGTTTAGGTTGGAAATGCATGTTTTTCTGAATCTATATGATTTAATGAGTGAAAAGGGATGGTTGAAAGATAGTCGGTATATTAAGGTAGATGAATAAGTGAGTGTCTTTTTATTGATGGTTAGTCATAAGAGCTCTATGAGAACTTTATGTGAGAGATTCCAACATTCTCCGTAAACGCTTAGTAGGTATTTTCACTATAGTATTGAAGCAATTATCAAACTTTCAAATGAAGTCATCAAAGCACCTTCCTTTGATGTAGTCCCGCAGGAGATTATGCTGGATTCTAGCCACTCGCGCTACTTTAAGGTACATTTTCCATTTTAAGTTTACATCATCAAGTACTTATAATTGATAATATTGTATAACATAATACTTTTGAAAAATAATAGGACTGCATATGTGCTATTGATGGTACACACATTAGTGCTATCGCGCCTGTATCGAAGCGGATGCCATATAGAAATAGGAAAGGATCCACCACCCGTAATGTGCTATGTGCTTGTTCTTTTGACATGAAATTTACCTTCGTGTATGCTGGATGGGAAGGGTCGCCCAACGATTGTCGGGTGCTCTCGACCGCACTCGAAGATCCTCAACAAAATTTTCCTCGACCACCACCAGGTATTTTCTTTGTCTATCAGCAATAGTTTGCTGATGATCATATTGCGGTTGCATTTCATAACAAATTCATATTATACCTTGTTGTAGGCAAATATGACGTGGTAGATTCCGGTTATGCAGCACTTCCAGGATTTTTAACGCCATTTAAAGGTGAACAATATCATTTGAATGATTATATAGGTAGAGGGAGACGGGCTAGAACAACAAGAGAATGTTCAACGATAGACACTCTTCACTTCGGAACGTAATTGAGAGAGCATTTGAGGCACCGAAGAAACGGTTCTTTATATTGCAACATATGCCTTCCTTTCCAATTCGGAAGCAAGCGCTTATTGTGATTGCATGTTGCACTCTTCACGCTTATATTCGCGACTAAGATAGGATGGACAGAAACTTTTCCGTTTATGGTGATCCCGACTACGCATATGTGTCTACAGAAGAAGAGGTTGCTAATGGTGTATCGGATGTGTAGGCTAGTGAGATGAACGTACTTAGGAAAAGTATTGCAAATAAAATGGTAATGGACTGCAATATGCCTCAAATTCCATGACTTTATATTTTTCAATTATGTAATCCATTTTTAAGTACTTGGGCACATTTGTGTATGGCTCGTAATTGTAATATTCCCTATCTATGGAAAACATATTTGATGTTCTTATTGTTCAATTTCAATTTGAATTTCTCTTTTAATTTTTTTTCGTTATAATTGATCTAGTCCATATTATAATTTGATAAATCATGCATAAATTATTTATACATATATTGATCTAATTTGATTTAGTAAATTGAACAAATGAGACTTAATTTGATTTAATAAGTTAAAAAGATAAAGACATCTTAATATATATATATAGTCCCCTTAATTAAATGAAAAAATTAGAAACAGAATATTTTTGCAATTATCAAATGCGTTTCTATTCTTTTTTTGTTCTAGAAATAGAATATTTTTTCAGTTACCAAACGCGTTTCTGTTCCCATAAATCGTTTCCGGGAATAGAAACACAAAAAAATGTTTCTGTTCCAAAAGTATTTCCAGGAATAGAAACGTTACCATACACAACCAAAAGCTTCCAACCGAGAGGAAAACATGACTAGAAGATAGAGAACCAAAATAATCTAAGAAGAAAGCGAGGGAAGGGGAGAGGACGGGTGGGGAGGGAGAGATCTAATTGAAACCCTCCCCTTCATGAAGGTTGAAGAAGAAAGCCTTGTGAAAGTAGAGGGAGATGAGAGAACTAGGACCGGCAGGAGAGAGAAAAGGAGGGAAAATGTGACTTGACTCATTCATTTTAAGGCATTGATTTTTGGAAGGGTACAATTGGAAGGTCTTCGACCAAGTCGGGCCTAGAGGCCTAGCTTAATTAATAACAGAGAAAATTATCATGCACTTTAGACCTAATTTTAAAGCTCGTCAATTTCGTGCACTTTAAGGCCTAAAACTTTCATTTCGTTTATGTAAATTCTAAAATTCGTCATTTTTGTGTACTTAAGTCCTTCTTCGGGTGAGTTTAGACTTGGCTAGATCAACAATTGCATCCGATATTACCGTTTAAGATTTGTGCTTGCCCTACCAAACTTGGCTAGGCTCAACCGGGCTAGTCGTTCTTTATAGCTAAATAATCTTTTCCAAGCTTGTCCAAAACAAATCTTCAAGCCCATTTAGCTTGAACAATCAAAATTTTCACTAATCGTTCAATCTTTTGATGCACATAAAAGTTAGGTTGGTTGGTGAACCCGTCTAACCCAGGAGATGGAGAGCGGATGAAAAATAGGCAGCTAACATTAACAATACGTGGGACCCGCCTATGCAAGTATAGCTTCAACTATTTATTTTATCTCTTGGTTAACTTTTTTTTTATTGTAGATTTTACCACAACGATTTTAGGGTTTTTTTCCAATTTAATTTTTTTTTTAAATATTTACAAAAATATTTTTTAAAATAAATATTTACAGATTTGGGACTCGCTTGGCGGTTGGGTTGCCGAGCAGCTAAGCTGTTGGGCCCAACATGGCTACTCGGCAGCCCACTTGCTTGGCAGCCCAATTGCCGAGCAAGGCCGGGCTTATCTTTTTTTTTTTTTAATTTCATTTTTTTAAGTGTTTTAATTATTTATATTTATAATATTTAGTTTATTTCGTATTTTTTTAACATGTTTATATTTATTTTATTTATAATTTTTTTTTGCGAAGCTTATCTTTATAACATAATTAGTAATAATTATTACAAAAAATTATTAAGATCTATAATTCATAAATAATGTTGTAATTATGTAATTAATTGAAAATATTCATAAAATAAAATTGGTAAGATATATGAAATTAATTGAAAATATTCATAATATAAAATTGGTAAAATATTCATATAAATAATGTTGTAATTATGCAATTCGGTCGGCTAAAAAGATTGAAAGAGGAGGAAAGAGGGAAATGAGGGTTCATTTGATATCAATAAGTAGCACCGAAGGGAGAAAAATGCAAAATTGACAAGGAAAATGGTGTTTTTTGGGGAAAAAGCTAGGCTTTTCTTTTTGTGATATATAACATAATATAGCCGCAGGAATATGACGGAAACCACAATAATAGATAGATGGGAAACCGCAGCGAAAGAGTTAAAAACCGCATGGAAAGATAAAAAACTGCAGCAAAAGAGTGGAAACAAGTAAAGAAATAACAAAACTTTGGAAGAGCATATCTCATCGCTCGGGTGTCCGTATGAGACGATTTTTTTTTATTTCATGTAATTTTTCGAGATGAATCCATTGGCAAACAGCCGTAGGCGGTTTGGCCCGGCTTTTTCCCCAAAAAACGCCGTTTTCCTTGTCAATTTTGCATTTTTCTCCCTCGATTGCTACTTCTCGATATCAAATGAACCTTCATTTCCCTCTTTCCTCCTCTTTCAATCTTTTTAGCCGACCGAATTACATAATTACAACATTATTTATATGAATATTTTACCAATTTTATATTATGAATATTTTCAATTAATTTCATATATCTTACCAATTTTATTTTATGAATATTTTCAATTAATTACATAATGACAACATTATTTATGAATTATAGATCTTAATAATTTTTTGTATTAGTTATTACTAATTATGTTATAAAGATAAGCTTCGCAAAAAAAATTATAAATAAAATAAATATAAACATGTTTAAAAAATACGAAATAAAATAAATATTATAAATATAAATAATTAAAACACTTAAAAAAATGAAAAAAAAAAAAGATAAGCCCAGCCTTGCTCGGCAACCAAACTTACCGAGTAGCCATCTTTGGGCCCAAGAAACTTAGCCGCTTGGCGCTTGGGCCGCCGAAGGGTCTCGCTCGGCAATCCAACCGCCGAGCGAGGCTCAAATCTGTAAATATTTATTTTTAAAAAATATTTTTGTAAATATTTAAAAAAAAATTAAATTGGAAAAAAAACCCACGATTTTATCCATGAACATCTTTGGACAATAACTAAATGGATTCTTAAGCATCTACATCCACAATAAACAGTATTTTCCTCATTAATATTTCTATAAATTTTCCTCATTAATATCTTTATAAATGTTCTCTATTACTTTTATAAAAATCGATTATGCCATTGTAAAAGGAATTTTTTTTCAAACGTTTTTTTTAATTCCATGTTGTGATGGCTTTTTTCTTTCCCTTTCATCTTTAAACTTAAGACTTCATCTAAAAAGTGCAGCAATTTTCCTTATATTTGTTTAAAAACACCTCAATGAGATTTTTACATTTAGCAAATTTGAATTACCAACTAGAGACTAGTTTGAAATACATATTACATTTTATATCGTTATCTTATTTTAAAATCAAGTCACCTCGCTTCGTATAATGAGTAATTGGTTCAAATTTGTGTTTCATGTATAAAACCCGGAATTGACCAATGTAACCTTTTGAGTAGATGTGTCAAATGAGTGGGCCGGGCCGGGTTTGGGTTGGGTCGAATATGGTCCGACCCAAATTAACCCATTTAACCCGTTTTGACCCATATTTATCCAATGCAAATTCAATGACCCATACCCGACCCGACCCATACCCGACTCGTATTTCTTAAACAATTCTATATTAAACCAAATCATACCGTATAAAAAAAATGATATTTAACTAAATCATACAATACAAATTTTGTGAAAGTTTTTTTTTATTATATATATTTTAAATTTTTTAATTTTATAAAATGTTTTTAATTTCCCGACAAAAAAATGTTTTATTTTTTATTTTATTTTATCTTTTATTTTTCTTCTTTTTTGTTTTTTTTCTCCTTCCTCCTTTCTCCTCCCTCCTTCGTATGCAACCTATGTCCGCAACTCCGTCTACAACCTCCCTCCTCCGTCCACAGGTATTCGGGGCTTCGGTGACGGTGGGAAGCTCAAGAATCGACCACTTCTCGGTGAGGCTCACTTGATTCAAGCCGGCGACTTGAGGCCGGATCCGAACCCGCCTCGAGCTCGAGCCTCACTCGATTCCAACCGGCAACTCGAGGCCGGATCCCGACAAGCCTTGAGCTTACCTAGGTTCGTACAAGCTCGGCCGGATCGGATCCCGGCTAGCGACTTGAGCTCACCTAAGCTTGTACGCTTAGGTCGAGCTTCGACTCGCCTAGATCGACCGAGCCTCGAGCTCGCGCAGCACTTGGCCGAACCTCTAGGCTTGCTAGATCTCGGCTAGCCAAGCTCGCCCTAGGCTCGCCGATGGCCGTTGCCGGCCCTCGGCCGAGCCTCGAGGCTCACTAGATCTTGGCCGATTGAGCTCACCCTTGGCTCGCCGGTGGCCGTCGTCGGCCAATGGCTGCCAAGGCGGGAGAAAAAAAAAAGAAAAAAAGAAAAGAAAAAAATTAATATTATAATAAAATATTAAAAGTTTGAATTTTTTTTAAATATTCATAAAATTTATTTATAACTCTCTTAAGATAGTTGTTTTACCTAACCAATTTATGACCCATTTAGAACCCATTAGATTTCTAAATAACCCACTTATGACCCGTTTAAGCACTTAAGCTAACCCATTTTTGACCCACCACCATCAAATATGGGTTCTAGACCCATTTTGCCACCTCTACTTTTGAGTTTATTTCTAAAGCCTGAAATCCGCTAATGTGATCTTTGTCATTAACTAACAAAACAATTAGATTTCTAGTTATTTATAATTATGTTACAAGGTTTGCGAATCGCAAACCATAGTACTCACTTGGTATAATTCAAGTCGTCTATTTACCTCCAAAAATATGAAATAACAGGGTATTGGAATTTTCATTTTACACTTTGATATATGGATGATAACTTATTAATTAGCTAATTTGATATTTGAACTTGTCATTTTTAACTCTTTTTGGGATGTTATTTTCCTTCTTAAACAATTGGTATCTCGGAGTTTTTGGAATATTCTATCTTTCAAAATTAAAACAGCATAAGAGCATGATTAAGACATACCTATTCAGTATTCACCTTATAATGTAGATATTTCTATTGAAACGAACATGCTCCTAGACAAAATGCATACAAAAACAGATTGTTTATTTATCTATTTACTTTCTTTTCTTTTTTTTTAGTTCTACAATCACATCGTTTTGGTGTAAATCAATTTTCAGGGCAAACAACTTTGATGTAGTTGCATGTAATAGTATTCTTTTCGCGCTGGAGACATGGGTACGTCACTAAATTGAAATAATTTGCATATGTACAGAGTATTTGGTTAAGTGTACAAAAAGATAGTTGACTGGCATGATTTAAGGAAGTAGTTTTTTTTCCGTGACAGCATAATAAGCCACTAGATATAGATTAGGAACTTAATTGAGCATCTTGTCTCGAGATAAATGGCTGCAACGCTTGGACAAGAGGGACGCTGATAATGTTGCGATGCCAAGATTAGACAAAGCAAAAATCCGACCAAAATGTAATTATCTATCGTATTCATCAGAACATTAAGCAACCTCGTCGAACAGTCCAAAGCTAGGGTTGTGGGCCTGTGGCGACCCTTCCGGTCTAGGGAAGCGCACAGAAATTCATAATGTTGCCTTCGGGGCAGAAGCATCGATATTGTCATCTTTTTGTCAGTACAATAATAGCAAGGCCTGCGATTTTCAAGCTTTTGTATGATATATAATGTTCGATATAAAGACAAACTAACGTGCGGATCAAAGCTCGTAACGTGGCGTGAAGTAAAGCACAAACCATCTATTCTTTTCCATCGAGAAAGTTCATTATTCATATGAAACTCATACGTTACATGACATGTTAGTTTGATATCAAGTAACTATCTGCATTTATTATTAGTTCTGAGTATTGAAATTGACCGAACTTGGGACGAGCATGATAATACTTTTAGAGTAGAATTTCTATTCCAGAATTCATTTTGTTACGTAACTTCATTTTTATATTTTTGGAGTATTTTTTTTTTCTTTCAGAAGTAATTTTGAAGCCACTTAAAGAAGTAAAAAAAAAAAATACTTCTCTCCAAAAATAGAAAAATCAACTTACGACGAGAAGTTGATTTTTAGAGTAGAAGTGTTGCCATGCGCGCCCTTAACAACCAAGAGAATGGTAGATATTGTGGTGGTAGCATTTTAAGATTTTTTGGTGCAAATCAAAACCTGGAGGATGGAACAATATTTGGAGATAGAAATACGCAAAAGCAAGCAAATATTATGTTAGAATAAAACGCGCGAAAACTAATCCAGATCTTGCAAATAAATCAATGCGAAAAACCTAGAGAAATAACGATGAACGATAAAGGACACCGGAGATTACGTGGTTCGGTCCGAATATCGGTACCTACATCCATGAGAGAGCCAACAAGAACAATTCACTATAATTGGAGAATCGGAATTATAATCGCTTAATACGCTCGTGTTTTCCGTAACTAAATTATATCCAAACCTAAAGTGTTTACAAATAAATAACTTAATTGGATATAATAAACTCACGCACAAATTCATCTGCGGTCGAAACCCTTCGTACAAGCCGAAACCAAGAACTCGCATAGTTCTCGGTTTTCTTTCTTCTTCTTCTTCTCGTGCGGCGTGTCTCAGTCTTCTTTTTTTTTTTAACAGAAGAGGTCCTCCCTTTTATTTTGTACGGTTGCAGCAGGTGTCAAGGGTAAAACCCTTACGTTTACTTGTTCATCTATTCCTCTTACCAAAAGAAACATCCTTGGGCCCCACAAGCAAATATAATTAGAATAAGTGAAACTCTTTTGTCTTGTAGTGGCTATCATCACTTTTCTTGAAGACGTCCACCGCATATACCCATCTTTCGGTCAACCGGTCAAATCTTGCATATATGCAAGATTTTTCTTTAATGAGCCGATTTAACAAATCGGTACTTATCCGTAAACATTTTAAAACTCGAGACATATTTAACAATTCTCCACCTTGACTCGATGTTTGAAACCAAAATCATAGTGTTCATCATCCATGTTGCTCTCCATCGCCTCAATGGGCGATCACTCTTTATAGACGTCAATAGTGCTCAAGCAGAGCTCGAGCTTCGCCAAAGAAACATGCTTAGTCATCGTCCGCGGGGTTCTCTGTTGTGGCAATCTTTTTCACAACAATCTTACCCTTCGCTAAGACATTTCGGATGAAGTGGTACCTGATATTGATATGCTTTGTCCGCTCGTGATAAACCGGATTATATGTCGGATAAATCGCACCTTGGTCATCACAGTGTATGTCAACATTTTTCTGTTCTAACCCAAAGTCCAAGAGCAAACCTTGTAACCATATCGCCTCTTTCGCTACAAAGGTTAGTGTCATGTACCCCGTCTCAGTCGGTGACAAGGCCACGCAGCTCTGTAAGGAAGCCTTCCAACTAACCGCACCACCCGCAAGCGTAAACACGTACCATGTTAAAGACCCGCACTCATCCAAGTCACCTGCATGATCAGAATCCACAAAACCGGTGGTTTCATTGTCATTCTTGTCCCTCCAAGACACTATACCAACGTCTGTTGTCTCCTTCAAATATCCGAGGATCCATTTCACGCCTTCTCAATGAGTTTTACCTGGACACTTCATATAACGACTAACTACACCGACAGCTTGTGAAATATCGGGCTTAGTGCATACCATAACATACATAATACTACCCACGGCACTAGAATAAGGAACATAGGAAATATGCTCCTCCTCCTCCTCCTCAATCTGCGGCGATAACTTAACTAAAAGTTTAAAGTGTTTCGCTAATGGTGTACTCACAGACTTCGCTGATCGCATATTAAAACGTGCGACAATTTTCTCAATATATTTCTTTTGAGACATACGTAATAATCATGCGATCCTGTCACGCAAAATCTCCATATCCAATATTTTCATCTCAGCACCTAAATCTTTCTTCTCAAACTCAGCACTCAACTACTTCTTTAGCACATCAATATCGGACATATTTTTCGCTGCTATCAACATATCATCAACATATAATAGCAGATATATCAAAGACCCATCCTCCAATCTCCTAAAATAAATACAGCTATCCATCCGACTCTTTGAAAAGTCTTGACTAGCCATGAAAGCATCAAAACGTTTATACCATTGCCTATGAGATTGTTTCAGCCCATATAATGATTTCTTTAACAAGCAAACATGGTCTTCCTTACCCGGAATAGCAAATCCCTTTGATTGCCTCATGTAAATCTGCTCCTCCAACTCACCGTGAAGAAATGTTGTTTTTACATCAAGTCGCTCCAACTCAAAATCCTGTGCAGCAACTAAGGCAAGTAAAACACGAATAGAAGTATGCCTTACCACAAAAGAAAACACCTCATTGTAGTCAATGCCCTCCCGCTGGGTATACCCCTTCGCAACAAGTCTCGCCCGTATCTTGCTTGCCTCGACACCGTAAATGTCCTCTTTCCGTTTGTAGACCCATTTACTTCCGACAATCTTCGGCTCCCCGGGTACTTTAACTAACTCCCATGTCCGATTTCGATGGAGTGATTCCATTTCTTCACTCATAGCCCCTAGCCACTGCGACGAATCAGAACTAGCCATCGCCTCAGAGTAAGACGAAGGTTCATTTATCTTCACCTCGTCACCTACAGTCAAAGCATACGCAATATATGTATAACCATAACGTATCGGTGGTTTAATTTGCCTTTTTTATCTGTTTGCGGCTATACTATGCTTTGCCTGTATCGGTTGTTCACTATCACCGACTTCAAGGTTGTTCTCCTTCTATTTGGTACATTGAACTTAGTATCACATTCTTCATTTGTAGAAGAAGGAAGTTGTCTACTAGCACAAACGTCCTGATATTAACATTGTCAATATATCAACTTGCGTGTGAAGAGGATATTTCCTTTACGGGAAAAGTGTAAAAAAATTCCTAAATCTATCGCATCGGTGCCAATTAAGTCCTAAACTTTTTATTAGTGCCAATTAAGTCATAAACCTTTTGCATTGTGCTAATTCAATCCTAAACATTTTGCATTTATGACAATTCAGTCATAAACCTTTTGCATAGAGTCAATCCGGCCAATTTCGACTGAAAATTATCTAACGTGGACATCCGTTGTCCTACGTGGCATGACTGGCGCTGACGTGGATATTATTAAATATTATTTAAATATTTTAATAATTTTGTAATGATTGAGCGAAAAGAAAAAGAAGTAAAAACCAAAAAAATTATTAAAAATATTTAATAATATTAGAAAAGGTCCAAATTAGCGCCGGTCGTGCTACGTAGGACAACCAACATCCACGTCGCCGAATTTTAGGTCAAAATTGGCCGGATTCACTTAATTAGCACAAATGCAAAAAGTTTAGGACTGAATTAACACAATGTAGAAGATTTAGAACCGAATTGACACTTATAAAATGTTTAGGACTAAATTGGTAAAATGCAAAAGGTTTAGGACTAAATTGACACAAATGCAATATGTTTACTTTTCCCTTTCGTTTACCCACTCAAATATTCATATTTGCTCCCGCATAATATTTTGTTATCTTCAAAATACATATAGGCTTTTCCAAGCAAGTATGGTATTGCAAGAACGTAAATTAGATTTTAATTGAGCACTTTTTCCTGTGAGAAACAATTAATTACCGTGGGTTGAATATGTGTAATAGTTTGTCTTCTTTTCTCTGTTTTGCCATAAGTATACAATAGTTTATATATATATATATATATATCTACATACCTGAAATATCGTATAGTCGAAACTTTTTAATGAAGTATTTACTACACGTAGGATTACTTTATAGAAGAATCGTTTTAGTAAACTCTAAGCACGTCTATCCCTTATTGTATGGAAGAAGGTCAAATGATGAGCTCTGGCTAAAAAGGATTACGTGTGGAATGGAATATGAGACTCATGAAAGCCTTCTTCAATCGTGACGTATTAACAGCACAATAGAAAAGGGAGGATTTCCTTTATTATCAGCAAAAACCCTTCTCATCTCTTTCACGTAATATTTGCTGAATAATACAAAAGGGAATTTTTTTTACAGTCACAGAATATTAAGGGAATAAAAACAAAAGTCCCTTTTCAAGGTACAAAACGACTTTATTGATAAGGTCAATCATCTTATAAAAAGAAAATTCATATAGGAGACTTGTCAATGAACAATATAATAGATAAGATCAATCATCTTGTGAAAACTACATAAAATTAGCTGAAATTACGTGGGCCATTCATGAATCTCATTGCTAGCTGTTGCTATTTTATTGATTTGATTTATCAAAATCGGTCGTAATAATCACTTTATTTGAATGCAAATAAAAAAACAAAACCATTTATATGTTTTATAGCTTTGGCTGCACCGCTGAATAAGTTTTTTCGTATTAAAAAGAAAATTTGCATATAAGAATTTTCATAATGTCCAACGTATTAGAATATTTAAATATTAAATTATATTTTTATCTAATAATTTAAATTTTTATGACCATGGCCCATGATCTCACAAAATCTTTCACTTCGGTATGCTCTTTTCTAATAGCGCTAAATCTAACTTTTTTTTTTTTGCCTTTTCGATTTCCGCTTGCGTTACGTTTGCTTCAATCTCTCATTCATAAAGTTTAAAAAGCAAATAATAAAGTCAAGTCAAACGGCTGCGTATAAATACATTTATCAACACCACAATTTTAATTTATGATCGTCGCCCTATTAGCTGGCACCTGGAAAGAGTCATTCATCCACATTTATTATAAGAAGAGTATCTTTC
The DNA here is from genome assembly GCF_020921035.1 of Rhodamnia argentea. Lineage (NCBI taxonomy): Eukaryota > Viridiplantae > Streptophyta > Magnoliopsida > Myrtales > Myrtaceae > Rhodamnia > Rhodamnia argentea. The sequence continues at coordinate 11,068,242 of NC_063157.1, read as the reverse complement.
CTGTATGTTCTGACCAGAGACGAGATTCGGGGCATCACGTTTGATTAGGTGACACCATTACTTTATTGTGAATTTTTCGATAGTGGAATATACATCCCCCTCAAGAATATAATAAAATTAAAACGCTTTCAGATGGCATCTTTATATTACAATAGACAATTTATGAAGTCAAACATATGATGTTCGAGTTTAGAGAGAGAGAGAGAGAGAATCTGAAGACTTTGAAACATGAGTTGTTAACGAGCATCTCGCAATCTTCAAGTCAAAATTATGTGGCTAAGAATCAAATATTCAGATACTGCCCAATTCCCTTTAGGGCCACCAATAATTTTTGAGCTATATTTTCATTGGTGGATTAGTCAAAACTCATGTAAAGTCAATGAGTGCGATTATCATTTAAAAATGCATTAAAGATACTTTATCTTCATTATTTTATTATTTGAAATTTAATAGGAGATGCATTTCAGGGATTACATATTAGTAAAATCAATACTTATTGGACGAATGTGAGACACATGATAAAACTGTACGAAATGTCTTGCCATGTAGCAAACATATAGGCGAAATGAAGTGCCATATGGTGAGTACAGAAGGAGACATTCTCTCATATGTTGATATATGTGTTTTATTTGGACATAGAACGGAATTTTTGTATCTGTTATGGTCTCGAGAATGTGGTCACTTTTTGTAAAGCCGAACATACAAAACTGGAACATGCATAAAGTCAAACGTGCAAAAGGAGACGGGAGAGTTTTTTTGAAAATGAAATTTAGCTAAAATGTATATATGATAGATAAAAATTAGATAGAAAACTATAAGAATTTTTTTTTGCAAATTTAAGTTTACTTTTATGTTAGAATTTGGATATCATTCTCAAGTGCTATATTCTTTAGATGAAATTTTAGCTCATTTTTTTCAGTAACTAATATAAAACTCATGATTATCTTTCTTTATCCTTAATTGATTATAAGTAAATGTACGAAGTAGGAGTACGTTCATGAACAATGAAGAAAATAAAATAACTGGTTCCTAAGAATAGTAATAAGAAACGTAGCAAGCTATGTTTTTAATAGCTATGACTCATTGATTTCTTATTCTTGTTTAAATTAAATGATTTATTGGTTCATTTTATTTTATTTAATGTACTACATTATTAAAATAAGTTTGATTAGTTTTATTTTTGTAATTCCATATGTTTTTAGTTTTTCCATTCTACTTTATATATTTTTTAGTAGATTTTTTCATCTGCTGAAATTCTCTATTACAAGAAAACTGAATTTATCAAATGAGATTAGATGAAAGTCAAGAACTTCTCTCTGATTAATTGCAAAAAGAAAATTCAATTTAGCTCTGAAACCGATCGATTTCCCCTTTTTCCTACTAACATAATGACATGTATAAAAGAAGAATACTTAGTAAAATTTATTGCAATTCAAGTTATAATATTCATACAATTAAAATTCTATTTTAAAATACTTTATCTTCGTCAATTTTTTTTTTGCATTGCGATTCGATACAACTAAGTTTACCATCATGGGGATTTTTTTTTTCCAAAACTAACATATATTGTGTATAAAAGTTTTTAAAGATATTTTTCTCTTAATATCGGAGTAACTGAACATATGTTATCTAAGTTAAATATGATCAAAATATCCACTGAAAATTTAAACATGCACGATTAAAATAAAAAGATTCTTTTATTGTAAAGCTTAAAGCTAGTGAATATTAAGTCAAAAAAAAAAAAAAAGAAGTCAGTTTGGGAATTTTTGAAAAAAAAAACGTACATATTTATCCTATTCCCAGTTGTTTATCGTATTCCTAGTTCAATTCAATGATTTTGGCTAAGTTAAACAGTAGATAAAATATTTCCATGAAGGATAATTATCTAGAAATTCTAATTTCATCTCTCATCCGGACGTATTTAAATCCCGACTTTTGTAAAATAACATATAGGAGCGCACGATAACATATTACTATTCAGCCATAATTATTGGGCCACGCGGTAAAACAATTGTCACGTGACAAACAGGGAAGCGAACGTCCTCTTGGCTCCGGCTTTTAACCGCATGAGGGTAATTTTTTTCTTCTTTAATCTTGAGGCTTGACACGCAAATACATCGTACTTCAGATCCGAGTTAATCTCGAACTAAAATCTACGAAAAAAAAATAGCAAATCTTTTCGAAAATTGACGCGAACCTTTCTGTAATGCCCAAAAAAACACGTGTGAGATAAATTCTCAAAAGATGGTTTCAACTGTTAACTGGGGTTGCCCAACTGCTCAAAGCTCAGACTCAATTCAATGACACGTTCATGGAGATGAGAAAGAGAGAGAGAGAGAGAGAGAGAGAGAGAGAGAGAGAGAGCAGCAAAGCCGTTCATTGTTTTCAGAAATCTGTCTCATCCTTTGGGAAATCTCACGGGCTGTTCTGTTCTGTTCTGTTCTGTTCCGATTGGGAGTTTCGATGCAGAGACCTTGGGACGAAACCAATGGCCGAACAGAGAGAGACAGAGAGAGAGAGAGAGAGAGAGACGTGAACTCGTTCTTGATTTTTGTCGGTTGCAGGTTTTTCTTCTCCTCCTCCTTCTTCTGCTTCGTCTTTGTTCTTTGATTTTGTGGCGATTGATTTGATGCAACGCTATAAACCGCAGGAGGAAATCAAGAACAAGGACAGAAAGAAAAAGGACAACCCACGACCGACAAAATCTCCGGTTAAAACAGTCCGTCCCCGTACGATCAGATGGCGTTTGCAGAAATTTTTCTTGGAAATCGTTTTTTCCTTTATCTCTTCTGTGTTTTTTTTAATCATTTTTTTTCCTATCACTAAATTTTTATTTGTGGGCCCTACCACCATACTTCCCTTTTTTTTTTTTCGTGGGAATAGATTTTTTTTTTGCTCCTTTTTTTTTATTTATAGCAAATGATCTATATCCAAAAAAAAAAAGAAGAAGGGGGATTGAAGGAGGCTGCAAGCAAGAGAATTCAGAGGAAGCGTGCCAAACTTGATCAATCAATTTGACCAAGACCACCCTCTCGCCCGCATACCACCTTTTGAATTTCCCTGTATTTTTTTTTTCGACCAACAAAAAAAAAATCCATGTATTTTAACTAAAAATTCGGAAATTTTCATATTAAGATTATCTTTCGTGGTCGATTATTATCGGTTCCACACGAATTCATCATAATTTATTTGAGAAATATTAAAGATTGCCAAAGGAAAAAAAAAGTGTCATGAGGTCAATCATTCCAAAAAGATTGATGCTTAATAAGAGATGGGTTAGGTAATACTAATTTACATTGGAGAGTGCCTCAAAGCCCGGCGAGAATGCGTTCTCGTCGATGTGATTTCCTTTCGTAGTTTTACAAATATTATAAGAACATTCTCGTCGTGTTTAGTTTGGATCGTGTTTACAACATTAAACCTAAAAGCGTGCATCTCGCCCTACGTAATAAGGAAGACAATTGTGATTACATAACTTTCCATCGGATTAATTTTTTTGGAATTATAAAATCTCACCCGCCTCTTATTCAGTTCTTTCGCGAGGTTCAATTGACTCGCCGAACCCGAGGTCAACGCTTCGAGTTATTAATGCCCCTGGAGTGAAACAAAAGGAATAAATAAATGATACGGAAATGGTATATTCTTGGTTAAAAAAGAAGAAGAAGAAGAATTTGTTAGGCATACTTATCTCGAGCTGATTTCCTACAAATCCAAATTTTATATTGAACATTATTCGAGACAAAAGATACTTTTTATTTAATTTTAAAAAAAATTGCAAAAGATTATAAATCCCTTTAAATGACTTTTTGTCAATATTTATGTGTGTTTAAAGATGTGTGTATATATGTAAATGACTATAATATTTAGAAAATTATAAATCAATTATCACAACCCCCAGTTTAGGCACAGTTGAGGCTTGGGTCGGGAAGGACTGTGTCTACCTTAGATCCAAGCTTGGCCATCTCTCGGCGATCATCGAAACGTCGATGGCGATAACATGGATAGAGACGACACTTGAAGCCATAAGAACGGCGGCTAACGATAACGAGCACGGATGAGCAGTATAGGGCTAAGGTTAAGACTTTAAAAAACAGAATGTCGGTATGATATTTTAAATAAATCAAGTTATCTATGGTGTGAAGAATAGTCCATTGTACAAATTTCGCCCAAAGTGCGAACAATGCAAATTTGTCTACGTTTCATCCTACTTTTTCCAATCAAAGCTATCGCAATATTAAGCACATAGAAAAGTCGCAAAAAGTGATAAATTGTAGCAAAATACAATTTAGTATAGTTGATTGTGGAAAATAAAATATCATTTATCTGTCTACATATCTATTTGACCCACAAAAAGAAAAAAAGAAAAAACGGACGGCGTTCAAATGAATTATCAAATAATAAAGATTTTTACCAAAAACAAAACAAAACAGAAAGAAAAATAAAGATATGGGATTTTCCAGTTTTTGAGTTCGAACTCGTACCCCGCACTATATAACGCAGCAAAGCTCGCCTCTGTTCACGACTCCGTATCGTGTACATCGATCGAGGAGCGGGGTGGAGAAAGAGAGAGAGAGAGAGAGAGTGAAAGATTTCATTTTGTTTCTTCATTTTTCCGTGATCATGTCGCAGCTTTCAGATCTCCTCAACCTCAACCTCTCCGACACCACCGACAAGGTGATCGCCGAGTACATATGGTCAGTCCTCGCTCGCTTCTCGCTAATCCTCTGCTGTCATACGCTGCCCTTGCCATGGCGTTTCATTGTGCTTTACCTTCTGCTCTTGTTGTCGGGTTTCGGTTGTTTCTATACCCGTTGGTTCTGTTTTTTTCAATCGCGATCTCTGCTTCGTGGAGTCAAGTACTCTGTTTCATGGATCGTGTCGTACTCGATGAATGCTTGTTCGGGTTTTTGATTCCTAATATTTGCATTTCTGTGTAAATCCACTCAGAAAAAAAGAAGGGTATTCTCGTTCTATTTGGTACGGTTGATTTCTCTATCTTCTCGAAGTTCCTGATCTTAGGCATGTTGTTTGGTTATATTTCCAGGTCTGAACTCCTTTTGCTCCTGAATGTGGCTTCTTGTGTCTTAAATTGTCGTAGCTTTGTGTTCTTTGGACTTTTTTTTCCCACTGGGTTGGAAAAAAAGCAACTTTTTTCTTTTTTTGCTTCCGTGTTGTCCTTGATTGGTGAGACCAAGAAATTAATGTGTTTAAGCCGAGTGGTTCTTTCAGATACAGTCAGATTTGATCTCTGTTGTCCACGCAGGCTAATTGTTTGTTCTTTTAGTCGGTAGAACAGCGCAATTTTTTGGGTTGCCCTGTTCATGGGTTTCTCCTTTGAAGCTCTTTTTTCCCCTCAAAAAGGATATGTGACGAAACATAGTAATTTGATGCTTTTGCTTTAAGGCTCGAACTCTAATAAGGAATTACAACCGATTTTGTTCATTATGTTCCGAAGTCTGTCTTTTTCTGTATCTGATGATGGTTTATGTCTTGGCTATTTTGGAAAGGATTGGGGGATCCGGTATGGACCTCAGAAGCAAAGCAAGGGTGAGTTTCTCTCTTTAGATGATCAATCGATCGGTTGTTCAGTAGCTCGTAAATATGGTCCTTTCCTGACGTGGGCTCCTCTTTCGATTTATCTACAGACTCTTAATGGCCCCGTCAGCGATCCATCGAAACTTCCCAAGTGGAACTATGATGGCTCGAGCACTAATCAGGCCCCTGGCGAAGATAGTGAAGTGATCCTATAGTAAGTGTTTGCACTATTTCCCCACATGGGAATTTGTTTATAGCCATAGGTCTCCTCTTGTTTGCTATAAATTTAGTCGGATCAATGATGGTTTTTTAGAGCTCAATGATGACTTCTAACCTGTCTTGGTATTGATTCAACGACATGTGCAGTCCCCAAGCAATTTTCAAGGATCCATTTAGGAGGGGCAACAATATCCTGGTGAGTTCTTTTTCTATTTAGTGGAATGAGTTCTCCATTTATCGGTTTCGAATAATGTTGCAGCACAGTTATTAAGGAAACATCATTGGTTTAGGTCATGTGCGATGCCTATACTCCAGCTGGAGAGCCAATCCCGACAAACAAGAGGCATGCGGCTGCCAAGATATTCAGCCATCCTGAAGTCCTTGCTGAAGAGCCCTGGTAATTTCATTCGTCGTGTTTTCGCATTTTCACTTGTAACTTGTTTTCCAAATCGACTCCCTTACCGTTCACACGGGTTTTTAATACCTGAAAACAGGTACGGGATTGAGCAAGAGTACACCCTCTTGCAAAGAGATGTCAAGTGGCCGGTTGGGTGGCCTGCTGGTGGTTATCCTGGTCCTCAGGTATATCATCACAGTTGCTTAAAACCCGTCTCTGTTGACATTTACCATCCATCCCTTAAAATAAAATAAAAGAGGACGGGCATTGCATCTTGTACTCTAGTCCTGCAAGTTTATTCAGAACATGGAGTTGCTCAACTGATGCATGATGATGTAGCAGATGTCTACAATGTTTCGTATGTCACATCAATTCTTTCTGATCTTGTATGCTAAATAATTATGGTTCAACAGGGACCATACTACTGTGGTATTGGCGCAGACAAGGCTTTTGGGAGAGACATTGTGGACTCCCATTACAAGGCCTGCTTGTATGCTGGAATCAACATCAGCGGCATCAACGGGGAAGTGATGCCGGGTCAGGTTGGAAAACTTATCTTTTTGGAAATTAGCCACATTACATATGAACAATTCTTTCCTCTTAGCTAATTTTTTCAATTTTCAACCATTTTCTATATTCCTGTGTAGTGGGAATTCCAAGTCGGTCCTGCCGTGGGTATCTCAGCTGGAGATGAATTGTGGGTAGCCCGGTATATTTTGGAGGTAACGCAACAGCCTACGTTATTTATTATCATGTGGTAGTAATATTTTCTTGAAAGTTTCTTTGCTTATTTAATCATGTTGGTATAACCAGAGGATCACAGAGATTGCTGGCGTTGTCCTTTCGTTTGATCCCAAGCCTATTCAGGTTAGTCCATTGCCCTTCATATTAGTTGTTCTTGATGCTTTATGCACAACTAGTTCAAGTTCATCACATGGCTTTTGTCATCACCAGGGAGATTGGAATGGAGCAGGTGCTCACACAAATTACAGGTAACGAAACATCACTCATTCTTGTCTATGTGACCCTATATTAACACATGTCCGCACGTGCACACTAGAAAAGGAGACTCGCCACTCATGTCTCTGCTGAATTTTATGGCTGGGTTGCAGCACCAAGTCAATGAGGCATGACGGTGGATATGAAATCATCAAAAAGGCAATAGAGAAGCTTGGACTGAGGCATGAGGAACACATTGCTGCATATGGTGAAGGCAATGAGCGCCGTCTCACTGGGCGCCATGAGACAGCTGACATCAAAACGTTCCTATGGGTAAGGAGAATCAGATGCTGCTGAAATTGAAATGTTAAGCATGGCTAACGTTGCTCTTAGCGCTATCTGGATGGGCAAGCTAGTGTCTTTAAATTCTTTATTGATCGGTGGATTGACGAGGCGTTTTTCGGCAGGGCGTCGCAAATCGGGGCGCGTCAATCAGAGTCGGAAGAGACACTGAGAAAGCTGGAAAAGGTTACTTTGAGGACAGGAGACCTGCGTCAAACATGGACCCATATGTGGTTACTTCCATGATTGCGGAGACCACCATTATCTGGAAACCATAGAGTTGCTCTCAGCTTGGGAACGATCGTGGTGTGTCAATCTTGTTCTGGGGAAATATTGTTTACGACAGGGCCCTTCCAAGTATTTCCTTTCGTCTTCATTGCCGGGTATTTCTACTAGTAGAATAGCTTTGCCTTTTTCTTTCTCTCGCCATTTTCTTGCAACATTTGCTAGTTTCTTCTGATTGTATGCTGGTTGGTGATGCAGCAGGATGAGCATATTGCTTCCTTGCAGTGTTGATTTGAGTCTGCTGTAGTTGGTTGAAAATAAATGGTGACAGGGCTAAATCTTTTACAGTTGGAAAGTGACTAAAGTTTCTTGGCAAAGTTTCTCCGATTTTACTTGATTTCATTGGATGAATATTTTTCAATGCCGGAGGTACAGAATTACAGCCAGCACTGGCTTCCAGTGTGCTCAACTTATTTCAAAATTCAAGCTGTCTTCTTTTACCGTGCGCGCAACAACAAAGATCTCGAAGTTTCGTGAAATACCGGCAAACTAGAAGAGCGACGGTCGCCCTTGACATTCTCAGTGGATATGTGGAGAGAATGAATCAGGCCAGATAGATAGATTACAGTTTTGGAATTCCTGAGGCCTCTTCACCAATGGATGAAAACCTATATGGTGAAGTTATGAGCAAAGTCCTGGGTAGAACCTCCCTGAACAGGCTTTAAGGTAAGCTTTGTCTTTATGGACGAAGCATTTCTCACGTATAGCCTTAACAATTTACCTTACTTGGCCTCTCGGGTAAGGCCGAGTGCAGACAGCAACGTCGTGCAGAGAACACGCGATAGAACACAAGGAATGGAATCAAACATGCGCGGAACATGCGCAGCACGGATTGATGTGCTTAAAGATTCTGTCCGTGGTCGGACTACGTACAATTTGATGTAACCCTATGTGGTTTGCCCGATGATGAGTGCTGTGAGGTGGGCAAATGCGTTTTGAGTGTTGTCAAAGGAAGTAAGAATAGATCAAAATGTGTGAGGATGGAAATTGAGCGAAGAAGGTAAACATAGGATATGGTACAACCAGATCAAGGCCTAAAGGCATGCTATCAGCCAATAGTCAAGATCCGGATACAAGCTCACCACCGAATTTTAAAGAATAACCACCAATCAAGGCTCAAGGATGTTTGGTTCACCACCGAGGAAGATTCCAATTTTCAAGGCTAAAGAAATCTATATAAAGCAAAATTCATCTAAAGAGAAATTCTCATTCATTCATCAAAGCTGTCCTTACAATTGAAAAGACTCCTCAATTTAATAGAAGGATTAAGACAAAGCAAAAAAGAAATAAAAGACAATAATCTCGTTCACCAGCCTTGCACAGCCAATAACATCCCAAATAGATCTACTGATATCAAAGAAAATAATTCCAATCAACCTCCCATTGTTATGTTTTTAATTAGGCATCAAATCAACAACTAATAAGGCATAATATGGCTTGAAATCAACAATCAATTGCATCTTGAATATGCCATAGAATCAGCAATCAATCACATCTCGAATATGCCTTTGAATTTTCAATTAATCTAGTCGGCAATCAAATCCGGTGAATCACCATGAAATTAGCGTTAATCAATTTGGTGAATTGATTATCTTATTGGAAAGGAAAGAATCGAAACTTTATTATTGACAATCATAGTCGATAGTCTTCATGTAGACAAGATCCACCGATGCACATTGTGACCAAAATCAACCTTGGTCCGAAACTTGCATATGAAATCAAGGATTGCTCATTCACACTAGGTGAACATAATCGGATGCCACTGCATCATTCTCCATGGGTTGATCCGGTAGGTTGTCATCCTCCAAGTATGGAGATAGATTTGCTACATTAAAAGTCGCCGAAACTCCAAACTCTCCAGAAAGTTCTACTTTATACGCATTGTCACCAATTCTCTCCAGAACTTTAAATGAACCATCGGTTCTCGACATTAGCTTGTTCTTTCGCAGCAAAAGGACACTTTTAGTGCAAAAAGTTATGTACGGAGATCACTTTGGTGTCAAAAGTATTAGATCACTTTAGTACCAAGTCGGAGATAAAAGGATTACTTTGGCGCCTTCGATGAAATTTTTCGGCCAAAACCGCCACGTGTCATTAATAATTAATTTTTAACGTAAAATGACATTAAAAAAATTAAAATAAATTCACATAGGCTGCCACTTGTACTTATGCACTTTAAACTAAATTAAAATAAATCAAATTCAAATTTAAAAATTAGCTAAAAATTAATTTCATTTAAAATACAAAATTTATTTAAAATAAAATTAAAAATAAGCGAAAAAATTTAAAAACAAACCTTAAAATTTAAAAAAAAAGGGAAAAAAAAACGTTTCTAGATAGAGAACTAGGCGGCGAGCCTCGTCGGCCATGCCCCACCACCGCCGGCCATTTCCGACAATTGGTTACCTCCATTTGGCCATCGGTTTAGGGATTACAGGTTGTGCTGGATAAGAGTCGAGTACCAAGCATCCTCCATAAGGTCTTCCGGAAGTACCTTAGAAACTTGAAATCACGATCAGACATGATGGTTTTGGGAACTTCATGCATGGAATATCTTCTTGATAAGGCATTTGCTACAATATTAGTGTGGTCGGGTTTATATTTGGAAATAAAAGAGAAGGATTGAAGAAATTCTATTCATTTGGTATGCCTCAAGTTGAGTTTGTGTTGGCCACTAGTATATTTAAGGACCTCATGATTAGAATGAAGAACAAATTGTTTTAGCCTCAAATAGTGACTCCAATGATCAAGAGCCCTTACGATGGCATAGATCTTTTTATCATAAGTTGAGTAGTTCTTTCTTAATTCTGTTAGTTTCTCGCTGAAATAAGCTAAAGGTTTTTGGCCTTGGACAAGGACAAGACCAATCCCAACTCCACTAGCATTGCATTCAACTTCAAATATCGAATCAAAATCCGGAAGGGCAAGAATAGGAGACCGACAAAACTTTTGTTTGACAACTTCAAAGGCATTGTGGATAGCCTTGGTCCACTCCAATGATCCCTTCTTCATGTTTTTAGTAATGGGAGCCATAATGGTGCTAAAGCTCTTCACAAATCGCCAATAAAAGAGACAAGACTATGGAAACTCCTCACATCAGAAATGGACTTTGGAGTTTTCCACATCTTCATTGCCTCCACCTTGGATTGATCTACGGAAATCCCATCCTTGGAAATAACATAACGAAGGAATATCACACTTGAAGAGAGGAACTCACATTTTTCCATCTTGGCATAACAATTCTATTTTCTCAAGACGTCAAATACTTTCTTCAAGTGAGACAAATGCTCATCTTCGCCTTTGATATATACAAGAATATCATCAAAATAGACAACCACAAAGTGTCTAATAAAGAGATGAAGTGCCTCATTCATAAGCCTCATGAAAGTGCTTGGAGCATTAGAAAGTCCGAATGACATAACTAGCCACTCATAGAAGCCTCATTTAGTTTTGAAAGTTGTCTTCCATTCCTCTCATTCTCATTTTGATTTGGTGGTAACCATTCCATAAATCAATTTCGGAGAACACCGTAGAGCCACACAATTCATCAAGCATATCATGAAGTCTACGTATGGGTTACCTATACTTAATGGTTATGTTGTTGATAACTCCGCTATCCATACATTCTAAAAGAGCCATCCTTATTTGGTACAAGTAGGGCTGGAACGGAACAAGGGCTCATGCTTTCCCTTACATATCCGCTAGCAATTAGCTCATCTACTTGCCTCTATAACTCCTTAACTCCTTAGTTTCTTTTGGATTGCATCGATGGCAGCCTTGTTGGGGAGTGAAACACCCGTAAGTAAGTCGATTTGATGCTAATACCCTCAATGGAGGTAATCCAGATGGTAAATCCTCCGGAAACACATCTTTAAATTCATTTATCAATGAACGCAATTCATGGTGTAATGGTCGTTCTATCTCACTTTTTTTGCTCTCAATCACAAGTAAAGCAAAAATAATCTTTTGTTTGTGAATGGTTTTCTCAACCCGTGTTTCATGCAAGAAAAGATCTTCCTTACTAGTGTTTCCCGCCCCAGGTTTGATTTTGTGGATTAAAGAGGGGCTTAAAGGTGCAAGATTGATATATTTTCATTCCTTATGATATGAGTAAGTATTTTTATGGCCATCATGGATAGCTTTTCTATCGAATTGCCAAGGCCTTCCCAACAATAAATGGCATGCATCCATAGGAATAATATCACATAAGACCCGATATTGGTAATTCTTGCCAATTGAGAACAATATAAGAGCTTGGTTATCACTTCCTTTGCTAAGCCATTGAGCTTATAAGGTTGAGGATGTTTAGAAATTAGTAGTTTCAACTTCTCAATCGGGGTTTTTGATGCCACATTGGTGTAGCTCCCTCCATCAATGATCATTGTACACACCTTGCCATTGATTGTGCAACGTGTTTGGAAGATGTTCTCCCTTTGTTCTTCCGCATTTGCTGCAACTATGGTGTATAAAGCCCTTTGGATAACCAAAATATCGCCGTCATCGCCTTCTTCCACGATCTCATCATTCTTCTATGATCCGGACTTCTCTTTTTCGTGTTCAACCTCTTGAACTCTAAATTAATTGTTTAAATTTCTTGAAGGGTCATCACCCTCGAATTAAGAGAAATTGTCTGAAAATGCCCATGACCATGGCATTTAAAGAATTTTCTTCCTTCACCGTCGGGTTTTTTTGGAAATTCTTTGAAAGATTTCGTCACTTTCTCCTTGGCTTTATCCTTCGTCGACGTACTCTTGGCCTTGTTAGAAGTAGCACCCCTAAAGAAGGATGCCCCTCTTTTTGAGGATCCGATTGATCATCCTTTGCCATGCTTCACTCGATTTTCCACCTTTATGGCCAATTTGCAAATATCTTCGACTTTTAATATGGTCGAATAGGGTTGAGCATGGTTCCAAGGTAGAACCGAGAACCCGGAACCGAACCCGTAGGATCCGGTCTGGTTTCGTGTTCCAAAGTATGTAGGGTAGGTTCCAGGTTTCAAAAATTGAGGAACCTGTTCCAATTGGTAGGTTCCGGGTTCCACTACTTGGAACCCGGAACTTGGAACCTGGAACCTGGACCCTAGATTCTGAAATAATTTTTTATATTTTTCTTAGTATATATTTTTGCACGATCTTACAATGTTCTATGGCGTTCGATAATGAGTGTATAATCTGGAGTCCGGAACCTATGACGTCTAATGATGAGTGTATAATCTGGAGCCTGTTTCAATGTTCTATGGCGTCCGATGATGAGTGTATAATTTGGAGTCAAACAAATTTTTAGGTTTTAGGTTCCAAAAAATGATAAATATGTTCCAATGGATTTATTTTAGGTTTTAAATGTAATATGTACGGAACCTAAAACCACTCACATCTACTTTCTCTTAGATGTTGTAGCGTTCATTTTTATTTTGCTAAACTAAAAATGAAAAAAGAAAATAAAATAAAAGAAATTGATAGGTTCTTGGGTACCCTAGAACCTATGACAGAGTAGGTTCCAGGTTCCAAGGTATGACGGGTAGGTTCCGGGTTCTAAAAAAAGAGGAACTCGTGCCGACGGGTAGGTTCCAGGTTCCAAGTAGAACCCGTAAGGAACCTAGACCGCTCACCCCTATGGTTGAAGCTCAACCAAATCTTTGACATCCTAATTCAATCCTCCGAGAAAACAAGCAATGGTCTACTCTTGTACTTTCGAAATATGACATCTCATAAGGAGTTGTTCAAACTCCCTAATATACTCTTCAACAATCTACCCATGTTGTTTGAGAGTTTAGCTTTAGAAACAGGTCTTACTTATAGTTTACGAGCAAGACCATCTTTTTCATAAGCTTCTTGAGTTTTTCCCAAGACTTAACTCTACTTTTTTCTTCCCCTATTCTATGATTTTTCAAGTTTTCCCATTAAGGCGAAGCATGCTTCTTGAATTTAAGAACAACAACTTTGCATCTTTTTTCATCCGAGTATAATTCGAACTAAAATACTCATTCTACAGCATGAAACCAATCAACAAAATCATCGGGATTAAGGCTACCTTCAAATTCATGTACTTCTACTTTGACATTGCGGTCATTGTTGTTGTTTCTTCCTCTTCTCCTTCTAGCTTGATAGTCCGAATCGCTAGAATCAACTCATGTGTTGCTAGATTCATCACCGGATCTGAACAAGGGTTGTCACAACGCAAACGATTAATGGGAGGTCCCCGTAATGGTGGATCTTGTTCTGCTCGGTTCTCCAATAGGGTGAGGACTCGCTCCATTTGTTGTTGCATAGTGTTTATTGCACGATCACGCCTTTCGTTGTGGGCTTGCTCCAAAGTCAAGCCTCTTAGAACTGTTGAATCACCCATTGTATAGCATAAAAGGAATCACTCAAAACGAGTTCAACCTAAAGCTCTGATACCAATTTGATGCGTGCATGAGGTAGGCGAACTTGTTTTGAGTGATTGTCAAAAGAAGTAAGAATAGATCAGAACATGTGAGAATGGAAATTGAGCGAAGAGGGTAGATGTGAGAGAGAGTACGATCAAATCAAGGCCTAAAGGCATGCCACCAGCTAAGATTCAAGATCGAGATTCGGGACAAGAAGCTCACCACCGAGGTTTAAAGGATAACCACCAACCAAGGATAAAAAAGGCTTTTGATTCAACACTGAGGAAGATTCCAATTTCCAAAGCTAAATAAACCGATATAAATCAAAATTCAACTCAAGAGAGGAATTCTCATTCATTCATTCATCAAATCTGTCGTTACAATTAAGAAGACTCTTCAATTTAATAGAAGGACTAAGACAAAGCAAAAAGGAAATAAAAGACAATAGTCTCATCCACCAGCCTTGCATAGCCAATGACATCCCTAAAAAATCTACTGATATCAAAGGAAACAACTCCAATCAGCCTCCCATTGATATGTCTTTGATTAGGCATCAAATTAGCAACTAACAAGGCATGATATGGCTTGAAATCAACAATCAATTACATCTTGAATATGCTATAGATCATCAATCAATCATATCTCGAATATGCCTTTGAATCTTCAATCAATCTAGTCGCCATGGAATTAGCACCAATCAATCTGGTGAATTGATTATCTTATTGGAAATGAAAGAATCGAAAATTTATTATTGACAATAGAGGTGTCAATATGTGTCTTTGACCCACTTTTACTCCTTTGGGTCAAACATGGTTCAACAAATTTTTAAAATGAGTCAAATATGAGTTTAGGCCTGTGAAGCCTATTCAAATATAGGTTTTAACTCAATCCATTTTCGACTCTCCCGTTGTTGTCGCCCGTCCACCCGCCACCGCCGCCACCGCCTAATGATTTACATGCTCACCGTTAATTACATTTGGAAGATTCGGGTACCTAACTATGCATCATAAAAGTTCGGCATCGAGTATCTTTTTGATTGGAACATGCTTGTTGCCTCCAAGGAGTCATTGATTAGTCGAAATCACATGTGAGCTAGAACTTCTACTACTCGGACGTGAGGCTACAAGTAGGCAACATCATGATGGCCGAATACGATGAGAGCCTTGGGAGAGAGACGAACACGAACTACCCACTCATGAATTTCTTGATGGCATCGGATGTCGACTTTTTCATTGGGGCGTCGGGTTGAACTTGGTGCTTCCTCATAGATGGTATACGAAACACTGGAGGGAAGGTAATGGCCGAGTATTAAGCGTCAACGAGGACCCATTTTGGTAGAGAGCATCATTGTGAGATCACGATTTTGTGTGTTTCTTCTGCATTCATACATAGTGTATATACTTCATGTAGCGGCGTCCGAGCGGCAGCGGCGATTGTTGTGGCGGCAGTAGCGAGTGGCGGTGATAGAAGGGCGGGCCGCGGCAGCAGGAGGGCTGGTGGACCACGGTGGCTATGGTCGGCGAAACAATTTTTACATTTTTTAATTTATGAACAAATATTTCATAATTTGGTTAATTATATAAGTATTTAAATAATATGGGTTGGGTCGGATATGAGTTAGGTCGAGTATGGATCATAAAATTTGTACTTGATGAAAATAGGTCAAAATGAGTTAAATGGATCAATATGGGTTGGATCATATTCGACCCGACCCAAATCCGACCAAACCCACTCGTTTGACGTTTGACAATCATAGTCGATAATCTTCATGTAGACACGATCCACCGAAGCACGTTGTGATCAAAATCAGCCTTGGTCCGAATGAATAATGATTGTGTAAAACTTGTAGATGTGTTGCGCGTCGAAATCTTTCGACGGGGCTTTTTTGGTTATGGTTCTAGGCCCAAAATGGTTATAGCCCAAAAAGGGTTACTCACGCGAGAATCTTTCATCGAACTTAATCCGTTCGTTTTTCGAAAAGGAGTTCTGGGTCGATTTTGGACAGAGAGTGTCAAATGCAGTAGATTGACACAAAAGGCGCGTTACAAACAGATTTTCAACAACTTTGACGGCCCAATATGTGTAATAGTAGCAGTATGTAACAAATTTCGACACGACCACGAAATTGAATCGACGGGATCGGGAGATGATGTAGGATATAATGCTGGAATTTAATCAACAAGACTGGACGTGGGATTGTAGGACACAATACCGGAATTGAATCAACGGTATCGACAGGGATAGGTGAAGGGTACAATACCGGAATTTAATCGACGGTATTGAACCTAGTGAGTAGACGTCGGAATCTAATCGACGACACCTAACTCTGGATATAATACTCGCCGGAATTGAATCGACGATGGGGATATGAAAACTACAACTAGACTTGGCTAAAGGTTAAGAGCTAGTTGAAAATGCAAGTGTTTTGGGTTTGTTGTGTGTGTGTATCTTGCTACAAGGGGGTATTTATAGGCAGGCTCTTTGGTAACCGCCGAGCGGTTTCTTCCTTTGGCCCCACGTTTTGCTCTTTTCCATAAGCCACGTAGATGACGGTTTCCCGGCTTTCGTGCCTTTTCTTTTTACCTCGTGGGGATTACCGCCAACCGCTTCGATCGTGGCCCCCTTCCGCGCGCTTTTCTTGCTTTGGAAGGAAGTGGCGCCAGAATTTACCGCGACACGTGGCACCTTTTTGATTGGCACGTACCTTGCTTCAGTGTTCCTTCCCGTAGCTGATTATTGCTCCCTCACGTGCTTGTCACGAGTCTTTCTTGGATTATTTTAAGTGTCAACGCATGCCCCCTTTAAAAGATGTAAATCGAAGATTTACCTCCTTTAAAATATCTCCTCTGGGTTTGATGATCTCCAGCTGTACAAATGATGATTACGCTTTCCCCTTGATCTCTTTTCCCAAAACACAACCTTTTCGACTTCGTACCGTGCACCGGCTCTTTTCATATCGCTTTTAAGGATCTTGAAAAAGCTCCCAATTGTCGTCTTTCTTCATCCAAGGTTTTTCTTAAACCCTAAATCTCCTTTTTTGAGCATTCTAAGCTTTCATGGCGACCGAAACCCCCGAGTTCCTTCCTTACCATTTCATCGCCCGCTTCGATGAGATAATCAATAGTAATGATGCTGATCACTGTTTCCTCAAGTTGTTAAACACTCAATGAGAGTATGCCGGTATCATCCTAGGGCCCACCCTCCATGATCACCACCACGTTCCATCGTCTCTTCAATCTTGCTTCCCAATGCGGGCCGATGAGCAGCTTCCTATTCAAGCCTCTCCACTAAAGGACATTTGGTCCATGCCGGCTCGCCGATTTAGGAGTTTTCCGTCATTTGATGGCAGGGCTTATACCTGGTTCCAAAGGCTTCAAGAGGATATTCCAACAATCGGTCTCCGGGAAACGACGCAAATCGGGACAGCAATTGAGATCAGCATGTTGTCCCACGATTTGAATAGAGGCCTACTAGGGTCCGTTACAAGCTTCCGGTCCTCCTCTATCAATTGTTTTTTCTTCCCATGGGGTCCCATGTCCGTAACCCTTCTAGATACCTTTGCCATAGCTGGTCTCTCCCCTTATGGGGCTTTTGTAAAAAATCTGGGGAAAACCAAGGACTGCCCCATCTCTGATTATACTCTTGCCTACGGGAAGTTCATCGATGCTTACCGTAGAACATCCGGAGTCGTTTCCTTTGAAGAGCGAACGGCTTTCCTTCTTTTTTGGCAGTCGAAGTATCTATTCTTTAGTCCGACTCTCAAAGTATCCAATGACTATTATGACCTTGCCTTACTTTTAGTAAAAGGGAATCTTATTGCTCTTGGCCCTCTTGCCTTGGCGTCTCTATATAGAAATATTTCTTATGCCGCTCGACTAATGTCAAATTTTGAAGAAGACAAGGTGTTGTCAGGCCCGCTCTGGATTCTTCAAGCCCGGGTCGCATTCTATTTTCCTTTCATGTTCGAGAGCGTTCCTTCCTTCAATCCTAACATGGTTCCTTTAAAACTTGGTATACGACTACTCCAAGCTACCCCCTCAAAGGCTCCTGGTGATGTTCAACCTTTCCAGTTCTTTCTTCGACAACTCCTGTCTTATGAGGCTGATCAAGTAGACTTCTTTCCTTACCGCTCGGGCGAATTCGACTTTTGTTTCGGTTCTCGAACCTTAAAATGGTTCAATCATCGTGACTTTTGGACCTTTGTCCTATTCCCTCGAGACCTTCCAATCTGACTATGTCTCAAGGGAAAGTTCTATCCCGATTTTGAACCATATTCTCCTCATTCTTGCGCTGCACAATTCGGCCTTCGTCGGGCGGTGCCTATGCCTATCCCTTATCTCATGGATTTCCCATCGATGGACAAGAAGATCTATAACATCAAGATCGATGGACCGTTCGCTCGCTGTGCCGAAATTACGACCATGATGTATCGGCGGTTCTCGGAGGACATCCCAACAGCATTACGTTCTAGTCCTAGTGTGACCTCCGAGTTTACGACCTGGTGGACGTCCTTTGCCTTCGAAAGCCCTTTCGAAGATGCAATCTCATCCATCTTTCAGAGTAGCCGGATACGACCCTTTGGTCATGCCTTGAAGAAAATTGGGAAAAATGGTGCAACCAGAGCTCTCTCAATCGGTGGTCGCAAACGTCCGACAACTGTTTCTAGTGAGTCTCTTTCTTCCTAATTTTCTCGGTATTACTCGCCCGGAGTGACTTTACTTTCGCTGTTAGGTGACGACTCTGATGACGAAGCCGATGAGGAGACACTCACTTCTCTTAAACGGCGAAAGATGGGAGCGAAGAAGAGCAAATCTCCGGTGGAATCTCCAAATGTCCCTTAACCTGTCGAAGCACCTCCAACCGCTTTTCCTTAAGATCCTTTGGTGGGTCTTGATCCAACCGTTGGGGGGCCCGGCAATATTACCGCTGCTAGAAGTTCGTTTGAACCCGCTGCTCCTTCGCCTATAGAGCCTCAAGGGGAGCCTTCTTCGCTAGCCCTTGCCATTGTCCCGGCCTCGATGGTTGAAGGTCCCTCAACAACCGAAGATCCTTTATCCGCGGACGTTATCCGGGATCTTCCTGCCGCTTCTCTTCTTCTGTCGCCCGTCGAAGACATTCAAACCCATCTTGCTGGATCTTCTCGCTCTTCGAATCATCCGAGTATGCCTCAATCAAGCAACTCGCCCGACTCGGAGATTTTCAGCAAGTTGGGAATCATGCTGTCTTGCTCCTTGGACCTTGTTCATTCGGGGGTGGCCTCCTTTGTCGACAACCCATCGAATATTCAAAGCATCCAATCCGTGATGGAGTGGTCGGTCAAAGAGGAAGTCGGTGCGAGACTTCCCGTGGGTCTAGTTCGCCGGCTCAAAGCATTCTTGGAACACTTTCCTACTCCCTTCGTGCATTTTCGACGGTGTCGGGACAAGATGCTTGCTCTGTCGAATTTTCCCGATTAGCTCTTTTCTCCTAGCTCCGAGACCCAAGAAGCGGGGCAACTTGTGACTCAAGGAGAACAGTCCCTTCAATCCGCTGTCGATGAGCTCGCCGCTTTGGACAAGAAGGAAGCTGCCCTGGAGCAACAGAGGCTAGTGATAGAGAGAGAACTAGAGGAGACTCGAAGTCAACGATCGATCGTACTTTCCCGTCGATCCTCCATAGAAGATCAACCGAAAACGTCCGTAGCCTCCTTAGAAGAGAAGAAACGAGCCGATTGCGCTTGGGTTGTGCAGGCAGAAATAGATCGACGTCGTACTAGGAACATGTACATGGATAAAAATAGGAAGTTTGAACATTTACTCTGTGAGTTGCTTGAGGGGATCAAGACGGCATTGTATCCCGATATTTGTTAATGAAATCTCCCCTTTTTTCCTTCTTGTTTTTCGTATTGCATTCCGCCACGATCCATGTAATCGCCCACGTCCGAGTAACCGCCATTATTATCCCGAGTCGGTTACTTCAAAATCCTTTATAAATAATGATTGCCCCCAAATGCCAATCCACACGAACTTTGCCATCGAGTTCACATGAGCACTCACGCAGCTTCACGCTTGTCGCGCTTTGACGCTTTTTCTCACAATGAAGCCAAAAAGGAACTTTCCTTATCCTTCATGGATCACCAACCCAGCAATGGTTACATCATTTTGGGTCCGCATCTCACAAGTTTGCCATCTCCTTCTTTATCGATTAATTGCTTTCCCCGCTGCTCCGAAGAAATCTTACCCTTTGAACAATCTATCATTTGTACCTCTGCTTGGTTGTCGGATAATTATAGATTTTCTTCATATCCATCCTTCAACCATCAATTTTATAACTGGTACAAACGACCGGAAGGAGAGGCAGCTACCATCCGGGCACAGGCCGGGATAGATGTTCGGTTATCCTTTTGCAGTACATCTATTGATCCCTCCGAGTATGGCCTCATTGACGGTTTGTGTTGCTTTTGGTCACCATTATCAAATTGTTTCTTTTTGCCTATTGGTCCAATGACCCCTACCCTTCTTGATATTTGGTTCCCGACCGGTCTTTCTCCATTTATCGATTGTGACTCTCGACCTCCGAACAACCAATTTTTTCCCGATATGTCCTGCTGCCTTGACCTGTCATATGGCAAATTTATGGATCACCATGCTAAATCTTCAGGACTCATTCTTCTCGGGGAACATATAGCCTTCCTTCTGTGTTGGCTTTGCAAATGTCTTTTGTCTCCCCACATGTCGAATTTCCTCAAAATTCCTTGATATGGCCTATGAACCGGCATGTGGTGTTGATATTGGACTAGGCCGGATGTTCCTGGCTACATTGTATCGGGGGTTATCGGATGCTCAATCTTCGCTGATGGATAAACATGCTGCTCCTTTTTCCGGTCCTTTATGGATTACGTACTATTGGCTCCGAGTGTACTTTCCTCATATATTTTTTGATCGGGCGCCCACTTCGACGGTTGAGTCATGGAAAAGAAATGATGTACCATGGCGTTCAATCAAACCCTTCACGGTGCTCCCGATAACCTTAACCCTTTCGACGACTTCCTTATTGAACTGTTGTCTCTCACCAGCTTTGATTTTTTTGGGCTGCTCGTCGATAATGATGTTTATAGCTCCTCCAGCACAGGTCCCGATTCTCATCTTTTCCGGATGAGCGTGTTAGTCCCAAATGACTTATCCATGAATTTGTCTGGCGGCGGCGAATTCTCATCGGGATTCGAGATTTATAACCCTC
The DNA here is from genome assembly GCF_020921035.1 of Rhodamnia argentea. Classification (NCBI taxonomy): domain Eukaryota; kingdom Viridiplantae; phylum Streptophyta; class Magnoliopsida; order Myrtales; family Myrtaceae; genus Rhodamnia; species Rhodamnia argentea. The sequence goes on along the minus strand of NC_063157.1, from coordinate 11,046,940 downwards.
ATTATTGTGCTCGCCAATTTGGGCTTACTCGGGAAATTCCAATACCGGTGGTGTATTCCATGAATTTCCCCTTTTACGGTTGCAAGGAAAATGTAACCGACATGGTGGGCCATATCGAAGTTGCACATGCTGTTCTCAAACGCTTTGTTTTTGTCGCCTTCTCTGGCCATCCTTGTAGTTCCTCATTTTTCAACAAGTGGTGGCTCTCCTACCGCTCCTCTTTGTTTTCAACCGGTGCGAGGGACGTTCTTCCGAAAGTCCGTCGAAACTCATTGGGCTTGCTGCATCCTCTAAGAAAACTCGCTTCTTTCGTTATACCGAGCATTATACTTGAGCAACCAATCGATGAAGGTAAACTTTTTGTTGATATAGGTATACGAACAACCTAACAATGAAAGTGGGTACTTCCCTACATTCTTGCTTGATGTAAGTATTGATCTAACTTCCTCCACAGATGATTCATCGGCTTCTGACGGCCGCACGGATGACCCGCCCAATAAATCATGGATTGTTCATATAAACCTGGCGAGTGCCTCAGCCGGCCCATCGAGTGCTCTTCCCAGCGACTATCCATATCTTCGCGGCAAGTGGTTACGTCTGCATGATTTACTGGAAAGAGGATATGCCGATATATGTAACAAAGCATCCGTTGAGGACGAGATCAAAACTCTCCTTACTTTTTTGGCTCATTTACCCTATCGATCCAATGTCGTGCCCTTGGATTTGCTATTAATGAACGCTTCCTCACATTTGGCTCGACTTTAAGGTCTTTCAGGATAAGACAGTGTGAACTAGCGATCATCGACAAATTGGAAACAGATTCTCTCCTTGCTGATAATGAGCTGGCTTATCAACGTAGTATTCTTGATACTACGGAAAGTGATGCTTGTACCATCCTGCAAGCATTATCTGCACAATTGAAGGTAGTCAGACAGCAAGAGGCAATTTGCGAATCACCGCACCTTGATATGATGCAAGCTAATTATCAAAAGGAGGCAATTGTTGACGCCAATTGCAACAATGAAATGCAACTTCATAGTTTTGTCTTGAGTCTTGAACGACACGTGTTGTTGTCCGCTGTTGCTAGTCCCACGTTAATGTCACCTGTCTTAGTGTCAACTCTCCAAAGTTCATCATGACATGATCTTCTCAAGATCATCCTTTTTTCCATGCAGCATTTAATGAAAGATGTCGTTTCTGATTCTCTTTACGAATTCAAATCGTCATGACGGTTTGACGTAGTCAATAGCTAGCGGGAAACCCGCCACTCGCGTCATTATGGTTACTTATGTGCTTCACCAATCGCGATATACCTCCTCGCCTCGATAACCGTCCACTAACTTTACCGCCTCGATCATCGGAAGGTCGTGGGCGGATACTTAGCATTGTGGAACGAACCGTTCCTTGGCCTTTATCTATAAATAGGATCACTTGCCGGGAGTAGGTCCTCATCCAAACCCTTTGTCTTTCACCCTTAGAGCAAACTTCTCAAAACCTTAATGGAGCGTGCGTCTTCTTCTTCGGCTTCATCTCCCTCTACATACTTTAGCCGTGAGTTCTCGGCTCTTTAGAGGGAGATTATCTCTCTTCTGAGATATACCCGCACCATGCTGGTGGTGAAACCACGAGCTCTTGAGAAGCCGCACGCCCTGCTCAACCGCTCCGCGCCCCAAAATCTTCCCTCCGACCACCCATTCCAGTCGGACTACGAAGAGTTTATTACACTCTTCGACTATGGGCTGGAGAAGTTTCGCCGGAATCTGGCTACCATGTCCCAACACGATCTCACCAAACATGAAGTTTGATGTAAGATCGAAGAGATTGAGAACGGCGAGGTGGTGCACAAGGAGCTTTGCAACGTCCGGGAAGCCCTTCATGCCTCTCACGCTAGCGTCCTCCAACTTCGGAACATTATTTCCGACCGCCCGATCGCCAGCCAATGATACTCGTGAAGGCCTCTAAAGGAATCCGAGCAGCGGGAACACGAACCGGCTGAAGCCTGCGAGACCCGTTCCTTGGCTTCCATTGGGGCCCCTTTGGAGAATCTAAAGGCCATGTTGGACTCTACCAATGGTCTTCTGCAGGGTCGGAAGGAGCACCTTCAGCGGCTAGAAAGCGAGAATGACAAGTCGGAGGCGGCACTGGAGGAGTTGGGCGAAGCTCACCATCGCGCAAGGGAGGAGAACGTCAAGTTAGAGTGCCGGCTGCGGGGCTTCGTTGTTCATTTCAGGAAGCACTTCCAGTAAGGGTCTACTGGGGCGAGCAAGAAAGAGGAAGAGAGAGAGAGAGAAGGAAAGAGAAAGAGAGAAAGAGAGAGAAAGAGAGGAATAATGTAAAAAGGTTTTTGAATGAATGAAATTGAACTTTCTTACTCCTCGCTCTCTGATTCTCCTCGCATTTCCCACATCGACGGGTAGAACTTTTTCAAATACTTCCCGTTAATCGAACGTTGTAGTTCTCTTCCATTGATTTCCATTACTCGATACGCAGTCCATGGGAGGGCGTCCGTTATCAAATATGGTCCTTCACACTTTGATAACCACTTGCCAAACTTCTCGCTATCGAGGTTCATAGGCAAAATAGTCTTCCACACCAAGTCTCCCACGTCGAAACGCTTAGCTTTTACGTGTTTGTTGTAAGCCTTGGCAACCCTTCGCTCCTGAGCCATTAATTTTTACAATGCTGTGGCTCGGTTCTCTCCCAATTCATCAATGTTAGCGTACATCATTTCATCGTACTACTCTTTAGCCATACCATCTTGGAGCTTTACTCTTAATGATTGTACCGTAATCTCCAGGGGTAACACGGCCTCTTGTCCATATGTTAACATGTAAGGAGTGACTCCAGTGCTTGATCTTTTGGAAGTTCGATAAGCCTATAACACCGTCGATAACAGTGAGTCCCATTCCCTTGGGTTGTCCTCCAAATGCTTTTTAATCAATCCGATGATTATTTTATTAGAAACTTCTGCTTAGCCATTAGCTTGGGCATAGTAGGGCGTTGAATAAATCATTTTGATACCCCTCGACTTAGTAAAATCCAGTATTTCTTGCCCCGTGAAGACTGTCCTTTGGTCGGCGGTGATGGTCTCTGCAATCCCAAATCGATGAATAATACGCTCTTCGATGAATTCCCCGATCGTTTTTTGTGTCACGTTTTTGTACGACGCCGCTTCGACCGATTTTGTAAAGTAATTTGTGGCCACTAAAATGAAACTATGCTTCTTCGACGAGGGAGGATAAATTTTTCCTATTATGTCCGTCACCCATCCCCGAAAAGGCTACGACTTGATAATTGGGTTCATCGGTGCGGCAGGTACTTGCTGGATTGATCCATGCCTTTGACATGATTGACACCCTTTCGCGTAGTCAATGAAATCTTGGACGATTGTTGGCCAAAAATATCCATCTCGCCTTAACAACCACTTCGTTTTCAATCCAGCCTTATGCGCACCATAGATCCCTTCATGGACTTCCGTCATGACTAGCATTGTTTCCTCCCGCCCCAAGCACTTAAGAAGTAATCCGTCGATTGTCTTTCGATACAACTCGTTGTCGATCAACATATATTTTAGGGCTTTTCTTTTGAAGTCCTTCTTGCCCGAACCCGGGTTTTTCAAGTAGTTTACCAAAGGGGTTCTCCAATCTTGTTGACCGTTAGTTTCTCCCGAGCTTTCAAATTTCTCAATCATCATTACCCGAGCATCTATCGATGGTAAGGTCCTTACCCGGGTAATGATGTGGTCCGCTAGCTCCTTCGATATACGATATCTCGACGCCATTTGAGTCAATTCATTGGCTTCCGAATTTTCACTCCTCTTGACATGGATTAATTCGTGTTCGACGAACTTCGACAATATTTCTTTTGCCGGATGATGAAGTCTAATAATGTTTTCATTCAAATATTGATACTCACCATTTAGCTGTTTGATCACCAGGTGAGAATCGCCCTTCACTTTAATTGACCTAACCCCCATGTCAATTAAAACATTCAGTCCCACGATCGGGGCTTCATATTCGGCTTGGTTATTTGAGCATTCAAAGTCAAGCCCGAATATGAGTTTTGTTTTCTGTCGAAAGGGTGATATAACCATGATTCCCGCACCCGCTGAACCGGATGCCACCGACTCATCGAAATATAATATCCAAGGTGCAATACCAAGATAATTTTCATCATCCTCGACTTTTAAACCTAACGGGTATTCAGTAATGAAATCGGATATTGCCTGCCCTTTTACTGTTTTGAGCAGCACATAAATCGGATCGATTTCTATCGGAGTAAACGCCCATTTTGCAATCCGGCCCCTAATGATCGGCCCGGACAACATGTACTTAATCACGTCTGTTTTGCAAATTACATGTACCGTAATCGGCAACATATAATGTCGTAATTTTGTACATGCGTAGTACAGTGATAAACATAATTTTTCGATGGACGTGTATCTCGTCTCGGCATCGTTGAACATCCTACTTAGGTAGTACACGGCCTGCTCTTTCCCTTCAGCGTTTTCTTGAGCCAGCATACTCCCTATCGTTGTATCGGCGGCCGATAAGTACAACTTCAATGGCCGTCCCGCCTTTGGTGGCATCAACATTGGTGGCTTGATGAGATACTCTTTTAACCCGTCGAAAGCCACTTGATGCTTCTCTTCCCACACAAACTCTCGCTCATTCTTCAATTTGAGCAACGGGGAGAAAACTTCGATTTTTCCCGAAAGGTTAGCTATAAAACGCCGCAAGAAATTTAATTTCCTGATTAACATTTGCAGCTTTTTTTTATTATCGGGAGATGGCAATTCTAAAATAGCCTTAGCTTTTTTCATGTCTACTTCTATACCTCTTTAATGAACCAAAAAACCAAGGAAATTGCTAACTTTTATCCGGAAAGCACATTTCAAAGGATTCATCTTTAACTTAAATTTGTGCATTCTCTCAAAAGCTTGCTCTAGGTGGTCCAGATGACTTACCTGGTCTGTCTTGACAATGACGTCATCAATGTAGACCTCCATAAATTCCCCAATTATGTCGTGAAAAATATAATTCATTGCTCTTTGATATGTAGCACCGGTATTCTTCAATCCGAAAGGTATGACGACCCATTCGAACATACTAATGGCCCCGGGGCATCCGAAGGCCGTCTTGTGAACGTCCTCTGCTGCTATAAATATCTCGATTGTACTGGAGTGTCCGTCCATGAGGGACATCATTTCATTATTATAGGCCGAATCGATCAACATATCGGCCATGGGCATCCGGTACTCATCTTTCGGGGTGGCCGCATTAAGGTCGCGGAAATCAACACACACCCGGAGTTTGCCATTCTTCTTTTTGACAGGCACGATATTCGACAACCATTCGACATACCTTGCCGATCTTATGAATCCGGCCAAAAGGAGGTGCTCAATTTCCTCCTTAATTTTAAGGATTACTTTGGGAGCGAACCTTCTAGCAACCTGTTGGTGTGGTCGAAATCCCCTCTTAATTGGCAATCGATGCTCAACTATGTTTCTCGAAAGGCCGGGCATCTCATGGTAATTCCAAGCGAAACAATCCTTATATTTCCTCAATAGGTTTAACATTTGAACCTTGTATCGTTGATCGAGTAGTTGGCTTACATAAGTAGGTTGAGGGCGGGCCTCATCTCCGAGATTGACTTCTTTCAGTGGGTCTTGAGCTTGAATTACCTTGTTGTCCTCCTTAATTGGGGATTCTTCGAAATCTAGAATGCCATCTGCAAGCTGTCTAGCTTGATCATTTTGCTCAACCCTATAGGCCGCATACCTCTTAGCGAGGTTTTGTGCAAATGACCGAGTTTCCATCGGAAAACTAATCGATTGGTTCCACCGGTTCCTTTCTCGGGATCCACTCGGTGCTCCCTTTATCGAAACGGCAGAATGCAATATCTCTCGAGTCCGCTTCAGGCGGCTTAGATACGCGAAGGCAATCATCCGGCATCACTTTGTTCCGACCGGATATACGGGTCCAGGTAACACAAGTATGAGGATTTGCTTTTACATATTCCACTTTGTCCCCATTCCAGAATGCCAGCATCTAGTGAAGTGTTGATGGGACACATTGGTTTCCATGTATCCAATCCCGTCCTAACAACAAGTTATAAGACCCGTCGGCGTCGACGACGCAGAAGGACGTCCTCGATGTTTTAGATCCGACGGTCGGGTCAACGACATATACTCCCTTTACTTGAGTAATTTCACTAGTGAAATCGGACAATCGTATATTCGATGGGATTATTTCGTCATCATTCATTCCTATTTTCTTGAAGAAGTGGTATGGAATGAGATTTAGCGTTAACCCCCAATCTACGAGTATTTTCATTACTGGCCGCCCGTTGATCTTGGCATTTATATTGAGCGATCTCAAATGATTTGAGAGATCTTCCATGAGTTTTTTGAATTCCATGGTTTCTTAATCGTTGAAGCAAAATTGAGCCCCTTCCTTTTCTTGCGTCGTTTCCTCGTCCCCGCCGTCACCTGAGGTCGACTCAAGTCGAAACTCGTGTGGTAATTTAACTCGTACCATACAAGCACTTAAAGGGGATACTAACCCGCTAACAGGGATTTTAAACCCGGATTTAGACGCAGATGTTTTACGTGGCTTTGTACCCTTGTCCTCTTTTTCTTGAGCTGGCCGTGTCTTTTCCTGTCGTCGCCGCCAAACCAGATTTCTTGTCCTCCGAAGCTTGGTGTGGTTGGGAGATGTTGGTACCGACCCATGATCGGCTGGAATCTCCTGTTGCCGTAGTATGCGGACCCTATTCTTTCTTTGCACCCTTCTCTTCTGAGTTCGGGTCAAGATTTTCTCTTTTTCCTGGTCCTCCGTCATCTCATACCACGATCCCTCTACAAGGTTACCTGGTATCTTAAGAGTTCGTCGACGATGTGGCTCATGAGGGCTTCGTCGAAAATTTCTGTCGAACTCATTTCCCCATCCATAATGGATTCTTTCTTGAGGATGTGGGGGTGGCGAACCATAGCTTACGTAATAATCGAACTTGCCACTTGGCTCACCTAAAGTACCAATTGTAGGGTCCCCCTCATCATATCTCTGCTTAAATGACTTATAAATTCTCCGATGGTTGGGACTTCTCCGAGGTCCGGTACTTTTGATGTGAAAAGGCGTCTTGTCTCTCTGACTAATTCGATTGCTCTTTTGGTACCCTTCCTCGAGTGTACTCATGTTTATCAATTTTCGTCTGCAATGAGCGCATAAATTTATTGACGTATGCCCATTATTCGATCGCTTTAAAAACACCATACCATTCATTACTGGAAAAGGATTAGTGTCCACATCCATCGTGGACTTCCCTTTGTCCTCGCCGAATTTGATCTTCCCTTGTCGAATCGCTTCTTGAATGTTCCTTTTGAGGACTAAACAATCCGAAGTGTTATGGCTCCACGAATGGTGCCATTTGCTGTACTTCTTCCCCGCTAATTCTTCTTTGGATGGTATCTTCTCGTCCTTCATTACCCCGATTTTTCCGTCGCCTAGCAATATGTCGAAAATTTCCTCTGCCCGATTCGCGTCGAATGAATAGTACACTGCCTCTTTCGCCTTAGCCATTATAGTTGACTTCTCTTTCATCCTTGCTGGCTTCGGTGCTTGGCAAGTGTATGGCTTGTTGATGGTTAACTGGGCGACGGCCACTTCGACAGGATCCGTTGATTCTTCGTCGAAATCGGGTGGCTCGACAAAACTTACATCTCCTCTTCGGGTATGCCTCTTGTCTTTTTCCTTGAGCAGACTCTTATGCTTTGCCGCCATCGTGGACAACTCAAACAGATCTGCACATGGATGTCCCACCATCCTATCTCGTATTTCGAATTTCAACCCATTAAAGGAGAATTCAGCGAACGTCTTTTCGGGTAAAGGAACTAAGCACTTGTTCCTAGCCCGTTTGAACCTTGCAATAACCTGGTCGACAGTCTCATTTGTCATTTGCTTCATTGTTGACAAATCTGCTACCGACAAGTTCGACACCGCTCTTTGAAACCGGACATGAAATAAACGTTCCATCTGCTCCCATGTTAACACCGAATTGGGTAGTAGTGCGGTATACCATGTAAAGGCTGTCTTTGACAAGGATAATAGAAAGAGCCTTAATTTTCAGTGATCCGCATGTGTAGCATCTCCACATAATGCTAGAAAACGATTGATATGTTCATACGTGGACCGATCATCCTCGCCAGAAAAACGTGTGAACTCGGGTATTTTAAATCCTCTTGGATATGGGATCGTATCCATCTAATCTGGGTATGGTTTTCGGTAAAGGCTGTCTTTGACAAGGATAATAGAAAGAGCCTTAATTTCCAGTGATCCGCATGTGTAGCATCTCCACATAATGCTAGAAAACGATTGATATGTTCATACGTGGACCGATCATCCTCGCCAGTAAAAAGTGTGAACTCAGGTATTTTAAATCCTCTTGGATATGGGATCGTATCCATCTAATCTGGGTATGGTTTTCGGTAAACATTAGCTCGGTATCCTACCATTGGGTCAATGTATACGGGTATCCGGTCGAACACCGGCTGATGGTACTGCGGTTGATATGGCATTTGATACCCGGGTTGTGGTGCATGATACATAGGTTGCACAACAAACTGAAACATAGGCTCGGGACCTAGTGGTTGTAGAACTTGATTTATCTGCTGATATCCAGGTCGTAAGGCTTGATGTCCAAACCGTCTTGGCCCCCTAACTTGAGGAAATTGGTCCCGCCCCCTAGCTTGCCATTGCCCCCTAAAGGGTACCGCCTCCCGATTTTCGATGATCATGGATATAGGTTGTTCATTGATAGGGACGGGGTTATGCTGGGCAGCAGCCTCCCGACAAGCAATATTCTCGTCTTGTCGAACACGGTGTCCCGGAAACATAACAGTGTCCACAGATATATCTTGTCGAATATGATGTCTAGGGAACATACCCGTGTCTGCATTTACCGGAGGTCTAGGTTCGTTGGCCGGTAACGCCTCCCCTCATTGCGGAATCCGCGCAGGTGCTAAAGGCTGAGTATTCTGTCCTACATGGCCTACATTTAGCGGTGTCGTTATCGGTAACCCGCCACTTGCTGCTGGTACAAACCCATTCCCTTCTTGAACATGAGGTGGGTTAACCGTAATCCCATGTTGTCCTGCAGCACATTCGTGATATGTATTGATGATTAATGGCCCGACAACCTCTGTCATTCACTGGACTATGTGATCAGCAAACTCGTTCTAGACTTCTTTGATGGTACGCCTTATTGACGTTAACATGACAGGCGTCATTTCCGGATTCCTCCTTGGCTCCTCGACGTTACGTCGAGAGACCTCGATGTCCTCTTGATGGGCTATGGATGACTCCATTCGTTGTATTTCTTTCAGGGGTTCGTCTCCACCACCGTCTAAGTTGCAACGTCCTCGCGTGCGTGGCATAGCACTTCTCTCGAACCGACACCAATAGTCCCACCGGGCGTGCCAAAAAAGATTGTTGCGCGTCGAAATCCTTCGACAGGGCTTTTTTGGTTATGGGTTCTAGGCCCAAAATGGCTATAGCCCACAAAGGGTTACTCACGCGAAAATCTTTTATCGAACTTAATCCGTTCGTTTTTCGAAAATGAGTTTTGGGTCGGTTTTTGACAGAGAGTGTCAAATGCGGTAGATTGACACAAACAGATTTTCAACAACTTCGACGGCCCAATATGTGCAATAGTAGCAGTATGTAACAAATTTCGACACGACCCCGGAATTAAATCGACAGGATCGGGAGATGATGTAGGACACAAGGCTGGAATTTAATCAACAAAGATCGACGGGGGATTGTAGGACACAATACTAGAATTGAATCGACGATGCTGGACAAGATGGGTGAAGGGTGCAATACCGGAATTTAATCGACGGTGCTGAACCTAGTGAGTAGATGTCGGAATCTAATCGACGACACCTAACTATGGATATGATACTCGTCGGAATTGAATCGACAACGGGGATCCGAAAACTACAGCTAGGCTAGGCTAAAGGTTAAGAGCTAGTTGAAAATGCAAGTGTTTGGGGTTTGTTTTGTGTGTGTGTATCTTGCTACTGCGAGGTATTTATAGGCGAGCTCTTTGGTAACCGCCGAGCGGTTTCTTCCTTTGGCCCCACGCTTTGCTCTTTTCCATAAGCCACATGGATGACGGTTTCCCGGTCTTCGCACCTTTTCTTTTTACCTCGTGGGTATTACCGCCAACCGCTTCGATCGTAGCCCCCTTCCGCGTGCTTTTCTTACTCCGGAAGGAAGTGGCGCCAGAATTTACCCCGACACGTGACACCTTTTTGATTGGCACGTACCTTGCTTCAGTGTTCCTTCTTGTAGCTAATTATTGCTCCCTCACGTGCTTGTCACGAGTCTTTCTTAGATTATTTTAAGTGTCAACAAGATGGAATCAAGGATTGCTCATTAACACCGGGTGTATCATTGGTGACATAATCGGATGCTACCGCATCACCCAACGTGTAGCGGTTTATAACAAGCTATATCAGCAAACGGGACTGTTGTATCTTAACCAAAACGAGTGACAAAAGAGAGGCATATAATAATAATAATAATAATAATAATATGCAAACAAAGGGCTCGGATCTGTGTTTTCCAACCGAGTTCATGGGCTGAAGGAGCGAAGTCTCTGCAATGAATTACAATGAAAATGACAGATTCGGATCAGAAGGATTAACTAATCCAATCATTTACTATAAGGGAATAGCCCGAAAACGCCAAATCTCACCTAATCCTTTCGAACACTTACATGGCCAACGCCAATGAAACAGCCCCATCAGTTGAATGCTGACAAAAAAAGCAGAAAGGGACATCCACGATTAGGTTGCGAGCAATGTTTTATCACCTTTTCATGAGAAAAAAAAAGAAGAGTTGCAATGCCCTTATCAATTTGTAGAAGCACATTCCAACATCTTCCACTACTTTCCTACTTACCCGTCAAACGTGTCGAACCTCGCTGTCACGTTCCTTCTAAGCTAAAACTAACACTCGCGTCCGTTAGCATTGCAACTCGTATGCAGGTCATAAGAAGAGCACGAGGAATTGATGATGGTATGGATGCAGTCAAAGAAGCTGCAAAGGCTTGGTACTTGCATCGATCTGGGTCGGAGGAGAAGCCTATTCGTGAATGTTGCGAGACGGCCACGAGTTCAGGTCCTAAACCGTCTCGTTACAAGCTTGAAGCCTTGAAGATGGAGACATCTGAGCCTGCCGCAGCAGACTCCGAGAGATGATAAAGGAATCCGTAAGGAGAATTCTCTTCTCGACTCGTATGAAGTAGAGGCTATATACAGGCAATTCGACCAGTTCACACAATACCATCGGCATGGAAACGACAGTTATTCTAGAGCCAGAGCTCATCATCATCAACATCAGAAAGATAAAAGTAATGTGGGTAGCAAATTAGGGAGGAAGGTGAAGGTGTTTTGGCAAAGGCATGCATTGATATGTGGGACTCCCGAAGATGTGATCGATTCGATCGCTTTCAAGACTCGCACAGCATCACAAGCCAGCTTCGCCTCGTCGTCCTAGATCTTCCACTTCATTTGTTGGGTCATTGTATAGCTAAGGATTCAGTACAGATTTATATCCTTTCTTCTGGGCATCTAGTGTACATACGGCAGTGAAAGTCACTCAACTCTTGTTTGGGTCTAAATCGGGCAATTCATGCCGCTAACAAGCATGTATCTCACCAGATAAGTGATGAAGTACTTGTGTCTGTGATGAACCTACAGTGTCGATATCGCTCCAATATGGAAAACCGGAAAAGAGAAAATAGTGAGTTTGTCTCATGGAATTTAAGATCTGGGTAGGTTTGCATGAGTATTCTCTTAGCCATCCCTCAACTCTGCTCATACGTGAATCTAAGATTCATACTGAACAACCCTGGAGTTACTTTATATGTAGCGACAATGGCGATTGTACTCGTTCAGAAATTCTTGGTCGGGGCAGACCTGGGGAGTTCACTTAAGCACGGTAAGTTTTCTAATGTATTTACAATGGGCAGGACAAGAAAGCTCAAGAAGTGGATTAAACATAAGCTATTCTTAACAAAAATAAAGGATTTGCATCATGGACACGAGTCACCGAGGAGTTACGGGCTTCAATTCCAGAAGTTTGTATTCTTTACAAAACGATGTTATCAAAGCATGCCAAAACTGATCTCTCAACTAAGTTCAAGAACTAAAGCTGCCATCCACCACAGGCACAAGGCGGCAATTTTGCTATTTGGAATTTCAAACAGCTCTCATCAATCAAATAAAGGTGTGCAACTCCTTCGACTTCTCTCGAAAGAACACCTAATTAACCACTCCAATCACTCAAAAATTGACCCACTCAGCTGTATAGTTCATATCGGTTTAACCTCGTGCTCCAACGCCACTACAGACGTACACGATTCTTCAAAAGAACGTTGCAGAGAGGTCCTTCAAAACAAATATATTGCTGTTCACTAACAATGCATATCATCATGGACAACAAACAAATCAACAAATAGGTAAAGCAAAAGCAGCAATCACACTATCAGTTCAATTAAACAGTCGAGAGGAGAGAGATTTCTCCTTTAATCATTGACATTGCAGATATTTTACTTTTCTATGCAGCATCATTCACATGCATGCAGAAGCCAAATGAAAACTAACAATGCATCTTGACGATCAAACCTAAGCCATTCAAAATATGATAGTCAAACTGCATTTACAGAAGACAGGACGAACTGAGAACCGAACCAAGCAAAGCTATTTCTAAGCAAGCTCTAATAACGTCTACCGCATCTTTGCTCGCTTAGGCAGGCCACTGCTAGGTCCAACCCTACCCTTCCCAAAGGCCTTCATGACGAACTGAGAACCGAACCAAGCAAAGCTATTTCTAAGCAAGCTCTAATAACGTCTACCGCATCTTTGCTCGCTTAGGCAGGCCACTGCTAGGTCCAGCCCTACCCTTCCCAAAGGCCTTCATCTTCCTCCTCTTTCTCTCCTCCTCACTGTCAGATTCATCACCTTTCTCTCTATCTGCATTGCTTGCTTCTCTCTCCAACTCCTCCCATGTCTTCCCCTTCTCTTCCTCTGATTCTTCTTCTGAATCTTGGTCGTCATCCTCCTCAGACTCCACCAATGACTCACTATCAGAGGCCTCTTCTTCCGAATCGGATTCGGACTGCGCATCAGATGGTTCATAACCTTGGTCTGATTCCTCCGACTTTTCACTATCTGAGTCACTGACTTCCAAATTCAAAAACTCCCAGCCCCCATCATCTATGAAGCTCTGCGGATCATCAGTTATGGTCTTCAATATCTGTCGCCAGTTCAGATTCAATCTGCTTTCATAGTACTTGATGTCTGTTGTGTCAAGCCATTCCTTGATTCCATCAAGAGATGTAGAAGGGATGGAATCAATTCTAAGTACATCCCGCTTGAAGTCCTTGAAAACTATAGTCATATCAAAGTTCTTCTGTCCAAGACCAACTCTCTCCAAGTTCACAATCTCAATCTCGCTCAGTGTCACCACAAGGAAAGGAGTCTCTATTAGTTCTACCAGGCAGGTTGACGTTGGAACAATGAAAGCTGAAGCCTTGTAGGGAACCCCATGAAAGCCAAGCTCTCTTAGAGGCTGATCGAACTCAAGGTCCAGCCCACCAAAATGGGGCTGGCTCCAGAGATCATTTACCCTATTCACAAAGTTCTGGAAATCCATGTTAATCTTGTTCTTCCTGTCTCTCTCCCGTTGCTCCTCTTCAATCTCATCAGGATCATAGGCAGATCTCTTCCCACCACCTAAGGTTTGGACCACATCCATCACCTCAACATAGAACTGCACGTCCTTGGTTTTCCGATTACCAACCATTATATGATTGTGCAGGTGAAAATGCAAAATGGTTATCATCTCCTTCTCTGCCGGCTGGAAAAACGCATGTTTAATATTCCCAAACATGATGTCTACACGCTCATCCTGCCTGGTGGTAGAATACCGAAAACCATTGACATGAGCCTCAAGTGTACCAGGTAACTTCCTTCCACGACCTCCAAAAGCAGGACGGATCCAAAGGTCAGACAACTTTATTGGCTTCATTCTGTTCCCTGCAAGTTGGAGTTTCTCTTGAGTAACTAAGGTTGCCCTTTCAGCTCTCTCAGACTCTCTAGCCATAACTTGTCGCCTCAGAGTTTTTATCTGCTGCACGACTTCGCTTATGTGCCTGGAGTCCTTGGAACGGAAAGCTACTTCTTTCAGATAAATAGCGCCCTGGAACTTGGACGTGTTGCTGTCATGAGGATTGAAAGGAGTCCCAGGTACATTAAAAATAATCCGAACGTAGCAGTTGCGATTGGTGTCCTGCTGGCTTGAGACTGTCCTTATGGTTGCGACATGGAACGGAACAATACTCCCATATATAGGCAAAAGGACAGCTTCATTCTTCTGGTCAACCTGAATCATGGAATCTCTAGGAGGTGGTAAATCATTCACACTTTTATAAGCAACAAGGTCCGTAGAAGTCTTGGCAGCATTTCTGTTGTCTCCAGTCCCGGAGCGTCCACCAGCAAGCCGCCGTGCAGTTTCCTCATTTTTTTGACGAGCCAATTCTGCCTGGTGCTGCCTTCTCAGCTCCTCCTTTGATTCCTGGTTGTCTGACCTGAGCGTCGTCTTGGACATGATTGGGTCCGCACCATTAGCTTCAGGTTTGGCTTTTGGCCTTTCCTCTTCTTCCTCATCCTCATTGAATGAGTAAGCCACGTCCTTCACAGCTTTAGAACTCATGTGAGTCGCAACATCCGATTTTTCTTTTCCAACAATGACTGTATCAGCAAGCAGCATAGAGAAATTTTGATTCTTTGGGTTGTTAGTCTGGTTTTGCAAATTCTGGAAACCAAGCGATACATTAAAGACCATGTTTTCTTTGACAATTCTCTCATTTTTGGCATTAATGTTCAACCCTGACTCCCGAAATTCCAGACCCATTCCCGTCCCAGCTGACTTCGTCAGGTTTGGTAGTAGTTCAGGAGCATCCTTCTCAACTACTGAAAAGGCTGCCTCATAAGCTGCATTGAGCTTGTTCCCGGGCTTCAACATGCTAACTGCTGCTTCATGGGCCTTTAGAAGCACTTCATACGCTTTACTCTGCAGGGGATTGGCATCAATCAAGAATGTCCTTGCGCAATTAGAGCAGTAACTGTTATAACGAGATCCAACGGCGCATATAATCACGCTTGCAGAATCATAATAAAGCAATTCCTCGTTGCTGGCCGCACTGGGCCTAAGATCAAACTCTCCTCCACTCTGGAAAATAGGAGGATAGCAAATATCAATGCTATCTACCTTCAGCTTTACCTTAGCTCTAGATGGATCCAATATGGCTTTCTCAGTTTCATCCATCAACAATGAATGAGTCACTTTCTTTTCCTCATCAATAACATTCTCCAGTTTCGGAACCACATAATTCTTCAACACGTTAGCCGTCAGATGTGCTGCCTTTTTCACATTCAAAAGCTCAGCGTCATCCTTGACAGCAAACAATTCAGACAACCCATTGGTCACATCATTAAGCTGAAAGTCAGCAGCCTTAAGCTTCTCACCCCATGTCTCCAAAAGCTTACCTTCAGGAGCCTCTCTTGCTATATACCCGACAACAGGTACTTCTTGACCATCTGCCTTGGAAAGAGAGCGGATGGCACTGAAAATTGCCTCCATTAGTGCAGTCCCATCATCACTTCTCGCCTTCACATGAATCACAACTTCAGCTCCCACAGCTTCCTTGGCAGTTCTTTCGACAGGTCGAAGAACATCAGCCTTCTTTTGGCTGCATAAAAAGTGGATCTGCCTCTTCATGAAAACCATTATAGTCTCTGGGAACTCATAACCCAGCAACCACATGTTTAAAGCTGAAGATTTGAGATACCGAAGGTCCTCTGAATTAGGAGGAGCAGCTATAGCAAGAACATCAGAAGAACCCCACAAGTCATTCCTATGGTCATTCCAGTGAGTATAAAGAGTCTTCAAACGCTTGGCAAAATTGTCCAACTGAATCTTATACATAGGCCCAGCTGCTGCAGCCTTTCCATTAACATTTTGACCATTTCCACTCCGATGATCGCCCATTTAGAAACACCACACTTAACACCAGCCTGATAAGAGGCCAATGAAATACAAATCAACACAAAACAATACATGTTTCTTATTTCTCATAGTAATCAGACAGACATCATAGGACTTATAGGAAGAAAATTCTTAGTAGAGCTGATATTTTCCTTATCAAACATGAAAATAAACTATTGGCAGAAGAGACTCCAGGTTTATCAATGTGTCTAGAGATTGAAACACCTAGAGCCAATACATCTGTGCAGCAGGCTCATAACACTGTATTTCAAAAAATTTATGTTATTGCATGCAAAGCAATTAAGTGTCATAAATACCAATCTACTCTCCCGTTTTCTTTCCCATCTTAATCCTTCTCAAATAATAAACAGTATTGAGGCTAATGCAAACTGCCTTTTACACTAATGGATACATAGTCATGACATCAACAATTTTATGGCAATTAAAAAAGCATAAACAGATGCTATTCTACAACTATCTATACTATCTTTTAACGGAGAGTGTAGATGTAAACTTTGTCCCCAAAATATCCTTACAAAATTAAGGCACGTTAGGTAGTAGATTGTTGATTGTAATCTAATGGGCGTAACCGTCCAACCTGATGTGACGCAAGTGGTGGGCGTACCCCAAGTCAGATCTTGCACATTTTTAATCACTAGATGAGCGATCCACAGGCAGACATCAACAATTTTATGGCAATTAAAAAAGCATAAACAGATGCTATTCTACAACTATCTATACTATCTTTTAACGGAGAGTGTAGATGTAAACTTTGTCCCCAAAATATCCTTACAAAATTAAGGCACGTTAGGTAGTAGATTGTTGATTGTAATCTAATGGGCGTAACCGTCCAACCTGATGTGACGCAAGTGGTGGGCGTACCCCAAGTCAGATCTTGCACATTTTTAATCACTAGATGAGCGATCCACAGGCAGACAGGCAGCCACTGCTTTGCTACATTATAGAACAGATCAGGAAGTCAAGTGGCACCTCAACTTATCTACATCCCTTCGCAAGGTTAATTGAATGAGAGATTAAGATTGCAGGCACATATGAATTCAACCACGAGGCTACAATTTCTGCAAGCGAAAAATACTAATGACGATATTTGTCCGCAAATAGTAAGTCAGCTACAGATCCAAAATAATTTTCACACAAAAACAAGCCCAATATTATTGATTATCTTCAGTCGGTTCGTTTCTCCCTGCATTATCTTCCATATATTCCTCCAGCATATTCAGATAAACACGCCTTCTACTCCGTGAGCATAATAATCCTACTTATTGAAAAGTAAACAACCCCAGAAATGAACGCCATGCCAGGCCGCGCACTCCATTCCCTCTCATTCCCTCACGGGTGGGTGATTACAGTCCTTAGTTCATAACAGAGCCACCCTGCCCTAAACTAAGTAAATCGTCCTGAGAACTTTTTTCTTTCCCTTCAAACACTAAGAAATATCTTCCCCCGGCGGTCAAAATCAAGCAAAAGCCTCTCATTTAAGCAAACCCTAGCACCTCCAGAAACGACGTGAAACGAGCTACAACAGGAAGAAATCGAAGCACGGCCAAAAACGCAAACGATCGAGGACCGACAGCTCCGTTCCACCGAGCGAACATCAAAACTACTCGATCAAAGGCAGAGGGAAGAAACAAAGGACAGAGCGAGAATCGCGAAAGAGAGAGACGCTTACCGTTCTTCTTCCCGGACTCGTTGCGGCGACGGAGGAGGAGGAGGGAAATGGTGGTGGCGGTGGCGACTCCGTCGTCTCCAGCTACCGTCGATTTTGCAGCAGGAGGAGAGATTTCTCGACAGAGAGAGTGAGTAAGGGGGAGAGAGGGAACGAAGTGTGCCCTAGAGAATGCTGAAATGGAGCGAGGGAAGTCGGTCACGTTATAAATATAAAAAGAAAAGCAGAAAAACAATCAAACGGAAACGAAGGAAAAAATATAGAAAGAAAAATAAAACATCATAAATATAAATGAAAAACAGAAAAAAAAAAATCAAGCGGAAACAAGGAAAAAAAATATATAAAAAGAAAGAAGACACAAAATATGAATCACGAACAAGAATCATAACCTAAACATTCTGTTTGATAATTTCTTTTTGTGCATGCACAAAAATCTGTATGGGGGTGGGAATTTCCCCACGGGCTTATACCAAATCACAACAAAAGAATATCAAATTCGATCTTAATGTGATCGATAGCACGTGTATGTGTACAAGCAAATGGAGTCGCCATCGGTTTTTGAGGAAGGTAGATCCGGAAAAAGGTCGGAAGAAACCGTTCGATTCTGCGCAACCAAATAAATCTAGAGTCCGGAGACTTGGTTACCTTGGTGTTTCTACCAACGCCCTTTCGCCGTTGAAGTTAAGTGTTTTCTAAACGTGTTTCATGCAAATTTTTAATTCATTTTTAAACCTATGAGGTAAGCTAATGCTAAGTGTTCACATAGGTTGTTTTTGTCTTCTTGCAAATTTTCTAAAACTATACTAAGTCTAAAGTACTTAAACCTAGTCAAATTACAACCAATGAAAGAATCATGACATTGATAAATTGCATCATAAAACCCTAATGAAACCCTAAGGGCTTAGAGAAATGTGGTTTGGGTTTAATTTCAAAGGTATTTATTATTTTCCCAAAAAAGAATAAAATCTATGAAATCTAGGGAATTTAGGCCCAAATTTATGAAAATGAGGTCAAACTAGCCTAATCTAAGCTTTTTCTATTTTTAGATATTTTCTAAAAATTTTATAATTTTTTAGATTTTTTTCAAATTATTTTATTTTTTATTATCTTATATATTTTCCTTTGAATCGTTATGTTTTAGGTTGATTGAAGAGTGATGAGAGAACCGAAAGGAAAAAGTTAGAGATGTGAGATTTTAGTCTGTTTTGTGATTCTCAAAAGTGATTCTTTTTCTAGAACCAACTTTTTTTTGTTTCTTTTTTTTTTGCTCCAAAACAGTTCCCGGGAACAAAATCAAAATCAGAATCATTTACGTTACCAAACATGATTATCATCTTCTTATTTTTGTTTGTTTTAGATAGCAGAATCAGAGAACCGGAATCGTTGTTATGCAGCCCCTTAATTATATCTACTTAAAGCTTTCATATTTAGATTTGTCTATACGATGTTTTTTTTTTTAAGAGAAAGGTAGACTACCCGAAAAATAAATTGCTAATTTCTATTTTATTATTGTGGATTAGAAATATATTAGTAAACCAGCCGGAAAAGTAAAAAAACATGTTTTAAAGACAAATATTGAATGTTTTTTTTTTTAAAAAAAAACATTCGATATTTGTCTTAAAAACCAACTTCTTTTCATTTCAAGTAGATGATGCAGAGTAACAACCCAAATGGGCTTCAGAACAAAGAACATCCAAAAGAGGTTGTGGGGGTCTTGAAACCCAATTTTGAGGAAGAGACCAATGAAATTGAGCCTTAACAGCCTAGTCCGTAGCTTTATTTTGGCCTCTGGGACAATGGGTCAAGCAAATGTGAGGTAAAGAAGCAAGTGCGGCCTGGCCTTTCTTGATAAGCATAGTAACTTCCCATGGTGCATGATCTATTCCCAAAAGTAACTGAATTGAAGTTAGACAGTCAGACTCCAAAGAAGAAACACGACTTTCTTTTTCTCTCTCCCACTTGGCTGCGAACTCCAAGCCCTCAATAATCGATAGGGTTTTTGCTTGCAACACAGTTTGCGCCTTCACCTCACGGGCGAAACCACGAAGCAACACACCAGAGGCGTCTCTACATACTCCGGCAACGGCTCCGGTATTTGTTCCGGCTACGAAGGCCCCATCAATGTTAATTTTCAGAGAACCCAGATCTGGTGGCAACCACTTCAAGGGTAAGTCTCGAGCCCTTACTGGATTTTCATGCTGATTTTTACTCCAACTTTCAACATTTTCATTCATTGCAAGTGCTTCGATTACCACTCCTTGCAGATCTGGTGGTTTAGCTCGGAATATGGCCCCATTCCTCGCTTTCCAAATGAACCAGAGCACTTCAGATACTAGTTCGGGGGTGGGTGTACGGGGGAGTTCACTCTTATAGCCTAAAAACCATCGATCCATACTAGTAAGACTATGCTCCGTATATGTATACATAAATGTTAGTCTAACCAAGCTTTAGTTGTCCAGGGGCAGAGGAGGAACAAATGTTCTGCTATTTCTGGGCTTGTTTTACACAATGGGCATATCGAATCAGGTACGACTCTCCGTCTGAACAAGTTTTCCTTTGTGGGCAGGGCATGTTGGCAAAGATTCCCAATGAAAACTTTGATTTTGGGAGGGGCCTTTAAGTTCTAGACTTTGCACCATAGAGCTTTTGGCTTTTGGTGCGATGATGATGCATGTAACTGAGTGAAGTTGCTGCCTTCTTTCCTAAGTTGGTTATACCCACTTTTGACAGAATAATTGCCTGACTTTGCTGTCGTCCATACCATTCTGTCTTTCTTTGCTATTGATGGGAGGGGAATAGCCAATATTTCATTGACAATTCTTTCTTCAAACAAGTTTTGAAGGCTTTCTTCCTTCCATGAGGCACTGTGCCTGTCAATTAACTCGGCGACACGCTGAGGGTCTTCTTGGTTAGCTGGACCTGTAATTGTACCTAGCTTTAACCATTTCTCTTCTTGAATTCTAGTCGATTCTCCATTGCCCACTAACCACAAAACTGAATCCGATATAGCATCCCTTCCATTTAGTAAGCTTTGCCACCCCCAAGATGATCGATTACCTAAACATTCTGTTTGATAATTAGACAGAATAGCACGAAAAAAAATATTATATGCAATATGTTATATAACATAATCAATATGAATTAATCTTCAATTAATTTAAAATGTAGGATGAAATTTCACAAAGTAACTACGTAATTATTTGACTTAAATGACAAAAATTGGGAAGAGAAATTATTTTTGGGAACAAAAATTTTATGCGATTACCAAACGCGTTTCCGTTCTAGAAATAGAAATTTTGTGCGATTACCAAATACGTTTTAATTCTCTAAAATTCATCTAGAGAACAAAATTAGAAAAAATAGTTTTAATCATAATCATTTTTAGCATTAGAATCATTGTCATGCGGGCCCTATACCGCTAATCTTTTTACTTCCAAGTTGCAACTTCTCTTTTTCCTCTTCTACTCTCTCCTCTCCATAAATTTAATAAATTTTGAATTTGATACTCAAGTACAAATCATTTGGGTCGTAAAATTGCGCAATTTTACCCGCAAATCAATTCTTGACTTTTGACAGAGAAAAAAGAGAGAGGATATTGTTGTCTTTGTTAGGAATCGCATACCGATTCTAGAAAAATAATCCTAACAAACAGTTTACACTGGCGTAATATAATAATAAAAAAGCAGAATCAAATGAACACATCAAAGAATTTGTTATTGAAGTTCACCCAAACTTGGGCTATGTCTCCGCGTAGAGGCACTCTATGAATCCACTAGTCTTCGAGAAAAGTAGGAATACAACTAATGATCTTCTCATAAGATCGGGGCAAAAAAGAAATCGAGAACACTTAAAAATGCCGTTACGGCCTCTCTTTTTCTTTTTCTCTCTATTCGCTACCTTTGCGACTCTCTCTCTCTCTCTCTCTCTCTCTCTCTCTCTCTCTCTTGCTCTTATGACTCTTACTACCTTTTACATCGCTAATAAAAGAGGTATAGTTTTTAACCTAGGAGCAAAAAAGAACAAAAGATTAAAAAAAGCCCTTAATGAAATATTTTGACTTCACACGCCAACAATCTCCCACTTGAAGATAAATATATCCGATGGACCAAGCAATTTTGCATCTATCATCTTCAAAAACTAGTAACTGAAACTTGTGCCTCTACGATACTGCTCATCAATTAACATGGAATAATGCCAATAGTAGTAGTACAAAAAGTATGCTTCTCTCTGTCTACTACCTTGATAAACATGTCGGTTGGATTCTTTGAGCCATCAATCTTATGTAGCTTTAACTCATTATCTTTCAATGTTGACTCGATGAAATGATAAGGCTTCTTGATATATTTAGTCCTTGAGTGATAAGTTGCATTCTTTGCTAAGTGCACTGCACTTTGACTATCACTCCACAGTATGCTCACCGGTCGCTTTCGATGTAGCTCCTCCAAATAATCTTGTAACCACATGATTTTCTTAGAGGCTTCTGTGATCGCCACATACTCTGCCTCCGTCATCGATAGAGCCACTATTTTTTGTAATTGATATACCCAACTCACTTATGTACCTCAACCGTAAAGACATATCCAGGGGTACTCTTACCACTATCTCGATCACCCGAGTGATCCGCATCCACATAACCCCGCAATTGTAGAGATGTACCTCCATAATAAAGAGAGTAATTTGATGTACATGCTAGATATCTCAATATCCATTTTATTACATGCCAATGCTCTTTGCTCGGGTTCTGCAAATATAGACTCACAATTCCCATTGCATGTGCAATGTCTAGTGTCGTGCTCACCATGGCATACATCAAACTTCCTACTATCGACGCATATGGCATTGCCGCCATCCCATCTTTCAAAGCTTGAGTACTTGAACATATAACACTGGAAAGTTTGAAGTGACTCGCTAGAGGAGTCGCAACCGGCTTTGATTTATCCATGTTGAATCTCTTCAACACCTTGTTCACATAATCTTCCCGCTACAACTATAATTTCTTATTTTTCCTATCTCCGATGATTTTTATGCCAAAAATCTTCTTGGCCTCCCAAGTCTTTCATAGCAAACTGCAATGCTAACATCGTATTTACTTCTGCGATTCTCTTCATATTAGAACTAGCAACTAGCATGTCATCAACATATAAAGAGAGATATACAATATCACAATCGTCATACTTTTGAAAATAAACACAATGATCGGTCTCACAGTGTGCAAATCCTTTTTCTTCCATAAAATCGTCAAATTTTAATTATCATTGTCGCGGAGCTTGCTTTAAGCCATACAAGCTTTTCTTCAAGTGACACACCATATGCTCTTTACCTTTGACCACAAAACCTTCAAGCTCCGCCATTTATAACTCTTCATCTAAATCACCATGCAAAAACGTTGCTTTTACATCTAATTGCTCGAGATGAAAATCCTCCACTGCAACTATACTTAGCAAAACTTTGATTGATATTATCTTCACTACCGGTGAAAATATCTCGGAGTAGACGATCCCTTCTTTTTGAGACAAACCCTTTACTTCAAGTCCCACCTTGTATCCGGTACTACTACAACTTCATTTTTCTTCATGTACACCCATTTGTTTAACAAAGTTTTTTTTACCAATGGACAACTTGGTCAACTCCCAAGTTTTGTTCTAAAGTAATGAGCGCATCTCATCTTTCATAGCACGCTCTCACTATATGTGAAATGTGTCTTTCTTTGTCTCATCATAAGTCTCCGGCACTCTCGAATCTATATATAAGACATGACTCGAAACAGTATTAGGCGATGGATCAAAAATTTCTTTTGCCTTTCTCACACGTATGGATCTCCTCAAAACGGATACTTCGGGGTTGTTGGTCCGTTTTGGATCACCGCATGCCTCTTGAACTACCTGTTCATTAATAATATGTTCATCTTGAATCTTCCTTTTATATACACTCTGATCTGTTGGAATAATCTTTACTGAAATTGTGTCCAACTCAACATATTCTGATTCTACTACGGTCACATGCTCTGTCCGACGATCTTTGTACATCTTTTCTTCATGGAACACCACATTCCGGTTGTGAATAACTTTGTTATTCTCATAATCCCAAAGCCTATATCCATATTCATTTCCGCTATATCCAATAAAGACGCACTTTGGGACTCGGCATCAAGCTTCTTCCCGTCCTCTTTGTCAATTAAAGCATATGTAATACAACCAAAAACTTTTAGATATGAATAGTTGATATTTTACCGACCACTCATTGTTGCGATATTCCTCCATCCAACGCACTAGATGGACTCCTATTAATCAAATATACAATTGCATCAACCGTAGCAACCCATAAGTGTAGTGTGAGACCCCCATGTAGTCTCATGCATCTTGCACACTCTAAAATAGTCCTATTCATCCTTTCCGCTACACCGTTCTCTTGAGGGATTTTAGGAACAGTCTTTAACCCATGTATCCCTTCCCGGCTCAAATATTCTGCAAATTCATTGCTTGTGTATTCACCACCATTATCAGACTTGAGAGATTTAATCTAATAACCTGTCTCTTTTTCACCATGGGCTTCCATATTTTGGAACCCTAAATGCTTTTGATTTTTCTCTAAGAGCATAGATCCAAATCTTTCTTGTCGCATCATCAATGAAAGTGACAAAATACTTCTTACCACCATAAGAGAGTTCTTGAGCTAGTCTACACATATCGGTATGGATCAACTCTAGCTTTTGGCCTTTATTCTGTCTCCCATTCAATTGAAAACTAACCGCTTTTTATTTTCCATAAATGCAACTCTCACGTAAATCTAACTTAACTTTCTGCAAACTTGGAAGCAATTTTCTTGAGTGTAATGCTTTGCACCATTTTCACCAAGATGTCCCAAACAATAATGCCAAATAATAGACAAATTACTTGTAGACACTGTAATTGCAACCATATCATTGATATTGTCTCCCTATAGAAGGTAAAGTGTACTTATACGCTTTCCCTTTGCTACTACTCTTGCCCCCGAGGTTATCTTCCACTCTCGGCATCCAAAAGTTGTTACCGTGCCTTCTTGGTCAAGTTTACTAGTTGAAATCAGATTTTTCTTCAGCTTGGAGAATATGTCCGGTTTCACGCAAAATTAGACGTCTTTCACATGATATGTTCACAATCACAGTTCCTTTTCCTACAATCGAACACATGTGGCCATTTTTCACAATCACTTGTCCAAAATCTCCACTGGCATAATCAACAAATATATCCTTTTGTGAGGTGCAATGAAAAGAAGCACTAGAGTCAAGAAACCACTTATCCGTTGTCAAGTCAAACCCCGCAGATAAACACAAATTCTCTAGCAAAGGTTTATCGCTTACCACATTAGCTCATTGATTCTCTTATCGTTGCTTCTTTTTATAGGCTTCACATTGAAATCTACGGTGTCCCGTCCGGTGGCGGAACCAACACTTATCTTTTGCAACCTCTCTCTTCCCCCTTGATTATGATCTACCACGCCTGTTGAATTTTCCTCCGCTTTTACTTCTCTCACGTTTCTCCATTTCTAGTGCCATTAAAGATGCAGATGCCGAAAACTTATCTCCACTTGAAACTTTCCCTCGCATCTCTTCATCCATGATACTGCTCACAGCATCATCCAAAGTCAAATTATCTTTCATGGTGCTCGAAATTCCTTACACCGCGGTGTTGTAACTTTTCGGAAGGGAACATAAAACCAATAAAGCATGTAACTTCATATCCAGATTTATCCCTACGGATTCTAACCGACCTGTAACCTATGTGAAATTGTTAATATGCTTTGCAATAGAACCTCTGTCAGATAATTTCATGTTAACCAATTTCTTTAGCAAAAATATCTGATTTGTTGTGGATGATTTCTCATAGATATTTGTTAGAATATCCATGGCTTCTTTTGCGCTCTCCGCTTTTGCGTTGTGATACCCTGTATTTTTCGTCAGCCCTCAACGGGAAATGGACCTAATGCCTTTCAATCAAGAATATTTTATCCCGATTCTGCAGTCAGATCCACTTTCGCGAGTTCGGGTTTCCAACCCGCAAGTGGTGCATAGAAATCTTTTTGATAAAGATAGTCCTCTATTTGGAGTTTCCACCATTCGAAATCCTACCCATCAAACTTATCTATTCCGATTTTATTTCTACCATACTGTTTGCTTTCAATCTAATGTCACCGAAAAACCCTCGATATTTTCGATTAGCCAACCCAGGCTCGATACCAGCTTGTTAGGAATCGCACACCGATTCTAGAAAAATAATCCTAGCAAACAATCCACATTGACAGAATATAATAATAAAATAACGAAATTAGAAGAATACACTAGAGAATTTGTTATTGAAGTTCACCCAAACTTGGGCTACGTCTCCACGCAAGGGCACTCTGCGAATCCACTAGTTTTCAAGAAAAGTGGGAATATAACTATGATCTTCTCACAAGATCGGGGCAAAAAAGAAATCGAGAACACTTAAGAATGCCGTCATGGCCCCTCTCTCTCTCTCTCTCTCTCTCTCTCTCTCTCTCTCTCTCTCTCTCTCTCTTCGCTACTTTGCGCTTCTCTCTTTGTTTTTTTTGCTCTAATGATGGCTACTACCTTTTACATCGCTAATATAAGAGGTATAGCTTTTAACCTAAGAACAAAAAAGGGCAAAAGACAAAAAAGCCCTTAATGAAATATTTTGGCTTCACGCGCCAACAATCTTAATAATTATACCATCTCCCCTACACAACTAGTAATCTGAACCGAGATTACTATTCAAGTTTTATTCCTTATCATTAATATTATGACTTTGGTTGCCGTAGCCGTCCTCGACTCTTCTCAACTCATCCTCTGTCAATTGATATTCTCTCTGAAAAAGAGCTCGTTCTAGTGATTTGCATGGCAAAGACAAGGGTGCAACTCCAACATCCACACCGGCTATGACATTTGTAAAGGCTCCGTCTCTCCCCGATTGGTTAAGACGGCACACTTATTTATTTATTTATTTATGGAAATAATTCCAAAACCCTTCCCGAAGTGGTATCGATTAAACATAACAACTTCGTCTCCACAAAGCCCACGAGCTTATCCCTGATGAAAATTTGGTCTGACCGTTGAGCACGTGAATCTCTCGTGCACAAATCAAAAGGCTATTTTCATCTTAAAATTACAAATTAATGCATGAAATTAATGGAAAAGAGATAATTGAATTAAAAACCACAAACCAGAGAGAGAGAGAGAGAGAGAGAGAGAGAGAGAGAGAGGATCCGGTTTCTACTATTATATTCATATCATGTGAAGATGTGCTTTTCTTCTTATCCTTCTCATTTGGTAGGCCTGGCCTGGTTGAATTTCTTCAATTTGACTTCGTTTTCGATTGTTGTCTCTATGTCCTGTCTTAACAAGAGACCTAGAGCACCTCAACCTCTTCATTTACACACAGATGCATTTGAAAGCGTATTGCCCGACTCTCTCTCTCTCTCTCTCTCTCTGAAAGCGAAATTAGTGGCCGCAACGCTCATTTGCTCAAGTCCGACAAGGATGCAGGGTCCTTGCCGATGGCGCCATTGCTGCCCCTTGGCCGCTCTTTGGCTTGCGGTTTGTACTTCTGGCTTTCAATTTTCCCCGTTTTCGATTCCATTCATCAAATGAGATCTCAAGACGGAAACATCTGGTGATTTGTAAGAAGATCATGCACGTTAGATTCACGTGCTGGACAGCCTAACACGTTTTTGGGCTGGCGATAAGCTTGGGGGTTCATCGAAACAAAGCCATCACTTTTAAAGGGTACTTCAAAACAGATGCCACTCTTGAGAGAACTTTGACAAGTTGCCAACGCATGATATTTTAAGTCGTCGCTTTTTTTTTAATGGGTAAATAAAGACTATATAAATAGTCAAACAAGTAGAGGAGCATAGTCAAGATAGGGTACAAACAACATGACGGCCGGGGAACATGACCGTGTGACGTGATGCGCCTAGAGAATGTCCGAGAATCATCGACACCGCCGCCGGTCCTGATAATAGTAGCAGGTTCGGAAGCTCGGAGGCCGGCAATAAGCTCGGAGGCGTCCACGGATTGTGAGCGGGGTTTGCCGACGCCGCCAAGACTTTGTAAGTTGGGCCTTGTTCGGTGGAGGCCCATCATTGGATGTTCGAGGCACGAATGGGCCATATTTGTGAACCGTTTCCTCGATAACCATGCTACTCATATAGTCCATGCTCATCAACACAATGCGCTTTATTGTCATAAAAAGCATGAAATGTGTCTCTCTCGATAACAGCTGGGTCGAAAAGGGAACTGCCCAAATTGACCCGTGATTATTGCAACATAATTTTAGCTATTCATGTCCCGGCCCGACTTGGACTAGACCCAACGCGGCATGGCGCTCTTGGCAATGTTTCTCCTAAATTGGTGTCTCTAGAGGAACGGGTGACTCCATGGACTAGCTTGCCGATTCAGTGAGAAAGCTCGGGTCGGCCATATAAGAACATCTGCGTCGACGACCAGTGCAGCAGTGCTCCATTGCTCTCGTGAACCAATTCGCTTTCTCGAATTGGCTGGCCACTATGGCCGGCTTCATTTGTACCTCCGTTGAGACATTTGCACACGCAGAGCAAGAGCGGATGATTTGCTTCCAATACAAGTCTCGAAATATCAAATATGGGTAACAATTGTGGAAACATATTTGGCTATGATCTTTTGAAAGTTAATGAGCGTGATTTTCAACTACTAGTAGACAGAACAGTTGTCATCGGAATGATTACTACATCTAGAAGTATTCTATTGCTAAGAAATATCAAAGTAAATGGGCGATTCTTTGTTACTTTTACTAAATATAATCACCATTACTCAATCATTTTTCTAGATGGTTTATATTTGTTCTTCTCTGTTTCAAATTTAACTATATAGTAAGAAGCTTAATTTATCTTTAAAGGATAGAGAACCTCAATTCAGTTTACAAATCTGACTTTCATTAAGTGATTTACAAACAATAGATTAAGTTTCCTGCCAAGATGACAGATTGGCACCTTTTTCATCATAATCATATAATAAAGCCCTATGCTGAATCCCAATGATTATTCTTTCTTGATCTCAGAAAGAGTCTACGTCATGTTTCCACATTTAATTTAGTCTCCATCTTTTCCTCCTCTCTCAGGGTCTCTACTTGATGGATTTTATTTTACAGCAACTTCCACTTTACTTGCGGCCGATATCAACTAAATTAAAATACTTGTGGCCAATATCAAGTAAATTATAAACTTAAACTGATGGATAGTGGGAGATAACATCAAAATAAAGAGCATATACGACAATTCATTGACCGATACAAGGCAATCTTTCAACAAAATTACCTGAATTTATTCCTTTATTGAACTTACCTGTCACTTGTTCGTGTAGGAAAAATTGGATAGAAAGACACCAGAAGTGTTAATATTTGTGTACGGCGTTCACTTTGGTGCCAATATTTTTTTGGGATCACTTAAGTGCCAATTTTTTTGAAAAAAATGTTATGTGAGTGCCATCTCCGGTGAGCATTGCCGAAAATCTTAAATGGCGACTATATGGCATGCCGGAGGATCCACTAATATAAAAAAATTAAAAATAAGCTAAATAACTAAAAATTAAGCTAAAAATTTAAAAATAAATAAACAAAAGAACGTATAAGTTGCAGCAGTGAGGCCTTGTATAACCCTTGCCGCCACCTCAACCATCGCCGGCGGTGGCTAGAAAGGAGTCACCTCGTAGATCTGGAGAGTTCGAGCCCCTAAATTTTTGAATCCCACCTCCCACCACCAACCTTCAAAAGCTTGCGCTTTCTCTCTCTAAACCTTCTTGGGTAGTCAGGACAGAGGCAAGTTTTTTTATCTGTTGAATTAAAACTTTTCGTGTGCCGCGTTTCAATTTCCTACCCTGGAATTTACACTAATTCTTGCATTTCATAGTTGTAGGAGATGTAATTGCCGGGAATTGTTAATGGTTGCAGTCACGCAGCCGTGATGAGGCTCGGCCTCGCCATCCATCGGTGAGGGTCGTCGGCCACCGGCCGGGGCTCGGCGACCCTCGTTAGCCCATCCCCCATCCTTGTAGGCCACCGGCGATGGTGGTACGATGGCGGCGAAGGCTTCATAGCGCTCACCACTACAACTTCTCTTCCTTTTTCTAAGTTTTTAAGCTTATTTTTTAAATTTAACTGAATTTTCTAAAAAAAGATTAGCCACATGGACTTAATTTTTTTTAAAAAAATTGCCACGTGTACTGTCTTTTTTTTTTTTTAAATCCACATAATATTAAAAAAAATAAAAAATGCCACTTGGACTGTTTGACCAAAATTGGCACTTAAGCGAGTTACCAAAAAAGTGGGCTCCAAGGTGAACATTATACATAAATATTGACATTTGAGGTGCCCTTATGACTATATGACTGAATTGATCAAAGTGCAATAGGTTTAAAACTTTTTGGATAGTTTTTCTGTTTGTGTACATTCCTATAATCGACAATTGTCGTGATTTTGACTCGACTTATGTTTTAGTGTGGTCTTGATGACACGACTATTGACATCTGCATCAACTATTACCTCGTCTTCGTGCAAATTCGGAGCATGAGTTCCATTCAAATAAGGGTATGCTGATAGTATGTAAGCACCATAAGGGTATGTTTAGGAATTTTTCATATGACTTTGAAGTTTAATGAATGTTGCTTTTACCTTGTAAGTTATCTTTTGTGATAAAAAAATTATCTTTTGTGCAAATTCAACAGGATGGCTTTGTTATATCCATGCTTTGTTGATCTCCAAAGTAATCGTTATATATCCATGCTTTGTTGA